>NC_134597.1:3925000-4572500 GCF_037038515.1 Microtus pennsylvanicus | reverse complement strand
CCAACGTTCCTCACACAGACTTTCTGGAGCCCAAGTCGCGTGGCTCCAACTGAAGTTGGGCAGTTCCTTTCCTAGTCCTCACCTGGTGTCTGGGGCAGCTTAGATAAACTGCGAAGCGGGCACTAGAAGTTAGCCCTACTTTACAGTTGTGCAACCTGCTGCCAGTCCTTTGACTAGAGGCAAAACTTGGGGCTTTTCAGAGCTTTGCAAAAAAAAGTCGCACTCCTCAGGGGCTCTCGGCCCCGGCGCCTCCCGCGCGGTGCAGGCTTTTTCCTCTTTGTTTAGCCCTCTGGGGAACCTCGCCAACTCTTGCCAGTGGGAGGGGAAGAAGGGCGAATAGGGCCACGAACCCTTTATCATTCAAAATACAAGTAAACTTAGAAATCTGGAGGACTAAGCGGGTTTTTTAGAGCCTGTTACTTTAAGATAAGAATCATATTCATTAAAGTTTTAAAAAGGGGAATTGGAGGCCTAGATTGCAGTTCACTTTCTAAGGTGTTGAGGTGTTGAGATTTTATATCGCTGCTTATATCGCTGATGTCCACATTAAGTAGAAAGAAAAACTAGCACGCTGCCCTGGGAACACCTCCCGCTTTTATCTTGCGGGGGGGGGGGGTAGGTATGTAGGAGTGGGCTCATGGGGTCTGAGAATGGCCCCAGTTTAGTTCTGAAGGATGTTTGCATACACGTGCGGGACTGAGAATGCCTGGATCTCCCAGAAAGGTTTGCAGGCTCGGTGGGGGCTGTGGTAGCACATTCAAACCATCCAGGACTTGGCTGGGTTTGGTTGCTAAGTTGGGCTCAGTTATCACGTTGTTTCTAAAGAAATTAGACCTGGATAAATGGCCTTTGAATTCAAAGAAATAACTCGGTGTTGATTTACATAGCCACATTAAGAACCCCCTTCTCAATAGAAGACATTGGAAAAAATTTCTGCTAGTTCTTTTCCTCATTCAACATAAAATGTTCTCTCTCTCTCTTTGTGTGTGTGTGTGTGTGTGTGTGTGAATGGTGTGTGAATGGTGTGTGTGTAAGGAAAGGATGCCTGATACTCTAAAGCCCAGGAACCTTCTTCCCTCCCCCAACACACACACCCCCGTAAAAGCTCCAGGGTAGAAGAGAAAACCACCCCTTCCCATTTGTTGACCCAGCCTAATGATGGCACCTTCAGGAGAAACCCACAGGACCGACCTAGGCCAGAAAATGCTGAGACGTTGTTGGTTTTTTTCTCTAGCAATGAAACTGAAGTGCCTATGTTACTATCTTCCTCCCCTAGGTTCCCCCATACTGAGTTTAAATGTGGGCTTGTCTGTTATATGCCCTGAAGGAAGAGTCAGTAAAGTTTGGGCACATATACCTTTCCTGGGTTCCAAGAATGGGCACCTGGGAAACCACAACCCGGGACTGATCTCCAGGAAGTTTCAACAGGGTTTTCAAAAGTGTCTGACTGAAGAATATCAACTAAGCAGTCTCAACCTAGAGGCTCCTGTTGTAGGCTTTTTAAATCTGAGATTTCTTGGTCTTAACTTGGTCCTCAGACTCAGTGTCATCTCCCAGCTCCCTGCCTCATTTCTTGGTGTGTTTGCACTCAAAACTTTCTTTCTGGAGAGAACTGACCAACAGCAAGGTAGAGAATAGTTTTGTTCCCCACCTCTTGGTTTTGGGTTGTGCATGAAAACCTGTTAGCCTACCTTTCTTCCCTTTCTCTTCCTCCATCCCTTCCTTCTCTTTCAGTCTTTGGCTTGTCTCCTTCAGCAAACATTGGACCCCAGTTCCTAATACATAAGCATGTTTTTCCTCAGCCCAAGGGAGAAGAGGGTGGAAGAACTCTACAATGCTTACTTAAACAGTTAAGTTGTAAACATGGTAAATGCAGATGTTTGTATTTTCAGTATGTAGTCTGGACCAAGGCTGACCTCTCAGCCCCATATTTGCCCTGCTGGGAAGTGAAGCAGAGCAAATGAAGCTGGGAAGGAGCCTTAGAACCCAGCTTTCATTAACTGCCTTTGAAAAACAGGACCCCTGACCAAGGAAGGGTAAGCGCAGCTCTGGAGTGGCAGGGACCGAGCATCAACAGGAAATGGCAGACTATTTTTAGGCTTAATAAGGAGTTAATATAGCTGCCCAGTGTCTTCCGAAATGCCTGGAAGCATCTCCTGTTTAATTCTTTCATCTCTTCGTCAGCAGAAACAATAATAAAGTCCTAGCAAGTGGCTCTGTATGAAGAGTGAACCAGGCTTGGCACAGCTCTTCAGGGAAACCTGGATGAAAAGCATCCTCTTGTTATAATGGAAGCAAAACTGTAAGTGAAGACCTTTTCCACTAGTGAGAAAGGGAGGCATGTTCTTATCTGGCCACCTTCCAACATTCATATTTTCTTGTATGATCTTCTTATTTATCTGACAACTTATTTCTTATTTTTGGAACATCTCAATACATGGGAAGGCAATTCATTACTCCTTTTTAAATAAAACTCTCTTTCCCTAGAGGATCACAGACTTGCCAGCCTTTGGGAGCTGCAATTGGGTAGCTACCGTACCAGATCTCTTTCCTTTTGTTCAGAGGCAGATTGCCTCTACTCAAGCGTAGGGCGAGGAAGCTTGGCCCATTTCTACCCTGGGGCTGAAATATTTTTCATGTGTTGTTTTCAATAACTTTATGCGCAAAAATGTTGCTTGCCATCCTCACGTCATCAGGTGGGGCTCCTTCCCTGGGAGCCTCAAAGCCTTTGACTCTTCTAAGTTCTCTGAGAGATCGCGTCTCTTTGTCAAGACAGCATCTGACTTTGCCATCAGTGGAAGGCAGAGAATAGAAGATTTATTTATTTATTTATTTATTTTTGGGTTAAGAATAGGGTTGGCAAAAGAGGATGAGCATGAACCTGCTTCTGGTGTTATGCCTGATTTGCAAGTTTTCTTGTTCGTTAGGTACCATAGCACTTGAATGTTAGTTTTACAACAAATCAACAAAATTAAAACTAACAAAGGCAGGTCCTGTTTGCAGGCCCGCAGAGATGTGTATTTACTCTTGGAATGAGGGGGTGGGGTGGAGGTGGGTGGGCTAGACCTGCCAAAGTAAAGCTCCTTTAGCTACGTAACGACTCTTTTTCGGATTCCGGCTTCCCTCTCATACACTCGGCATGACACTGACCACTTCCATAAGGTCGTAATAGAAAAACTCATCCAAAAATTACAAAGGGCACCTTTCTCGAACAAAACAAGCTATTCTTTAATGACAAGACTGTGAAACTCAAAAGCGTTGGGCCCAGCAATGAAAAACGCACGGGTAGCAATTCAGGATGCCAGTCGAGCAGTCCCAAACAGTCAGGCTGGCATCCCGCGCTATCTGTGGGTCTGGGGTAAAGGAAAAGGCGAGGGGCAGGAGCCGAGAAGGCTGAAAGCCCGCGCCCGCAGCTGGCTCCCACGCGCCGGCGTCTGCGGGAAGCCAGGGGCTGGATAATGGAATTCAGCAGGCAGGGATCCTCGGAGAGCCCGCCACTGTCTTGTACAGATTTGTAGAGAAACCCTCACTGTAATTAAAACCGTACAGTCAGATTAATTCAATGTGTTGCTCGGCAGCATTTTTAATAGTAAAAATCCGCTTTAAAATTGAATTAGGGTCGAATAAATTTTCTGCGAGACTCGCCGGATTTGCCAGCTTTCATTGAAGCCAGCTAGGGTGGATTTAGGCAGTGGCGCCCCTCCCTCCCCCTTTAGTTGGAGGTGGGGTAGGGGTTAGAGGCGGGTGTTGATCAACAAGGGGGCCAAGTTTGGTCTCTAGACTGGGCCGCAGGAGCCAGGCCCGGGGGGGTGGGGGTTTCTCACTGCCTGGGGCTAACCCTCTGATCTCAGGGGGCAATGCACAGCTTCTGACACCCAAGGCCTCCCCCAGTCTTTACCACCCTCTCTGCGAAGTTCTTGGCGCTTGAGAGGTGAGGGGGTAGGGAAGAAAGAGAGCCCTACTGTATCTTGAAGCAATTTCTCAGTGTGTTTTTCTGCGTGTGCTGGAGGTTGAAGCCCTCTCTGGCCGCCTGAGTGGCAGACAAGAGAAAGTCCTGGCTCTCACCGACCCCCCCCTCCCCCCGAGCCTCACTTCTTGAAAATCTTCCAAAAATTAAGGGTAATATTTCAAGCACCCTGTCAAAATGTCTCCCAAGCTTTGATTTGGCTGGCCGCCCCCTCTCCCTCCCTTCCCAACCCCACCTCCCATCCCTCGCTTTTCACGTGGTTGTGAAGTAGATGGTAGCATTGCGATGTTTTTCCCCTCTAAGGTTAGACACCTCAGAGCTGAAGACTTGCTTAAAGTTCTTCCCAGAAGAGCCCGAGCGCTAAAGGGGAGGCACTCACTTGAAACAGGCCCGGGGTGGGAAAACTGGGATGGAGAACTGGATCAGCTCTTTCCTGAAGCTGAAGGGGCTTTTAGGGGCTCAGAAACAGTCCGAAGCTCCCCACCCCCTCCTCCCAAAGATCGGGACACAGCACAGGCTTCTTGACGTACATTTGCAAGCGCACGCCAGTGCAAACCTGAGTCGCAAATTCCCTAACAAGTTATTCACATCATCAGGCCTGGGAAAACAAAAACCTCTGTGGGTCCCTGTTCCTCAGGCAACAGCGCGCAGACGCTTTAATTGCTGCAAATTGTCACTCTGTCCCCTTTTCATTTTCTCACTCCTTCGTTTATTTTTAGTACACTTCAAATGCCTACACACTTTCCTAGGAAGGAGAGCAGCGCAATTATTGCCTTTGCCTTTAGGGCCTGCTTTGCCAATCACTGAACGTGGATAGAGTAAACAGGGCGAAAAGCCAGGCGCGTTATTGGTCTTGCTTATTTCAGGTGGAGGGTGGTAAATAACTCTCCCTACCGCGTCACCCCCTCCCCCGCCTTTGGTTCTTGGGTACCAATTACTTGGAAGAAAGGATCTGTGCACCCCCCCCCCCCCCCGTGCTCCTCATCACATCCACTTCGTGCACGCCAAGTTTTACTCTCAAATCCAGCGGATCCCGTCAGAATTGACTGGTTCCACAGAGAGTTGTTAGCGGGGGTGGGGTGGGGGAAGAATTCTATGGGGACCCAGATCTTAATTCTGTCCTTGAATAGCAAGATGCATCCTGAGAGGAGAGGAGGCATCGTCCCTTCACACACACACACACACACACACACACACACACACACACACACACACACACGCCGCTGGAGCAGTTCGGACACTGCCAGGATGTTCGATGTTTTAGCTAGGAGTTCTTAATTTCAAGATGTGCGTTGTCTTGAATTCTACCGAATCCTGTCTCAAACCCCACGTCTTCTATCAGCATCCTAAGTTGGGGACGGGCAGGGAGGCAGGTGTCTGTAGCCCACAGCAGCCTAGGGGGCTATCCGGCATTCTGTGGATGGATCAGAAACAAATCGGCGTGGGATTAACTTGTCTGTCTGCTGAATTGTCTCCAACTGCTAAAGCTGCATGGGTCTCACCTGCCAGGGCAGCTTCGGGTTACTAGCTGGTGCTGAGCTACAGGCCTTGCCCCAGCTTCGGACAGACAAGGTTGGCTACCTGTCAGGGTGACAGATGGTCACTGGCTGGACATCTTAAAGGAACACAGAGCGTTTAAACTGTACTATTGTCTCTCACACCCATCCCTCCTGTTTCTTTCTTCTTTTTTTCTTTTTGTGAAAACATTTACAAGGAACCTAATTTCAGATTGTGGAAGTAAATTTCATGGTAGGATATATTTTACAAAACATATAATCTTTCCAGGCCGGAAGACTTTTAATTAAAACCATACTTTGACAAGTTGAGTTTCAAAGCAAAGTCACACCAGCACGGAAGGCTAATTCATATTCAAGATACAGTCTATAATTCAAGTTGTTTGAAAACACGGGGCCTGGCCTGGCCTGTCGGGACAACACTCTGCTTGGCTGGTTACCTGCCCAAGGGCCTGTCAACTCTAGAGTCTATAATGGAACTGAATAGAGTATCTACTTTTTTACCCTAGTTTAGAAGACAGACAGACACATAGAGAGACTCTCTCTCTCTCTCTCTCTCTCTCTCTCTCTCTCTCTCTCTCTCACACACACACACACACACAGACACACACACACACACACACACACACACACAGAGAGAGAGAGAGAGAGAGAGAGAGAGAGAGAGAGAGAGAGAGAGAGAGAGAGAGAACATTTAAAGTTCTTAGAATAACTCCAGAGGGAAGGTCAAGGTGACCATAGGGTCAACAAACTCCCAAGGAGAACTGTTCCCTTCCCCAGAGGGAAGACCTTTGAGAGGCCCCTATCTTACTTAGTCCTGCTGACCCATACTAGAGAGAAGGAATCTCCCATAGTACCCTACTTTTGATGACCCCAAACCAGAAGTCTAGAGCTTTGTCTATCTCAGGGATGAATGGGCACAGCCCTTGGAGTCCTCACAGAAGAAGCACTGAATAACACTGCATTTTTAAGTAACTGCACTCAACAAACCTTTAGGAACTGATCAGATCAGAGAAGGTTAGCTCCTTGTGGGAAGGAAATCTCTCTCGCCTCTTCTCCTTTCTCCTCTCTGCTCTCTGTCTGTGCCCCTTCCATCTAGCTCTGCAGTGGATGGGAAAGAATTTGTAGGTTTTTGGGGTCCACAAATATGACACAAGGGGATTTTGTAGGGTTCCGAGGTTAGGGGAGGTCCCAGGAAATAGCAAAGCTGTGCTGATGCTGGGTTTCTGGTTCTGAGCTGGAGCCCATGCCTTGAGTGTTCCTCTCCAGATGCCTAACCTGCTGATGTGAAAGTCTACCTTAGAAAGAGGCCAGCGTGTGGGTTTGAGGCTTGTGTTGCTTTAATTATCCTTGAAATACTAGAAAAATCTCCTTTATCCCAGCCACCCATAGCACTGGGAAACAGGGCTGTGCTTCTATTGGTAGCAGTAGAATAACTGATTAGGTGATAGGCTCTTCTTCTTTCCCTATATTTCATTTCAAACACACCATTCTTTTCCTATTTCCTAAAGCAGAGATGTACGCCTTTTATAAGAAGAACACCCCCAAACCCAAAGTCTTCAAGGAATGCTTTAGGGTAGGGTTGTAGTACACATGCTAGGCCTTCAACTGAACCCTAGCTTTCTGTGGCTGGAGTTAGCGCCCTGCTTTTATTGGTCTGATTTATCAAGAAAGCTTAAGATTTTTGCAAAGGCAAGTGCAAAGCATGATCATGGAAAAGGTGGTTATTGTGGATAGAAGTTGCAAGAAAGCATTTCTGAAGACTGAGTGGATCTTTCCATTTTTGAAAATGGACATCTCTATTGAATGATATATGCTATAATGCGGATAACAGTGGTCCCATGCCAAATACTGTTGGATTTCTGTGGACAGGTAAGACCTCAAGTCATCTTTCTGTACAGCACATTTGGAAGGGTTGTGGTCACCCTTTAGTTCTGTCACACTGTTTTTAAGGCATGTTATAGTTGAAGGCCTTAATTATGGCTGGGAAGATCAGAGGCACTGCTGGCCTTGTTTTAAGACTCACACGGTGTGAGCTGAGCATGCAATCCTGGCTACCTGACCAAGTCCACTTAGAGCTTAATCCTATGTTTAAAGTTGCGAGTTGGGCAGAAAGGGGAAGCTGTCAGTAATAATCCCCACCTGTTTTATTGCAGCCTTAAGAAGGAGTCGTTTTCTTGTCATGGGGGTATGAATCCTCTTAGACAGAAGTGTTGGAGACCCATTTTAGGCAGCAGATTCTGGAAGGACAATACAGTGGGAAGAAGATGAGAAAGATGGTTCGTAATGGCCAGCGAGGTCTGCAGCCAGAGCAGGCAGCACCTTTGGCGTGCAGAAGGGGTGGGTAGGAATGTTTCCCAGCTGGGCCACCCCTTCTGTGGGAATCAACCCAGAAATCAACCTCATCATTCCCGGCTTAGAAGCGGCCAGGAGAGGCCCAGACAGGGTGGAAACCATGCCACTTACCTCCCTTCCTAGGCCTCTGTCTTTCTATAATTACCCCCATTTCACAGATGTGAAAGCTAACATATGCGGCTCAGCCCACAGACCTCTTTGGTGTCTGGGCAAAGGTGAGACATGGAACACAGGTGTTTCAGCTTCCTAGTTCCCTGGCAACCATGTGTGACTGGGGAGAGGGTTGGGGAACCAGTGGGTTTTGAGCTCCTTTTCCAAGACAGGCACACAGGTAATGATTCTGTTTTCGTGAGACTCATTGGTCAATGAAGGGGATATGAGTTTCCACAGGACAGATGAGGCATCCACAGTCTAAGCCCCAGCCAAGGAAGAAAGTTATCTCAGGCTTTCCGTCAGTCTCCTGAAATGCCTCCTCTCTTCTGATTTTAACTTTTTCCTCAAATTCTGAATACTTTAACCCTTTGCTTGTAGTAAACGTATTTATAGTTCTAAAATGTGCCTCCCACGGAGATCCTCACTACCGACAAGAGGATCAATACTAAAACACTCTTTATTTTTTTAGAGTGGGTTTTAAATGCCTATTGTGGGGGAAATGAGATGTCAATGTGACCCCAGGCTTAGGAAAAGCGGGATTCTATTGGTGGGAGCCTGAGGGCTGCGCAAGAGTTGGCTCACGTGAATACCTTTGCATGCAAATCCTAAAGCATGCGCATTGGGTCCCTCCAGTTCTCACTTCCGTAGCTGCGACCAAGACTTCCAGATGCGCAATAATTGTGCTTCCTCGTTAAACAAAGGTTTCCCCACCATCGCCTGCTTCTAAGATTCCCAGCCTCTGGGGGCTGCTCACTCATCTCTCCGCTCTCCCCTCCTGCTTTGCCCTCTCGAGCTTTAACGTCGTCAAAGGCCTCTTAAATTTTCAGATTCACTGTATTTCTTTCCAATAACATTCCTTTTCTTTTGATTGGCTTTAAAGGATATGAAAACTTACATCCCTGTTAGTTGTAGGGCCTTTCTTTATATCTCTCCCCATTCAGTGAGCTTAAACATATGAACACACACACACACACACACACACACACACACACACACACACACTCCACCTCCCAATGGATCGATCTGACGGAAGGATGTCAAAACTACTACTCTTCAGCCTGAAACCATTGCCGCCTAACCCCCTCTCCAGCCTCCCAGGCAATGTTGATTTAAGTTCAAAGCACAGGGCATTATGGGCCAAGAACTGGACAAGCACTATGGGTGGTCACCAGCCAAACGCACTCCCTGCAAGCAGAGCTGGAGCTGCTAAGAAGCCTATCTGGAGTCAGCGGCCCCCTTATGGGTACATGAATGATGCTCTTAGCCCCCTATGTTCCCGGCATCTTGATAAATGCCACCCGGGCTGTCCAACGGAGTCTCAAAGAGTTTCAGATATCCCACGCCTGGAGCAGGGGAATGGTCTTTTTCAGAAAGGCACCTCTGTAAGCGAGGAATAGCCACCAGTGCATTCGAAGCGTTCTTTGGGAACTCTTGGGGCTTCTGAGGGAGCTGGCAGACCAGCAGCAGAGTGGTGACTTGGACCGCGCCCACACGCTGCGCTCCGGGCCTCTCAGCTCCTTTTTTTTCTGGTTGATGCAGGTAGCTTTCCTCCTGCAGTCAGTGACATTAGGCTTACCTGCAAAGCCAACGGATTTGTGGTTTTCTACCAGAAACCTCCTGCTCCTAAATCCCCCTTCCCCCTCACCCAACTTTCACCAGACGGTCGAGATAGGGATTTGATTCTCTGATATTACACAAATAATTGTTGCATCATGTAACTTCCTACATCTTGGTTTTAATTTTCACTGAACCAAACAAAGATATTTGCAATTTTAAAATAAGCACTCGATTTAATAAATGGGAACATTGTACAGGGAAGACTGTGTGCCCCCGCCGCCCCCTTCAGCAGACGTTATTAGCTCTGACAGCATGCCGCTCAGGTTTGCTAGAGGATTTTGTAAAGGGATGACAGACAGGAAGGCCAGCAATCATGGACTCCTTGGCTGAAGCTTTTTTTTTTCGTTCTTTCTTTCTTTCCTTTTTTTTTTTATCAGAATGTTCTGTTCGATGCCATTTATCCTTGATGATAGAAAATTGCGCTGTTGCCAGGACGCTGCCGCCGCCGCTGAAATAGAGGGCAGGAGCCGCGTTTCCATTTTCCGGCTTGAAAGCTATTCAAATGAATTTGCAGAGTGGGGGGAACGGCTAGCGATAAACAAATGAGAATAAATCGAGTTCCCCTTTCCATTCTCTCCTTTAAATGGGTAGTTCTTCATTTTCCATAGAAAGAGTTTTGTTCATCAGTGTTTAGGAATACCTGAGAGATCATGGGAGCCAAAGCAGGATCTATTTTGATACTCTTTAAGTGACTAACAGCATAAACATTTAAAAAGACGCTTGTGTCTAAACATATATGAAGTATAAGAATTATATATACATAAATCACATGCATGTGGATCTTCACACAACTCCAATGTTAGGTAAACTCGGCAGCATTTGGGAGGAACATAACCTGCAAGCAACTCTCCTTATCTTGGGTATGGACTTCTCTCCAGTTACAGGGCTTCAAAGGCGGTTAGATGGAAAAATAACTTAAAGCCCTCTCCATCATGTTATATATTTCAGGATGCTTTGTGTGAGAGAGCAGGCTTGGGACAACATAGATATCTAAACGTTTTCTTCTCTAAATTAAATTAACTAAATGAAAATCACTCAACTATGAACTTTTTAGTTAATTTTCCAAATGCATTTTAAATTGGGAACTGCTAGTCGATGGAACTGATTTTAAGGATTGGCGGACTGTACCTCTAAAGGTATAACAAAGAGACCAAGCCTGCAGATCTCTCTCTCTAAATTTTGGATACTTCGCTAGTTTCCAAAGATGACATATTGCAATTCAAAGAATCGCTGTTAAAAATGTGACATTTAAAAAAAATGAAAACGTAAGAAATACAACCCTCAACCAATCTCTCTCCCCTTTCTCCCACTTTCTCTCCTTCTTCCTCCCCTTTTCTCACTCCCCCATGAGGGACACTAGGGTTAGAATTCCATTGAATTCTAACTCTGGTGTTTTTCAGTAATATAGGAGGTTAGAAAATTTTCAGCAGTATAAAGATCGTTAAAACGCAAGGACTAATCATATCTGAGGGTCAGCTGGTATTAAGAAACAAAACTCCCATTTTAGATCCCATTAAAAAAAAACTGAGCAGGTTCTGTCTCCCAGACGACTGTGTTTTTAGGTACACAGTTGTTTATAGTGACAAGTCAAAGTTGGGCCAACCAGGGCTGCACAAAGGTGAGGGGGGCTGGGGGTGGTGGTGGCTGGTAATGATGTTTTGAATCCTTCCAGCAGGGTGTTCCAGGCAGCTGTGATGTCTCCTTACAGATCGCGAAACAATTCAAGTTTAGCTAAAAGAAATTCCCTTTTCAAACATTAGTATAGTAACAACAAAAGCACACAGGTAAAGCCAAATAAGGTTAAAACTGGCCTTATAAAGTCAAAGGAGCTTGCATTTATTGTGGGGGAAGGCTACTGCAGGTGAATACAGAGGTTTAAGCACACAGAGTCCCTCTTCCTAGTTCATGGCCTGAGGATTGTGTTCAGAATGAAGAGCCCCTTTAATGGGAGTTTTACCACCTGAGACAACTTAAACCGGTTCTTCAAAAGAGAACTTCTCCTCCACAGACTAATTTGGGTCTTATAGAGGAAATCTGGTGCCTCAGAACTCAAGTCGTGTGGAGGATGCTAGAGAACTTGGGACTTCTTTCCTAACCTCTGCACTGCTGCAAGGCCCTGGGGGGCTCCCAGGAAGTAAGTTCAATTGGAAGTAAAACATTCTAGTGTCCAGAATGGGCCTGACCCCTCATAGGGTCGTGCCGAGACCCCTTTCTGGCCAATTCTGGGGTACCTTGCTTTAAGACATTTTTTAAGCTTTGGCTACAGAGCTAGTCTTCGGTATTTGGTCTCCAGCTGCGAGGAGGTGGAAAGTGGTTGATTGGAAGACTAGGCCTTGGACGCTAACCTAAGGGAGCCTGGAGGAAGCAGGGTTCCGCTGGTGGGATGGAGTTAGGCATTGGCCCCTCTTGTTATATGGATGTCTTGGTGCAGGTAGGCCAGCAGAATTGCGGAAAAGTTGAATACTGGAACTGTGTAGCCGAGACCGTGGATCATTTCTTAGGCTGAGAGACACGCCCCGCCCCCGCCCTTCCCCCATTCCCGTGATCCTGCTCTGCAGTGAGAGTACGCAAGTCCACTTAGAACTGCTTGTTTGAGCTACCCTGTGGTGCAGGCGCCCAGTTCCAGGTACTGCAGCTAAAGTCAGTTTGGAGGAGGGAAGTGCACCCCACCCCCATCCCTGAGGGGTGCGTAAGCTAAGCATTACAAAGGAAACATTTTCTTCACCCTCTGAGATCCCAGGAATATGGACTCGCCTTTTTCTTCAACAAAAGAACACACAATTCTGAAAGGGCTGCAGGACCACTCACCCTTTAGGGGTTCCAGTATCCAGGAATGTCCCATGTGGTGGAAACACAAAAGCTCAACATTTTGATATTTTAAGAGTTTTCTCCCCCTTTTAAATCCTTCTTGTAAATGCCTGGTTGTAGCAACGTGAAAGTACTTTCCTGTGAAAACATGCAGCAGGGTTTCCCCTTCCTTTTCATGTGCACTAGCGGCGGCAAAAACATTCCAAACGAGCTAGAAGGTCTTTATGGAGACTATTAAGACATCCAGGGTCGGCCTCCTCAACTAGCCAAAGTCTTGCCCTAAGTAAAGGAGAAAAGAAAAAGCAACTGTGTTGAAAAGGTACTTTAAATTTTTCGTTTTCCTCCGAAATTCCAAATAACTTTTCACAATTAGCTAACCCTTATGCTATTAACCCTTCCCAGTCAGGCTCCGCGTTGCCTGTGTTCTGGGACTGCGTTTATACTTCCTGCCTAACTCGCCAGAGCATCAAGGTGTGCAGTGCAAACAGCAAGGCCCCACACCAATCCTGCTTTGATCTCAAAAGGCAGATCATAGCAGACATGGTCACCACTGCTGCTCTGTGGGAAAGAGGAGTCCCATTTTGTTTTCTCTCCTCCCATCCCTTCCTTCCTTTTTGATATCTTGCTTGCATTATCTTGCTTGAATTTAGAACATCCACTCCCAGTTGACAAAGTATGAATATGTCTATGAAAAAAATTGTGATATAAACTCAGGGCAATTAAGCCTGCTTAATTGGATGGAGCCACTTTTTGCCTTACAGATCTTGAGAGCAGAGTTCAGGTATTCACTATGTCTACCTGGTTATTCGCATAAGTCCATGCTCCCAATAACATGTCCCCAACACAACCTCCACAGGAACTTACTGCCTGAAAATGAAGAGTTGAATTTCCTTCCTTTGTTT
Organism: Microtus pennsylvanicus; assembly: GCF_037038515.1. Classification (NCBI taxonomy): domain Eukaryota; kingdom Metazoa; phylum Chordata; class Mammalia; order Rodentia; family Cricetidae; genus Microtus; species Microtus pennsylvanicus. Next base: position 4,559,184 of record NC_134597.1, on the reverse strand, counting down.
TTTAACCCCTAAATCCTGGAAACACCGAATAACGGTAGCTAATCTTAGATAATTTAGGATTTAAAGATTAGCAGACTATATTGACAATTTCAAATTCCAAGTCTAAGTGCTTTGGCTAAGCGATGCTTACAGGATGTCAGCTGTGAGAAAGGAACTGCCCAAAAGGAGACTTTATAAAACTGAAAAGTGGGATTTCTTGTGTTTGGAAGGCTTCGAAAGAAACGATTATTATAGAACTCATTCAATCCAAATGCATTCCTAAATATATTTATACACACAATACAATGTTTCGCTGTGCTTATATGTGTGCAATTTCATAGCATGTTTGAACCAGATCATTCACACACCACACACACACACACAGAGTTAATCAGTTTGTGTAGGTAAATATGGCTGAGGCACATACACACTCAAGTGATGCGTACATAATCATAAGCATTTGTGGTATCTACATAGCCTACCCCGCGTTTCCTATTTCCTGTCATCACTTCAGCTTTCTACGGAAGAGGCTGCTTGTGAAGTTGTACCTACCACAAGCTTCAGTTGGAGTTTGCAGCACGGAACTAACATATGCAGATATTTGAATTTGTTTTGAAAAAAAAAGTGAGGTTCCACTGCAAATCCTTATTATTAAAGTTGGTTTTTATCTAACCGCAACAGGCCAGCCTTGATGACAGCCCAAATCGCTAACAGCCAAGCTACCTAAACCCTTTTACAAGCAGGACAAAGTACATTAAATTGCTGTGAACCAAATACGCTCTTTTGAGATGAATTTGCCCACTGGATTGGGAACAAAACTTGGAAAGCCATCTAAAGTGGAGAGAGGAAACTCAGGGAGGAAGAAGGTGGAACTGGGAGACTGGGGCTCATAGTTATTTAGGTGGAGGAATCTTTTGTGGCCCTCATGTGTCTCCTGAATTGCTCAGGATGTTTTCCAGAGGCAGGCCTTGCGCTCAGCTCATCTTTGCTCTCATTTCATCCCTGCCCCTCCTTTTCTGGATCCAGTCTTCTAAATCTGGTTCTTGAGAACTTATGGCGGACACTATCAAGATATCCCTTCATAAGGTGTTGGGGATTTTTTGTTTGAACAAAATAATTGCATTAAAAATCAGAGGGCCGGGTGGTGGTGGCACACACCTTTAATCCTAGCACTCTGGAGGCAGAGGCAGGTGGATCTCTGTGAGTTTGAGATCAGCCTGGCCTACAAGACCCAGTTCCAGGAGAGGCTCCAAAGCTACAGAGAAACCCTGTCTCAAAAAACAAAAAACAAAAACTAAAAAATAAAGACAACAACAATAAAAATGAATGCTTATTTGGGTGATGTTTATCTGAGAATATCTTGATATATGACCTGACCTGTTCACTGTCTTAGCATAGCTCTGAGTTCACTTTACACAAAAGTTGAAGTTAAGACTTTCTCCAGGAAAAAGCAACAAATATAGGTTACTTCTTAGTTATTAAACATGGCAATAAACATTCCACCTTAACTATATTTGGAGTTGTTTTAAACATGGCAATCTTCTTAGTCCTCCTCTCTCTCTCTCTAAACCAGAGTCCCAAGAGTCTAGTATGTCTTATGTGTGTGAGAAGAAAGAATAGACCTCTTTGTCTTTTTAATTAAAGTTTATACAGCTTGTAGAAAGTAGTAATTTTCTAGAAAATGGAATCATTTTAGACTAGCGTAGTTCTACCCTTCTGGCTTTTACGTGGTTCTAAGCAAATCTTGCCCTTTAAAAACCAACAATTATGAAGCAAAGGTTGCTGAAGAATTCTGAACTGACAATATCAAGGTTTAGAAACCTGGTGTTTCCTTCCTTCCTTCCTTCCTTCCTTCCTTCCTTCCTTCCTTCCTTCCTTCTTCCTTCCTTCCCTTCCTTCCTTCCTCCTTCCTTCCTTCCTTTCCTTCCTTCCTCCTTCCTTCCTTCCTTCTTTTCCTTCCTTCCTCCTTCCTTCCTTTCCTTCCTTCCTCCTTCCTTCCTTCCTTCTTTTCCTTCCTTCCTCCTTCCTTCCTTTCCTTCCTTCCTCCTTCCTTCCTTCCTTTCCTTCCTTCCTTCATTTCTTCCTCCCTTCCTTCCTTCCTTCCTTCCTTCCTTCCTTCCTTCCTTCCTTCCTTTCCTTCCTTCCTTCCTTCCTTCCCTTCCTTCCCTTCCTTCCTTTCCCTTCCTTCCTTCCTTCCTTCCTTCCTTCCTTCCTTCCTTCCTTCCTTCCTTCCTTTCCTTCCTTCCTTCCCTTCCTTCCTTCCTTCCTTCCTTCCTTTCCTTCCTTCCTTCCTTCCTTCATTTCTTCCTCCTTCCTTTCTTTCTTTCCTTCCTTCCCTTCCTTCCTTCCCTCCCTCCCTCCCTCCCTCCCTCCCTCCCTCCCTCCCTCCCTCCCTCCTTTCTTTCTTTCTTTCTTTCTTTCTTTCTTTCTTTCTTAATTTATTATCTTTTTTTTGTTTTTTTTCGAGACAGGGTTTCTCTATGTAACAGTCCCGGCTATCCTGTAACTTGCTTTGCTCAAGGGTAGCCTCGAACTCACAGTCTCCCAAACACTGGATTAAAGGTGTTGCACCATTACCACCCGGCCTGATGGTACCTTTATGAGAGTAGACACAGAAATGGAGTCCACCATGTTTGTGTGGTGTGACCACCATGCTGGATTCTTTAGAGTGTATAAAAAAACATATCAGAATGGGAGCAAGATACCTCCCATTCCTGGAAACCATATCACTGCTGCGGCTCTCTGTTCTGGGAGTTGTTATTCATATGGATAAAAGAATCTCAATCTCTCTACCCCTTTTGTCTGAATGGATGTATGTGTGTGTACCATGTGCTTGCCGGGTGCCCTGGGTCATCACATCTCCCTAGAACCGTGTTCGTTTTCTCCACCGTAACTGGAGTTATAGATGTTTGTGAGCTGTGGTGTAGAGGCAGCGACCTGAATCTGGACCTCTGCAGGACCACTGAGCTGCATCTCCACCTTCAGAGAGTGCTCTCTTAAATCATGTTCCTAACGAAAGTGGGAATCAAATTTAGCTAGTGGTGATCAAGTATCGATCCAAAGATTTAAAAAAATTGCCAAAAAAATAGAAGTCATTTCTCTAGAAACAAAAACTATTAATGCTTACTTTTAGGAGAGTTGCCTAAGTTTCTTTTCTTTTCATTTCTTTCTTTCTTTTTCTTTCTTTTTTTTATTTTCTTTTTTGAGACATGACATGGTTTCTATGTGTAGCCCTGGCTGTCCTGGAACTCTGTGGATCAGGCTGGCCTCAAATTCACAGTGATCCACCTACCTCTGCCTCCTGAGTGCTGGTAATAAAGGCTCCAGCCAAGTTGGCTAAATTTCTGTAGTGGCTTCCTGTTGCCTCCTGTGGAAAGGCAAGCTCCCCTTTCTGGAATCCCTGGAAGATAGTAGAATGTTCTGAGAAGTCTGGGCTCTGGAGCCTGATGGTTAGGGGACACCGAACAAGTTATGTTACTTTCTTGAGCCACAGTTTCCTTTCAGAACAATTGGAATAGAACCAACAGACACTGTGACTGTAAAGTCAGACAGGAGAAAGGCCTGGAGAGCGCTCATCAAGGTGTGCTTTGAGAAGGAAATGTTCAGAGGGTACCTCAGCATCAAATTCAGCTTTATCAAGACTGTTTGGTTTGTGCTCACACACACACACACACACACACACACACACACAAACACACACACACACTGTCCTTCCTGCTCTAGGCAACCTCTCTGGCTCACTTGTCTAACTCTTGCCTAACCTTACCAACTTAGCTCAAGTGGCAACAGCCGTGCAAATTCCTATCTGATACTTGAAATTAAGTCCTTGCTTTCAAGCCTGTCTAGTCCCCATTGCTTGCTTCTTTTTATAGTATTTTACAGGTTTTATTGTAATTATTGCTTTCTTTGTCTCCTTCCCTGGAATATAAATTATGACATTTATCTTTTGCAGAGCTCACAACCGAGTCTCTTGAGTAGTAAACAGTGGGAAACATTCCGTCTTTTACTTTCTGCTTTGCATGTATTTATATGTCAGTTGCAGTTGGGTGGCTTCTAAATTAATTTTCTCTACATAGAAAAACGCCATCAATTCTTGAGGGAAATCGGTAAATAGAACACATTATTCCCATAAGCAACTTTTTTGTGTGTTTTTAGTTTTTCAAGACAAGGTTTCTCTGTGTAACAGCCCTAGCTGTCCTGGAACTAGCTCTGTAGACCAGGCTGGCCTCAAACTCATAAATTCACCTGCCTCTGCCTCCCAAGTCCTGGGATTAAAGGTGTGTGCCACCACCATCCAGCCTTTCATAAGTAATTTGGTGAAAAGTTTTGAGCATGATTCTGTAGTAGAATGATGTTTTCAGAAAAATCTGTTTTTGAAGAATTTGCTAGTTCCTTGGACATATGGCTCGGGTGCATGGTGATTACAATGATTCGTATGGATGTTAACAGTTACATTTTACCCTGGCCAAGTGGGACCCAATGAATCTGATTAAGTCATAATCTTAAATGAAGATTCTATGTATTTATGAAAGTGGTTAATAGGGAAAAAAAATCCTCTCCCCATTGCCTTGTTTTCATAACACCAGCTGCAGGGGAACTCTCTGTATAGCTTAGACTGACTTGAAATCTCGCCTCTGCTCTTAAGTACGGGGACTACAGGTGTGGGCAGCCATAGTCATTTCAATGGACAATTATTTAAGCTTTCCTTGTTGGCCCCTTGAGTTGGAAAGCTTCATTAACATGGGAGGCTTATTTGAGGGAGGGCCAGGAAAAAAATGTCTGTGCAAAGTGTAGCCCACTAGGTAGGCATGGTGGGCAATGCTTGTAACCACTGTAGTGGTCAAGACAGGAGGTCTGAAGACATCCTGGACTACACAGCAAATTCCAGGTCAGCTAGGATTCCACCTTGTCTCAAAATCAAATCATCAATTCAAAACAAAAGCAAAATCACAGCATGTTGTCATCTGCCGTGCAGGTCACATTTCTACAAGCCAGGGACAAAGAGCCTTCGTCTGAGATTCATAACTGGTCTCCTTCACACATAGACCAGAACTCTTGGTAATTATTTCATTAATGGCCAGAAGCGTGGTTAGTGGAGTGTTTGAAAGCAGTTGTTTTCTTCAGAAGATTAATCACCCCCTGAAAGGCTAATTTAATTAGATCGTAAACTCTCTTTCTTCCACCAAAGGAACAGTTAAACCAATGGACCATTTTGGATTAAGTGTGTCAAAGGCATAAAGTCCACGCTGCGAGCTTCCAGAATAACATAAATATTTGCATTCAGTGATAGAGAGAATGATTCTTCCTGTTCTGGCCATGCACATGACAATGAATGTTCATAATGTTCCTCCAAGAAGAAAAGAAAGCAACATAAAATTATAAAAGAAGAAGAAATTTCATTTCCTTGTGAGAAAGTAGAATTTCCATTGTCAACGAAGGAACCTTGATTTCCTTAGACTGAACAATGAAGTAGTTTTTTGATTTGGTTGCATATCCAAGGAAGGGGCCTCACAGAAATCTGCAAAACAAGTTTGGGGAGGGTCTATTTTTTTTTGTTTTGTTTTGTTTTCAGTTAAGGTACTTCTAAGTCATCATAGAGCCGTCTTGCTTACTACCCCAGATAGCTAGCCCCACATTCCCACGCTCCCATGAGGCATTTTAGCTATTACAAGGAGGCCCAAGAAAGGAAGGGCATGCTGAGACAGGAATCCTAAATTAAACTGATATCTGGACCTTAAGCTTAAGAATGATAAGTAGGGCCGGTTGTGGTGGCACACTCCGCTAGGATTTGCTGAAGGAGGCGGAGGCAGGAGGGTCACAAATTCAAGGCCAGCCTGGACTACACATTTTTTTTTTAAAAAAAAGAATGATAAATAGGGCCAGGCTGTGGTGGTATACACCTTTAATCCCAGCAACTTGAGAGGCAGAGGCGTGCAGATCTGTGAGTTTAAGGACAGGCTCCAAAGCTACACAGAGAAACCCTATCTCAAAAAAACAAAAAAACAGCCTGGCGGTGGTGGCGCACGCCTTTAATCCCAGCACTCGGGAGGCAGAGGCAGGCGGATCTCTGTGAGTTCCAGACCAACCTGGTCTACAAGAGCTAGTTCCAGGACAGGCTCCAAAACCACAGAGAAACCCTGTCTCAAACAAACAAACAAAGAATGATAAGTAGGAAGTAAAACAATGAGCTTTGCCACACCTGTGGATTTTCATTTCTGTCACCTCTTTTGTGACACTTCCTATTCGTTTATACTCTATACTTTTCCATAAATGATTTGATGTGGGTTTAATAGCAGACACATAGGAGAAAACAAACAGTACTCTGCCTACTCTCGTGTCAGATTCAAGCTATGGACCTGCTCTCAGCAGACTGACCAAGACATCCCTGCTAAAGAAATATTTGCTAGTGAGTTTTATTATCAACACAACATCATACATAAAACCCTATGTACTTTCTCTTCCCCAAGTAGACAATAGGTCCAGAAAAAGATGATCTTCCTTGCCTCAAAGTTAGTTATTGTCATATAAATCGGGCCTACCTGGTCCATCTCAAAAACCTGCAGAAGAAACTTATAACATCCGGAGCCTCCCCTGGCAGTCTACCCCCTGTGAAAATATTTTATCGTCTCCAACTGGACCTCCCAAGCTTGTCTCTGAATTTTTATGCATGAGTACCTTAAAAAAAAAAAAAAACTTCAAGAAAAACACAGTTCAAACCACCATGCTTTGCTTTCTTTCAGGTTCAAACCCTATAAAACCACCACATTTTGTGTGGTTTCCACCCCAAACTGCTAGTTGGCACGAGATGTTGCTAGATGTTCTACAAAACCCTGACAACATTTTCGTGAACTTGGCAGTGACTTGGAATGTAGGTGACACAGGCTGAATTTTTAGCGGTAGTTTCTTTATTGCTGCCCAGGGACCTGTCCCACACCCAGCTTGGAACACCAAGCCAAGCTGTTGTCTGGCCAGACATTCTTCCTTTTTCTCCAACATCTTATTCAGATTTGCTTTGTCTTGAACTTTTCCAGCTCTCTTCTCAAAGCTTACTCTTGTGTACTTCACCCCCTTGGGCTCTGCACTTTGAGGTGAGTCCGGTGGCTCTTACAGAGTGTGCAGGACACTGGATTATCAGTGTCTTCTGGCATGGATGGCCTCTTGCTAACCGTTTAGCGGTTCAGACAAACATGAATTTCCTGAAAGCTCTCATATAGCAGACGTTCAGTAAGCATTGGTCAATAGTCAGGACCCAGAACCACTAGACATTCATTTTTGTATCATTTGATGTCCATAAGAGCTGGCTCACTCTGTAGCTAATATCAGCCCCTGCCTGCTGTTTTGTTTCGTTTTGTTTGTTTGTTTTTGTTTTTTGAGATAGGGTTTCTCTGTCCTGGAACTCCCTGTGTAGACCAGGCTGGCCTCTAACTCAGAGATGGGCTTGCTTCTGCCTCCCGAGTGCTGGAATTAAAGGCATGCACTATCACATCTGACAGTGACTGCTGTTTTTATGGAGGATGGAGCAGCCATAGTCTGGGATTTTTCATCACACATGGCTATTATGTAGCCGAGCATCCAAAGGGATAACGGTGGTAGTGGGGGCGGGGGACTGTTGTCAACAGGACAGTGCTGGAACTCAGCTTCAGGAAGCTTTAAGGGTCTGGGAGGATAATCACTCAGATCTGCTATTCTTTGCTCACCAGAAGTGGGGATTCCTTTGATAACTGCCAGTAGGAGGATTTTGGGGTTCTGGGAGAAGTCATAATGATAGCAATTTGGGTCAACTGGAATCTTTTAGTCCTAAGGCCTGAAAGTCATCAGCTTGATAATTTTTAAGGTCTCTGTGGAACTCTCTCTCTCTCTCTCTACACACACACACACACACACACGCACACGCACACACACGCACATGTTATTATGCTAAATAATGAATTATGTTTATAACTGCTACTACTATAAAATTGGGTGTTCATATTTTAAGAGCTAGGAACCATTTTGACTTGAAGGTACTGTAGACTCTGTCTGCATTGATGGCATCAATTGTTTCCTTTAGAAAGTTCTCAGAACTTTCCTGGTACTTTATTACGCTTTTGCTTGACCCAAGTCCGTATCTCTCAGAAAAAATGATTATTTTTATTACTGTCTGTGTTTGCCTTCATGATGTGTTGTAGGTGTGTCATATGGCTTGCATGCAGAGGTCAAAGGGTAATGTTCTGGAATCCACTCTCTCCTTCCACACTTAGATGGGTTCTGGGGATCAAACCCAGGTCATCAGAATTACACCAGAAGAGTCTTTACTTGCTGACTTATTGTGCTTCGCCCCTGCTATTTGGTCTTCTGGTTGCCCCTGCAAGAGAAGGGAGATGCTTTTCCCCCAAGAAAAGTCAGCTCTGGGGAAGACTGAGCCAAGAAAGCACATTCGCTTGCCCACCCCCTTCAATTCTGTTTTGAAAGTGGATTATCTCTGCCACTTGCTTATCTGATTTCTTCAATTTACTTCTGGCCTCAGGCACCTTGAGAGACCGAGGTAAACCCCGACTCTCCTGCAGCTGAATTCTATTCCTTAACCAAACAAGGTCAAAGAACCTTAAAGTCCAGTCCAGGAAGAATGTTGTCAAAGTTTTGGTTTTCTATACAATTTGGCTAGACGTGTGAAGTGTCCGCTTTAGCTGCTATAGAATTCTGGATCTTTTTAGTAGCTGGGATTAAGTGATTTTACCTTTGCAATTCAGTAGTGTAGTATGTAAAGGAGAGATAATTACAGTCCCTACTGCGCAGGGCGGTTGTTAGGATTAAGTGACCTATTCCACAGAGTGGAGTCCCATGTGTAGGAAGTGTTCAACAAATGGCGGTCATTACTGATTGTTCATATCAAAGACTGGAACCGAAGATTTTTCTCTTTTAAACAGAATTTCTGAGCATTTCCTTAACAAACACTATTCGAGGACTTGGAATGCATTCATGGAGCGGTGATGAGAACTGTGACAGTAATGTCACCTGGCTGGTCACATTCCCGGATCCTTCTCTGGACGTCCGGGTTCTGGTTTAACCGGAAGCTGGGACTTGGAATTAGGACATTCTGACACCTTCTGACAATGTAGCCAGGACTAGAGCTTGGGGGGAGATGAGTGAAGCCTGCCTGGTGTCAACCCAAATTCTCACTTTCCAGCTGTCCCTCCCATCCAGCTTTCCAGGGGTACTTTTAGAGGTCACAAGCTCCCAGCAGTGTGCAGGCGGTGGCTGTGCCTACTGCCGGAGGCCTTGCTGAATTCCTGGCCCTGCCCCCAAACTTCCAGTGCTCTCCTGGCTCAGCCAGAAGTTCAGGTGTGAGGTGGGCCTGGTGGTATGTGTTGGTCTGGAGGAGTAGGTGGGTGGGGTACAATGGAAAACCCTTGAGCAGTGAATGAGGAGGCCATGCAGAAGTACACCCCTTCTCTGTGTGTGTGTGTGTGTGTGTGTGTGTGCTGGTGTGGTTTGATTTTTGCTTTTGTAAGTGGGATTTTAATTTATATCATTTATCCCTTTTATTCACTTTAAAACTTTGCAAGGGATTCAATCCCACCAGGAGAGTGAGGACTTCAGCAGCAGATAAGCTGAGAGGAAGGAAGGGAGAACTCCAAGTGACCTCCTCCCGCCGCCATCTCTCCCCACACTCTTCCTCATTTTAGCCTTTCTAGAAAGCACAGCCGGTCACAGGAACATAAGCTGAGAGGCAGAGCTTGAGGAGCTCTGAAGCTCCTATCTTTTCTTGGTCGCTTGCTCTCCTCAGCCTGTCCACTGTTTTTAAAATCATCCTCTTTTTCCTTAGAGTGTAGAAAATGAGAACCTTAAACACCCAAAGCCTGGGGGAGGGAAAGACCACGGCAAAAGAGGGAAGCGAGGAAGAGTGAGCCCTAAACTGCAAGCAGGGTATTGCAAAGCAATGCAGACCAGGGAGTCTTCTATATTTCATAACGTTCTTGCCAGAGATCGGAGGGGCAATGGGACTGAGAAGGAAACTTCTAGGAAAGGAAACTGCTGGAAGCTTGAAGATGGGGTTGGTCAACTCAAAGTGATGTGGAACTTGGTCCCGGGGACTCACGCAGACAAACCAGAAGAGCTCAGATCATCTCTACATATTGGCAATAATAACTGATAGTTTGCTAATACTGCTAATTTTTAATCCCAGACCCATCTCTTGGTGACGGCTGTAAAGTTGTTTTGAACATGTTAATTCAATCTGTAGATCTGATGTGAAATGGGCTTCTTCTTTTAAGCACTACTTTAACCTGCTTGCTTACTTTCTAGTGCATTGACAAGCTATACTAATTCTAGACGTATCATAGCAAAGCAAAAAAGTAATTGTTGTTATGTTACAGAAGTTATAGGTGAAGGAGGAAACTTCCAGAACATACAAAGCCCATGAACTGAAGTCATAATTAGGAAAAGCATGTTTCCTTTTACAGATTGGTAGTGTTTCTGTGGTGTGTGCAGTAAACTTTCTTAAGTGTTGCTGCAGCAGGGACGCTGCTTTAGGAAGACTCCCAGTTCATAGCTGGAGCCCTCTCTCTCTACAGTACCAGTGCAGGCAGGGGTACCAGTGTTCCTCACGTCAAACCGAACAGCGATGCAGAATAACGGAGGGGAGATCCTCAGAACAGAGTATGCATTTGTTTTCTAACTTCATCAACATCTGTATTGCCTAGGTGGTAATCTGGCTAGAAACCAACGCTGATTTTTCTCCTAACACTCAGTGTCCTGATAACTGCGATTAAATCTCTCTGTTCCCTTGCTCCATTCGTTCTTATGAGTCCTGCCCTTACATTTCCTGGGTGTTCGGGCCTCCTCATATGTGACTTCATGTGCACACATGGGATATCCTAAATCTGTTACACATTGTCCTCTGGAGTGTTGCCAGGCTTCAATGGATCATAAACAATAGTAGCAACAGCTGTGAGAGGAATCCATGGACCAATTTGTTGGAATAAAGCAAAACAGGACTTTGCCATATGGGAGATCTATCTAAGATGGGTTTATTAGATGTAGGATACTTTGCTTGTAGCCTAAGGGCTTTCTGGAGGGAATCTGAAATCTTTTCATTATGCCCACATCATTACCAGATGTGGATGGAAATAGACTCTCCCCCGTGTGTGTGTGTGTGTGTGTGTGTACTCATGTGTGTATGTGTGTAAAGATGAAAAATTCTAGTTTATATATGGACTTTCAGTATAGCTCATACTTACTTTCTTACTCAAAAAACTACATCCTGAACCTTCTAAATATTCAGCAAAACTCACTTCCTGTATCTGAGTAAACTCATGTACATGAACTTGTAAAACCAATAGGAGCGAAAGAGTAATAAAACATTTATTTAATAAATAACTGTGAAGTTTTACGCTCTAATGGCAGGATAAAATGGGGTGCTTCACAGAACTTAAAAATTCACAGTGATTATTGGCACTATTAATCAGAATTTGTCATGTGAACAGCTCAGGGATCTGTTATATTAACTTGTCATACGGTTGTAATCATACCTTTTAACTGCCATCAGAGGTAACTGTCAGCAACACTGTATCTACTCTCCAGCCTATTATGGCTTCAGTCCCCCAGGGTTCCATCCTCAGTCCAGGGCGATTTGTATGGTACACTAATGACCTGCTGATTGTCTGCACAAAAGCAAAATCATACACTGTTCAGGCAACACGGTGATCCCACACAAAAGCAAAGGACTGTCTAGTGTCAAAATAATACTGTACTCTAACTTCGATAAAGGTTTTCAAACTGACTGCAAGATACTATTTGGTGCTAAAGCTTGCGGCAGAAATAAGGCTTATTCAAATAACTAACAAGTTGGCAGAAGGTAAATTTCAAAGTGTGTGTGTGTGAAGATGCTGTTTAAATATTTCTGCTGTTTTGAAAGGTTTAGGAACTAGACAAATACCTTTGTTTTAATTAGACATTATTCATAGTTACTATTGAAACACATGTAAAATAATATGTCACCAAAGAGTTTCATTAATAGATTCTGAAAGTGTGTGGTGGATACTTTATCAGTCTGTCTACTGTCTACTGGTAAATATGGTCTATGGTGTGCCTCAAGGGACAAGTAGGGAATGTGGGGGCCAGATGAGACCCTTTCAGTCTCTGTGTAATGTGCCTATCCTCAGTGTCCTTCTGAGCCTTAGGACACAGAAAGAAACCTGGTCTCCTCCCATCTAAACTCTGCCCCGTCTTTCTTGCCCTGACTATCTTATAAACTCAGTCATCTGGCATCCCAGAGTCCAGCATAAGAGCTGACGTATAAGAACAGCCTTAAATTAAATGAATAGGTGAGCAAATGAACAATTAAATCAAGCCAAGTCTTGGATGTGTGTTGTGTGTGTGCGTGTGTTTTAAAGGGTTAATTTCTTGGGAATGTGTCACTGGGTTGTCTGTGTAATGATGGAGACCCCTGCTGAGACTTTGACCCAGATTTTTTTAAAACAAACAAACAAACAAACAAACAAACAGGTTTTTCTCCACATAACAGCCCTAGCTGTCCTAGAACTAGCTCTGTAGACCAGGCTGGCCTTGAACTCAGAGATCTGCCTGTCTTTGCTTTCCACGCGCTAGGTAGGAATAAAGGTGTGTTCCACTATGCCTGGCCAGATTCAAAAGTTTAATCCAAGACTTGTCTTGATTTCATTGCTCATTTGTTCACTTATTCATTTAATTTAAGCCCATTCTTATATGTCAGCTATTATGCTGGACTCTGGGATGATAATAAACAAAATTCAGTGTCAACTATTAAGTCACTCGAGGTCTTGTAGGGTCTAGTGATTAAGTGACCAGATAATAGTTACTAAGCCTTTCACAGGTTGTCAAGGATTCTCTAGGTCCTCCTGAAAAAATTTAAAGAGACTATGGATTGTGTCAATGTGACAAAAATTAAGATTTCTCCTCTACTCTAGGTCAAGAACCTAATGTTGCTTCTGGAATTATGCATCATCCAGACACAGAAAGCACATAGAGAGCATGTTTTAGGAAATGTTAGTGGGTTGTCTGAAATATCTAAAAAAGGAATCTCTGGCAATGGATGGTAAACTACAGATGTCAATGGCTAGGTGTTAAAGCCTTGGTTGGACCAGGTGGTGGTGGTATATACCTTTAATATCAGCATTTGGGAAGGAGCGACAGGCAAATCTTTGTGAGTTCAGGCTAGCCTGGTCTATAGAATGAGTTCCAGGACAGCCAGAGTTGTTACACAGAAAAATCCTGTCTTGAAAAACCAAACCAAAGCAAAACAGAAAAAGAGCCTTGGTTGGTCTTCCAGAGGACCTGGGTTTCAGTCCTATACTCAAATGGGAGCTCACTACTATCTGGAACCATTTCCACAGGTGACATTTGACATCCTTGTCTAGCCTCCGTGGGCCCAAGGCAATCATGGGCTGCACAAATATACATGAAGACAAAATACCAATGTACAAATAAAATAAATAAATAAAATAGTTTTTTTTGAAAAATGGATGCGGTGGCCCACCACACCTCACTCAGCACTTGGAAGGCAGAGGCAGGAGCATCAAGAACCAAAGATTAGCATGGGATTACATAGGGAGGCCTTGCTTTTTCAAAAAGAAATATCCAGGTTTCTGAGAATTTGATTTAGTGATCACTTATATCCCCACTCCACTGGATTTATTCATCTACTTCAAAACAAATGTGTAGTAACCTATGACCTGTCAAGGTATATGGTAGGTACAGTGGATTCCAAGACAACCAGGGTCGGAACAGGAAGGGGTATGGAGACCTTAGAACAGGTAGAGAGGACTGCAGCAAAGAATGTTGTTTTGTGAAAGGTGAGAGCAATAGCAGCCTAAATTGCACACAAGGAAGAGGAGAGGTCAGGGAGAAGATGCAAAAGCCTGGAGGGGAAAATAAACAAGATGCAGGCCAGCCCCCCTCCCCCACAGAGTTTCTCTGTGTAACTCTGACTGGCCTCAAACTCACTCTGTAGGCCAAGCTGGCCTCCAGCTCAGAGATCAAATTCGCTTGCTTCTGCCTCCCTCCAGAAGGCTTGGATTCAAGGCCTGTGGCAACACCACCCACCACATTCCAGGAACTTAACTGTACCTGGAGCCCCTGAATGACACCTTCAGGAAGGAGAACTTGAGACAAGGCTTGGTGAGTGAGCCGGGCCAGCTCCTGAAGTGTTTCTGAAGGGTGTGCCAAACAGTTGCTCTCTATCTAGGGTCAAAAGAATTTACCAAGAGGAATGGAGCAAGGTGTCATTCAGATGACATATTTGATGGGAAATTGGAGAGTTTGGGTTAACAAGCCTTTTGTACTCATTGAGGTGCAAGTCAGGACCAGACTCCAGCAGTCTGTTTAGTGGACGATGTATAAGCTAGAAAGCAGGCCTGGTTTGGGCAGGACTCTGGAGACTGAGGTCACTGGGATCCAGCATCGCTGGAGCTCAGAAATGGACAACACGGTAAGACAGGCTTCAAACAAACCCAAGTGCCGATAGCTGTAGATCCAACTAGTCCTGACTCTGTCATAGGCACTGCAGCTTCTGTTTCTGGGCAAGGGAAGTGACTTTATCGTGGGATGTACATGGGAAAGACTGGGCAAAATGCCAGGGAGCCCAGCGCTGACAGGTCAGTGCTAGTCCCTGCTCACCCGGTGCTGTGGCCTCTTCCGGCCTTCGTGTATTCTTTTCCCTTTCAATGTCCAGTTTAACACTTTGAGGTAGGATGTCATGTTACTTTCTGCTGGTGGCCCTTTTTATCTCTGGACCATATGGATAGTGAAGGTCCTGTCCATTTTCTTCTCTCTTCCTGCCTGCTGCAATCCAGCAGAATTCTGTGGGCCATGGCAAGATTATCCCTGGAAAAGTCAGTTCTGTTGAAACCTTATTCCGGTTTGGGTGATGTGATAGCCAATGCGAAGGAGGCCTGGTGACGACGGCAATCTTCTCTTCCTTCCCTTTGGGGCTTTCTGGTAACTTCAGCCTCTTCCTCATGCTCTTGGAATGCAGTTTTGGTGTTATCCTTGGCTCTCCTCAGGGCTGCTCCTCAAGCGCTTGTGGAGAGAGGACTTGTGTTTCTTTTCTACAGAATAAGCTTTATTTTTCACTTTGAGGATATTCCAAAATCCTGTCATATTTTCCTTTCTGACATCTCTAAGACTCATCTTTCCCCATTGGTCTCCAGAAACCAAAATCTTTTCCTCTCTTTTGGCTCCTGTAGCTCTGCCGCTTATAAATACCCCCACTGTGGTCTGCGATCTTGAGTTCCGTCTGCCTCTGCTAAAGCAATCTCCGAGGAGTCCTCCTGACACCGCGCCTTCAGCCGCCTTTGCTGCTCCCTGCGTTGACTCTGACTTCAGCTTACGTTCCTGTTCGCTGCCTGCTTATTTTTTCCCCTGCTGACTTCCCACATTTCTCCCTAATTTCTTAATGCCTGACCTCCTCCTATGTGTTCTTGTAGTTCCTCTCTTTCCCACTTGCTTTTCTAGGCAGTTTGAAAGCTGTCTCCTCCCGAGCCAAGAACATTTTCTTTCCTTTCTATATGCCAAGACAAGCTCCACACACATTTTGCCCTGCAACCTCCCTGCTTTTCTCGCCCTCTTTCTCACTTAGGTTAACTGCCCTCTCTTCAAGATCACAGCCAATCTTCCTAAAGTCAGGTGATATTCTAGATACACGAAAGAGAACACGTGGCACTCTTCCGGACTTCATTTATAAATCCTTCCTTTACTTGGGAAAATCTCTGCTATTGTTGACCCTTGCCTTCTGCTCTGGCCATCCCTGCTCACAACAGCAGCTGCCTCGGGCTTGCTTCTTATCTCTCTTTCAGCCTTCTTTTCTAGCTGTTTGCCTTTGAGGCTTTGCCAGAGAAACCTCCCAATCTGATCCATTTTCCTTCTTTAACAAAACAAAGCAACCAGGCTTCTGGCTTTCACTGACTTGAAGAAGACAGAACCCTCAAGTCCTTCCAAACCCCTTCCATTCTTGACTTATTTTTCTCATATATATATATATATATATATATATATATATATATATATATATATATAATCTTCTTATATTATCTTATATCTTACATCTCAGCTACACAGAATGGGTGGAGGTAGTGGCTGCAACAGGCCAAATTCAATTTTTACAACTTTTTGTTATCTTTTAAAAAGCAAATTTAAAAAACTGTAAAAATTTTGCTTCCTGGCTTCAGCTCGGCAACTACGGTAGTTGCTGTCTGCACGTTTTTAAAGCGGGGGTGGTAGTTCCATCGGAGTGGCCGCTTTTGATAGCGTGAACTCTCTCCAAACTTCCAAAGCTTCTGTGTCCTTTAGCATCACCAACAGTGAGATAAAATGTCACTTTCTGTTTATCACCACTTTATGCTTCGTGTTTTCAGAGAGATTTTTGAGCTCGGCACAGTGCTAGGCTTCCATGATCTAAGCACTCAGGAAGCAGAGGCCAGAGGATTGTGAATTTGGGATCAGCCTAGGCTAGAGAGGAAAGTTCAGGCAAGAGTGAAATACAGAGTAAGAATTCTTCCCTAAAACATAACAGAAATAAAACAAACAAACCAACAAAGCAACATAGGGTGTGTGGGGTTATGCTACTTTTCTATAGATAAATAAGACATGGGCTGGTGTTATTTTATACATAAAGATGCATTTGAGCAGGAGGGGGAGACGTTATTCTTCTATTACCCTCTCTGGAGGCATCCCAGTTTGGATATCGAAGTGGTTTGGCATTGAGCATCTCTGTTCCAATTCCTGGTTTCATCCATTTTAGTGGTGCAGTTTTGGAGAAACTACTTAAACACTCTCTGCCTCAGTTTCCACTTAAGTAAACTGGAGAGAGTGAGCATGCAGCAGGGTTTTGGTAAGGACTGTATGAGATAATCTGTGCAGAGAATGTGCGGTCGGAACAAGCATGGTGAGTGTTGTTGCTGTTAGTTGTTGTGAGTTTGTTTCCAGATCTAATGGTGGAAAGCTCAGATCCATGCGAGGCATGATTTGGAGAAGAGGGGAGAAGAGGGCCTTTCGTTTCCTAGCTGCGTCTTCCCAGACAATTTAACCTCACTAAGCTTCCACTTGGGGATGTTTAACATCTTAGTAGTAACAACAGCACAATAAGATCAGCCACCCACATCTTTGGTCTTCAGCTATCATCTGACACGACATGGCACAGCGACAAATTTGTACTCTGTGTCTTGATTACTGGTCACTTACTAAGTATCTGACATATAAGTGGTCTTGATGTTACCACTCAGCTTTCCTGCCCCTTGCCAAGAGGAGGCCATCTAAGAGTCATAAAGACCCAGGGAGCTGGATAACCCATTTGCACGTGATATGTGGCACCCAGGCTTCTTTATGGGTTTTTAAATAATTGAGATATGACCAGAAAGCTTTAAAAGTTCAAGTGTAAGGTCCAAATGTCCGCCTGTCACTGGCTGCAGAAGCTCCATATAAGAGACAGGAGAAACAGAGGTTTCAGGCTTTGGCTCAGGCTCATGGAATCACAGTCTCAGGCTTGGTGGCTTAGGATTTACAAATTTACAAAAGAGATTCTGCCTATCAGGGCTGGGAAATTGTTGTTGTATTGAATCTGTTTATACGACATTAATCCGTGTTTCTAATCAACAACATTGCTCTGTAGTGCTCTCCCCCCCACCCCGACTGTGGTATATGCATGCGTGTGTGTGTGTGTGTGTGTGTGTGTGTGTAAGCACGTGGAGGTGGGAGAGTCTGGAGGCTAGGACTTGGTGTTGGCTACTTTCCGCTCTTCCTCTTATTTTTCAGAGAATCTCCTTGACCCTGGATCTCATAGATTCAGCAAGGCTGGGTCAAGTCCACCTCTGCCTCTGCAGCCCCAGGATTATACATGTCCCATTGTGCCTGGCTTTGAAATGAATCTGGGGCTCTAAACTCAAGGCTCTATGCTTACTCAGAAAGCCTTCTACCAGCTAAGTCATTCTTCAGCCCTCAAATACCCCTTTCCAAGAGTTTGGGTGTGATCTTCTTTCTCCTCTCTTTGCCTCTTGGTCATTCTCTTCCTTCTCTTTGCACTGTAGAGGGTAGAGCCCAGGGCCTTGGACTAGGGGTCACTGAGCTACATAGCCTTCGTCTCAGCAGATTTTACAACAGAGGGCATTTTCTTTGCCCCTCCTAGTGTCCAGCCCTGCAAATGATCATGCATAAAGCTGGGACTTAGCACAGGATGGAAGACTAGTTTACATAGTCTTGTGGTATTTGGGCTCAGATGATTCCCCTAGAACATCCTCTTCACAGAGATCTTCTGGCGCTCCCTATAGGATGGTCCCTTCACACAGAATGCCAGAGTCTCCCAGGAACTTATAAGTGGATTCTCATGCCAGGTCACAGATACACCAGGCCAGACTGTTGTCCAGGAAAGGAAAATTAACAGATAACACCAATATGCTGCTCTGGACTGAAAAGGATGTTCTCTCTCTCTCTCTCTCTCTCTCTCTCTCTCTCTCTCTCTCTCTCTCTCTCTCTCTCTTTTTCTTTCTCTCTCTCTCTCCAATAGAAGCTGTGTGGTGCTCTTGAGAGTTAACTTGGGCCTTACTGTGAGCTGGTGTTTGGAAGACCTCGGTTTATCTGTGGTCCCACCTTTTTAGCCAGCCCCTGGTAACGCTGATTAAGCCATTACTCTCTAGCTCACTGCTTTTAAATTGAGCTGTCTCACTAGGGGAGGTTCTGGCTGTGTAAGTTTCTCTCTAGACATCAATTCTTCAGGAGCCACCTCTTCTATGTGCTTTAGAAGAAGGATCTTTTCTCAGACTAGTCTTGGCTGCTGTTGGGTTTCATTGTACATCTGGTGAGATTAAACAAGAAGGATGTGGAAACCCCCTGCTTTCCCTGTTGCTTTGTCTCTTCCTTCTTGTTTTTCTCGGATTCTGGTAATGTAGACTTTCATGGGTGGAAGTTCTGTTTACAAACTGTCAATATCTTATGGGAGACCTAGTGACTCCGTCTTGCTTACTATCCTGTTGCTGGGAAGGGGCCCCATCCCCAAGGCAACTTACAAAAGAAACATTTAATTGGGGGCTTGTTTACAGAGGGTAGTAAAGCCCATGATCATTATAGTGATGGCAGCAGGCAGGAAGCCATGGTGCTGGAACAGTAGTGGAGAGCTTATATCTTGTCTACAAGTTGGAGGGAGGGAGGGAGCTTGCATGAGCCCTAGGCTTTTGGAATTTCAAAGAGCACTCCCAGTGACAGTCTTCAACAAGGCCACACCCCCAATCCTTCCTAAAACAATTCCACCAATTAGAAAGCAAGCATGCAAATATTTGAGCATATGGGGGCCATTCTCATTCAAACCACCACATTCACCAAGTGGTTTTTTTTGGGGGGGGCAAGGTTTTGATACAGGGTTTCTCTATGTAGCCCTGGCTCTCCTGGAACTCTCCTGTAGACCAGGGTGGCCTCAGAGTCACAGAGATCCACCAGGCTCTGCCTTCTGAGTTCTGGGATAAAATGCTGTGCCACCGCAACTACCATCTGGCTTTGTTTTGATTTTTTTGAGACAGAATCTATGTGGCCCAGGTTGACCTGGAACTTGCTAAGAGACCAGGCTGGCCTTGAATTTACAGTGATCTACCTGCCTCTGTCTCCCGGTTGCTGAGATTAAAGGTGTGTGTTGCCATGATCCACAAACAATTGTTAATATAATAACACTCTAATATGAAAAATAAATATCTTGTGACTGGAATACTTTCCATTTAACTGCGTCACACTAGAGAAACTAGAGTGAAGGATTTAATGTAAGATGGGCTCCGGGTTCCTGGAACCCAGGGATCAGGTGGTCACATCAAGGGTTTGGTCATTTCCTCAATACCAAGGTGATGATGACACTGTAGTATAATGCCTTTGATGATATCGGTGGACAGTCTCTAAGGTAGAAACCCTTCACCTAGACTTTCCTTTCAGAGAGGATCACTCTGTCCTGTTTTGCCAATGACTGTGGGAACTAATCTTATCAATTGCCCAGGAATTAAACAAGACTTGGGTGAACGTGCTTCTGACTTTTCATGGGATCTTCAATCGAAGTTTGTCCCTAGATATTATCATATGCTTAGCTCTTCTCTGGTGTCTGATCAGTACTCTGGGTGAACTCCATGCAGCACTGCACGACGGTTTTGCACTGCTGGACTCTTTCCTCGTTCTCTTATGTCCCTTTAATATAATAACTTATATTATAAAAAATTATGCATGCAGGTTCACTTGGACTTTATTGTATTGTTTTTAATTTTTTTTCTTGAACTCCAAAGTTGAGGAAGGAAGCAAGGCTATTTAGGTATATTTTCAGTGTTCCTCTAGCCTCCTCCATTGTCTGAAAAACCACAGACTTCACTTAAAAGGCAAAGAATCCTTCATCGGGTTTTGTTTAAGCCATGTATTTACCAAGATCCCCACTTGTTCTGTGGCTTAACTTTGTAATCTTTGATTTCTAATTTACAGCTGCTGAGAACCAGAAGGCACCGGCTCCTTTGGAAGAGCCTTCCCCTAGAATGCTTTGCCTCTGCTCTGGATCCCCTGGGACAGTGGTCCCTGAACACCGACTTCAAGAAGACGCCATGGATGGCTGTCCAGTCTTATCCACTGCAGTTTCCCCTCTGCGTTTCCTTCTTCACTTCCTTCACCCCAGTGAGGCGCTCAGTAGGGGCAGATCATAGATGAAGCAGCAGACAACAGGTTGAAGGACTGAACTCTGAGAGTGCCAATGGTCAACAGTGTGCTGTCAGATCCAGAGATAAGAAGAAAACGTGTTATATGGAAGGGGGAGAACAGTCTGATAGTTCTTTAGAGGCTGAGAGTGAGGAACGGTCAAATTTGGGAGAATTTACGGCAGGGCTCCTGTGTTGTCCCTACTGGGTTATGTAATCTGAGTTTTCCTGCTGGACTGTGATTGAGAGAGGCTGAGTGTTCCAGTGGTCCTGCTCAGTGCTTGTCCTTTAATACGAGACAACACCCGTTAGTCTCTATATTGTTTCTCTGCACTTTTGATCTGGGAGACATTGACTATCTTGTAGGATAAAAGTCCATGGTAAGAATAGTTCAAACCCTCATGAACTTTTTGTCTGTAGACCAGGTGGTGACATTCTGTTTTGAGTTAATTAGAGCAACGGAATCACAGGGTGGGACTGAATTCATTTGAAATATTTCATTGAAACATGACATTGCTAATTATGCATCGGAGATCACTATGGAACATGATTGGATTCATGACGCACACACTACTGGTCATATGTGGCAACCTAGCCACCAGCTAAATACAGCATAGACTCTTCAGAGACAAGGAGAGGTAGACATGGTTCTTTTCTCATGGAGATTACATTTTAATGTCCCTGTACGTTTGAAAAGCAGTGGCTATCGCATGTGTGCTGCCATAGAGCTGTTCTTGAGCACAGGCCTCTAGTTGGGGAGGAGTTCCTAGTGCTGTAGTCGTCATGGTCACTGGCCAAGCACCCCTAAGCCTACATTTTATAACCAGTCTGTGAATGCAGACTGTCATTTTCTAGCAAAAGTCCAGGGATGGCAGGGGAAGTGCTTGAGATGTACAGGGCTTCTGGAGTGGGAAATATGAAATTATTTTGACCAGGAAACAAGAAGGGATGGGATTCAGAACCAACTATTGCTTCTATTCTATGGGGGAAACTACAGTATGAAATATGTTGGGCTGGGAAACTTTGACACCTTGGTTTTAGTCCCTTCTTTCCTTTACTTCCTTCCTTCCCTTCTTCCTTCCTCCCTCCCTCCCTCCCTCCTTCCTTCCTTCCTTCCTTCCTTTTTTTCTCCCTCCCTTCCCCTTCCTCCATCCCTGCCTCCTTCCTTCCTTCCCTCTTTCCTTTCCTTTCCTCCCTCCCTTCCTCTCTCCCTCCCTCCTTCTTTACTTCCTGCCTTCCTTTCCTTTCTTCTTCATTCCTCTTCCTCCTCCTCCTCCTCCTCCTCCTCCTCCTCCTCCTCCTCCTCCTCCTCCTCCTCCTCCTCCTCCTCCTCCTCCTCCTCCTCCTCCTCCTCTTCTTCTTCTTCTTCTTCTTCTTCTTCTTCTTCTTCTTCTTCTTCTACAAAAAAGCCATGTGACTGTAAGCAAGCCATTTCCCATTCCCTGCAGATATCTCTTGAGAGGCTGTAAACCCCTTCTAGCTCAGAAAGTCTTAACATCAGGCCCTCAGGCTACAGTGGTCAGTTTCAAAACACCCTGGCTTCAGTTGCTGGATCATATATATTCAGCAGTTATATAAACTTTTTATTTTTTTTTTGAGGGAATATCTGTTTTTGTTTGCAAGACAGGATTTCTCTGTAGCTTTGGAACCTGTCCTAAAACTAGCTCTTGTAGACCAGGCAGGCCTTGAACTTACAGAAATCCTCCTGCCTTTGCCTCCTGAGTGCTGGGATTAAAGGCATGCGCCACCACCACCTGGCTTTGTTGTATCAGTTTTTAAGTATGCGTCGAGTTCTTCTCTGGAGTTAAGAGGATGCTAACTCTATGTCCTCCTTCATGTTGCCTGCTGCCTTTGCTCCAGTCCTTTGTTCCCATTCCCATGGAGCTTATGCTCTGTACTATGGTCAGGCATGTATTGGCTTTGGAGGTACACGATGAACCTCACTTTTCCAGAGAGTCTTCACTTTCCTTTTATCTCCTGACATTTTCTTTAGAGGGAACCAGTTGCAGTGTGCTGTGGCACCCCACCCTTGAGGTAACCACCTGCAAGCAAGTGCCTCATACTGACTAAGCAATTTTGTTGAACCCTAAGATTCATATCCAAGTAACCACTCAAACCCAGGGTTACCACAAAAAGAACTTCCTCCAGGTATAAGGAAGAGAAATCTTTTACTTCCAGGATATGTGCAGAAAGACCACCTTCCAGCCTGTGTAGAACAATGAATATGCTACTCCCTACAGGCCATCCTTGACCAGGTAGAGAGAATCTAAACCCAAAATACTTCTCAATAAATATACTTTCTAGACACTGTATTTCTCTGTATTATCCCCCATGGTTTGTCACTTCTTAAAAAAAGAATGGAAAAATGCTAATCAGACAAAAATGTTGCTGTGATCTCTGACCTCATTGGGAATCCTTTTAGCAATTTCTCATTTCATTGTCAACAAGTCCACTGAATACTTCTCTCTAAATCCAGGACATATTTTATGGATACATAAAACAATGAAACTTCATGTTCAGAGCTGTTGACAGATACTATTTGTTTCGAATATTTTTATTATAAGGAATGACTTAGCATTTCATTTTAATGACCTAAGTGGTAAAATGAATGACCCTTGACTTTCAATTTTCCTTTTCTGTTAAAGTCAAGTAATATCCACCTCTGGTAATGTCTATCTTTTCCTATGAATTATAGGCTCTAACTGTCTGTATTGCCTTTCTTTTTTCTTTAAATTGCAACACATTTTTTTTTAAAAAAATAGTTTATTTTTATTTTTTCTGCACTGGTGTTTTGCTTGTGTGTATATCTGTATGAGCATGTAGGGACCTCTTGAACTGGAGTTGTAGCCAGTTGTGAGCTACCATGTGGGTGCTAGGAATTGAACCCAAGTCCTCTGGAAGAGCAGTCAGTGCTCTTAACTACTGAGCCATCTCCCCTACCCCTCTATTGTGTTTCTTTATGTGGGTGTTTATCAGTACTAAGGATAATATTTGTCTTTTCTTCTTGTCTTTATTTTCTACCTAGCAGTTATATAAAAGACAGTATAAAATTTATGAAATAAACTTTTCTGATAGGAGTTAGAGAAATAAGGGGCCAAGATAAACAAAACAAATGAAAAAAACCAACTTAAGTAATTATCAAACATTCAAATATTAGTTTTTAATTCATGCCTATTGTACCCTTTTTGTTTTGTTAAATTTTTAATCTTTTTTATTTTCTTCCTTTTATAGTTTGTATATTTTGCTTATTGTTTTTGTTGTTGCTTTTCACTTCTTTTAAAAGAGAAATAACAGAAAGTTGGATGGGTAGGGAGGTGGGGGGGATCTGTGTAGAGTTGAAAGTGCATGATAAAAATATATTGTCTGAAAAACAAAGTAAAAATGTTTGCATTTTCAGACAGAGTCCCAGGTATCCCAATCCTTGTGACTGAGGCTAGTTTTGAACTTTTTGACTCTTCTGCCTTCATACATATTCAGAATAGCTGGCTGGGATTACAATCATGTAACCCCATTTCCAGATATTTTAGTGCGGCAGGCCCCCTTTTATGTGGAAGTAGAATCAGTAAGCCCATGTCATCCTAAGCATTCTAATGGGGAGGACAGTGTGCTGAGCATTTTCATGCTTCCAAGGGTGAGTATTAGCTCTGTGAAGACAGAAGGAGAGATGACACATTGCTCTTCCTGCTTCTCATTTATGGTCTGGTGTGCTTTAGTTCTAGCCATTGACCGGAAGGCAGCTTAGATATATGTATTTTCTTTATCCCTCAAGAGAAAAGGAAAAATGAAACTCTTCTGCTTTAGGTAAGATGGAAAGAATGAGGAGTTATGGTTCCATGTATATAATTGCAAGTTTCATCTTTCTTACTTTTCTGATTGACAGGAACTGATAAACCGGGACATCAGCTTTAGGAGGGTTGAATGCGCGCTCTTGGTGGCCCCGTTGCTAATTTGTTTGACTATTTTGCACGATTTCTTACTCTGTAATGGAAAGGTTTATTAAATATGAGGGTTACCAAGCTTTCTGAATACTAATGAACTTATTTGCCAAAATTTAAATGTTCTTCTTGTCAGTGAATGCCTGTCTCACTTAACAGGAACCAAATTGAATAATGAAGAAAATTAGACTCTATCAAACCTCAAGAGAAATTGTGTGTGAACTGTAATAGAAAACTGAGGGAGAAAAGGGTCATATTTTAGAAAAAACACTACATAATTTAGATTATTTTTAAAAAGGATGAACTTAGAGAAGCTCGGGTCTTTTCAAAGAAACACACATTCAGTCAATTAACTGAAAATACTAGTTTCCCCTTTACCAGCAGCCTGTTCCTCTGCTGGTCTACGGGGAAAGGAGAGCGGAGTAGGTGGAACATGCACGCTGGTTTTCTGTGCTTACAATCCACCAAGCTTATTCTCCTATATGGACTTTTTATCCCTGTGATGGAACGGAAAAACCAATAACCTTGAAAAATGAGCACTATTCTCCGGAGAAGTTCAATAAAGAGATAGATTTGGGAAATCGCTGCAATTCCTCCCATAAGCATAGCGTGATGAGTCTACCCTCTCACTGGTGTTTAATTCCATCATCTTGGTGTACAGCTAACGAAGGATATGACCATGATGCTCTTCCTTTGCTAGCACTCGGGGGGGGGGCACTGTGGGAACAACATGGTTGCCCTCTTGACTAGGGAGACAGTGGGGGAAATTCAGCAACCATACCAACCGCAAAGCATGGTGGAGTGAAATCACAGTTAAAGGGACGTGAATGAGGATAGAAAGGTGGCAAGGAACAAAGATGGAAAATTGGATGTTTTGTCTCTGGTGCAAATCTGAGAGAGGGACATGTTCACTGAAAAAGAATGAAGGAGCTAGGATCGTAAGGAAAAGAAAATAATCAAGAGGGAAATGACGAATGTCTCCAGTTTGAAAAGGAACTCCCTGAGGTTTAAAACGAAATAAAAAATAAATAAACAGGAAGGAAAGGCCTCTGGAAGCCATGGTGTTTTTTAAAACAAAATAAAACACACAAAAATGGGAAGCTAAATGCTGTGCAAGGAAACAATGGACAAGAAAAGCAGTGCTGAGTGCAGAGAGGTTTGGATTTAGGGTTTGCTTTCCATCCAGAGGAAAGGGTCACAGCAGAAGCACACCCGCACATCATGCTGGACTTCATCTCCTAAGGAGAAAACCATGGTTAATTTATCTCAGTGTAATACTGTTTCACACTATTTTATCTTATGATCCTTTTCCTGTTCCTGTTCCTGATGAGATTTAAAAAAACTGGACTTTGATGGCTTCCGAGGGAGAGGGGGAAGGGTTTTGATTTGCAAATCTTAACCTCCCCAAATAATAATAATTCGATTCCAACAAGTAAGTAAACAAACAAGGAGAAGAAGAGATTTATCTTTACCATTTCAACTCCTGGCCCGGTCTGATGGAAGTAAAGAATTTAGTAAGAAGGGAAGGAAGCAGAGAAACAAGACAATGGAGCAGAAGAGAAGAATGCACACCCAGTAAGATGGCCGGATTTGTGAGAAAATCCAATGAACAATTGGATTTGAAGGATGTGTGCAATAAGGAGGATGGAATAATAAGATATTTAGAAAGGGAAATTACCTGGGAAAGTGAGAGTGAAGGATGAATTGTGTGGGAGATGATTAAGGGCTGAGCAAGGCAGAGGAGGGAGGAGATAATTGGTAATTGGAATGGGAAACACAATGTGACTAAGGGGCTGTAAAAGGGCCAGGTCCAACTCAGCACAGCAACCCTGCGACCTCTAAGGAAGGTGCACAACTAGACAGGAAGGTGGAGAAGACACACACAGGTCATGGTTAACTCGTAAAGTCAGGACAATAGAAGCAGCCCCGCCATTCTCTCAGAATGAAAGCACACCGAGAGGGGTACATTAGTCTGTGTTCGCCATCCATTCATGAGCAGAATACTCTTCGTCTCCCTTTGTCAAAGGCTGGCTTATAAAATGATTGCCATTAGCGGGAAGAAAAGGTAAGCATTATCAGGGAAGTTAGGAAAAGATTGAGTCTGGAGTAACTGCAGTGGGGGGTCTGTGGGCAAGCCTCTTCGTGGTCCTTGATGTAAGATTTCCAAATCTAGCATCCCATAGAAGACCTAGAGATCAATTATCCAAATACAAGTGTAGGTAGCAAGGAGGGAGGGAGTTTAGATTGTAACTAATTTGTGCTCTCTGCAACATTTCGCCCTCCATAAAAATAGTTGCCCTAAGTGAAAAAGCTTATGGTATTATTTGAAACACATGAGAGGATTTATAGCAATGCAAAGCAGTAGACACAAACTTAATTGAAAAAAAAAATTCATGTTGGGAGTTGCTCTAAATGCCTGTGATTTCCCTTTTTGCTTTCCCTTGTTTGAGCTTAGGATTCCTAGCAAGCACACGCACAGACCCCCTTCGGAGGGAAGCTGATAAAGTAATTTAGCTGGGAAGGCTTAATGAGATAATGATGCTAAGGCCAGTTAACAACTAATAAGCATGTAACCACGAGGGATGATATTGTTGCTTATTAATTATAATGATGATGTGGAGGAGAGAGACAAGGTGGCACTTGCGTAGCCGAGAGTACTCAGGAGTAGGGCTGACTCCCAGAGGCGAAGCTGTCATCAGAGGGCTTTAGAGTTAGGTCACCAGTTAGCAGCGTTTGAAAATGCACGGCTGCTGGGTTATATGGCCACCATAGACCTAGAGGCCATCCAAAAAGTAATGGCTGCTTTCCTGATGGTGGGCAGGGCTGAAGTGCAGTCCTGTGTGACTTCAGGATAGATGCAGCATCAGACTCCAGGTCAAAGTCTGGGAAGTCTGCTTGATGATAATTCTCCAAGTATACATTCCTGGGAGACAGGCCGGTGTCCAGAATGAACTGGGTATATTCCATGTCGACCCTCTTCCCCTTCACCAGGGAGACTGGTGAGTCCAATGTGGAGTGGACTGGAGCCAGCCAATTGGTTTGCTATTGTAATTGTTGGTTTTTGATTGTTTGTTTGTTTTGTTTTTTTCAAGACATGGTTTCCCTGTTCCCTGACTGTCCTGGAACTCTTTGTAGATCAGGCTGGTATTGAACTCACAGATATTTGCCTACCTCTGCCTCCTGAGTGCTGGGATTAAAGGCGTGCGTCACCACTGCCTAGTTGTTTGTTTTTTAACTTGCCTTAGAAAAGAGCTCAGAAGATTTTTCTTTCTTTTTCTTTGAGGTACCTTATCTGCTGACTTGGCTTTAAGGGTTTGGGTGTTAGTAACTAACCAGTCTCTGTTTCCTCTTTGCCCAGGACGGGAACTGTAGTATCAGCACAGTGCAAACATACTCCTCTGTAGCCGTCAGAAGGGTAGAGAAATCAAGGCAGGTTGTGCAAGTGGCAGATAAGCAGTTATGGAAAAAGGCATCAGGCTTGTTGGGAATCTTAGGATTCCTCCAGGGAGGCATAGGATCAGAAAACATAGGTACAGCTTGGGAAAGCTGACTGAGCGCCTGGTAATGTATTATGAAACTCAGCACCTTATCCCTGTCTGCCCCAACAACTCTGGGTGGGTCCTGGAGCCTCAGCTATTGCCTACTTTTTTTTTTATTTTTATTTTTTATTTTTTTTATTGAAAAAAAATTTCCCAGCCTCCCATTTCCCTCCCCCTCCTCCCATTCCTCTCCCCTCTCCCCACTCCTCTCCCCCTCTGTCTCCAGTCTGAAGAGCAGTCAGGGTTCCCTGCCCTGTGGAAAGTCCAAAGTCCTCCCCCCTCCATCCTGGTCTAGGAAGGTGAACATCCAAACTGGCTAGGCTCCCACAAAGCCAGAACATGAAGTAGGATCAAAACCCAGTGCCATTGTCCTTGGCTTCTCAGCAGCCCTCATTGTCTGCCATATTCAGAGAGTCTAGTTTTATCCCATGCTTTTTCAGTCACAGTCCAGCTGGCCTTGGTGAGCTCCCAATAGATCAGCCCCACTGTCTCCGTGGGTGGGTGCACCCCTTGTGGTCCTGACTTCTTTGCTCATGTTCTCCCTCCTTCTGCTCCTCACTGGGACATTGGGAGCTCAGTCCGGTGCTCCAATGTGGGTTTCTGTCTCTATCTCCATCCATCGCCAGATGAAGGTTCTATGGTGATGTGCAAGATATTCATCAGTATGGTGATAGAATAGGGTCATTTCAGGTTCCCTATCCTCAGCTGCCCCAGGAACTAACTGGGGACATCAACCTGGGCACCTGGGAGCCCCTCTAGATCCAAGTCTCTTGCTAACCCTAAGATAGCTCCCTTAATTAAGATATGTGCTTCCCTGCTCCCCTATCCAAACTTGCTTTATCCCAATCATCCCGTTTCCCCAAGTTCCCCCCATCCTCCCCTTCTCACTTTTCTCTCCCCATCTCCCCTTACTCCCCTCCCACCCCACCCCCAAGATCCCAATTTTTTGCCCAGCAATCTTGTCTACTTCCCATAACCAGGAGGATAGCTATATATTTTTCTTTGGGTTCACCTTCTTATTTAGCTTCTTTAGGATATCAAATTATAGACTCAATGACCTTTATTTATGCCTATAAACCAATTATGAATGAGTACATCCCATGTTCATCTTTTTGGGTCTGGCTTACCTCACTCAGGATAGTGTTTTCTATTTCCATCCATTTGCATGCAAAATTCGAGAAGTCATTGTTTTTTCCGCTGAGTAGTACTCTAATGTGTATATATTCCACACTTTCTTCATCCATTTTTCCATTGAAGGACATCTAGGTTGTTTCCAGGTTCTGGCTATTACAAATAATGCTGCTATGAACATAGTTGAACAAATGCCCTTGTCATATGATCGGGCATCTCTTGGGTATATTCCCAAGAGTGGCATTGCTGGGTCCAGGGGTGGGTTGATCCCGAATTTCCTGAGAAACCGCCACACTGCTTTCCAAAGTGGTTGCACAAGTTTGCATTCCCACCAGCAATGGATGAGGGTACCCCTTCCTCCACAGCCTCTCCAGCAAAGGCTATCATTGGTGTTTTTGATTTTAGCCATTCTGACAGGTGTAAGATGATATCTCAAAGTTGTTTTGATTTGCATTTCCCTGATCGCTAAGGAGGTTGAGCATGACCTTAAGTGTCTTTTGGCAATTTTAACTTCTGTTGAGAATTTTCTGTTCGGATCAGTGCCCCATTTTTTAATTGGGTTAATTAGCATTTTAAAGTCTAGTCTTGAGTTCTTTATATATTTTGGAGATCAGACCTTTGTCTGTTGCGGGGTTGATGAAGATCTTCTCCCAGTCAGTGGGTTGCCTTTTTGTCTTAGTGACAGTGTCCTTTGCTTTACAGAAGCTTCTCAGTTTCAGTAGGTCCCATTTATTCAATGTTGCCCTTAATGTCTGTGCTGCTGGGGTTATACCTAGGAAGATTAGGGATACAAGGGGCATACCTAAATATAATAAAAGCTATTTACAGCAAACCAACAGCTAACATCAAACTAAACGGAGAGAAACTCAAACCCATCCCACTAAAATCAGGAACATGACAAGGCTGTCCACTCTCTCCATACCTCTTCAATATAGTGCTTGAAGTTTTAGCAATAGAAATAAGACAACATAAGGGGATCTAGGGAATTCGAATTGGAAAGGAAGGAGTTAAACTTTCGTTATTTGCAGATGATATGATAGTGTACATAAGCGACCCCAAAAACTCCACCAAAGAACTCCTACATCTGATAAACACCTTTATTAATGTGGCAGGATACAAGATCAACTCCAAAAAATCAGTCACCCTCCTATACACAAAGAATATGGAAGCAGAGAGGGAAATCAAAGAAGCTTCACCTTTCACGATAGCCACAAACAGCATAAAATATCTTGGGGTAACTCTAACCAAGGAAGTGAAAGATCTATTTGACAAAGAACTTTAAGGCATTGAAGAAAGAAATTGAAGAGGATACCAGAAAATGGAAGGTTCTCCCTTGCTCTTGGATTGGGAGGATCAACATAGTAAAAATGGCAATTCTACCAAAGACAATTTATAGATTCAATG
Organism: Microtus pennsylvanicus; assembly: GCF_037038515.1. Taxonomy (NCBI): domain Eukaryota; kingdom Metazoa; phylum Chordata; class Mammalia; order Rodentia; family Cricetidae; genus Microtus; species Microtus pennsylvanicus. Next base: position 4,528,539 of record NC_134597.1, on the reverse strand, counting down.
CAATCCCCATCAAGGTCCCGTCAAAATTCTTCACAGATCTTGAGAGGACAGTAATCAACTTTATATGGAAAAACAAAAAACCCAGGATAGCCAAAACAATCTTATACAATAAAGGAACTTCTGGAGGCATTACCATCCCTGACTTCAAACTCTATTACAGAGCTACAATAATGAAAACAGTGTGGTATGGGCATAAAAACAGAGAAGTCGACCAATGGAATCATATAGAAGACCCGGATTTTAACTCACAAACCTATGAACACCTCATTTTTGATAAAGGAGCTAAAAGTATACAATGAAAGAAAGAAAGCATCTTCAACAAATGGTGCTGGCACAACTGGATGTCAACCTGTAGAAGAATGAAAATAGACCCATATCTATCACCATGCACAAAACTCAAGTCCAAATAGATCAAAGACCTCAATATCAATCTGAACACACTGAACCTGATAGAAGAGAAAGTGGGAAGTACCCTACAACATATGGGCACAGGCAATCGCTTCCTAGGTATTGCCTACTTTTTGCTGTGTCTTTTTGATCCAATTCAGCAATGACAGGGTGATTTTCCATGCCTCCTGGTGCTGTCACTGGCAAAATGAGGGCTATGTCGCTGGATTTGATAGCCGTTATGTGATTTGTATATTGAGTACAGTACACATGATCGTAGTAGAGAATGGCACTGTTATCACCAGTTTCTTAAGGGAGATTAATTTCATTTTTATTCAACATGTGATTTGGAAGTGGCAAGAGGTGAAAGAATGTGGGTCTGGAAACCGGGACTTCGCTAGTTCTTTCCTTCACACCAGTTCTGTGACCTTGAACAAGTCCCTCCATCTTCTGAACCTTGCCTCCTCATACATAAAACGAAGGGCTATTGAGGATAATCTTAATAGTTGTAGAGCTATATCCAGATTTATAATTCTATATTTAGACACTTTATATTTTTAGTTCTGTGAGACCCTTTATGAGAGAGGCAGAGGATCATTGCTATTGCCTTAAGTTTGGGTTCAGAGAAGGTGGTTCAAGAGAAAGGCAGATCTTAGTGAGCAGCACTGATGTAGCAGCCTTATGCCAATCTTAACTCAAGGGCTTCTAAGCTGAGGATGAAGTCCAGGAAAAGATTAAACGATTCCTTTGTTATTGTATAGTTAAGAAGATATATAGTCAACACAGATCTCCCTGACAGGAAAATCATGCCTTCTCTCACAGTTTAAAACACAGTGCTTCTATTATTGACCATAGAGAAGCCGAGCTGGTGTCTACATAGACCCTTCACTCCTATGTTCTTTCGTCTTTGGTACAGGAAGGTGCTCTCATGCTATCAAAGAGAAATGTAAGCACCAACCCAGCCATAAACCCTTTGATCTGTGATGCTGTTATGTCTGCAAGAGATGCTAGGGCAGTGGTGGCACAAAGCCTGTGGGAGTAATCACCCAATATCCGATTTGATTTAAGAACTACTCTAAGAAATGTCCAGGCTCAACACTCCTTGGGTGATCAAAAACCTGAAACTCAATAGTTCAGGGACCTAGGATGAAGCCAACTATTACTCTTCTAATAAATTAAAAAATAGCAATAAAATAATTCCTGATGACACTCTGCTATACTCATAGATCACTTTCCTGCTCAGTCATCATCAGAGAGCCTTCTTCCTGTGATAGATGGGAATATAAAGACCTACAGCTAGACATTGTGTAGAGAGTGAGAGACATTGAAAAAGACCTAAGTGGGATGTCTCCATCAAATCCCTTCCCCCAGGGCTCAGGGAACAGCACAGAAGAGGAGGCAGAAAGAATGTAAGAGCCAGAGGGATGGAGAACACCAGGACATCAAGGCCGACTAAATCAACATGAGCAAAGCTCATTTGACCTCACTGAGACGGCAGTAGCACACACAGGGACTGCTCTAGGGTCCCTGCTTATATATTATGGCTTCCAGTTTAGTGGTTTCATGTTTTATGATTTTATATTTTTTGGGATTCCTGAGAGGGTCACTGTTTCTTATGCCTTTTGGGGTTCTTTTTCTTCTGTTGGTTTATTTTATTCAATTCCAATTTGCTAGTTTTTGCTTAATCTTATTATATTATAATTTATTACTCTCTCTTAGAAGCCGTTTTCTGATGAGAGACAGAAAGAGGGGATTTGTAACATAAACCACAATATATATATTTATAGATATCAGTTGATTAAGGGTACCCCAGGGCTATTGGCAGAATGAGTTCCCACAACAAGGATCTGGATGGAAAGAGAGGTGGAGAGGAAATGGGAGGAGCAGAGGGAGGGGAAACTGAAAACGGGATAGATTATCTGAGGAAAAAACAAAATCTATTTTTTTTAAAAAAAAGCCCCCCCCCCAAAAAAAAAGCAAAAATACAAAACAAAACAAAAACCACAATGCTTATTTCCCATAGCTTATGGAGCAAGCCACAGAGTTTTGACAGTCTTAGAGGCTCTCAGCTGGGAAGTGAGGAAGGTAGGTGCAAGGGAAGGCATCAGTAAAGACTGCTGATTCTCATGTGAACATCTCTTTGAGTCCAACATCCCCGCTTCCTTTGAGTATCACGTGACCAGTCGTACACCATGAGTATATAAAATGCATCGCGCTTGGAACCCCTCTGCCGTGTTCATCTTCCCATTCCCAGCAGGTAAAGGAGAGACACTGACCCGAAGCAGAGAATCACACGATCGACTTCCCTCATCTACGCAGTGGTCACAGAACTGGAGGCCCTCCAAGCCCAAGCCTCTGCGCAGCTGGGCATGGTGCCACTCTGGCGCTTAGGAGGCTTAGTAGGAGAATCTCATGCTGGAACTCTGACTGGACTATATAGAGAGACTGTCTCCAACAACAGCCGCAGCATCCTCCTCTCTTGCCCTCCCTTGAAAAAAGATTCCTGACACTAAAGAGCCCATCTTGTCAATTTAGCTAATAATTCATTTTGCATAAAAGAAACCATATATTTTGATTTTTTTCATGGCAGATAAACTATTTTAATAATTCCAATTTGATTGCAATCTGAATAAAATACCCCTCTAAAAAAATATCAGCATAATAGCCATTGCCACATAGAGGAGTGTTGCTTCTTGGTCAGGCATGCTTGTGAACCAAAAATAACCATCTAGACCAGGGTTTCTTAAACGGTTTTCTTTCATGGTTCTTTTTCTTTGAGAAATTTTATATGCCTCCAGGTATGTAAAGTAGTTCTATAAATCAAACAGTTACTCATAATAAATTCTTAAGAAACGTGTTTAAAAATAACTCTTTTATATACAAATAATTCACATATATGACTATATATACATACACACACACATACACACACACACACACACACACACACATACACACACACACACATATTGGTTTTTTGAGACAGGGTTTTTCTTTAGAGTAGCTTTGGAGCCTGTCCTGGAACTTGCTCTGTAGATCAGGCTGGCCTTGAACTCACAGGAATCGGTCTGCCTCTGCCTCCTTAGTGTTGAGATTAAAGGTATGTGACACCATAATTTGACAACTTTACTATATATTAAAGATAAATCTTTCTACTAAAAAGATGTAGGTGTTTGTGGTGTGGGAGGTCCTTCTGTCTATATGTTGTTTTTATTGGCTAATGAATAAAGAAACTGCTTTGGACCTATAGCCAGGCAGAACTTAGGTAGGTGGGGAAGGTTGGGCTGAAGGCAGGGAGCAAGACGGGCGGAGTTGGAGAGATGCCAAGAAGCCACTACCAGAGATAGAAGTGCTGAAACTTTGCTGGTAGGCTACGACCTCGTGGGGATATACAGATGAATAGAAATGGGTTAAGAGTTAGCCAATAAGAAGCTAGAACTAAAGGGCCAAGCAGTGATTTAATTGATACAGTGTGGTTAACCAGTGCCCTTCCCACTACGCGTTTGCTCTTTGTGGCAGAAAGAGTTACATCTTGATAGAAATATTGGCAGGACATGGGACATCTTCAACATTTTTCAGAGTTGATTGTTATTTTGATTTTATAACCATCAATGCTGAGAATAATACTTCATATAAAAATTTGCAAAATGGCAGAAGAGTCAAAAGAAGTATAGTTAGGGTCACTTCGGAGATTGCTGGCAATTCTGTCTTAATCCCAAGCCAAAACTTATTCAATATATTTAAAAAAATTAAACTAGGTCAGCAAATAAAATAACAAATTTAAAAACCAAACTTTGAATCCAATCCAATCTAAAAATATACTAATTTGATGCCTACGTATTAGAAATAAGGACAAGTAAATATTAAAAGTCCCTATTCTCCATAATTAAACCCCCGTGTCTCTAAGGTGGCAGAAAACACTGTCTAGATGATAAAACATGGTCATACATGGAATAGAGCCTTCTGCGGTCAGCATTTGCTGCTGTTGCATACAGCACGTGAAGTGTTAAATCAGCATGTTCTGTGCCCTTAGAACAAAGGATGCAACGAACTCGAACTCGTGGGATGCAGCACAGGTGAGCATGGCCAGGAACACCTCGGACTGATTATGCATTTGAATTTAAATTAACTACTCTGCATTGAGAAACCCTTCACTACCACCACATTCACCATAACCCCCACCTTCAGTCAGGTGACCCGCATATGGCTGTTAATCTCCATGGAAGCTTAGAAGCTGAGTTTTAAATGTTTATTGACTGATTTAAGAAAGAGGTTGCATCAAGGTTAATTTAGAAGTGTAGGGCATCAAATGGAGGGGCTGCTCCTTTGTGCATCTGGCTTGAAAGTCGCAAAGACAGCCAGTCCTCTCTTGATAAGAACATTGGTGCTTAGGATTTTAAACCTTCTTTCAAATATTGACTTCAACTGCTCCTAGGCAAAGCTCCAGCTTCAGACTTTATTATGTAATATATTGGTTTGCTGTGCCCAAGACTGAACCTAGGCCTTGTGCGTGCTATGCAAAGACTCTTTTCCTCTACCTCAGCTCTAAACTTAGTCTCAGCGCACAACTTTACAAGTTCTCACTACCATTTCTGTTTTGTTTTGGGCTTCTTTAGTTTCAATTTATTCTTTCTTTTTTTTTGTCGTTGCTGAGTACATGCTAATTTTTATTTAATATGGTTGTGTTTAGCTAAGTGTGAAGAAATAGGAATGCCAAAGTATGGAATTTGGAGAAATAAAGATAGAATCGAACTCCATGTTGTCACCTAAGGGAAGGAGGTAGTTCTCTTTATGGAATCACTTACTAGATGTATAACTTTTATATAACTTCTAATAGGCAAAGTACAGAACAGTGTGTGCGGTGTGGTACTGTTTGTATGTGCACCAACGCTTGTATGTTCAGTATGTTTCTATGCATTCTGTGACTGTGGAAAGACATTTAAGGAAGTGGTAATAGTGGTTTTCTCTGGGGAGGAACAGGCTGGGAGATTGGAAGACTATCCTGTTATCCTATTATATAGTGTATCATGTTCATGTATTAGCTATTCTTATTTTTATAAGGCAAAAGGCAGAGCTATTTTTACTGAGATGAAAAAGTACAAAAGGCATATTGTTATGTATAAAGAACAAATTGCAGAATAGTATAAATAGTATATGATCTGACTTTTGTAATCATAAGTGTATATATATATATATATATATATATATATGGCATACACATACATATATAAGAATGTGTACCATAGTGTTAACAGTGGGGCACTTGGGAGAAAGAAAATCTGTGCTCATATATAGACTTTTATTTTTTTATTCTATGCGCTTCTATTTTGTCTGTTTTCATACCAAGCACACCACACATCAATATATTAGAAATAATTCATAAAACATTAACCAAACTGGACATTAAACAAAACTTCCCAGACCATTTTTTTGGTTCAGCTATTCCTTTTGTATTTCACAGATTCAGCTCTGATCTCTCTCCGTCTCCTCTCTGAGGCTTCCTCAGTCTCCCGTTCCTTTGCTCACCTTTTCCTCAGTTTCCCCGCATCAACAGGACTTAGATAAGGTTGTCACTAAGAAATCATACGAACGCTGCTGTGGGCTGTCTGACACCACAGCACTTCCCCTTGGGTCAACTTAACTGACTTTTTGGAGACAGGTGGCCTTGAGCATGCTGTGGGGCTGAGGCTGACCTTGAATTCCTCATCCTCCTGCTTCCGCATCCCAAATGCTGGGACTTTAGGTGTGATGGGATCTGGCCTTCATACTCCCTAGGTGAGCACTCTCTTAACTGAGCCATGACCCCAGCCACACCATTTCCTTTGTAATTAATCCAGAATGTTGTAGCTCAGATCTCCTTGTGCCCACTTTAGAGTCTTCACTTTGGGTTAAGTGAAACTCCCCATCTCTTTAAGAAAGTACTCATGTTTTCTGGATCATTTTGCATCATCATGTTAAATACAGTATGTCTTCAGTCTCAAAAAAAAAAAACCAAACACTTCTAAATACTGCCCTATTTCTGCTAGTTCTTCTTGACATTTCTGAGAAACGTCTCCCTTACTTCTGTAAAGCCATCGCGCCATCACTCCTTCTTAATCCCCCTCCTCTCGGAATTTCAGATGTGACCAAATGTTCCCCCTAATTTCTCTTTTTCAAGGTCATGATTCTTCAAATCAGTGGTTCTCATCTTCCCAAATTCATTGGCCAAAGCCTCCTTGACTTTCATTTTTCCTTTCACTCCTTGGTTCTCATGGGTCTCCCCCTTCACCACCATGGTTCCTTCTTTGCTCCCCTCATCTTGGAGTGTTGGGTTGCTCATAGCTCAGTTCTTGGAGACATCTGTCTTCTATCTTTAAACTCATTTGTTAGCGGTACTATATAGCTCTTAACTATGAATAGCATCTCCCTGCTGTAATCTGACCAAGCTCCAACTTGTACCTAGACTTACAGATTCATTGTCTTTTTGACACCACTGTTTGACTTTGTAACAGCAATCTCAAACGCATCAAGTCCAGAACACATAGACCCACCCACTTCTTCTGACATTTTCATGTCAGTAAATGACAATTCTACTGGAGTTCTCCTTTCTAAATATGTCCTGAACCTGATTCCTTTCCGTAGCTCTCTTCCTGACTCCCTGGTCCAGCATCAGTCAGCTGAGTTAGTGCGATACTCAATCTAACTTTGCTCCTTAAAAACCTGCTTATGTTTAAATACATAAATTACAGTATATCATTGCTTTGCACTACATTCTCAAATGGCTTCTGCCACACTCAGCATAAAATCTAAAGTCCTTGCTATAAACTTTAAGCCTTGCAATGCCTCTTAACTCAAATTTTATCTTGGAACTCACTCCATCTTTTTCCCCTTCACTGTTTTTACTTCACAGCGACCTGGCTGCTTTGGAACATGCTCCTGCCTCAGAATGCTTTCCTTACAGTATCTGCAGGGAAGACTCTTCTTGGCTGGATCCTTTCCTGTCACCTTATCAGGCAATCTCCCTTGAGCACAGTGTCTGGAGCACGAGGCTCTCTCCCTCGGCCCCTTTACCCTGCCTTATTTTTGGCAGCTCCTGATACGCTGCCTATGAAGAAAACTAATCTTTGCTAATGATTTATCTCTCCTAGAACAGACAAATGGCTATTCTGTCTCACTTAACACATCTCTAACATTCAGAAGAAAAAAGATTATCACAGAGTATTTTAAAAGAATTTTCTGAGTTTTCAAAAAAGATGGCCAGAGTTTCTCTTCAGCATATTCTCATTACATGAAATTCTATTATAGATAGTCTATTTCTCCATTAAAATCTCCTGTCTTTAAATTAAAAAAAAGAAAACAAATCTGGTTCACCTTTTTCTTTAGAAACTATTGTAGACTAACAAATATTTTCAAAAATAGTATAGATAACTCCATTTACTCATCCTCTACTGTTTACCAAATTATTTTCTCTGTCCTTTTGATTTTCTAATGGTTTTCTAAACTCTTTTTTCTTCAATCTTTTATGATTTTTTCACACAGATTTCCAGTATCTCTCTACTGCCTCTTAAAAACCTAGGAACTTACCCATACTAGATAATCTCTGTGCCATGGAGCTGCCTCCTGACCCAATTCCAATTCTTATTTTGTTGATGGGTTTTCTTCTAGACCAGATTTAAATTCCTTTACACAAGGAAGGGAAAGGATATTTCAATTAAATGGGAGAAAATAGGTTTAACCAAATTTTTTATAGTTTAAAAAAAAGAAGAAAAAGAAGAGGAAGACTTTCATCTTTGAAGTGCACTGTCCTACAGAGAGGTACACGATCCTGTAGACATCCATCTTAGAAGCACACTGTCCTACAGAGAGGTGCACTCTCTTGTAGACTTCCATCTTTGAAACACACTATCCTACAGAGAGGTGAAGACACTCTCTTACAAATTTTGTATGCCAGTTTGCTTTCTGTGATTTCTAGAGACTGGCAATTTTCAGGCTCTCCTGTGCCTTATCTCTTATAGAAAGAGTTGAATACAAATAAATCTATGAGTTTTTTTTAAATGTACGCTCATATTTCTTTTTAGCCACTTGTTTTGTTGAGTTCTTGCCATTTGTTTAGTCACCAAACATTTTGTGTTTCTACTGTGTGCTATTGTCCACACTAACAGTCTCTTATCCCCCAAGTAGATCTGGAATGAACACTTTTAAATCATTATAAGTACTGAAAAATTAAGATTGAAAAGCTTCCATGGCCCATGAAAGTCAAGTACAATTAATTAAATAGACATTCCTTTTCTGTTGGTTTTTTGTTGTTGTTTTGTTTTTTTTTCAAGACAGGGTTTCTCTGTAGCTTTGGAGCCTGTCCTGGAAACTAGCCCTTGTAGACCAGGCTGGCCTCAAACGCACACAGATCTGCCTGCCTCTGCCTCCCGTGTGCTGGGATTAAAGGTGTGCACCACCACCATTAAATGGGCATTCTTATTTGGATGATAATCCTTGGATAACTGGTCTCCAATATTAAAAAATGAGCAAGAGCCAGCGCCCCTTGCAGCATGCCTGACATAGAAATGAGATAACTTGCAGCTTGAAAAGACGAGGCTGGCCCAGTGAGATGGCTCAGCAGGAACTCTTCTCCCTCTTCTGTGCCCATTATTAGATAGTCTTTTCATGGTGTCCCACATTTTCGGGTTGTTTCATTCTTATGCTTTAAGATTTTTTTCTTTTTTTGAGCTCCAGGATGGCCAGAACTGTTACACAGAGAAACCCTGTCTTGAAAGACAGACAGACAAACAAACGCACAAACAAACAACAACAATAACAACAACAACAACAAAAAGAAAAAGAAAGAATTTTTTTAAAAAATATATTCCTTTCTTATTCTGTCTAGATCCTCTCTTTCATCCTCTGCTTCATCGTCTGTCTTCTGTTTGGTTCAGTCACTTGTAAGGCCTTCTTTTGAGTTTTCTAACTGGCTTATTGGGGGTTTTCAATCTCATCTTGATTTCAGACTGTGTTCTTCTTCAGTGTTTCTCTTTACTGAGTTCTGTTTTCAAGTCCTGGATTGTCTCTATCGTTTCCATTAGCCTAATATCTGTGTTCTCTTGAGCATCCCATAGGCATTTATGCCCTTTATCTTCTTCCTTTTGGGGTCCATCTAGATAATTATTATTGGCAAATATTTCTATAGGACTGGGAGTTTTTGTAGAGTAGACACTGGTTTGATCTTTCCTATTGTCTGTGATTTGGAGGATAAGATCTGGGCATGTGGATTTCTTTTGTTAGTTCAGTGTCTCATACAGAAAAAGCAGGTTGGGACAGAAGAGAGCTGTAGGCAGGTGGGGCCTGGAGGTTGGAAATAGCTTAGGTGAGTGAAGTCCCGTGAAGACAGGGCACCCGACTGATCTGGGAGTTGGGGAGGACCCATGGAAGAGAAGATCAGGCAAAGTCACCAGGCTAGACTCTGGAGAAGGACATGCGGGATCTGACTGGGTGGAGATGTTGTTTGTTGAGATGGCTCAGTAGGTTAAGAGACAAAGGTGCTTGCCGCTGAGCCTGAAATCCTGAGTTCAATCCTCAGAGCTCACATGGCGGAAGGAGAGAGCTCTCTTGACAGTTTTCCTCTCATCTCTGCACATACGCCGTAGCATGTGTGTGCTCAAACTTCTAACTCCCACCCGCGCACAAACACACACACATAATAAATGAAAATTCAGAAAGTTTCTTTAAAGGCAACATTTACTGACCTTATAATCAGTTAAAGGAAGACATGTCTGGGACATCACTGACTATGCAGTTAAAATGAGTGTGTATTTAGCTCCTCATAAAAGCCCGTGCACACACGGTAAACATTTCCTAGATAACTCGCCGCCAGCATTCTCCCACAGTCTCATCTCTTGTATCACTAGGGTGAACATGTGTCATTTGTCTGAACTGTTCTTACCTGTTGTTCCAGCGTAATTGTTAATTGTAGCCCCTTTCCCTCTCTACAGAATCTTGCCTCAGATGACAAATTATACGGTGGGTCTGAGTACTAGGGTCTCTGATGAATGATCAAGGTGCCATTCCTATTTATTGGCGTCACCTTGTCACAAGCTGTGAAAACACTTTCCTTTCTGATTGTTTCTCCTCACTTGTCACAAAGACCTTCACATGAAATCACTCTCTCCCATTAAAGTCATTACTGGCCCCGGCAGTAATGGCCGCTTGTTTTACCTTTCCTCTTGAGATTCCAAACACCAAATGCAGAGATGGCTTTTGCTGGGTCAAGATCAAAATTCTTCAGAGACACTAGCTTTGTACAGGGGAATTATTGTCTCTCTAATCCGTAGACATCTGAAAAAGGCGTTTCTTCATAGAAACGTTATCTTGTAGAAAAGGACTGAGATTTCCTGCTGACTTTTTCTCTGAGATTTCCCCCGACTCCGAGATTTTCTTCCTTCTGAGATTTCTTTTTCCTTTTTCTCCTCTTCCGATTTTTAGCCCAAAGAATGGAAAACTCCCATGCAGTACAACATGGCTTCAGTGGGTCCCACGCAGTACAACATGGCTTCAGTGGGTCCCACGCAGTACAACATGGCTTCAGTGGGTCCCATGTATTCTGGGCTAAGGCTCTTAATGTCTCTGGATTTGCTCCTGGGTATAGGTAAATGGAAAGAGAATCTGGGTGGCCCTCTCAAGGGCGATCTGTGTTAAAGTAGTTCCTCTCCTTGATTCATGAGAAAACATGCTCTTGAGCTGCCGAGTCAGCCAGGCTGGGATGCTGCAGGTCCTCGCTGATGAGGGACCAGCACGGACACTGGACATCATAACTTCTTGGCAACTCAGTCGTAACGTTCCTTCAGCAAAGTTTCGTCCTTACATTACTAAAGGTAAAAGAAAAATTAATGTAAAAAAAGTTTTTCAAAATGTGGAATCATGAAGACAGAGCAAGCGTGAAAATACAGACCACCCCCCTGGGGATGTTGATCGTTTTTGCTGTTAATTGTTTTGTTGTTTTGTAATTCATTGGCAAACTATGGAAATTTCTGCTGTTTTCTGTCTTAGCCAAAACAGTTTTCTGTGAGAATAAGTAATTTTTTTAAAGCATTGTATTTAGGATAATAGATGTGTAATGACTTTATCATTTTGTTTGTAGCTTGTTTGAAAAAAAATTAAACTGACTGAGACAAAAAGTCTAAAATGTGTTTTTTTTCTCTTTCTCTCCTTTTTATTTACCCAAAACAAAACTACTTGAAACTGTTATTATTATCATCAAACACTGATGAACCCTGAAATATTAATAATATGACTTTGTTACTGATCCCTACCAATCCCATGCCCTTGTCAAAGTGAAAAAAGGCAGAAAAGTTGGAGTCCTTAATCCCATATTAACTCAAGGATCTGGGCTGGACAGCCCAGGGAAAGTTTTCATAATTCTCTCTCTCTCTTTGTTTTAGTGGGTCAGTTCTCCTGTCTCCTCCCTACCTTGCCTGCCCCTGTTGTGGGAAAATCAATAACAAACCCTACAGACACCCTCTCCACACTCCTGAAGGTAGATTCTTTGCTGAATTCTTAGGGCCTGTTTATGAAAATTGGCTTGGGCAAGTGCCCCCAGAGTGTTTCAGCCACTGAGTGAATAGAGACGTTCCTTGACTTGGAAACAGTGGCATCAGGTGGTTTGAGGGACTGGAGTGTCACCTTCTGGGGAACCAGTTCTACTGGGACCATGTTAGTATCTCATGTGTTGTATTGTACACTAAAAACTCTCACAAGGGTCTTAAGGAAAGTATAAGGAAAGTAAACATCCAACTGAGTCTAAAAAGAAATTAAAAATAAAAAATTCCAAAAATTATGATCTATTTTTAACCATGGGTGTGAAACTATATGGAATACACTGTATCTTCCTTGACAATGTGAGTTTGAATAGCCTGTGCTCGTCTTTGCAACTCTCAGGAGATTTACTCACTGTCTTCCAGCCAACACGATGACAGGGTTTTATTGATGTGCCAAATCCAAGGCTTGGGCGTCGGAATTGGGAAATCTGGTACATGCATGATCATTTGGCTAAAGGATTTTAGGTTCCTTGTCATTTTTGTTTTGTGAACGGTTCACAGAAAAGCTTAGAGGCTGCCATGGAAACTACAAGTCTTTAAAACAAGAGGGGGACTGAGTAGGGAAAGGGGCCGTGGGGTTGGGGGTGAGGTGCATGTTTTGTATTTTGTTGGAAGGTGTTCTACCTCTACCAGCAAGGCTCATTCAGGAAGGGCCAGGAACAGCCCTTGTTTTGCGGAGGCTCATCTTCCTTTACATACTCCTCCCCCCACCGAGGTGCATAATTTTACTATCTGGCCACTCAGAGCCCCTGTATGGTATTGTCTTACCAGGATGAATATGTTTTGGAGTGTGTCTATGTATCTTACAGGACTAGCGTTTTCCTGCCACATCTATAAACTGAACTTCCTACTGTATTCCTGCCCCCTTTCCCATTGATACTTGCTTCTGCTTTCCAAAGAAACCGAAATTTATCTGATAATATAGTCAGGATGATAGAGGAAAGGGTATGGAAAGCTTAATGTACTGTGTTTCCTAAAGAAGGGGCAAAGATGGATAACCCAAGAGCAAGAGAGTTTTAGCTCAACAATGTGAATTTTCAGTTAGTTGTGATGCCAGCTGCTTAATTCAAGTCCAAAGACTGTCTCAAAATTTAAAAAAAAACAAAAAACAAAAATGAAGAGGGGCAATTGTAAGTCATTGGTAAGTCTTTTGTCATGCATGTTCTGGGTACCGAACAAGGACACAGTGTTAAGAATCTTTAAACTCGTGCCCACAGATTACCTGAGGGCTGGGAGAGCACAGTATCCGGTACAGCAGGTCTCATCCCAGCGGAGGGAGGAGGAGTCGCTGGGAGCAAACAGCACTCAGTGTGCCCCCTGTCTCCATCAACAGGAAGGCTAAGGACTGTTCATGCCGTTCTCCTGGAGGCTGGCACCGAGAGAGGGTGCTGGGCATCCCTTCCGCATGCACACACCCTCACTCAGGCACTCCCGGTCTCACCCCACGGCTTGCCCACAGGCTGATTCCTCTAAGATCAGAAAGATAAAAGATAGGAAAATGCCTGCAGCTGAGCCCTGCTTATACAACGTAATCCCATGATCGACTGATCATGCCCAAGGACTGCAGATCAGATCCCTTCCTCACCATCACTTTGGAAACAGCATTGAGAATGCACTGTTTCTGATTACATAAAGATTTAAGGCAAGGAACATTCTGTCGAACTACCCAAACCAGTTTGGATTGGACAGTGTCACATTTTGCTCTGCTAACTCAAGATTTTCCAAATACCGTCATAGCATAGATAGAACATATTCACTGAGATATTGTTCAGGCAGGGTTCGAGTTTAACTTTAATCACAGAAAAATTTCCCCTGGGACTTATACTGATTCCCAGTGAGGAGCACAAGCACTGTTGGTGGGTCTCACTAATTATGTGGTTTCTGTATGTAAACACGTGTCTTCTACATGTGTAAACGTGCACAGAACATAGACTTTCCCAGCGCTGGCCGAAGGATGCACACAGATACACACAGCTATGGATCTCTGTTCTCCTTATAACTGTTCCCCCTAAAGTAAGATTGTCTCTGCTCCTCTGACTAGTAACTAATAGTAAGATTGTTGCTGTTCCTCTGACTATTAACTAATAGTAAGATTCTTGCTGCTCCTCTGACTAGTAACTAATAGTAAGATTGTCGCTGTTCCTCTGACTAGTAACTAATAATAAGACTGTCGCTGCTCCTCTGACTAGTAACTAATAGTAAGATTGTTGCTGCTCCTCTGACTATAGCTAATATGGTAAGAGGCCGGAGGTGAGGCCACACTGGCAAAACACTTTCAGCAAAAGCAGGATGTCCCTAACATCCATGTCAAAATCTGACTGTGGGCTGGGTGATGGTGGTGGGGCACACCTTTAGTTCCAGTGCTAGGGAAGCAGAAGCAGAGGCAGCTGGATCTGAGTTCAAGGCCAGCCTGGTCTACAGAGCAAGTTCCAGGACAGCCAGGGCTGTCTCAAAACACAGAGTGGAAAAACAAAAACTGACTGCAGTAGCCGTCTCTAAGCCCAGTTCGGGGAAGGAGACACAAGAGTTTCAAGTAACCACCCCGCTCCAGAGCCCAGCGACTGGATTCAGGACATGCTGTTGCAGAATTCGGTTTCCACGTACGTCCACAGCTGACGTGTCCTACGGCTTCAGGATATTTCTATGTGTGCTTGTGTGTGTAGCACATATTTGAGGAGTTTTGTTTCATATTTTTTCCGCTTTTTCTATCAGCTTTGTACTTTGATGGACAAACAGGCCCACTTTGTCGTTCTTTTGCTGTTGAATCTCTATTCCAGTAAAATTTAATAGAGGTTCTTTATATAGTCCTGAGATAGCACCCCTAAAAACATTTCAAACACACTGCTTCAAAGATGTTTTTAAATCCCACCAAGAGAGAAACTGCATCTCTGGGCCATCTGAAGACTAATGTCATTTATTTGTCATGCCCCCTGCTCCTTCTCTCTCTTTGTGTGTTTGTGTGTGTGGTTTAAAGTCTGTCTGACTTCTGGGTATCTTTGCCTGGCTCTGAGTTCAGGCTTCCTGACACCGCACCTCTATATTGCTTGGAAAGTCAACTCAAAATATACAACCTCCAGACGGGAATGATTTAGCGAAATTAAAAACAGACAAGGAGTAGGGAAGGCGGGAGGTGTCAAATGTTTTCTCTCCCCACTATCAGTTTGATGTGGTAGCCTTGTCCCTACCTAGTCCTCCGTCACGCTGTCCTCTACCCAAAGCTAAACTATCTGAGACGGTAACAGAATACACAAGCATAGAGATGTGTAGGCCCCTCTGTCCCCCATCTAGCTCACCACAGAGAGTTTTAATTGTGGCTTGTTTCAGTTTAATTTTGCTTCACCTCAGGATGAAGACGCTAGTTTCAGTGCCCCCTCAAGAGGCACCATAAAATATTTAAGTACTGGCATGAATTTTCTTAGCCCTTCATAGAAAATCGGTGTTTCTGATTATTTATTTGTTTTTGGAATAGACTCTTTCCAAACAGAACCATGACATATTGGTGAGTTCATATGAATGTCGCCAGCCTTATGGAGTACCCGCTTATTTATTTTTCATGCACACACTTAATTAAAATCTCTCCTCTGGTTAGAAACAAATCTAGTAGGAAAATTGCAAAGAAGACACATATAGGTAAGCAATGCCACATAATAGATCCACTTTTTAGTATGCTTTGGGTGAAATGCGGAGCAGGGCAGTTCAGGAGTACAGAGAAGTTTGAATATAAAAAGAGAGTTTCCCAGTGATCCCAGCTCTTGTGTCAGCATCATTTGGCACAGACATCCCTGCATAGTTAGGCTCACAGTGCTGGTTCACAGTGGCACGCGACAAACGCACGCAGTAATGGTTAGGGAGGAGCCCATGAGGACCACCTTTTTCTTCTCCTTTGGTCCATTGATTTCAGTCTTGCATTCATCTTAAAAGCCAGCATAGGCAAAAGATGATACTGATTGGGCTATGGTCTATTGCACACCTCCTGAATACAGATAGCACATGGACCCCGAACTATTTGAGGTTGTAACTCACTTTTCACATGGGAAAATCTCGGAGCTCTGGTGCAGATAAAATCCTTGTATTCTCCCTGTTAGCACCTTGCACGCGTTTCTGAAGGACACAGCCCATGGGTCTCAGCAGCACAGAAAAGATAAGATATCCTATATCGTTCATTTTCAGCAAATAGTCTGTATTTACAATACCATGCCAGTTGGTTCTGACGACCACTTAGGGCAATTTTGCTTAGCCTAGCGGAATGTCTTGGAAACTACTGGCAATGATTTAGCCTCCAAAATTGGAACACATTTAGTAGAGACAGAAAGCCTATGAACAAATAGTGGGCATGTGCCAGAGTAAATAAGTGTGGTTCATGAGCTGCGGTCAGAAATGTCTCTCTTTCAGTATGCAGGCAAAGCCCGTTGCCAGCATTCGCCATAAAGCCAGCTCACAAAGCCGTTTTTCCTCTCAGTAAGACAGACTCAATGAAAGAAGGATTCCAGCTCGCAGTCTCCTCTTGGGGCTGTCATCACAGGTCATGCCAAAGACGACCTGAACTGAGAAGACTTTTTCTCCAATTAGTCTTTCTTATTCAGCCTGCCAAGCCTCCATGAAAAAAGGGGGTGGGTGGGGAAGGAGACTCCTGAGGGAATTGTAGGCTGCAAGGGTTGGTGGAGGAAAGACTGCAGCATACAAAGCCCGTCCCAGGACCTCACAGTAAACCACAGAGTCATTCTGCCTCGCCTCTTTTCCAAACCCCAGCTTTGGCCTGTACTGCCTAACTTCTTCGAAGCACTTGGTGAGGCTCTGGTTACTAAGGGAGATATGGTGGAGTCAAGAAGAACCTTCCCTTACGGAGACAAAAGGAAACCCTTCACAGTGACCACTTCGGGCTGTTTGCATTTCCTTTAGAACTCAACTCCTGGATCACACGATGTCACTGAGGTCTTTAGGGCACTTGGGCTAGAATAACATGTTCTCTGATGCAGTGTGTGCTCACTTGCCCACTGAGCATAGAGTGTGGTTTTTGTGTAATTTTCTGCTCCTGTGTAGTGACTGTGTAGTTTTGTGGTGGTCACTGAAATTCAAGAAGGAATATCTCTTTTAAACAATTGAAGGAACCATAAATCAATGCCCAGCAAGATTCACTCATGGTGAGATTTCTCATGGAGGGATATAGGGCCCACCTTCAAAAAAAAGCATGAGTAAGAGAGGCCATTGTCCAAAGCTGATGAGTTCTGTAAAACAGTAAAGAGTGGGTGAATGTGTGAGAGCTTCCTCCAGCACAACAGCTTTAGGATAAAGAAATCCAAGACACTGTTTCCAAAGTCAGTGATCGATTTCCTATCAGTTATGAATGCCATAGTCAAATGAGAAGCATCTCCAATGGACACCCACCGTATGCCAGGCCTTCTCCTGGGGACTGAGAATACAGACAGAGGAAAGACGGAAAGGAAGAGGTCAAAATGTTGACTGTTGTCAGTTTTGCATATGCCATCTTAGAGTCTTTACTTTGTTCACTTGGGAGACAGTTTATAGTGTGTATTTATCTTATTTGGGTGTGGGGGGTGGGAGAGCACACAGTTGCCACTGCAGGGTCCCACATGTGGTAGGAGCGCAACATTCAGGATTTCTACCTTGTTAAGGCACAGTATTTGGTTTCTGCTGCTGTGCTGCACACCTTGGGCTTGTTGGCCTTGAAGCTTCTGTGAGTCACCTCTCCCTTTATCCCATCTTGTTGTAGAAGCACCGAGACGGCAGCTGCACATCAACACATCTGATTTTACCTTTTCAAACATGAGTTCCAGGACTAAACGTTGGTTGTCAGGCTTGTGCTAGAGCGACGACTTAGTGGTTAGGGGCACTGGCTGCTATTCCAGAGGACCTGTGTTAGAGTCCCAGCACTCACGAGATGGCTCACAACCATCTGAATCCAGTGCCAAGCATTCCAGTGCCCTCTTCTGACCTCTACAGAGTCCACTGAATGCAGTACACAGATAACACGCAGGCAAAACATATGCCGAAGGCAATAAAATAATACAATGGAAGGTAAATAAGATGTCTTTTTGTTGTAAATAGAAGGAAAAAAGTGGCAACTCATTGTGTTAAGACGTTGACGTTGGTGCACATGGAGAAGAATGACCCGATGATTTAAATACTGTGTGATACATTCATATACAAAAGTACTCAAAGATGGCACAGTTCGCTTAGGGACCAGTGCTAAGTAGGGCGTGTATCTCAGATGGAAGAGCAACAGGCTTACGCTTTGGAAAAGGCAATTATTTTGGATTATGATTTCTTGCCTAGACATGTAATTCTGGACAAAGTGCTTATCCACACAGCTTCCTACCTTGTCAAGTGGGGTTACTACTCTACTGTAATGATAAAGTTGAGAGGATTAAATGTGAAAATACCTCTGAGAAAGTCATGGGTCTGTATAGATTAGGATAAAATGCCATTTTTATAATTAGTTTCACAGTATTATTTGTTAACCATCTATCTATCTATCTATCTATCTATCTATCTATCTATCTATCTATCTATCAGTTTTCTGTACCCTGATAATAGGTTTCTCTGCTCATGCCGTAAGCCAAATCAAGCAAATTAAAAAATAAAAGACCACATTTATTCTGGGCAAAGTAGCTCCCTGGTGACTCCTCCAGCTCCTAGAGATTGAGGAGGGAGAAAGGGCAAGAAAAAAAATCACATGGCAGATCTAAAGTGGGGCATTTATGTCCCCTGTAGTTGAAGGGTGATGATGTATCAATCACAAGCTGAGTTTGTGCCTAAGTGGGGTATGCTTTTAGGTGGGAGTCTTTGGCAGCTAGTAGCTTCAGGGAAGGTGTCATTGCAGCTCTCAGGAATGCTGAACTGGATTTTTGGGTGGTTTTTCTGAGGGCAGGGTTTGGAGGGAGAGAAATTTGGCCAAGCTGGAGATTCCAGCAGAACACTATCTATGTATCTATGTATCTGTGTATCTATGTATCTGTGTATCTATCTATCTATCTATCTATCTATCTATCTATCTATCTATCTATCTATCTATCTATCTATCATCTATGTATCATTGATCTATCATAAATTTATCATCTATCTACCAAGCAGTAATGTCATTGATCCAAAATGATACCACATTTTGTTTAGTCAGGCTCAATAATCTTTCTTCTATGAATTAATGCTAAGGAATAAAATAATCCATATCAATATTTAAATATAACAACAGAAGTGATCAGTTGGGCCATAGTGGCACACACCGTTAATCCCAGCACTTGAGAGGCAGAGGCAGGAGGATCTGAGTTTATGGCCAGCCTGATCTACAGAGCAAGTTTCAGGACAGCCAGAGAGAAATTGAAAGCCCTGTCTCAAAAACAACAAAACAATTCCCTTCCCAAAGTAGAGTTGCAGTGATAATGAAAAGGAAAGAGAAGATCAAAGCAGGAAAATCTATGCCCACCATATAGAATTGAAAACCTATGCCCACCATATGGAATTGAAAACTTATGCCCACCATATGGAATTGAAAACTTATTCCCACCATATAGAATTGAAAACCTATGCCCACCATATAGAATTGAAAACTTACGCCCACTATATGGAATTGAAAACCTATGCCCACCATACAGAATTGAAAACCTATGCCCACCATATAGAATTGAAAACCTATGCCCACCATATAGAATTGAAAACCTATGCCCACCATATAGAATTGAAAACCTATGCCCAACATATAGAATTGAAAACTTATGCCCACTATATGGAATTGAAAACCTATGCCCACCATATGGAATTGAAAACCTATGCCCACCATATAGAATTGAAAACCTATGCCCACCATATAGATTTGAAAACCTATGCCCACCATACAGAATTGAAAACCTATGCCCACCATATAGAATTTAAAACCTATGCCCATCATATAGAATTGAAAGCCTATGCCCACCATATAGAACTGAAAACTTATTCCCACCATATAGAATTGAAAACTTATTCCCACCATATAGAATTGAAAACCTATGCCCACCATATAGAATTGAAAACTTATTCCCACCATATAGAATTGAAAACTTATTCCCACCATATAGAATTGAAAACCTATGCCCACCATATAGAATTGAAAACTTATTCCCACCATATAGAATTGAAAACTTATGCCCACCATATGGAATTAACCCATTCAGGACTTGGGATTAGTGTGAGTATAAACTAATGGTGGATGCTTGAGCACCAGGAGAAAACATGAATTTGTTTACAGTGAACTTTGAGTTCTCTCCTCTCACTTGACTTCTTTTTCGGACTCCCAAGTCACCCCTCAATTTCACCTCACCAAAAGGCACACATGTGTTCCTTCCACTTTTCTAGCCCCTTTAATTCGACCGGGACTTTTTGTTCTGTCCTTTTGTGCTGAGCCCAGTTTATACGATAATTTTGTCTGGCAAGCTTCTACAAGAGCCCTGCATTAACAGAGCTGTTTGCCTGCTTCCCTCTGACAATCACAGAAGCCAGGAGGATATGTATTCAAGATGTACGGGAATAAAACAAAACAACAGCAAAGCACACGGTCCCTGCAAGTACAAAGAGTGTCATAGAGTATATGTCATTTCCACCCAAGGCTCTCAAACATTCTGCTGTATTGTCATTGCTGGAGTTCCCCCCCCCCCCGGCCCCAACAACCTCCACAGCTCAAGTTAAAAAAAAAAGCCTGGATGAGGGATGGAGAAATGAATCTTGGATAAATAGTCAATTCTCTTCAAAGTGCTTTGAGTTTTTGATCTTTCTCAGTTGGTGGTTTTGCTTACCCCACTGACCATTTTAGAGGAATTGCACTGTGAATTTCAGATTAGCAAGCACTTATAAGGCCTGATAAAATATGGCAGAATCAAAACCTAACTGCCCTCACTTCCTATCTCAGACACATTCTGTGATCATTTTTTAAAAAAATTATTAAAAAATGTATTTCCTTCAGAATCACTTAAAGGTACAGAAGATGATGAAGAAGCTGTTATAGAAATTGATGAAAAGGAAACCCAGATCAAACTGAGACGGGATAAGTATCAGGCTGTTGATTTGGTAGGCTGGAGAAAGCCAAATACACATACCACACACACACACACACACACACACACACACACACACACACGCACGTGAGAATGCACACTCATCGAATAGGCCTCCAAATGAAGTTGCTTTTAAAAAACGTTAAAATGTGTGTATGCATATATTGTCTGTGCATCTGTCTGTCTGCCATGGACTACAGGTGGAGGTCAGAAGGCAACTTTGGCCATTGGTTCTCAGCTTCTACCCCTGTTTCTGCTGCTGTGTTGTATACTACAGGCTAGCCGGCCTGGGAGGTTCTGGGTGATTGCCCTGCGCCTGCCTCCTAACTTGCCAGAGAGAGACTGACGTTACAGATGCACACCGCTGCATCTGGCTTTTTCTTCTTTTATGTGGTCTCCAGGGATTGAATTTATGTTACAAGGTTTGCTGTGTATGACTTGTACGTTGGTGGGTTGAGCCATCTTCCCAGGGCCTAGATGGTGTTTCTTTACCTGTATGAGTGTCTTACCCTATATCTTTTTCCTTCTTTGACTCTGCACAATTAGTGTTTAAAATAATTTGCTCTAATTTGGAAAAAAAAAACAAAGAAAAACACAACAAAAAGTTCCACTAGACTGTTCTAGAGGCCCGAGGGAACAGAACTGAAGAATGGATCCACCTTCCAGCATTGCAATGTGGCCAGGGTGTCTGGACACCATCAGGGCGTTGCAACCATATCCCAAAGAGACTTTGTTGTAGGAAAAGGGTTTAATTTTTTTCCTCTTTGTAACCTTGTGAAATTTCCACATTGCGAAGCAATCACATCTTTCAGGCTAGAGATGATTGTGTTTGGCACCACAGCCTCTGGTGTAATGGCCCCTGCTTGTTTTCACTACAACGAAATCAGCTTTCAAAATAAATCATCTGTAACAACATTCTACTCCTCAAATCATATAATCCTATTAACGGAGTTTCATTTTTTCCCCCCACTGTCACTGGTCTGACAAGATTGGCTAAGTGTGTGTGTGGAGCCAGAAGGCCTTAGAGGATTTGGCTGTGGTGAGGTGAGCTACTCGGCTGCAGACGTGCGGGAGCTCACTGCGCCTTGCATCTCCTCACCTGTGTTTCCTCTTACCTCATGTGCTTTGTGGGCAACAGCCAGGCAGTCACTCAACAACTCAAGCTCCTCAAGAAGTAGCCCACGCTGGGCGGTAGGAAGCCTGGTAGGTACCGTGCTTGTCACAGGGAAGAAGACTCTATCAGGATCGATCAGGTAGATTCACTGACTGAGAAAGTATCCCATGTAGCTGCATGCAATCTTTACCTGAAGTAGAGATAAAATGGTAAAACCGATAAAGGCATTTTCTTATCATTTTGGAGTTCTCAGGAGAGTATGTTTTTGCTCTGGTGATGAAAAGAAGAAAAAGAAATAACCAAATAGCTTGTTTTCCTTCTGCCAGAAGTGAGAAAGAGTTTCCAGAAAATATTAGGGGGTTTCAAACTAAAATGTCCTGACCAGCTTGGTCTGTGTTCCTTGTAAACAGTCTGAGACATGGTTGAACTTGGGTTTATCAGTCAGGCAACTTGTTAACTGTTCATGAGTGTAATGATCTTATCAAAGCAATTTGTTGTAATGTTCTTATCAAAGCAATCGGCTGAAGCAATTGTGGCACTTTTATAATTCTCTATAATGAGCGACAGGTCCCAAGTGATGTGAGCCAGCACCACATACTGGGGTGGACAAGCTGTTCTCCATTGGGCAGAGATTTTCAGATAAGCCATCTCTGCTCCCCAGGCAGCCCCCTTCTCCTCAGTTCTTGGAGACAGCCTTGTCCACGAGCCAGCATCTTCTGGCATCCCATTGTCTTGTAGACTGAAGTGTAAATCCATTTTTCAAAGCCAGTACAAACTTAGCATCAGCCTGACTTTGTCCTCTTAAGAGCTTTTTCTGAGTCTGAATTCCCAGATTTTCTGCTGTTCTTACTCAACTAGCAAGTAACTCTTACCCTATAGTTGAGCCCTGCTTTTGAATTCTATCTCTGCCACTTATTAAACTAATACATTTGGTGAAGATATTCAACCTCATTACGATGCAACTTGTCAATATATTGACAAAGTCCAGTAATATTACCTTGTTTGGGCTAGAAACATGGGTCAGTGGGTAGAGACACCTGCTGCCAAGCCTGTTGACCTGATTTTGATCCGTGGGACCCACTACAGCTAGTAGAGAGCTCTACAAAGTTGCCCTCTAGCTGTCTCATGCCCAGCATGGCATGGGATTGCCCCCATCTCCACTTAAATAAGCAAACAAATGTGGTAAGATCATCTGGCTTAAAGGACTATTGAGCTGATAAGACATTAATTGTCAATTATAAAATGTAGTTTCTATTTCCCCTTGGAACAACTATGAGACCAATATGTACACAATGAATTCTACAAATGCACAGTAACAAATGGGGAATAAATAATTTTATAACTTCAAGCCTTTGCAAGCACTGCTTCCAAATTTTTATTGTAACAAAGGGATAGTTAGAGGGTCCTAGATTTCCGCAGTTTGCATCCTCTGAATCCCTAGACATAGGGTAGGTTTTGTGTAGCAGATGAAACAGGGTCAACATCCACTCAATTTTCAAGCCCACAGAAAAGCAGAGGCTTCCCTGGGAAGTAATTTTGCATCTGAAGTAGTTCTAGATAAACTGGCAGCTATAATAGTGCTTGAGTAAATGATAACTGACATCTATAAGATCCCATTGTTTAAAACTTTGGGATCATTATTTAAACTTGTAGAAGGCATAATTTTCATCAGAGAAAGTCGCAGATTGCTCTTTCTAAAAAAAGTTTGGAAGTTATGGAGATTACTTGAAGGCTCTCATTCACATCAGGATCTAGCCATATAAGCCGTGGAGATTTTAATTCTGCTTTAGCAATTTAAGCACTGCTTTCTTAGGCTATAATATTTATGTATATGATTTTATCATACGCACAATTACATATAAAGTGATGGTTACAACATGCTTTCTATAATCATTTATAAACATGATCTCACTTTCGCTCTTTCCCGGAGAGAGAGAAATATTGCCATGCTATCTAAGACTAAGACATTCAAAATTTTTTAAAAATAGATTGTTTCATTGGAGATATGTGTAACCAAATATTTGATGTCATTTAACAATGGCTAATTTTATATTAAACTGGTTAAGTATTGACTTATTATTCCCTATGACAAATTAGGTGATTAAGGGTCCTCATTAATTGTATTATTTTTCATGACTGATTGGGCTAGGCACAGAATTAATTCAGACAACTTGTCAGTATAATTGAAAATATCTCCTTTGTCATTCACTTATACTTTCAAACAATATTGTGATTATAAATCGTATTAACATGTATTGGGACATATTTTATATGCCACAAAGTTTATTATTATAGATCTATAACTCGCTATTTAAAAAGTAAGTCTATAGAACTGTACTGCTAATCACAATTTGGGTAGGTTGAGCAATTATTGATCCTAAGATCGAAATTGTTTGGACAGAGACTCAGGGATGTGCAGCTCAAATGGGAGTGTCCTCAAACAAGTCCGCCAATTCCAACTTTCATTACTAACACATATTCCACAGTGATGAAATCATTTGTGTATGAGGCCGTTTCCATGGCAGGCTCTGAGCTTTTGGGGGTGGGGGTGGGAAGCTGGCAGAAGCAAATGGGTTAGCAGCACATTTTCTTCTAGGAAATCTAAGAATGTCACCTCAGTAGATGGCAGAGCCAGTGCCAAGTATTTCTAAAACCCTGTTTAAAAAATTAATAAAAGGCTACCAAGCAAAGACTCTTGCAGCTCAGGCCTCTTTCAAGGGATATGTCAGGATGTGTTTTCTGTCTTGTAAAAAGGGACAAACACTTCATGAACCACTAAATCCTTTCTGTTCCTCTTCAGAAGGTTATATCTGGTTACCTTCAGACAAAAGGCAGACCCTAACCTCAGTTTGTGAAGTTAATTCAGCTCTGAGCTGGAATGAGCAAGGCTCTTACTCCATTACCCTTGGGCAGACAACCATGCTTATATCATGGTCTGGAATCTTGCCCTTAAAACCCACAATTGCTGGATATTACATTATCACTGCCTGCTAACAATTACTCCCGTGTGGTAAGATGACATTCTTTTCATGCTCTTAATAATAGTATGTCAGTTTCCCAGGGGCACAGGTGTCACCCAAAGAAAGTCCTGACTTCGAGAGGAACTTTTTTCTTTCAAGCATTTGACCAAAGGGCTGCAATGCATTTTATTGCCTGAGCGTCACCACTAATATTTTCTGGCCTGAGCAGAAACATCTTTAAAAAAGGGGAGAGGAGACTTTTAATACATTGTGAGTATGGTCAGGCTCAAAACAAAGATCAGATAATAAGCCTTTCATTCATGACAATGACATATTTTGATTAAGATCTCCCTCTTTCTCTCTTTCTCTCTCTCTCTCGATGATGATGACGATGATGGTAATGACGGGTATTGAATTTAACACCCTTCCCTTGCTAACCACTTGTTGAACTGATACTCCAATTCCCAAGATGAGAGTCTCTTAACTTGACCCTCTAAACTCCTTAGATCACAAAACAGGCTGGTAGTGATGCACTGGCTCGTCTCTGCAAAGCAGAACAGGGTGAGGTAAGGAGACGTGCTGAAGCTTACAGTCAAGACGGTATCTGTCGCCCATATTGTGAAACAGGTCACTTCCAACCACTTAGTGCATGTAACTCCGTGACACATGGCAAGACCAGCATGCATTTAGATGATACACAGCTGCAGTTGATACAGTGCAGGTTGTGTTCTTATGGCCGTACATTATGTGGCTCTGTCTTCTTGTGAGGCCGAGGCACTGTGTGAGTAAAGACTAAGGTCATACCCAGCTCCCGGCTAGATTGTAAGTGTGTGAAGAGACTGGAGACCCAAAGGATGTTTGAAATGACATGCTGCTAAATGTCAGAATTCTAGAGTTGGGGATTCCCTATGTCAATATTATCAGGAGAAAAAGGATTCATCTTCCAGCTTTGGCTAACTCAAGCCATCAGATATGCAGAGATCATGTTTCTCTCCCTTTGTGGAACTTGTACCAAATATAATGTAAAATCACTCTTAGCAATATAATATAAGCATATTAATTAACATATTAAAATAAATTTAGCTAAAATTGTTTTTAAAACTACACTGCTTTTTAAAATCAGTACAGAAAGCTGGGAAGCCACTAGGGGTATCTCCTTTTAGAGGAATGTTCCCAATAGTTCACTCAGGACCAGCACCCAGAAAGGTCCTACCTACTAGGCTCTTTGGACACAGTTGACATAAACGCTTGTCTGTCCAGTTAATGTTAAACTCAAAGGTTTATACTTCTGTTAAAAAGAATAGTTCTGAATATTTCCTGACTCTTAGCTATTAAAATAGCTCTTAAAGAGATTTTTAAATCTAATTTTACCTGTATAATACACTAGATAATGCCACTTCCTCTTGCTTTTGTTTATCACTGTAGTGACTTGGAATTCTTGGATTCTAGATAATTGTGTATTATACACCCGTAACTGTACCAGATTAGTTTATCTGTTAATTAAAAAGCTCATTATAAGTATTCTACCTAATTTACTGCTATGATTTTTAACCCCAAAGTCCAATTTTCTTGTATTTCGATATTGAAATTGTGACATTAATCATAGGTGTTATTAATTAGTAGCAAAGAGAAACCATACTGTTTGCTATTGATCAACGAACACAGGCATTTACTCATACAGTTTTTATGATCATCCCTAAAATGTGCCAAGGTACCAAGTGCATATCAGAACATCAAAGAGAGGGAAAAGGAAATAAGACAGAGAGTATTTAAACTTCGCCGTCATCCTTTCTCTCTTTAGTGATAGCCATGCACCGAGCACTTCAGACTTACGTTAGGCAGAATGATAGAAGCTGGTTTAGTTAGCGTAATGGTGGTGCTTGTCACAAGCGGACGCTAAAACACAAGGTGCTTTAATAGAGCAGACATTTATTTTTGCCTGTAAAATGTCCCAAATTATTTACTGTAAATGGGGAATGGATATATGGGAATGACTCTGGTCACACTCCTGGACACAGACCTGTGAGGTTCTGTACAATTCAGCATTTCTCATCCACTCCTGTGACTGCTTCTGGAGACTGGAAGAAAACAGACTGGCATTGAAGGGCGTGGAGTGAGACCATCCCTGTGTTCCCCACCACACCGACTAGACTTTAGGTTCAGGGCACTGTAAATACCCGGAGCAGGGTTCAGAAGTTATGTTCCCACTGAGCAACCCGTTTGGCTACTACTCGGTACCACGCAGACAGAGGCATCATTAGAAGCTGGCAGTTGTCACTATCATCTAACGTAGGAAGTGCATTCCTTCCTTCATGTTTCCACCAGTCTGTCCTCTGCTCTCGGGGTCACCGAGGTGATGATCTGATGTCAGAGTTGCCCGGGCTGTGATGCACAAGCAGCAGGACACTCAGGGTCGTGGTTTGCATGTTTGCTCCTGAACAATTTCCTCCATTTAAATCCGAGTTTTCTCAGCTTTAGCCTGCACTAATTTGGTGCCTGGTTTGTGTAACTATGGTTCAAGCTCAGCCTAGTGACTGATGGTCCTAAGCCATTGTTGTCAGCTTCCCCAGGGGCTTGCATTGCTGTCTGTGTTGTGCTGTGGACCCTGTGTTATTTGTTGTGAATCACTGGAACTCCTTAACGAACAACTGTCTCATAAGAAAAAGGAAAGAAAAACACTCTACTTCTTACTGTTTATTGATGTAAAGTCTTTTGGAAGCTAGGGGATAATTTTTTATTTTGAAAAATGATTATTTCTTACTTCTTGCTCTGTTTTATCCCTTTCTTCTAATATTTCTTCTGAGAGAAAGAAGGTATCTTGAATGTACCTATAGATTCTGTTTTAATTATAACCAAAAGCCAAAAAGGCACTTTGATAGAATGCTAATTGGTTAGGTAAGTGCATTGTGAAAATGAAAAAGAAAGATGTACCAGTTCCAGCTGTAAATGACCATGATTAAACAGATATTCAGCATCTAGCATCCGGCTAGCACTGAGGCTGGATTTTACGTATCAATTTTCCCAAGCTCTGATCGTAGTAAATATTATTGTTAGATGTTTCTAGGGGTCTTTCTAGATGAAGTCAGCAGCTGAATCTCAGGAAGAGGGACTGACCTCCATAATGTGGGCAGATACTATCCAACACACTGAAGGCTGGAAGAGAACAAGAGGTGGGAGGGGGAGCAATCTACCCTTTTCTTCTGCTGATATGGGATTCCCTTCTGTATGCTGTGATTACCATTGGTTAATAAGGAAAACTGCTTTGGACCTATAGCAGGCACAGAAAGCTAAACTGAATGCTGGGAAAAAGAAAGGCAGAGTCACAGAGAAGCCATAGAGCTGCCGCTGGAGCCAGATGTGCTAAAACTTCGCTGGTAGGCCATGACCTTGTGGTGATGCACAGATTAACAGAAATGGGTTAAAATAAGATATAAGAGTTAGCTAATAAGATTCTAGAGCTAATGGGCCAAGAAGTGATTTAAATAATATAGTTTCTATGTGATTATTTCAGGGCTGAGCAGCTGGGAACCAACAAGCGGCCTCCGTACAACATTCTGCCTTGCTTCCAGAGTTGGGACAGCTCATGCATGGACCACATGTCATCAGGTCCCTTGGGTTTCAAGCCTTCAGATCTTGACTGAATTCAGCATCACCACGAGCTTTGCTGGGTTTCCATCCTCTGTAGAGAGCAGAGCCTACAGCTGTTGGGTCTCCATCATCACATGAGGTATTTTTCTCTCTCATGTACGTGTTTTGGTTGTGAGCTGAGCCATCTCTTCAATGGTTCATCCTTTAACAGCTGAGCCATCTCTGTAGCCCTCTCTCATGGATATGTATAAATGTATTTGCCATACGCATCTTATTAGCTTAATGCATATATATATATATATATATATATATATATATATATATATATATGCAACACATACATACGCATTTCTGTAGGGCTCCCCCAACTAATAGATGAAAGAAAATGTTGAGTTTTAAATTCTCAGCAACATACAAAACCAACCAGCCAACCAGCCAACTAACCAAACAAACAATGAACCCTTTCATTTAACCACCACTATAGCTTTTGGAGGGCAGTGGACATTATTGCTGTTTTATGACTGACTAAAGTCAGACAGGGTCAGGAGCATTCCTCTGCTGTACAGTATAGGAAGTGACAGGGCTATGAATGGGAATATTTGTGTGACTCTAGGTCTGTGCTTGTCGCGCTTTAAGTGTCCTGCCATGGAGTATATCCTCAAAGTCCCCATTTCCCATATGTCTTCCACACATTAAAAAAAATATTGCCAGTATTCTTGGCAAATAAATGCTACAATAAATAAAAACAGTTACATCAAGATGCATTTTTGATTGCCTCAATCCTCCCATCAAATTATACGTGCTGAAGAAGGAACAGGCTCCTTAGAATCCAGAGCACATTTCCCATCAGAGGAGCCAAGATGTGCAGCTTCAAGCACAGCACTTGACAGCATCGCTTAATAAAAAGATTGAAATCCACCCACAACTTTCTACTAAAAAACAGATGATGCCGTCCTGTGAAAGCACAGCGGTTTGAGAAAGGTGATCACGCAACGGTTCCCTGGTGTGTATTGATTCAGCGTGAGCCTTTTGATTGCCTTACATTTGGAATGGGATGGTGAACTCAAGTTAAGTTTAATTGGCACTTCTGCCAGAAAGCCAGGAGTCTAAATGGGAAGAATAACTGGTACATGCTAGCCGTAATAAAAAGTTGAGCCTATTTTAAGCCTATTGTCATTTAACTATTCTAATATCTAGTTGAAGTCAGAGAGATGTGGCATTGTGCTTAATTTTGGGTAAATTTCAAATAAATGGGGATAATAATAGCGCCAACCTCATTGGATTATTGTCAAGATTAAATGACATCACGTGTACTTAGTAATGACCAAGCAGCAGTAAGTGCTTGCCTTTCCTCTAGTAGTGTGTGTCATGGTGTGTTGTGGTGTCTGTGTGTTGTGGTGTGTGTGTGTGTGTGTGCATGTGTTGTGTGTGTATGTGTAGTGTGGTGTGTATGTAGTGTGTGTGCGTGTGTGGTGTGTGTGAGAGTATGTGTGTGTTGTGTTTGTGTGGTGTGGTGTGTGTGCGTGTAGAAAGAGAGAGAGAGAAATAGAGAAACAGAGGGAGACAGAAATATAGAATTCTTGTGTCTCTTTGCCTTTATTTGCTTCTCACAGGTCCTGTCTCCAAATATAACTCGGAGTGTCAACAGATGAATTTTATGGAATTATAACAAAATTCACAATGTTCTCAAAGATAGCATGGTATTTTTATTTTTTTCTCTTTTTTGTATGGTATTTTTAATTATTACAATTTTTTTTAATATATGAACCCAGACAGCACATAACTTCATCTTGCATGGATCTGATTCGTGGTGAATATTTCCACAGTCAAGCCCAACTTAAGTTCTTTGAGGGAATGTCCTAATCCAGGGAAGCTTGGATTTCGAACAGGGTCACCGTCAGATGAGACACTGAGTTCATATCCTGTGATATGGTGATGGTCCGTTTTGGGATGGGAGGGAGTGTTTCTTTCAGAGAGTCCTGGAAGTTAACGTGGTTTAAACCTTGAAAACAGTGGCTTTCTGGGGTAGATATCTGGAGCCGTCTTGCATGATTAAGGCTTTTTGAGAAAAGCAAAACACTCCTTTCTGTCCTCTTCCGCACTTTCCCTCGAATTCAAACTTCTTCAGGACTGTGAGTGCCCATTAAGACTGAATTGGAAATCCGAAGTCAATGCTCAGCTAAATGCAACTTTTTCCCCCATTTTGTACACTGTCATTTACTTTCTGCTTCTTCCCATCCCAAGCATCTGGCAGGTGGTGGGAGTTCCTATCGTGGAGAATTAAGCATCTTTTCTAAAGACCAATTTCTGCATTATTCACTGGATTCTGACATTTGGGGGGGGGTCATTTTGCTGACCACCAAAGATTCACAACACAGAACAACTACCACTGAGGCGCGAGGCTCTGGCATCTCAGACGGCACAGTCTTGGAAAAGGGCCAATCTTAGAGGAGTTTTTCCCCCATAGCTTAGAAACAGCAGGCTACCCGGGTGTTTGAGAGTGGGTGGGGTGGGGTGGGATCTGTACTCTGGGGCAGAGCCACCTGCATTTCCCTGAAGAACAATTTGGAAAGCTTCCCTTACTTCTTTTGGCAGGACATTAGTCATTATAATGAATATCTGGTATTTACCAGATCCGTTTAGACAAATAATCTGAAAGCGACAGGAGGAAATCTGCAATAATTTACAATCAGCTCTTCATTTGGAACTGTTTAGATTTTTCACAGTACGCCTGAAATGAGTGATGTTTATACGGAGTTCAAGCCTTCCACAAGCAAATCTGCCCTTCTGAGGGTGACAGCTTGCTCCTGGCATTCTGAAATGCAGGCCTGATGTTTTACATCATGTTGGAAGTTCAGCATCTGGTCAGTAGGCATTCCGCTCTACGGAGGGTTTATGGGGAAGGGACCATCTGGGGGAAAAGGACTGCTCTCTCCTTAGCTAATGCTTCGATTACATTAGCTCTAAGATGAGTGGATCCAGATCTATGTGGTGAACTGAGGGGCAGATGAGGACAGAACCTGATATAACACCAGGAGCATGTAAACCATGTAAGACAACGTGACCTCACTGAGCATCGAGGCCACGCAACGACGCATAACAGGACTGTGGAACCACGGACTGCAAGGAGAAGGGGAACTGCAGCTGAACCTTTCCATTCATCAAAATCATTTATGGAAAAGATCCGAAGTGCCAGACAGTGAGCCAGGTAAGGACTGCAGTGAAGAAGATACAAGAAGTTTACAAGAGCTCCTGTTATCTCTGGGAGGGGGCATCGAACAACCAGAAACATAAAATAATGTGCAGAAAGGATGAGAGAAGTTAAAAACATTTTTGAAACCAAAAGAGGGGATAGGCAATGCTTGAGACAATGTGGATAGAAAGGGCCCTCCATATAGGAGGTGACATTTTTCTCCTATGGGTGACAGGAAAGATCCATCCATAAGGATATTTGGAAGAATTGTTTTGCTATTAGAGATTTCCACAGGAAGGTGCTGAAGCCATAAGTAACTGATTCTTGTCCAGAGTTGTCTGAGATGTCCCCTAATTACGGATGATGGATGGGTGGGGAGGTGGAATGAGAGAAGAGGAGTGGTTGGGTTCCTTCCTTCCTTCCTTCCTTCCTTCCTTCCTTCCTTCCTTCCTTCCTTCCTTCCTTCCTTCCTTCCTTCCTTCTTTCTCTTTTTTGCTGTTGTTTGTTCCCTGGTGTTATTGTTTTGAGACACGATCTCATGATTACCCTCTGGCTGTCATGGAACTCACAATGTAGACCAAGCTGCACTGGCCTTCAACTCACAAAAATCCCCCTGCCTCTGCCTCCCAAATGCTGGGATGGGATTAAAGGCATGAGCCAACATGCTGGCTCTAAGAGGGATGACTTTAAGGTACTGGTACCTTTCTGGTGGCAATAAGCTGAGCACACGCTCAGGGCTTCCCACTGGACAAGGAGAATCAGCAGCTGACTGCGGCCGGCCCTGATTACACAGAAGAGCACCTCCTGAGTTTGTTTCTTTCCAAGAGTTTTTGCTTTTCTGAAATCTAGAAAAGAAAATGCTTTATAATACTTACTTATCACTAACATGTGACGTGAGCCTTTCTTAAGACAGTTCATATCTCTGTCTTTCTCTCTCTCTTTGTATTTTTCATACACAAGCATGCTTGTGTTAAGTAGCAGCCTGGGATTCTCTGGAACCTGACTTGGGCCCCAGCTTCCTTCCCTTGCCTCCTGCCATTCACTCATGTGTCAGCTGAGATGTACCAGAGCCCCCTCTAACTGTTCCCAGGTCTGTGCTCGGGGCTATGCAGGCAGAAGCAACGTTTTCCATTGGGTGTGCTACTGGGAGCCCTTTCTCTGGCTGCTCTGTGAAAGTATGACTTTGTTTTAGGGTATCTGGCTCCCATTCTTAAGAAGCCATTGTGAAAGGCTTTCATCATGGTTCTCAGAACTGGCCCACCCAAAAAGGCCCTGCATCAGTAGGCGCTCTGCCCCTGAATAAAGAATGGTGTATTATTTCAGATATGTCATTAGCCAGAGACTCAGAATTCCCCGAACAGTGCTGTCTTGGGCAGAATGTCACTTTAGTCTGTGTTTATTTGTAAACACCCTCTGGCTCTGAAGTAAAAGAAAGCCTTGTACCCATTAGACTGGGGGTTCAGACCCCCATTACCCCTCGAGACCTCTGGGGAACGATTTTGATGTGTTTTCAGAACAGACCACAATTACTGCTCGTGGACCAGTTACTTTTGGACTGCCTTCCCACAAGTCATGTGTGTCTTAGGAAAGGACCTCTTGTTCTTTGCCTCTTTTGGGGGGGAGGGGTGTGGGCTTTCTAATGAAAGAAGAGCAAGTAAGTAAATAAATGGATGAATAAATGGAATGAAAGTTATAAGAATTAATTCTTTTCTGATAAAATATTTTGAAAATGAGCCATAGAGAGAAGAAAGAAACCAAGTTGTGACTTCAATTCATCCAAAGGAGACATGCTAATGTTATCAAAATACTAGCTATAAACATAAGCATAAACATTCTAATTAATATTCACGAGGATAAATATAAACACCAAATTCCAGCTGTGAACCACTGGAAAACGTAGCTGAACTGTGTACATTCAGTATTTTCAGGAAAGTAATCTTTCTCGCCACTGTACTCAACAGCATAAAATACTTTCTGGTGAACATTATCATATCATACTGTGATTATATCCCTGAAAACATTTACATGTCCCAGTGCCTTTTAAAATTTCCCATTTGGCAATCAGGTCCCTTTGACCTGCTGTTTGAACGTCCTTCCTCGGAGGAGACTCGTGTATTTGGGGTTGTTAACACAGTCTAAGACTGTGTGACTTTTGGATGAGATTCAGCCAAGTGTGAGCGACACACCCCAGGGATCACCCAGGTTAGGAATGGAATTGGGCCAAATTTGAAATGTCCAGCTCTATGGGACACCAAGCGTTGGTCAAGGAGGAGCCCAACAGCTAGGTCTGTGCAACAGCTCCATGAAGAGAGGTGAGTGGGAAGGTGACCAGGGTTGCGACTTTCCTGCCCCTCAGCTGTGCGTTCTCTATTATGGCTTCTTCTGGGCAAATTTGTGCACCCAGTATTTAATAGCCTATACCTGCTTTGCGCATCACTGGGAGATTATGGGATTACCTGGATAAAAAAAATAAAAGGAGGAAGGTCATCAGATCGGCTGACACCAGGTCCAATTTAGGCTTTAAAACTGTAACAACTTCTAGGCTTTTAAACAACCCTATCAGCAACTTTTTCAAGGCTAAAGCCATCTTTTCAAGGGCTTCTAGGAGTTGGAAGGCACCGAACTTGCCAGTATTCCTAGGACTCCGCAATGAGCAGATAGCCATGTTTCAGTTTCCTTGTCTGAAAATCGGGTCACAGGTAATAATATCTTCTTCTTACATCTGCTTAGGTAAATGGATAAAACTCAGAGTACTGTGCAGATTCCAGTGAGCTAGGTGATTCTTGTTAACCAGAAGTGTTTGGTGCCTTTCATTCATCCATTCCCTACTGCTTTGTTTAGAAGTTGAACTTGGTCCTACGTAATTTGTTTCAGACCATCTTATGACCAGATAAATAGATATATTCATCCAGCCAGCCAGGCAATAAATGCTCATTGGATCCCGGATGCGTTGTACCTGGTACAGACTCAGCTGTTACGGCTGTAGCAACAAGGAAGCCATAGAAGGTCCTTGCTCCCAGAGTTCTGTGGTCATGTGAGAGAGATAAATGAAGCAATAAATTAAGATAGGTAAAATGTGAAGTACTGGATAATAATAAGTGACTCGAGGGGCAAAATCAACAGGATAAAGAGCACCAGGAGAGATGGCAGCTGGTTCTGATTGTGTGTGGTCAGGCAAAGCCTCTGTAGACAGGATACAGGAATGAGTGAGGCAATTGATGGTCTAGAAACACAGGATTCAAGGTCACGGCTACAGTAACAGCAAATGTCTTGAGGTGGGAAGGATCTCTGAGTTTTTAAGAAAATCATGATAAATCTTCTTGTTCACCTCTGATACTTTAGCAGCTGCCTCACTGGGCTCCTTGCTTAGGCTCCATTACAGTCAGCTTGGTAAACAACAAATCAGATCACGTGCTTTCTCTCACCACAACTCCACGACGGCTTCCCATTTCACTTAGTAAAACATGCAGAATCTTCACGGGCCTTCTTCGGACCACCCAAGATCATCTGGATCCTGCCGATCTCTGTGACCACCATGCTTAGGGAGGCTACTCCTCTCCAAAGGAGTGCAATGGTTGTGGTAAGATATCAGCTGGGGATTTTGTAGTAGACAGAGAATAAAGGAACTGAGTGGTACTTTTGGAGGTGGGCAGTGACTATAGGGAAGGAGTTGACGATAGGAAAATGCTAACAAGTCTTGTCCATGGATGGACTGCAGGGTCAGAGTTTCTCTCTCCTCAACTTCTCTAAGTCATCAAGTAATCAAAGGCTGCTAACAGCCTCTTCTAACCTGAGCTTCCTGATTTTTTGGAGATATTTTTTTGTTTATTTATTTTGTTTTGTTGGGACAATGTCTCACCATGTAGCATGTTGTCCTAGCACTCTCTCTGTAGACCAGGCTGGCCTCTAACCCACAGAGATCAGCCTGCGGCTATTTCCCCAACTGCTAGGATTAAAGGCATGTGTCGTTACACCTGGTACTAGAGAGTTTTGTAACAAAACTGAGAAATAAAAACTGAGAAATGTAAAACTTAATTTCTTTTATTTTGGGTTGTTAGCCTAGCCCTTAATAGCCGAGATATCCCTCCAGCCTGAAATTTAATTTCATAAATGATCAATATTTTCCACAACATTTTATCTCAGCATGGTCTCAAAATTGAAGCCCCATCTCTAGAGTTGCAGTGAAGCATTAGTCATGTGGGGTGGACCTTTTACTATGTGTGGACATTCTACCAGGGAGAGCATTCTACTATCTGCGGACACTCTACCAGGGTGAGCATTCTAATATCTGCGGACATTATACCAGGGTGAGCATTCTACTATCTGCAGACATTCTACTAGGGTGAGCATTCTACTATCTTTGGACATTCTACCAGGGTGAACATTCTACTATCTGTGGACATTGTACCAGGGTGAACATTCTACTATCTGTAGACATTCTACCAGGGTGAACATTCTACTATCTGTGGACACTCTACCAGGGTGAGCATTCTACTATCTGTGGACATTCTACCAGTGTGAGCATTCTACTATCTGTGGATATTATACTAGGGTGAGCATTCTACTATCTGCGGACATTCTACCAGGGTGAGCATTCTACTATCTGTGGACACTCTACCAGGGTGAGCATTCTACTATCTGTGGACATTCTACCAGTGTGAGCATTCTACTATCTGTGGATATTATACTAGGGTGAGCATTCTACTATCTGCGGACATTCTACCAGGGTGAGCATTCTACTATCTGTGGACACTCTACCAGGGTGAGCATTCTACTATCTGTGGACATTCTACCAGGGTGAACATTCTACTATCTGTGGACATTCTACCAGTGTGAGCATTCTACTATCTGCGGACATTCTACTAGGGTGAGCATTCTACTATCTGCGGACATTCTACCAGGGTGAACATTCTACTATCTGTGGATATTATACTAGGGTGAGCATTCTACTATCTGTGGACACTCTACCAGGGTGAGCATTCTACTATCTGCGGACATTCTACCAGGGTGAACATTCTACTATCTGTGGATATTATACTAGGGTGAGCATTCTACTATCTGCGGACATTCTACCAGGGTGAGCATTCTACTATCTGTGGACACTCTACCAGGGTGAACATTCTACTATCTGTGGACATTCTACCAGGGTGAGCATTCTACTATCTGTGGACACTCTACCAGGGTGAGCATTCTACTATCTGCGGACATTCTACCAGGGTGAACATTCTACTATCTGTGGACATTCTACCAGGGTGAGCATTCTACTATCTGTGGACACTCTACCAGGGTGAGCATTCTACTATCTGTGGACATTCTACCAGTGTGAGCATTCTACTATCTGTGGATATTATACTAGGGTGAGCATTCTACTATCTGCGGACATTCTACCAGGGTGAGCATTCTACTATCTGTGGACACTCTACCAGGGTGAGCATTCTACTATCTGCGGACATTCTACCAGGGTGAACATTCTACTATCTGTAGACATTCTACCAGTGTGAGCATTCTACTATCTGTGGATATTATACTAGGGTGAACATTCTACTATCTGCGGACATTCTACCAGGGTGAGCATTCTACTATCTGTGGACACTCTACCAGGGTGAGCATTCTACTATCTGTGGACATTCTACCAGTGTGAGCATTCTACTATCTGTGGATATTATACTAGGGTGAGCATTCTACTATCTGTGGACATTCTACCAGGGTGAGCATTCTACTATCTGTGGACATTCTACCAGGGTGAGCATTCTACTATCTGTGGACATTCTACAAGGATAGGCATTCTATTCATGCCTTATCCCAGACCCTGAAGCTAGAGAGTGGAAGGTAAAAGAGGTGAAAGTCAACCACCCTTTAAAGTATTATTTACACTACTAGACCTTGCTTGTAAGAGCTTTAGATTAAATATAAATTTAATATTTATACTATAGAATTTTAAATTGAAATTGAAACAATTAAGTGATGAGAATGTCCTTTACAAACAACAGATGTCACGGCCTGCAAGACATCATGTATGTGGCTCCCAACCTGGCGCCAACCTTGTCAGCCCCCTGCCATTTCTAGGGTGTGCTTCCTTAAATGTTCGACAGCAAGTTCACTATTTACCTCTCCTCTGAGGAGCCAAGGGCTGACTCACATAACTCGTCCAAAACCTGTTTAAGTTTTACCCAGAGTCTTACCTTCATCCCTCTATTTGAATCTGGTTCCAACCTCCCAACTCCCTGCCCAGCTCTGTGCCATCTACAGCATATATCATAAATGACTACATAATTTAACTGTACATTTGTTTGGCTATTCTCTCAATAGGAGTAAGAGCCACAATAGCAAAGAGTTTTCATTCCCTGATATAGCCCAACCGCATAGGACAATGTCTTGCAATATTTGATACTCAATTATTTGTTGAATTAATGGATGAACTTATTTTACTTATTTTGCTATAGCAGGGTGAGGTTATAGGCAGTATAATGAAAGAAGCCTCAAGACAAGGACCTGAGCTGCTGTATAGCCACCACCAACTCATACACACACACACACACACACGCACGCACGCACGCACGCACGCACACACACACACACACACACACACACACACGCATGAGTCAGTGTTCCCACAGGGTGATAAAAGCCTCATGGGAAGAAAAAAAGCTAAAATAGAAAATACGTCTCATGGTTTTAAGATGATGGAAGCTACGGATAGCCCTTGAGCCCTTGGACAGTTTTCTAAAAGAGGAAATAACTCACGCTGAGAAGAAGCTTCTAAAACAAGTGCATCAAAGGAGGCCGACACCTCCTTTGCTTCTGACCCCTCCCCTTTTGGAGGAGAGCCAGAGTCCTAGGAGATGATGCTGGAAAAATAGTGGCGCTAATCAAAAGCTAAGTCACAAGGCAACTCTGTTTTGTGGCCTAATAGCAGGGTGTGATGGTGTTGGGGGAGGATATTTCCCGACCCTCCCACATCAGCTGGCAACTACTGGTATGTCAAGGAAAAATGGCCTCATAGGAAAATAGCAGAGCAGTTGTTCCAAGACTGGTCGTTGTATCTTAAGGAGGACTGGAGGCGACTGTGCAGTTACACGGGATTCCTCCCTGGACTCACAGCGGTAGTTCAAGAAGCTGTTGCTAAGCACGGAAGGGTTTAGCAGGAACCTGGAAGAGTCGCTTTTCACTTCTGCAGCTTTGTTAGTGTCCAAGCAAGTTCCTACTCGTAGGTCTCATCACCATGGGAAGAAGGGCCATCCTGCTCCAAGTGCGGTGCAGGGTTTCCTATGCAGGGGAAGCCTTTCTGAGACAGCGCTTCTCTATTACTACTCTTCTGTAGAGGAAATGAGTGCCCCATGAGGAGATGAGGAGGAGTCCTGGCCACTAGGCAAGAATTGTTGGGAGCTGTGAACCCCCAGATCCTGAATTTCTTGTAAACAACTTGTTTTCCTCTGCTCCGAGCAGCCTGCAGCTGCTCTGAGCGCGAGACCCTAATGGCAGGGGCGTGGTTCCTGGTGGGTTTAGCTGGGGCGTGTGGCTATCAGTTAAGAATCCCTATATAAGCTGCCTCTGGTACACAATAAAGGGGGCATTCCTATTTCAAGGATGATCCGTGTTTCTGTCTGTGGGTCTTTGTGTGTTTCAATCACCAGCCCCCTGCCTGGTTCACGAACTGTATCGTAGCGCATAGAATGCAGACGGGCACCGTGTGCTACAAAGAATAATGCAAAAATCTGCACTGCATTGGGAATTCAGAGAGAGAAATCAGGTGGAATTCATGGTTGTTTCTAGGCCTATTGGATGTCATCTGCTCTGGATTCAAGGTACCGTGATGGAGTCCTTGCTACTCAACTATGGAAGTCACATGAGCAAGTGAAGATTATAGAGTCAAATAGAAGAGAGAAGAACCAAGAAGACACAGCGCTCTAGGATTTCTCCCCTTTTCCTTTCCAGAGTCCCTGAAACTGAGAGCAGCCTTCTCTCTCAGGTTTTGGTCCTTCTCCTTCCTGATGAGAAAATAGACGCAGTGACAAGATACACACAGTGAATCAGATTGCGCTTGCCCTCACACCCTTGAACAAAGACTCTGAAAGAGAAGGATATTGAAAAATCAAAATTTGTTGGAAATTCAACTTTCTTTCTCATTTATGTAGCAAGTTAAAGTTGATTTCTAGACTACAGGTAATTGAAACATAGCTTTGGTTATTATCTAAGAAATGTAAATGCTGGTTAATGTTGTGCTGTGTCATTTAAAAAGGAGGAAGTTGGATATACAATCCCATCTCAGCTAATAATTGCTAGCTTCTCGGAGAAGAGAGTTTTCGCTAAGACTGCAGCTCCTACCAATCACACTACAATATGAGCATCACAAACCAGTCTTGAAGAATTAAAAAGAAAAGAGCACAAAACTAGATGGGTAGGGAGGGGTGGATCTTGGAAAAGTTGGAGAAAGGGGATGAACACGATTAAATTTCAAACCTTCAAAACACTAATAAAAATAAAACGGAAACTATGTATTACATATACCTGACATTTATAAACCTCCCACTGGGGCTAAAGAGAAGGTTTCACATACATAAGCATGAGGTCCTGAGTTCAAGACCACAGCACTCCCATAAAAGCTGGTCACAGCAGTGAGCATTTGTCATTTCTGGACTGGTGAGGCAGAGATGAGAGAATCCGTGGAACTGGCTGCTCAACTAGTCTTTCTGAATTGGTGAACTTCAAAAATAAGAGTGGAGAAC
The DNA here is from genome assembly GCF_037038515.1 of Microtus pennsylvanicus. Taxonomy (NCBI): domain Eukaryota; kingdom Metazoa; phylum Chordata; class Mammalia; order Rodentia; family Cricetidae; genus Microtus; species Microtus pennsylvanicus. The sequence continues at coordinate 4,487,966 of NC_134597.1, read as the reverse complement.
GAAAGCAGAAGATACCCAGGCACTGATGTTTTCACATGCACATGCGCACATGGACACACACACATGCATATAACACACACATGCATATAACACACACACGCATGCACACGCTCCTGCTAGTACTCGTTGGTTCCAGTGCCTTTCGTCAATCTTGTCTAACTAGCACCTTGCGCGTGTCAATACAGCATAGCACAAGAAACTTCTGAGTTCCCATGGGAGCACCTTCAATCCCAAATTTGTGTTGCTCCTTGAGGAATGTCAGAACAGGGAGATGTGGTATTTCCAAATACTTTTAAAAACCTGCAGATTATTTATTTTAGGAAGCTGTACTGGGTGTTTTGTGTGTCGGCTAGCTTGTATGACAGAAGCTAGAGTGTTCAGAAAGAGGAGCCTCGGTTGAGGAAATGCCTTGGTGAGGTCCAGCTAGAAGGCATTTTCTCATTTAATGCTCAATGGTGGGTGGTGCCATTCCTGGGCTGGTATCCTGGGTTCTACAAGAAGGTGGGCTAAGCAAGCCATGGGAAGCAAGCCAGTAAGCAGCCACCCCTCCCTCCATGGCCTCCGCATCAGCTCCTGTCCTGACTTCCTTGAGTGGTGGACAGCAATGCTGCAGTGTAAGTGTAGGAAACCCTTCCTCCCCTACTTGCTTTGTGGTCGTGGTGCTTAGTGGCAGCAATAGAAGCCCTGGCTAAGAAAGGAGGGCTGCACTGAAGGTTGGATTGTCACCGTGATCCAACTTGGAATCCCCTGAGCAGAGAGTCTCAGCGAGAGATTGTGTGGAGTAGGTGGGTCTAGGGGAGCGTTGTCCTGATGAAGGAAATTGACACGGGATGGCCCATCCCAGAGGGGTGACATCGCGTTGTGATAGACTGTCATCTGAAATGGTGAGCTAGGAAGAACTCTCCACTCGGTTGCTTTCTACGGTGACCTGTCACCACAGCAAAGGAAAAGAAACTAGAGGCGCCAGCTGGTCATCGGTGGATGTGGGACTAGGCGAGCTTCCGTGTTTTCCTGTTTGTTAGCAGAATGGTGTTGCCCATTGGCTCCCTAAACCGTTTTGGAATAATACGAGGTATAAACAAGCATGCATGTTCCCTCCTGGCAGCAGCAGCTTTCTGCTGAGGGAGCCTGGGAAGCCAGCTTGGGCTCTGCGATGCTTCCTGATGTTCTTCACAACTCTGTCTGACTCGGGGCAGGCGTTTGCAGGCTGACAGATCTGCTGCGTTGCTCAAGGGACTGTTTTTGAGAATTATTGTCACTGGGTTCCACCACAGACTTGCTCAGAGAATGAGACACAGACACGTTTTAATAAAGTCTCCAAAGAACTCTGAAAATTCAAGATGCGAATGTCTAGAAGCTCTGGGGAAGGGTAGGCTCCGGACACCTCGCTGAGCCATTGGCATTGCGTGTGAGATGTGCGCTGGGTTTGCAGATGTGGGAAGGTAGAGAAATAGGAAACAGACAGCTGCAGGCCATGGAGAAGGGACCTAAAATCTCAGAGCATTTCTCCTCTCGATGCCTACCAGGCCTGATTCCACTTCGCTTTTGAGCTCCAGCAAGATGGTATGGCCATAGACTCAAGGATTTCCTTCAGAAAAATGTTCATTTTAGAAATCCCTGTGTCTGGACTTGATCTGAAGGAATGGACCAAACAAATGGTCGTTGAATGCTGAGTGGAAACAGGAGTTTATTCATTCACATGCTCACCATCTTGAATATTCAGCATTCTGCGGAATAGTATGCCTTTTATTAGAGTTCTAAAGCCAAGATGTCTATCTTTATCCCCAGTGGGGGCTCATAGATAATTGCTGTCAACAAAACGTAGTAGAAGAAGGATACTTTGGGAGACATTTGAAAGGATTCTCAATACAGAGAATGAGGGCTGAGGGTTGAGGGAGAGATCCTATGACAGTGTTCAGGAAGAACCCACACTGAAATCACAAATAATAAGCACTCATATTTGCTGCTGCAGATATCAGTGTGCTTGCGATAGAGCGATTTAGGGAGCATGAGAAAGGGATCAGGGTAGAGATAGAAAGGGCTCCAGCCAGGGAAGACAGGACCAGGACTAGGACTGGGTAGGTAAGTGTGCTGGAACCAGTAACGTTACCTGCCTTCCCCCAGGTTCCTGGAGCAGTGAGAACAAGACTCCGTGGGGTGGAAACAAAGTGTGGGAGGAAGCCTGGAGGTTCCTTAGGACGGACTGAGACTAGTGTGGCCTGAGATGAAGCCACAGTTGATAGAGTAGAAGGAAAGGGATTCGCTAGACCGGGCCACTGGCTGTGTGAGGAAGAAGAGGAAGGGAAAATTAAGGATACCAATTGGGTTTCCTTGTGGCAACTGGATGAATCATAACGCCATTCACCATTCTTTATTCACATTTATGTGTAAATATATATGAACACACAATATATGTGCATATTATATAATATTTATATATTCTTATTATATATGAATCTATACTTATAAATAAAATACATGTATTTATTTTTATTTTATATACAAATATATATTAATATTTATAAAAAATAAAATATATATTTGAAGTAGGTATTAGAGATTGAACCTAGGCTTTCTTCTACTGCAACCCTCATTATCTGTTGAATAATGTGTTTCTGCCTTCATGATAACCTTACAACATTTGAAATAGGTTAGATAAGAAACTCCAAGAGACTGAAGAGAAGGAAGAAAGTCGGAGCACTTTGCCTTAAAGCTTCAAAGAGAGTGCCCAGGCTATGCGTTCAGGCAATTTTTCAGAAAAAAAATGCAAAAATGAAAGGCTCTAAAGTAGGAATGCGGCTTTGAGTAGGATCCACACATGCCTGGGACAATGTGAGCTCAGGGCTGCAAAGCAGAACCTGGCTCTTGAAATATGCTCCTGACTACAGTCACCACCTCGAGGGTTTGTGTCCTTCTCATCCGGATTTGCTTGTGTGGCCTTCAGAAGTAATTTGTTTAAAAAAAAAAAATCATCATCTTTCTAAGAGATTTTAACAGCAGTTTAAAAGTTTTAATGGAAAGTAGATTTTTACCCAGAATCATATCACTCTGGGTATATCTGGGTTTTCTGTTTCAAGAAGTTATGAAAAACAAGCCAAGCGGTGGTGGCACACACCTTTAATCCCACCACTCAAGAGGCAGAGGCAGGCAGATCTTTGTGAGTTCAAGACCAGCCTGGTCTACAGAGCGAGGTCCAGGACAGCCACGGCTGTTATGTAGAGAAGCCCTTTCTCAACAAACAAACAAACAAGCAAACAAAGAAGTTATGAGAAAACAAACAGAAGGCCCATGGTTCTCAGGAGCTTACAGCAATTTCACCGTCCTGAACAAATTGGACGATGCCTATAGACATCAGGTACACACTTGGTGTTTCAGCATGACTGGTCTAACTTTAGCCTGTTCTGTTTCTTTTGCTGAAATTACATTTTGTATACCTATCTAATATCTTTGGAATTATTCTTCCAGATTTTTTTTAATAAACAATTTCCTTGCTAGTGAAATGGGCCAAGGAGCATTTGTGATGTTCCCAGAATCTTCTGATGTGTTTTTTTGAGATGGGGCCTCTCTGTGTAGCCCTGGCCATCCTGGAACTCGCTCTGTAGACCAGGCTGGTTTTGAACTCAAAAGATCTGCCTGTCTCTGCCTCTTGAGTGTTGGGATTAAAGGTGTGTGCCATTATCACCTGACTCTCTCTTATTTTTATTGCGGCTCCATACTTACTTTCTTAACTAGAGTTTTTTGTTTCTACTCAAAAAGACATAACCCTCATTTAGGACGTATGTTTGTTGAATAATTTTTGTTGGTTTGTTTCTCCATTTCTTGGGCTTTAGCTTGCTGTAGCCTGCTCTGAGGCTCCCTACACTTTTCCCATCTGTTGGATTATCTTTACTCACCTTGAAAGATTTCTATGAGGCATACATAGCTCATAAATGTCACCATAAACTATGCTACAAAATATGTCCCAACGATTATGATGCTAGATTCAAAAGAACTCAATTGTGTGTGTCTGGTCAACTGAGAAATGACGTGGCCTCTTGAGGCTTGAGATGTGGCATGGAGCTGCTGGTCTTCAAGTTGTCAGGGGTGACTTGCATTTCCTCCAACTGTTCGTGAGAGCAGGAAAGTGTTCTAGAATTCTTTCCCACTAGCAGCGGTCAACAGGCTTGCAGGCCAGAATTTCTCCTTTATATTAGCTAGCCAGCAGGGCCCTATCTCCCCAGCTTTTAAGAGCAGGGATTTTGAGACAGGAACCCCACCCTCTCCTAGCAGGTCATATAAAATGCTCAGATTCCACCTTCCCGCCGTGGGCTGCAGGCCTGCTTATGCAAGAGAACAATAAGGAGATGGTTCCTTTGCTTCTGTTTCTTTGGCAATGCAAGAGAAGGAGGTGGCTGAAGCCAGACACATTGGCTCCACGCACATGCCCAAGCCTTTTTCAAAGTCTCACCCTGTTGAGCAATAAGAAGGCACTGTCTCCATATTAGCGTCATCAGGGACAAGGCTACAACTGGATGGGTTAGTTTTCTTCATTGAAACCTTGGCTTAAAGGGTGTGTCTATGTATCTACAAAAACTTAAATGGAAAGAATCAAAAGGGAAGAAAGGCAAAAGTGAAATCATTCCCTTCTTGGCAAGAAAAAAAGAAAATTCCATTTTAGAATGAAGGTAATTAACATGGGAGTTGAACAAAGAACTGGTTTGAGATACCAAGGGATCTCGTAAATGCAGGGATCTTGGAGTCTGTGAAAACCAGTCAAGTATAAACTGAACTCTCCAGGTAACTGTTAATTATCATCCAGGCCAAATGCACTTTCTCCCATCCTCTCTAGACTCTTCCCAGGAGCTAGGATATTGTCACATCTGCTACTGACAACACACTTCCGCCTCTTTTCCGTTGGTCTTGCTGCTCTCCCTTGGAGGAAAGCCCCTCCGGTCTTCTCACGTCCTAGTCACGTTCTGCTTGGTATTCGTTTCCAGCGTTCCATCACAACTATCTCCCCACTTCTCCTGGGTCCCTTTGAAGAACTGGTTTCTCAGAAGCCATTCTGTTTAAAAAAAATTAGCACTGGCACCTTTCTTGTTCCATGGGACTGTGACTTTCTTGAATTTGGGGACCATTTCTGGCTTGTTTCTGAATCCTCTATGCCTGGCATGATTCTGTATATTAGCAGAGGCGGACTTAGCTTCACACTGACTACAGCGGTGGAAGATGCACTAGTGGTTCGTGGTTTCATTACCAGGTCTGATTTTTACACACGTTCTGGCTTCACACAGTGTTTCATGCTTGTACGCACTCTAAGACTGACTGCAAGGTATCTATATGTGCTTTCAAAAGAATGTTAAAGGTCAGCAATATCTCTTCCTGTGTCAACATCTTTTTGGGTGTAATAGAAGAATTTGAGCATTTTTTTAAAAAAAAATATAGTTGAATCCAAAGATCTGTTTAGAAATGGTTGAGAAAATCAGAGTAGATTAAGAAAGGTAGAAAGGGTTGGGCTGGAGAGATGGCTCAGTGGTTAAGAGCATTGCCTGCTCTTCCAAAAGTCCTGAGTTCAATTCCCAGCAACCACATGGTGGCTCACAACCATGTGTAATAAGAGAGGTAGAAAGGGTACAACAAAATGTTCTCAGAATTAAGTGTGTGGAGCAAAGTTACCTTCAGTCAGGCTTTGTCTACTAAGTCAGTATGTGTTTGGAATACAGAACACTGATCAGCCATAGTTCTAGAGTCGGGTATTTTATTCTGGAGAACTCTCTCATCCATTTAGTGAGTCTTTTCTCAAGACTCCAGGTACCCTTAGCTTTCTGCATTTCTCTTAGGTGCAATTAAAAAAAAAACAAACCTAGGACTTTGAATTCATCTAATTATTCTTAGTCTTTGCATTTGAAAATAATGTCTTGAAATCATTGACTCTAGATGACAATTCTCCTCCTGAATCGTGTACACAAAGGATATCCATGTACCCTTCTCTTGAATCCGGAGAACACGGCAGAAGCAGCAGGTGGAAAGAATGTAACAGTTGCAGGAAGGGTGGAGTATTGTGGAATGCTGTCTTCTGGGCATGAGATAAATGCTGCCTTCTTGACAGCTCGACAGCAGCTGGGAATTCGTAAGACCTCACCTCTGCATGCAGCTGGGCCTGCCAGCATCCTGCCATAGGTGGGGGTCTCAAAGTCTCGTGTCTCCCTGAGGATTTATACAGGCAACTGATGGTTGTTAGGGAGGCGGAAACATTTTCTTTGGTGCCATAGCCACAGATTCTAGGCTCATGTAAATATCCCTTCCTCGTGTCTTGTAAGCAATTCTAATGGAACTCAGACTCATGGAAGGATCAGTAAGAGGAAGGGGATCAATGGGAGGAGTTCAAAAGAGGAAGGGGTTGAACGTGGTCAAAATCCATGCATGAAAAAGTCATGATGAAACCCACTGCTATGCAAATTTATCCGTGCTAATAAAAACATGAGAAGGAAGCTTTTCTGACCAACCCCACTCGGTCAATAGGTAAGTGGACAGAGAAGAGGCGGTGTAGGACACACAATCAAGTTTACTCAGTCATGGGAAGAATGAAGTTATGTGGCTTGCAGGGATATGGGTAGAAACAGAGATCAACGCGTTAAGGTAAGTAAGCCGGACTCAGAAAGGTAAAAGATACGTTTTGTAACACACGTGGAATCTGGATTTAGATATTTTTAAGTGTTTATGCATACAGAATATAAAAGTGAAGGAGGAATATGTGGAAGGAAGATGACTAAAGACAGGGAAAGGCGGGAGTGGGGGAGGATAATGGGGTGGGAAAGATAATATACAATAATACACAATAATATACAATAATATAATGTTTCCCCCATATGTGGAATCTACATTTAACCATGTGTACAATCGTGAGATCGTGATCTAATAAAGGTAAGGTACAATTATCTATGATGAAATGCCATGAAATCCATTATTGTATACATCATGTTTTTATTAAGTTATTTTGTTATTGTAAAATTTCAAATAAGTAGGATCACAGTGCAGTATAAGAAAACATACTCCTTTCCCTTTTATGAGCTCTCAAAATTAAAATGTTAACCCGTGACCTGACTGTGGTATTTCCAAATTCCCACAAGATCTTAATCTCTAGTAAATGGGAAGAGAAGCTCAAAATCCCTGTGAATTCTCAGAAATTACTAAAATCATGAGTTTCTTTTTTGTCTTTGAACTACTTCTAATGCTGTTTATTTTCTTACAAGTAACCATTACATTAAAGAATATTTATAAATAACCTTTTGTCGGTGGCCAATATTTATGTGTTATAAAGATGCCAGCAGGCATCGTTGGGTAGCATTCAGTGGCCCATCTCTCACCATCGTAAAGAATCACCACATTTTTCAAGTGTCAGTTTGCTGGGTTAGTTTTTGTCAACTGGACACAAGCTAGAGTCTGGGAAGAGGGACACTCAATTGAGAAAATATCTCAGTCAGGTTGACCTACAGGCAAGTCTGTCTTAGCTGATAGCCGATGTGGGAGAGCCCAGCTCATTGTGGGAGGTACCACTCCTGACCAGCTGGTCCTGGGTTCTATAATAAAAACAAACAGGGCAAGTCCTGAGGAGCAAGCCAGGAAGCAGAGTTCCAGCTGTCTCTGCTTCAGTTCTGCCCCTGTTTCCCTCTCTCCTGGATTACAAGCTGTAAGTCAATGGTTCTCAACCTTCCTACAGCTGTGACCCTTTAACTCACTTCCTCATGTTGTGGTGACCCCAACCACCAAGTTATTTTTGTTGCTACCTCATAACTGTAATTTTGCTATTGTTATGAATCCTAATGTAGATATCTGTGCTTTCCGATGACCTTAGGTGATGCCTGTGAAAGGGTCATTCAGCTGCCAAAGGGGATTGAGAGCCGCTGCTGTAAGATGATTAACCCTTTCCTCCTCTAGCTGGTTTGGGTTAGAATTGTATCACTGATACAGAGAAGCAAACTGGGATGTTTGCATTGCTCCTGACTTATCTCATGTAACTCCACTCATAAGACTTGTTTCAGTCGTCTGTGTTTAAAAATATACTGTGATCCACTTACTTACACACATGACTCACCCTTAGCCTCTCCCAGAGCCATGAACGCTCCCATTGTAAGCTAGCAACCAAGAGAAGCAATCTCTCGTGAATCTCAGCGCTGCTGGTCAGCCCTGACCTGGGTTCTGTGTACTTCCAACTCCTGCTCTTGCGGTGTGTCAATTCTATTGTGATGTCTGGCTTTCAGGAAGATTACAGCATTCTTTTCCAATTTTGCTGATTTCTTGATAGATTTTTTTTCCTCAAGATTTCCTGAGATGTGCAAGTGAGACATTTTCACGTGGAAGCATTCTCTAAGCCCAAGAAATCAGGTCTGAGCAGAACTGTTTCTTGCACACTTAAACAGTGTGACCTAACAGAGCCACCTGGGAGAACAGGAACTTCACTGCTTCAAGGACCAGCACTATCAAAACGTGAGTCAGTGTCCTGGCTTCTCAAGACTTTCACTTGTGTGACTTCTCATTTGCTGTGAGAAGCCAATGTTGTTTCACCACGGTGTATAGTAGCCAGTGCAGCACTCTTGGGAAGGTTATTTCCTTTAATCACACCTAGCCCCAAGTACTACAGACATTCTGATGCTACTGCACATGAGATCTTTGCCTTAATTTTTCTTGGGGGAAGTTTCCTTATTAGTATATAAACACACATCTATTTTTTCATCTGTTGACTTTGCATCCTGTCACTTTCCTGAATTAATTGATCAATTTTAACAGTTTTGCTGTGAAGTTGCTAAATTTTCTGCATATAAGATTATGTCACTTGCTGGGCGGTGGTGGCGCACGCCTTTAATCCCAGCACTGGGGAGGCAGAGGCAGGCGGATCTCTGTGAGTTTGAGGCCAGCCTGGTCTACACGAGCTAGTTCCAGGACAGGAACCAAAAAGCTATGGAGAAACCCTGTCTCGAAAATCCAAAAAAAAAAAAAAAAAAAAGATTATGTCACTTGAAAACTGAGGTGTTTTTGCTTTTCCCCATCTAATCTGGAAGCCTCCTATTTATTACATTTTATATTAATTGCAGGGACTTCCAGCACTCTGCCGAGCGATGATGAAAAGCATCCTCCCTTTGCCATAGATTTGCAGGGGAAGCTTTCAACGCTTCAACACAGAATCTGATGGTGAGTGTGGTCATGTTTGGTTATATGTTTGTTGACTTATTTGACAATTGTTCTATGCAGAGAAGCTCCCTTATAAACCCCAAAGTGTTGAGTGATTTTATTATGAAAGGAACTTGAAGTCTGTCAAACACTTTTTCTGAATTGATTGAGATGATCGTGTCTAATTTTAATCCTTTATTTTGATGTTGTAACCCAGCTAGGAGCACTCTAAAATTGTGAACCTCACAGAGACAGAGAGAAGGCTAACAGTTTTTAGCAGAGGAGCAAGGAACAGTGAGGCAATTACCAACAGATAACAAGTTTTAATTACATTGAAATGAATAAATCTGAATCTTCTGGGTCACATCACGTCTACAGTAAATAATCTAAGCAGTCTAAAATTTGATAAATGTTATTCAACAATGAATTACTGAATACTTATTTAATTCCTTCATTTAATTAATGGTCCATTGCCTACACAAGTAAATTACTGCAGCAATGGAAGAACACAACTGACTTCAAAGAGCATGTTCTTGAGGGACAAGGTTAAACTGCAGTATTCTGTCATAGCCAATCATCCCTGGGAGAAAGGGGAAATGCTTGTTTGTTTTTTTAATTTTTAGCTTGTTTATTTGTTATTTTAATTTTTAGAAAATGTATTTCATTTATGTGTATGAATGACCCAGAAGAGGGCACTGGGTCCCTCAGAACTGGAGTTATAAATGGTTGTGAATCACTGTTTCGGCTCTAGAACTCCAACCCAGGTCCTCTGCAAGAACAAGGGCTCTCAGCCACTGGCTTGTCTCTCCAGCCATCGTCTTTGGCTTGAAGGAGGTACTTGCAGGGAACATCTTGTATAAGGAAATCTTTCATCTACTTCCTATAGGTTAAATAATCATAAACTTTAAACTTTTGTGAAAAATTCAAGTAAATTGTGGTAGTTTGAATGTAATTGGTCCACATAAGCTCATAGGGAGTGGCACTGTTAGGAGGCGTGACTTTGTTGGAGTAGGTGTGGCCTTGTTGGAGGATGTGTGTCACTATGTAGGCAGGCTTTGAGGTCTTGTATATGCTTATGCCATACTTAGTAACTTGGTTCACTTCCTGTTGCTTGTAAGATGTAGAACTCTCGGCTTCTTCTCCAGCACCATGTCTACCTGTACATTGCCATGCCCCACCATGATGATAATGGACTAAACCTCTGTAACTGTAAGCCATTGATTAAATGTTTTCCTTTAAAAGTGTTGTTGTGGTCACGGTGTCTCTTCATAGCAAAGGAGATCCTAAGACAAAAGTATAACCCCATAGGTTCAAACACCATCCCTGCTACTAACTTCTGTCTTAGGGGCTCTATTGCTGTGAAGAGACACCATGACCATGTCAACTTTTACAAAGGAAAACATTTAATTGAGGTGGTGGCTAACTGTTTCAGAGGTTTAGTCTTTTATCATCATGGCATACAGGCAGACATGGTGCTGACCATATCTTGATCAGAAGGCAACAGGAAATGGCCTCAGACACTGAACGGTATCTTGAGCATAAGAAACGTCAAAGCATACCACACGGTGACACACTTCCTCCAGCAAGGCCATACCCACTCCAACAAAGTCCCACCTCCTAATAGTGCCACTCACTGTGAGCTTATGGGAGCCAATTACTTTTAAACTACCACATAAATGCCCATACATTTGGTCCTGGACAATTGGCTGACTGTTTAAATTGCATTGACAAAAACAATTTCTTAAAGCTATTATCTTTAGATTTTGTTTTTATCAAAACTTGGTCAAAAACAACTTAAAGTAACAAACCCAGAGCAATCAAAATTGTTGAGTTAAACTGAAGAAAAAAGAATGCTAGTCACCACACTAGAAGTTGAACAATTACTCAATGATAAATTTTTGTAGGTGCCGCAGCTATAACTACATTTTTTAAATGGCATAATTAATTATGTAAGGATGAAAGCATTAATATTTTGAAAAGGGCTTCTCTGTAAGTATTTTTTTTTAGTTCCTTCAGTAATGATTTACCTATTTTTGTATTACACCCATTTCTACTGGAAATACCTGAAATGGTTTCTATTTCCTGCATTAGGTCCAGAGATAAAGGTTATGCCTGTGTTGTATGTGAGCATGCGTGTGTGTGCGTGGTGAATGCGCGTGCATGTGTATAGACCAGACATGAACACTGGGTGTCTCCTCTGTCATTCTCAACCTTATATTTTTGAGACCGGGTCTCTTGCTGAACCTGGAGTTCACCATTTGGTCTAGACCAGCTGACTACGAACCCCCCAGGATCTGTCTGTCTGCACTCTCTCAGCTCTGGACTTACCGTTAAGCATCCCCAGAGTTGGCTTTTACGTGCATGCTGGGGCTAAGAACTCAGGTCCTCATGTTTGCACAATAAGTACTTTACCCACTGAGCCGTCCTCCCAGACCCCGCCACAGTCCCTTTGACTCTGGATAGATAGCCCCGTACGCTCTTTAGTGCATGCAGCTCCTTTTGTTTACAAGCAGATGTGACTTTTTCTTATACTTCCACCTGTGGTGGATCTCTGTGATGGTCTCCATTTGCTTCAACAAGAGCCTTTTGGGGAGAGGGGTGAGAGCTACTCTATTCTGTGGCCACAAGGATTAAGCATTTAGAACGCAGTAAGAAATAGTACTGGTTTGGGAAAGGGACTGTAGCAGGTTCTTCTCTAAATGACCTTGACCATCGGCAGGTGGCTGGGTTACAGTAGCAGGCGTTGCTTCCCTCCTGTTGGGGGGCCTGAAGTCCGAGCCGACAGCTGTTCGTTACCACTAAGACTTAAGCCCAGCTATTGTAAACCTCAGCTATATCCTACCGGGCCAGCCATGATGATGCGCAGGCTTTGAACTGGGTAGGACTTTTGATTGCTTGTCTTCCTTGGTGCTGCACAGCACCTTCCAATACTCTGAGAGCTGGTCCTCAGGGAGGAGGCTTCCAGCTTGAGTCTTCCAAGTCCTGTGTCTGAAGTGTGTGGTGTCTTCAGCCCTGGGATGCTACCTTCAGGTTGTTGGGAGGCAACCAAGGGCAACAGCAATAGCCTATATTGTTTCGGAAATCTCTTGGATCCCTATGACCAACAACTCAAATGGAGGCGGCGTCCCATGTCTGTCACTGTGGTTTTGTTAGATAGTCCATGGCTCTTGAGGGGAGTGTTATCACCCCAAGCGTTGTGAATTCATTTCAATTATACACATATGTGTATTATATATATATCACTTACATATGTTATATTTTTATGCATCAAAGGAAAGCAAGCCAGAATATTGTAAACACCAAAGAGTTAACATTCAAAGAGAGAGTAAAAGCAAGATACAGAAATTCCTCTCAGTTCCTTCTTTCTAATATTCTCCTCACACAATTTCCTGTTAGTCTCTCTGACTTTCCCGAGAGATATTATTTTCCTTTCCAGTACCAATTTCAGCAGTGATGGCCTAAAAGGTTCTGGTGCCCCAAGTGAGACTAGATTATAGGACTCCATATGGGGTCAAAGATAGGAGGGTTCTTAAGGATTTTTACCAACAAAATAAAAGCGGTGGGGTTTCACTTCACTTCAAAGAAAAGACACCAATACAAGCAAAATCTCTTCCTGTCTTATTGATAAAGAAGCAAAGGACCCATTGTGTCATCCCGTGGAAACACTGTCTTCCCGAGTGGGAAGTTGAACTATAACCTGGAGTGTTTTATGAAAATCTGACATTATCAGACATGTGCATGTATACACAAGTAGAGAATGTGGGTATATGCATTGTACAAATACACAGACCCAGAGAAACCACACAGTATTTAAGGAAAAAGATTTTCATGTATTCTAAAATCCATATCTTGCCATTTGGTGGGTGTTTTTCCTTTTCTATTTTTTTTTACATATTTTTATTGATTCTTTGAGCATTTCACATCATGCACCCCAATTCCATTCATCACTATTCCTTCCGTATCTGCCCTTCACCCTTGCACCATCCCCCCCAAAAAAAGAAAATAAAAAAAGAAATTAGAACCAAACCAAGCCAAAATAAACAAACCACCAAACCTATTCATTCCTCCATCTTTCCTGTCTCTCCAGCACCTCCTTATTGATCTTAGTGACGGTGGGAGCCTCGGTGTCTTGGGCAGTATACTCTTCAGTACAACAGCCTGACTTGTCAATGCTCATTGCAGTGAGTCATTGGTCCGGACTCCCGAGCCCTCACCAAAACTCCGCTCAGGTATCCTGTGGCCAGCCTGAGCCATGAAGATCCTGCAGAATTGTTCCACATGTCTGGTCCCTTCACGGGCTCCATCAGGTCACAGATGGGGTAAATGCGGGAGTGGGCCAACCCACGGCCCAGGATGTGGACCTGGGTGGCAACTGAGCTGGTCATCCTGGGCCACTGGGGCCACCCGCCTCAGGCGAACAGGGCCAGTTCTCCCACACCTGTGGTAAGGGGTGAGACCTTCTCTTCCAGGAGGGGCGGAGGAGGGTGTGGGGAGTAGCACTCCTGTGAGAATCAGGACCAGTAAGGGGCAGGGCCAGCTTTCTCAGGGCCAGCGAAGGGTGGAGCTGGCTCAGCATGGCCCCTTGATTTCATCCAGCATGGTTCCTATTGCCCCCACGGGCCATGCGCATCAAGACAGACTAACAGCTGCAGCAGGACCAGGGACCCAGACATGGTTCTCGGTAGCAGCTTGGGCCCAGAGGATACTCTGGCTCTGCGTGGCAGCACAGGCCGCTCAAATCAGCATGGCCCCAGACGCATGGCCCTCGGACACCAAGATGGCCCCAGGTGGGGACCTGTGGTGGGTGTTTCTTTAACGCCTTCCATCTACAGGTCTCTGGGAGGTGTACGGCAAACCCCAGGGGCTTACAGGAGGTTTTTGTATACAATACACCTTGATTTTCCCACTGTGCGGAGATCGAAGGAAGTAAAGTACAGTGAAACAGACCGAGATGAAGAGCAAAGAGAAACACATTAGGTTCTGAACCTACTTCTTGCAAAGTCATGCTACTCTGGGAGTTCCGCACTCTGTTGTCCGCGACCAGTGAGTGAGCAGAAGGCTAGTGTACTCTTTGGTACTCTACTTAGGACCAACTGGGATTTCTTATAGTGCCAGCATCTAGGAAAGCCCAGGCTTGGGCCCGGTTGTGGTCCTGCCTCTGTATCTGTAAGGGTAGCTTGGGATCAACGTCACATCATCACCCAGCAGAAGGGAGAAAAGGATGCCAATGCCTTGATGAAGGCGTAAATCACAAACAATCCCACACCAGTTTGGAATTATGATTAATAAGGTGGTATTTATTTAAAGGGGAAAAAACCTACAGATCACTGCCCCAGACAACAGCCCTCTGCGCAATGAGGAAGGAGCAGGAAGCAAAGAGAGGGAGGAGGGAAGTGGTCGCTTTTTTTAAAGAGAGAGACCACGCCCCCAATGGGCTGGTATCTCAGCGGCTATTGGCTGGAGGAGCAGAAGGACCTCTTGCAACAATGCCTTGTTAGTTCTTTGCAGGCAGATTATAGTCACTCACTGCTAAGCAGTCCGGAGCTCTCAGTCATAGCCCTACCTCTTAACGCTGATACATCAGAGATCTCAGTTTGAACCCAAGACTTTTAGGGAACATTTAAATCATAGCATCTTCCTCTGCATTTTATTTAAAAATCAGAAAGGAAGTCGGTCAGGCAAGTTTTTTTTTTTTTTTTTTGACTACTGAGTAGTCAAAGCAGGGAGATTATCTGAAAAAAAATTATTACAATATTCTTATTCTGGGACCATTAAGGAATGCCAATCAGTTATTAATTAATACTTCTATAGTCTTCTGCATTAACTAAAACAAGCTTGCATATTCAGGACTAAGATTTGCATATGTACATGATTTAAAGACGAGCAGAACGCGTCCTTTTCTGTTTATTTGTGTCTGATTTCAGTGACGACTAGAATCTGCTGCACAGGTTTGCAGACTCAACAGGGAGATCCGTCTTTTGTAAACTGGCACACAGCCGCTCTTCAGGAAGAGCTTCAGCTTCGCACAGGAGGGGAAACAATGCCAGACTCCACTTCCTAATCCTGTGTATTTCTAATTAGCTGTAGAATTCTTTCCATTCCAAACAGCCCCAGGCACTCAGCAACAGCAGCAGTTCAAACGGGTTTCTAATTTTTGTGAAGTTATCTCAGTTGAATTCTTGTTATATCATGAACCTTTGCCCGGCCGTTTGCCAGGAACCTTAAATGCTGCCTGTTCCTTTTTGGGTGGTTAGTACCGGAGGCAAATCGAGGGAAGACACATGAAAAGTCTTGTACTACTCCAGGTCTTGTACTAATTGCCAATCTCACTAGTAGTCTTCATGTTCGGCTTTGGTGCCTTCTGATCTTCTCATCCAGGCCGCCATAACTTGAATGGAAGTTATGATATTGTCACTGGCATTTGGGGACATGCACTTTTATGAGTATATATAGAGGAATGTGAGTTTAGCTTGTGATTTTATTTATTTAATAACACAACAGTCAGGAAGTAGAGTAGGGTCAGGCAAATCACCTGTAGGTGAGAAAATCTCGAACCACCTCTTAGTGTGGTTAGGGTAATTTGCATGTTTCCGAAAGGAAAAATCTAAATCAATATTCCCTTAATGTTGTGGATGTCTTATATGAAAGGAAACTGTGGGGAAATGACCACAATTTAAACAGATGTTAATTGCTCATAGTTCTTATAGGAGATATTCACTGTTTGGGGGGAATGACATTTCATAATTTTAAAATCAAAATAGCTACATGCTGGCTTTAGTATTGGACCAGGAGTAAATAAATACACAGCTGGATGTCTTCGCAATCAGTTTAAGATAATTTATCATGTTGCATATAATTATGAAACCAATAGATATTTTCATAAAACAGAGAGAAAGGGTTTCTATTATCCCGTAGAGTGGGGAAGCATCGTTAGGAACGCCCTGAGCCATCTATTTGGACACTGTTAACCCTAGCAGTCCAGAAATGCCCAGTCTGCTTTCCTGTTAGTGTGAGGACTGAAGCGCGGCGGGGCCGGTGATCACAGGCTCGCCCCTCCCCGTAGCTGACATCCTGCAGATAGACTAGCATTCAAGGGAAAGCTAATATGAGTGACAGCGATCCTTCAGGTCCCACACCTTTGCTGAACTCACTCAATTTTGAGTAAAATGGATCTGCGATTGACTTTTCGAGGAAGTAAGCCGTGGCAACAGAATAGATGGTAATTTGGATCATGTTGAGCCGTTAGCGTTCGAGGCTTCTACCGGGTACATGTCACTTCTGCAAAAGGGCTTGCCACGGCATCTGAGCTGGAGTTCACACGGGCGTCTTGAATATTCAGTATTTTCTTTAGTCTGGATGTAGACAGTGAGGGTGCCTCTGATTGAACCGCGGACAGGCGGACAGCAAGACTCGGAGCATGCGCTGTAACTGTCCCATCTTGCCATGCTGATCGCATATTAAGCACTAGTTTTCTTTCTAAGTAGATGGGAGGATGGGAATAATTTCCAGGAAACCCCACTGTTTATCTCTGTGGACGTTGGCATCACCAGAACATCACGGTGCAGTCAAATCAACTGGGAAAACTAGCTGGTGCTGCGCAGGGAGCGGTAGGCACAGGAGAGCGTAATTGAGTTTGTCCTTCGGGCTCCTGAAATCACAGCCACCCGAGGTCTTCAGTAGTAACTTTTCCCATTTCCTCTCTCAAGAAATCAAGCCTGAGAACCAATTTAAAGGTGTCCCCGTTAGTACCAATTCCTTGGATGAAATGTATACATTTTTCAAATATAGAAGGCTGCCCAGCATGGAATGGGGGTGGTGGGGTAGGAGAGGGCAGAGAAATTACAAGGTATGTCTTCATCCTTCCTGAGGGTTGTGGATTGTCATTTGTGTAGAAAATAGTGACAGGTGAGTCTAGCAGAAACCCAGACTGGATCAAAAATTATACAGAAAAAGACACAGGACCAGAATCAATTGTTTTTCTAGTACGTGTGAAAAAGATGTGAAGTGAGGTGCCACCCAGCTTGACTATTAAACAACAGCACACACACACACTCCACCTAACCTAGTCTTTAAAAAGTGAATTAAAAACAAAATGCCAGGGGAACCCCACCCGTGAGCACAGATTCCGCTCCTTGCCTTTTCTAAGCCTGTCCCAGCCTCCAGGAGTAGACTGTTTGTCAATTCTGCAGCCAAGCTTACAAGCTGATCCAGTCCACAAGAGAAGAGCCTCTATGGTATCAGCATTTTAACCCCCTAAGAGGCAGTGAGCCAACTGCTTGGCAGATTTTAACCATCATCACTTGGTGGAGCTTTTTGAATACCTAGTCTGTCCGTCTATCCATAAACACTCTACCGGGACTTTGGGAAGATCTTTTGCTGTGGAGTAGGGACTCTGAGTATGTTGCTTCTAGAAAGTCAACTTTGAGCAGAGATGTACCATCAACTCAGCCCCTTCTTCCCTTGTCTTTCCCACTGGGAGCTTATGGTTGTTTCTATTCTGCCCTAGAGTTAGCCTTGGTCTCAGATCTATTTGGGTTCTAAAACAAAGAAATATCTTCATCTTAAAATTTCTCTGAAGTCCTTGTTATAAACATGGATTCCTTGGTTCTCCCAGCCCTCTGGAGTTTCTCTCTCTATCACCAGGTCTACTCTAAGCCCAGGTATCTGTAGTTTTAGGTGCCTCATGGGTTCCATTTGTCTCAGTCATTTGACCAGAGTATAATTGTTAAGCATGTGATATACACCAGTCACAGAACAAAGTGCTCAGGTACCATTAGCAAACATAACAGACAGGATTTTCTGTCGAGGGACATCAGGTCAGTTTGAGAAGCCTTTCTCTGTGCCATGTGGATGGTTCTGTTTATGAAGGAAAATTCCGATCAGCAGTGCTTGCCTGCATCTTCCCAGTGAAGTTGGTTACAGGCATGCAGACACACGAAAGCAGTTCCAAGGCATTCTTTCTTGAGGAGACTCCGGAATGTTTAGAGTACAGAGTACAGAATTTTATTCCTTCATTTTAGTTCCTGGCAGAAAATGCCTATAATACTCCTTCATTCTCATCGAGAAAATGACAATTCCCTGAGAACGTCAGAGGGATAAACATCCTTCTAGAAAGTCTAGTTACCTGTGTATTAGTCACATATGGGGGCTGGCAGAGTTTGCTTAGAGAGAGCTGGAGGACTGGTCAGCCCCCAGAGAATTTCTCAAGCCCCCTTCTGAAGACCAGGCTCTATTGAATTGTATTCAGATATTTTATCAAGACAATGTCATATTTTAATTATCTGTAGTGCTCCTATGACTCATTCATTCTGGGGTTTTAGCTATTGCATGGAGGTCTTGATTACTATCATTTCATAGTCATTGGCCTCTTTTATATTAAAAACATGAGTGAAAATTTCAGGCAGGTGAAGGGAGGGACAAATGGCTCCCGTGTTCTCAAGTGTCTGCTGCTTTAAGACCTTGTAGCTGCGCCTCGCTTGAATAAGTAACCCGCATAATTATTGTATTTTTAGTCCTTAAAAACCTGTTTTTGCAATTGAAATCTTCATGCAATCAGGATAATCAATTGCAAAATTAATAAGCTGGGGTGTTCTTCAACACAGCTCCTTTATGCTTTGAGAAATGAGGGGAAAAATACCTCCATGTGTGGTTCAGTCCTAAAAGACTTTGGTGACAAATTCTGAATTGTGTGGCCTCACTTTGAAGTTGCTGATGACGCTCATTTTTCTGCCATTTTCTTAAATGTTTTCTGTGCCAGACTCAGCATTTAAAATGGGCAGAAGGCAGTAACTCAGGAAACTCTCTGGGAGGGAAAACAATTTCTGAAGAAATTTGCATAAAATTTCAGTATAAACTGTTCCCTCCTTTAAAAGAAGGAGGAAAGTCAGTGAAGAATTCGGGAAACACGACGAGACTCGAGATGCTCACCCTTTACAAAAAGACACGTTTCCTTTGCTCTCATATCAGAGAAAGGTAAAATAGTTGTACAACAGACTAGGAAATTCTGACCATCAGGGACTATTACTTCCTGTGTGTTGTGTGAGCATGGGTACCGGCCGCTGGATTGCGTAAGAAATGCAATTGATTGTGTCTGGGAAATGACTGTTTTGATCTTTTCCAGGAACATATGCTACAGGGAATGTCATGAAAAGGACAAGGGAGGATTTTAGCCCTTTCTAGCAATAATTTGAAGACGTAATTTCGTTTTTGTCATGGAATGTAAAATGAGCCAATATTCCTCCACAGCATTTTGCTTAGCATGCCCATTGTAGGTAAGACTTCCCTGACTGAAGTCATCCCAAGGCAGCCAAGATCACTTCCTTCTGGAAGCCCACGTAGAGGCTGAAGTCAGAGTCTCCAGGAGAGAAGGTGCCTGGATCTGATTCACACCTAGTCAAGGGTCGTAACGTGCTCTTTAAGGTCTAATGAAGACGGCAACAAACCACGGTGTCAAACAGAGACTTTCATGTCGCTTTTTAAAAGCAGTTTACTTCAGTCTTTCTCTAAATCAAAGCAACAGAACTCCAGATAGGTCGGGGTACACTTTCTGTTCCTCCTCAGGCTTCTTTTGTTGTTCATATCACCGACCTGGTCTGGGGTTACATGGCTACAGGTAGAACAGCTTATAGAGGCAAACAGTAGCTTACTGTGGAAAGCCGAAGTCAAAACCAGGTGTGCCGGAGAAGCTGGCTTTCATTTCTTCTTTGTTAGAAAAAGAGAGAGAGAGAGGAAAAAATCAACCTTAAGCTCAGTTTTTGTTAACGCAGACAACAAAAAATGTTAATTATCTAAGTAAATATTTGTAACAAATACACATACTTACATTTTGGATATTTGAACTCTGCTACAAAATTATTTTCAGTTAATGTCAAAGAAAACCTACTAATGGAGAGCACCTTTTAAGAAAACAGCCCTGGTTCTTTTTACTCTAAATTTCTTTGTATTCAATAATGTTTACTTATTGTCTTATTTTATCTCTCAAGTTTTTCTGATAAAATAAGTAAATCTGGGTACGACTGTAGAGTGTAATTTTGCATTTGAAAGCCCTGAATATTAAGTAAGACGTTGATAAAGGAAGATCACCGGCACTGACACTTCCTGGGTTCCACAGCATCCGGAAGCTTCAGTGATACCTAAGCAGCGGTATTATTTTTATTATTATTATTATCATTATTTTTCAGAAAGACGGTAAATTCCTAGGCGCTGTTCTCCTACCTAGAAATACCTACTTTTATTATTTTTTTTAAACTTGGTAAAACAAATATTAAAAAAAAAATTCTGAAGGAGAAGGGCCAACATCGCCTAACATAACTGTAATTCACTAATTATCCTTTCCCCAAACTAAAAGCAACCCAGCTCCTAAATAACTGTCTGAGCACACGACAGAGATCCCTTTACTGCTCCAGCACATTCGTCATGCTGTTGCTATGGAGACCAGTCTGCCTCTGGACTCACAATCTCCCGCTTCAGTCTCCTGGTTACCAGAACTAGAGGTGTGCAGTATGTTCTAAGAAAACAGCCTTGTTCTTTTCTGTAAATTTTCTTTCAACGGTGTACACTTATTGTCTTATTTGATCCATACATCTCTCAAGTTTTCTGATAAACTGAGTATGACTGACTGGGTGGTGGTGGCGCACGCCTTTAATCTCAGCGCTCGGGAGGCAGAGGCAGGTGGATCTCTGTGAGTTCAAGACCAACCTGGGCTACAAGAGCTAGTTCTAGGACAGGCTCCAAAGCTACAGAGAAACCTTGTCTTGAAAAACCAAGTATGACTGTAGTGAACATAAATGAACTATTCTCAAAACCATCCAAGCTGTTTGCTCCTACTGTGTTTATAAGGTTGTGAATCCCTTGAATCTTTTATTAGATTTAGTTATTAATTTCCTCTATGAATAGGAGATTTTTGCTGTCTTTCCAAAGTCATCAAAAGACTGTTTTTTTTTTTTAAATCTGTACATTTAAGAGTCTCCTGTTCATTCCTCTGAAAACACGAGAGTAAAAGTAAGATTTTCCCCGTGACAGTTTCTTTCACATCCACGAAGGGAGCAGAATTGTTTTTCACAAGCAGGAAGACGCAGGACCCAATGAAGTCTAAGCACCGTGTAGACAGACGTTCGAGTTTAACAACTAGCTGCTATAAAAATAAATTATCCCGTATGACTCAGCGAAGAGGTTAATAATTCTCCCTTGTTTACACTGTGCTTAGAAAGCAGCGGAGCCTAATGAGATCAGATACTAAGCTGGTGGTGTATCTTGGAATCATAATGTTTTTGAGCTCTGCCAAAACCGTGGGCAGGTGGCATGTGGGTAGTTTGTACCGAGAATGTGTTCAATGGAGGAAGCGAGTAAGGCCTGACGCGATATGGAAGCTATGTATTTGCCACCTGTAGAGTAGCACTAGGTACTAGTAAATTCCCAAGCGGTCTCTGAAGGCACTCTCAGTTCAATGTTAGTGGGAGAGAGTCTGCAACCATGGAGGTAGATTTGAGAAATAGGAATAATAATAATAATAATCAATAAACATCCAGGCCTATAGTAGCAAGTGACCAGATATTAAACAACAATAAAATATATTGTCACTTCCTCTAGGCAAGGGAACAGGGTTCAGAATTCTAATTTTCTGTATCTCGTGAACCCTTTGGACAGACCAACTACAATGAATTGGGACACTCAGGTTTGTACTGAGTGGCCACAAACACCAAACTTCTCAACTTCACAGTGGTAGAGCCGTTTTTCACTGTCACAATGGAAGCTACAAAACTGAACGTTATTGGCTGATTTCACTTGCTACCAACCTAGACATCTGCTACCAACATAGAGCATTCATGAGCGCCATTACCTCAGCATAGCAGAATCTCAATAGCAGATCATAGCAGAAACCTTTACAGATCCAAAAAACTCCCTGTACTTGGGAGGCAGAGGCACGCAGATCTCTGTGAGTTTGAGGTCAACCTGATCCACAAAGCGAGTTCTAGGACAGCTAGGACTGTTACACAGAGAAACCCTGTCCTGAAAAACAAAAACAAAAAACAACAAACAGAAAACAAACTAACTTCATGCTGGATGTGGTGGTGTGTACAACTTTAATCCCAGCACCTGGGAGGCAGGGGTAAGCAGAGCTTCAAGAGTGTGAGGCCAGCCTGATCTGCCTAGTGCGTTCCAAGGCAGAGCTACATAGTGAGACCTTATCTTAAAACAACAACAACAAAAATAACTCATATTATTTCCTCTTCTACCCTATACCTAGCCTTTGTAAATGCTACATGCAGAAGAAAGAGGAGGGGGAGGGGAAGGAGGTGAGGAGGCGGTGGTGGAGGAGAAGTAGCTGCAAATCAGTTAGAAGGCAGAATCCAAGAAACAGAAAATTGCCCGTCTTGCACTAGGAGAACATGGCAATTGTGCACATGCGTACATGCTGCTACCTCATCAGACATGAATACTGTTTTAATTGGAAGGGCACCGCATGCATTAAGCATATTCAGCTTCACCAAAGATAAGCATATTTAACATGAATAAGACAATGGCAACAAGAAAAACATATTTTGCAAAGATTATTATTCATTAGTGAGAGACAACACGAGTAAGTGGCCTTGCTCACTTCCAGAAGGTGACAGTGTGCCAGCAGCTGGAGGAAGTGCATGTGAGAATCATTTAGACAAATTTCAGACCCAGCAATGGAAAATGGTTCACGTCTTGAGCATGTTGTTGTTCACTGACTATGACCCAGCAAGGTCTGACGCGGTGCGAAGCCCTGTGGGTCAGTATCCCTGTTCTTTCCATGAGACGAAAGTAAAAGCAAAAGAAAGCAGTGTCTTGGTGATGTTTGCTGTTCTTTCCATTCTTATTGTCATTGTCCCATAGAGGTTTCAGAGAGACAGCTCAGTGGCACTTAGTGGCAAGTCTACTAACCTGAGCTCACACCCCAGATTCCCACGGTAGGAGAGAACCAATCCCTACAGATCCTCTGGCTTCCATACATGCATCACGACACATCCAAACTCACACACACATTAAATAAATAAATAGATTAATCTTTAAACCCTTTCTCATTAACTATCAGAGCACCACCATCTCAGGCTGTTTCATTTATAATATAGGAACAAAATTTGTGCAGGTTTTTGCAAAATTATGAACATGTCAAAAGTTTGTGGCTTAAAACTTGCAGTTGTCCTTATAGTTCTGTGGGTCATGAACTGGGGACAGGCTCAGGTAGGGGTCTGTCTTTGTGTGTCATGTGGCTGTTGATAAACAGTCGTTGGTGTTGGTACAGTGGCTTGGGACATCTAGGAAACAATCAGTATCTTTTTCCTCTCCCTTCTTCCCCTCCCCTCCTCTCCTCTCCCTTTTTCTTTCTTCCTTCCACCATCAGTGTTTATATGTAATTTATATGTATTTTATATGTTGTATGAATGTTTACCTGTGTCACTTTCAGATGGCAGGGGAAGATATTGGATCCCCTGCAACTAAAGTACAGGTGGCCGTGAACAACCATGTGGGTACTTGGAACTACCAGGGTCCTCTGAAAGAGCAAGCAGTAAGTGGCCTTAACCACTAAGACATCTCTTTAGTCTCTAGGGTTCCTTCATATATGTGTAGTATGCTTCAGAAAACTGTACAGGATCAGTGGATGGACATCTCTGAAAAATATTGCTAAAATCTTTCACTAAAAATACTTTTCTTTGTTAAATTGGCGATAGGAGGTTTTAAGAAAAAAATGTGTCTTGTTAGTATATGACAAAGGTGAATTATTATGATAAAACCCATCAAATAACACAAGAGATCTAGTAGACATTTGACTATTTAAGGCAAGATCTCTTAATATTTTTCCCCACGGAAATTCCAATAAGTACCATATCCATCAGCAGGCCTTTGTGTTTTTCTGGTTTATTTTTATTTTTTTTAATTTATTTATTTATTAAAGATTTCTGCCTCCTCCCCTCCACCGCCTCCCATTTCCCTCCCCCTCCCCCAATCAAGTCTCCCTCCCTTGTCAGCCCGAAGAGCAATCAGAGGAACATGGGATGTACTCACTCATATTTGGTTTCTAGCCATAAATAAAGGACATTGAGTCTATAATTCGTGATCCTAGAGAAGCCAAATAAGAAGGTGAACCCAAAGAAAAACATATAGGCATCTTCCTGGATATTAACTTTCATCAGGCAATGAAAGGAGACAGAGACAGAGACCCACATTGGAGCGCCGGACAGAAATCCCAAGGTCCAAATCAGGAGCAGAAGGAGAGAGAGCACGAGAAAGGAACTCAGGACCACGAGGGGTGCACCCACACACTGAGACAATGTGTTTTTCTGTTTTAGGCCTGTGATAGATCTACATTTTACACTTCTGTTTGAAACGGATTTATTATTACTATGAAAATCTAAAGTGATAAAAATAGAAACATTTATGCCATTTTATCAAAAAGAACCAGGAAAGGGGGGAAAGCTCATGTTAACACCGAGGCGATAGACAGAAGGAGATGTCTTATGCAAGCCCAGTGAAATCAAGAGGAGTGTTCCTACTGGTTTTGCAGAGCAGTGGTGAAGCAAAGCTACGAAAAATATTTGGGGAGCCATTTTAAAATCCATGTTTCCATGTGTATGCCAACTGGTGGGCATCATTAGGGTGCATGAATTGCCGTGTCCATGTGCCCACCTGTGGCCTTTGTTCTTGTGAGGAGAAAGCACAAGTCTTCATCAGACACCCTCTTTGAATGTGTTTCCTCTCTAGTTGTGCGGGGATGATTCCTAGTGACCCGCCTGCATTGCTACTGGTCCTCTTCTCCAGGGGTGGAACGCATTCTCTTGGTGGCTAGCAAGGTCAACTAAACCTCCACAAGGAGGGATAAAATACACCAACTTTTGTGACTATGTTGTCTGTTAAAAAACATTTTATAAGCAAATGCAAAAAGCAAATCTGCATATGGAGGACTTCAAAACGTCGTAGGCAAATGCTTCTGGGAGTCTGATGTAAATTCTCAGAAATCTGCAGTAAACAGGCAGTGCACACTGGAAAAGTGAGGGGCAAGCAGGCATCAAGGGCACAGCAAGAAAACGAAGGCTTTCATGGGGACGTAGAGAAGTTGCCCCTCCAAGGATGGTGTCTGGCGAGAGGGCCATTCCCACTTCACAGTACCGCACAGCATTTAAGCGGCAAGTCACTTCTTCAAGATCAGCAAGGCTGAGAGACTGACGATTTTAACTGAAGAGAACCACTACTCTGAAACTTCAGATCTATGCACATGTAAGGATTGTTTGCTGTGAAGCCTGGGGCACTCGCCAAGACTACAGACCCCAGAGTGGACCGGGGCTACTCCTCTGTGCTCAGATGAAGACAGCCCGTTCCCAGGGAATAACTCGTGACTTTGAAGATACTGTGGAGGAACCAAGCTCCAACTGGCCTTTTACAAAGCAGATTAGAAATCTAGCAATTATTGCCGAGATAAAGAGATAAGAAAAGTTTCTAACAATCCCTTAAGTCAAATTATTTGCTTGGGAAGAGGCTCACCTGTACAGCAAGCACAGCGTGATGCTTTTGTAAAGTCCTCCAACTCCCTGCTAAAAGAAGCCGCATTTAAGCAATTATCCATTTATACCATTCACGCCGGCAGATAACTGCACACCCAGCAACACTCTGTACTTCTCTGAGAAAATTTGAAAGAAGCAGATTTTCCTAAAATGGATCTCAGTGATATTTTGGGTTAAACACAGTGCTTCCATTGTTTCTGTAATTTAGAGTCGTTACTACCAGCGAGCACAGAGAAGCCATGATTTCAGAGACTTTTGTAAGGCAGATAATATAGATGGCATTTCCCACTCTCCCTTTGTCCAATGACTTCCACTGAGCTAATCAGCTTTGGAAAGGATCCCCACTCTATGTCCTGGATATCAGAACTGTGGCATGGGTTGGAAACTCAGATATGAGAAGAAGCAAGCTACCCTTTGAATAAATAATATTTCACGGATTCTAGATACATCAGGGAGATAAATCGTAGACGGAAAGAATGAATCGCTCAGAAGGAAAAAGAAAAGGTATAAAATACAGGACTCTGAAAGCAAACTCCTGCCCACTTTAACTCTCCATGCTGGTCTCGCTCTGAGCTCTCCAGTCACAGAAGCGCCTTGTTTTCCAAGGGCTTCCAAACAGCCCGGAAACTAAGAATCAAGTCTTGCTTCTTCCACCCAGCTCTCCAAGCCCGTGGGCTTGTCCCAGAGCACAGCACCTGCTCTTGTAATCCACAAGTGGCCTCCATCTTCTGTGCCCGCAGATGTGAAGATGCAGAGACGCGCCTCAGATGTTTGTGCTTCTGGGTCTCTTCTGGGGGCACCAGGAAGGGGAGAGAAAATGATCCTGGAATTCCAAAGGTCACTGCTGCACCGAAATAATGAAAATTGCCCACATGTTGAAAAAAAAAAAAAAGAAACCTTCAGATGTGATCACTGGAAAGTCTGGCAATCAGACAAAGAACTAACCAGGCTAGAATTTCATTCCGACTTTAAAAAAGAAAGATAAATAAAAGGAAAGTGTGTCAGAGAATAAGACAGAGATAATTACTATGTTTCCCTGCCTCCAGGCTACCACAGCTAGCACGTTTAAGCATAAAATGGAAGAAATATTTACCAGTACCAACAATGGTGAGTCTTACCTATATAGGGATTTAGTTTTGAAAACAAACTTTAGAATTTGTTGTGTGGCTGAAGAAAGTAGAGTAGTATATATAGACATAGTAGATATATATATATATATATATATATGTGTGTGTGTGTGTGTGTGTGTGTGTGTGTGTGTGTAATATATAGAGAGAGTAGTATATAAATACATATACAATATATAATACATAATTATATTATATATGCAAATATATGTAATTTACAACAAAGGAAGAGTAAGATATATATTTAAAGTTTATTTGAAAGTATAGATTGATTCTGAGTTCTTGATTTTTTTCATCTTAACTTTTTATTTATTTTATTTAATCTTCCTTTTATGTTCATGAATATTCATTGTACACAGTTACACACTTCAAACTGATGTTTTTGATGAAACATTAAATGTGCTCATCCATAATCACTCCCCACTTCTCTCTCCCAGCCGCACCTCCGTTCCCCCCTTCCTTTCATAATCTCCCCTTCTATTTTCATGTCATCTACAGGTGTGTATGTATGATTCCAGACCCAAGAGAAAACATTCAGTGTTTGTCTTCTGGATCTGGTTTTCTTTGCTTGCTCTGGTGACCTCCAATTCCATCCATTTTTTCTGAAAAATAGCACAATTTCCCTCTTCTTCATGGCAGGACTATGCTCTATTGTATATGTCTAACACCTTCGCTTTGGCCAGTCCTTGTTGGAACCCATAAAGGGCCATAGTGCCACAATAAACAGGGATGAGCAGGTATCTCTGTAGTGTGTAGTGTAGATGTCATTGAGTATTTTTCCAGGAGTGGTGTAGCTAGGTCATATGGAAGTTCTAGTTTTATTTATGTTGAGGAAGCCTGTATTGAGGTCTATAGTGGTCATGTTATTTTCATTCCCACTACAGTGTATGGGCTTCATTTTCTCATCCTCACTCGGCCATTTGCTGTGCTGTCTTAAATAATAACCATCCCAACAAGGGGCAGAGGAACTCTCAGGGTTGTTTGGTTTTGCCCTTCTTCAGCAGCTAAGGATGGTGAGTATTTTTTCATGTATTCATTGCCAATCTGTACTTTGTCTTTTGAGAGATGTCTGTTTATTTCATTTGCTAATTGGTTGCCTGGATTATTTGTGGGGTTGAGTGGGGTTTTTTTTTTGTTTGTTCGTTTGTTTTTGCATTCTTTATATAGTCTAGCCATGGCTTCCCTAATGTATGTGTAGATGACAAAGATTATCATCTATTCTATAGGTTGTCTCTGAATTCTGTTTATTGCCTCTTTTGTTGCGTGGAAACTTTAATTTCAGGCAACCCTTTCTGTCAATTCTCGCAACTATTTTTTTAAGAAGCCGTTGAAGTCTTTCTCAGAAAGGCGTTGTCTTCGGTTCAATCTTGAAGTATTTTCCTCAACCAGTCTCAGAGTCTCAGACCTTACATTAAGGTCTTCGATCCATTTGAGGTGATCTTTATATAGGGTGAGAGATATGAATATAACCTCATTTGTGGACTAGTCATGTCTGCTTTCCTAGGAACCATTGAATAGGCTTTCTCTCCAGTGCATATTTTCCATCTTTGTTAACAAAAACAAAAACAAACAAAAAACGAAGCAAAACTGGAGACTGTAGTTCTGTGGGTTTTATCCCTGAGTCTTCTCTTCTCTTCTCTTCTCTTCTCTTCTCTTCTCTTCTCTTCTCTTCTCTTCTCTTCTCTTCTCTTCTCTTCTCTTCTCTTCTCTTCTCTCTCCTCTCCTCCCCTCCCTTCCTTTCCCCTTCCCTCTCCTCTCCTCCTCCTCCTCCTCCTTCTCTTCTTCTTCTTCTTCTTCTTCTTCTTCTTCTTCTTCTTCTTCTTCTTCTTCTTCTTCTTCTTCTTTTTCTTCTTCTTCTTTTTCTTCTTCTTCTTCTTCTTTTGTTTTTTTTTGAGATAGGTTTCCTCTGTGTAACAGTCCTGGTTGTTCTAGAACTTACTATGTAAACCAGGCTGGCTTGAAATTCACAGTGATGTGTCTGCCTCTGTTTCCCAAGTGCGGGGATTAAAAGCATGTACCAACCTACTCCTGGCTGAGCTCTGCTTTCTATTCCATTGACATATGGGTCTGTTTGTTCATGCTGGTACCATGCTGTTTTTGTTGCTATAGAGCTGTAATATAATTGAAATCAGGCATTGCAATACTACTTGAACTGCTTTTTGTTTGTTTTGTTTTTGTTCTTTGTTTTGCTTGGAATGACTTGACTCTATGGGATTCGTGTGCTTTAAGAATATATTTTCATTCTGCTGTCTGCTCCCTAATGGAAAGTTCTAGAGTTTTCTTCACAGTGATGCTAATTTGCAAGACACACAAAAGTGATCTTACACATAAAATGCATTTAAAAAGCTTTGTTTTCCACAAAGCTTTTTATCTGGCAGGTATATGTCACAACCTCTACTTTCTAATCTATCGATTTGGGGCGTTTAACGGGAGAGCTGGAGGCAGTATAGGATAGTAGAGGGCCCAATTCAGGAGGAGGCTGAATAAGAACAGGGATGTACACCTTCTTTATGCTTTGGGATTAGTGAGTTTGCTTCCTTATTCTTTCTCTCAACTAGTAGCATAAGCACCCGGGAAGTGCCAGGTTGTGCTGTGTGCCATGGTTACAAGGGAGGCCATTAGCAGCCCACATTCACAGAGCTTTCAGGTAATTTCATACTGGTGTATTTGGTTCTGGGAGAGCAGAAATACAGTCAGATGAAGGCATAAGTCACAAACAATGCCACATCAGTTTGGAATTATGATTAGTAGGGTGGTATTTATTTAAAGGGGAAAAAACTTACAGATCACCGTCCCAGACAACAGCCCTCTGAGCAACCAGGAAGGGAGTCTAGTTGCTGGCGGAGCAAGAAGTGAAGAGAGAGACGAGAGGAAAGTGGCCCCTTTTTTAAAGGGAGAGAGACCACGCCCCAATGGGCTGGTATCTCAGCAGCTATAGGCTGGAGGAGTGGAAGGACCTCCCGCAACAGTCAGATCTCAGGGCTTCCAGAGAGCACTGGGATGACATCATGGAATCTTCCCAGAAGATATTAAGCTAAGGCTCAGAGGCTCTTGTCGGAGTCAGTCAAGGAGCTGTGAAGGGTTGCCAAAGACTACCTTAAACAGATACAGCCTTAAACAGATACAGCTCTGTGTATGAAGAAGTAGAGAGAAGTGATGATCTGCAAAATGTGAATGGTATGTATAAGTATATGTAAATGTGTATGTACATATAGAGCATGTATGTATATGAATGTGCATGTGTATATGTGACAAGAGATGATAGGGAGTTCAGGACTAGAACCTTCAGTGAGAGCCTGCAGAAGTTATTCATCATGCATAATACGGGGGTGGATGTTCTCAGTCAACTATCCTCTCTTTAGTCGACAGTGTTCGTGGAAGAGAACACAGGAGATGCTCCAAGGCTGTATTTAGAGTAACAGGGTGGGTTATAGTTAAACCAGCTTCCAAGGGGCTATTTAGATTACACATCTGGGTTTCCCAGCCTCAGATGCATGTTCCAAAATATGCATGTGCTTTGCTGTAATGGTTACAGAAGCTTCTGCATAATAAATGTCCCCCGGGGATTTTATGAAAATGCTGGTTCTGATTCTGCAGGTCGGAGTGGGCCTGCCATTCTGTATTGAAAGATCTCAGCTGACGATGCTTCCTCTGGTTCAAGGGCCCCACCTCAAATACGAAGGTTCGTTTGTTAGAAACAATGTCAGGTAGTGCAGGCTAGCCTCAAACTCACTCTGTGGCTGAAGATTATCATAAACTCCTGATTCTCCTGTGTTCATATTATGAGTGCTAGGGCACAGGTGTGCACCGCCATGTCCTGCTCAGAGTAATAAGGACTTTATATATGGACAGAAAGCACAACTCAGAGTCATCAATTGATTGGTTGTCAGTTATCTGAGTTACTTAAAATACATTCTTATGTGCCTGTCCTCTGTCACACACACACGCACACACACGTACACACACATGCACACTGGCATACTTACTTCAAGCTTACCTGCTGGCTATCCACAATAACTAACAGCTTAGGAAACATCAGCCACTCTTCCTGTTGTCACAAACCCTGCCATGTAGCTGTCACCCTGTCTTAGGAGCTCTTGTGCTTCCCTATAGTAATATAGATATGTTGGAGCAGCACGCTTAGACAGCTCAAAGGCCAAGAGGCCCATCTGGTGCTGTAACTCTTTCTTCATGCCATGAGACTCAAGGTGTAGTAAGATTTCTTTACTACAGGGATAGTCTAGTGTATTCCAGAACCTTCCAGTAGACCAGGCTCCTGAATGTTCATGGGTTTTTCTCTGGTACATGTGTATTTTTAATGCATTTGAGGTCCTTGTTTTTTTTTTGCAGGGGGGGCAGGTTCCTCATCATCCAGTAATGGACTTCAGGGATGATCCCTGCCAAAACAGAACAGAGACATCTTGATCTGTAAATCTGTCAGTCTGCTCCCTTTATTCAGATATTCTCCCTTAATGATCAGAGCTAGAATCATTTCCAACGTTTCTCTCGTCTGTGAGAGCCCGGTAGCCTCTATTCTTCAATGAAATAGCTCCGGTGATTATAATGGAATCTTATCCGGACTCTTAGCTACATTGGTACTGCAGCCACACACGGTAAGGAAATCTGAAAGGCGCTATAGAGGAGTGTAGTTACCTACCGGTGTTGCCAGGTGGTAAGCCAGGGCTTCATGCTTGTCTTGTTTTGCAATATCGACTTTCCAGGGTTTTCCCACTGCAGCACCTTAGTTACCACAGCAGCTAAAGAGGTCTGCCTTCAGTCAGTGCTATGACAGGTGACAGAATGAGTGACTGAAAGCATGGCATAGCAACAATTGTCAGTGCCCCATCCTTCTGGATTGGGGTTTCTCTAAGTTGTCTTCAAATGCATCCTTCTAATACCCAAATCCTACTGGGGGGCCCTGTTGGTCATACCTCATACCATGTATCAATTACCGTCTTGGTCAAAGTCAAGTGGACATTGGGGCATACTCACTAAACATACTAAAGATGGTTTAAGGAGAACTAATCCAGTCATCTCAAGAGATACATATCAATCCGTGCAGTCTGGAAAGAACCTATAATTTTTCCTGTGTCATCTCCCTTTTCACAGATACATTTTTATCAGTCACCTGGAATTCCCCTTTGCAAATCATATAGAGTTATTTCCATAAATAAGCCATAAATAACTCTCCATAAATAAGCCAGTTTACTTGGATGAAAATCTACTACTTCTTGACTAATTTGTCTTAAAGCAGACACACACACATCTGTTTTTGCATGATATTGTATGTTTTAAGCTTTGGTAGGTAGTTCGCATACATTATGTTGATCCACACATGCTAAATTCTGTTTATTAAGTTCACTAAACAATCCAACACATTCAGTTACGAGTAGATTATTTTAAACTGCCACCCAGAAGGGTTAGTCTGAGTGTCTTCAGGGTTTCTGTTTTATTTAACAAGGTAAAGAAGTCAAAGACAGACTGGACCCATCTGTCACCTGTCATTTTCTTTCTATACTTTTATCCCCCCATGCAAATACTCCATCACTCATCTGAATAAGTATTGATCAGTGTTGTTGATCGAATGGTACCACCTATCAATTCATGTCCTTCTGTCCTACCCATCACGTGACTGTATTTGGAGAAGGGACCTTTAAGGAGATAATCAAGTTGAAAATGAGGTCACTAGGATGGACCCTAAGCCAATGTGATTATGAACATTAAACTTGAAGGAAGAATATACAGAGGCAACACCCTGTGAAGACTCAAGGAAAAAAACAGCAACCTACCAGCAAAGAGGAGAGGCTTTAGAAAATTAACACCTTGATCTGTGGATTTATGCCTACAGATTTTGAGAATTGAGAGAATATATATTTCTGTTATTTCAGCCTCCCAATCTGTGACACTTGGTGATGGTGAGTTATCAAATTAACACAACTAGTCATTAAAAGAATAATAGACTGAAATACATATCAGTGGCAGAGTGCTTGACTAGCATATACAAGGACCTGGATTCTAGAAACAGTAACTGGAGAATATTAACGTTGACGTAAAAGTGTGTCACGGCTAATCTTCGGTGTCAACTTGACAGGATTTGGAAGCACTTAGGGACACACCTCTGGATATGTCTGTGAATGTTCCCAGAGAAGTTTAGGGGAGGGAGAGGGTTTACTCACCCTGACTAGGAGTGGACCATCCCACAGGCTGTGTTCTATATTGAGTAAAAAGGTAAAACAGAAGGGCCCAGCAATTGTAGACAGACTTTCTCTGGTCCATATGTCAGCTCTGTCCTGCCAGATGGCTCCCAAATAACAACACAAAGATTTATTATTAATTATAAATGCTTGGCTGATAGCTTAGGCTTATTAATAACTGGCTCTTTCAACTTAAATTAACCCATATTTCTTATCTACCCTCTACCACATGGCAGTACCTTTTTTCATATTGCATATTCATTCCTGTTTCCTCCGCATTTGGCTGTAAATGCCCATTTCCACCTGTCTTCCTCCCAGCATCCTCTCTGCCCCCCAAATCCTGCCCAGCTACTGGCCATGCAGCTCTTCGTTAATAATGAAAGCAACACATATCCACAGTGTGCAATAGGGTTATCACACAGCAGGCAATACAACAGTACTCCTCTGTCCTGATTCTTGACCTCAGACACAATGTAGCCTGCGTCATATCCCCATGTCTGCATCCTTCCATGATGGAGTTTATTCTGAAAGTTTTAGCCAAGACATGCCCTATCCCTTAATTTGTTTCTTGTCACTTATTTAATTACAGTGACAGAAAATTGATTAACACAAGGGGTGAACTAAATTTTAGCCTGAGCTTCACACCTAAAGGCACCTTGATCTGGCCTTCCCTTTTTCCTCTGCTTTATTAATTCATTGATTGTTTTTTTTAGTCCAATTACATTTTCCCTACCCCCTGTTCTCCCAGTCCCTCCCCCAAACCTTCCCCTTCTATCCACTCCTCCTCCTTTCTCTTCAGAAAAGGGCAGGCCTCCCATGTATATCAGTCAGCCATGGCTTACCAAGTTGCAGTGAGACTAGGCATTCCCCCTCCTATTAAGGCTGGACTAGGCAACCTAGTAGGAGGAAAGGGTCTCAAAAGCAGGCAACAGAGTCAGAAACAGCTCCTGCTGCCGCTGTTAGGAGTCTCACAGTAGACTAGGCTACACAATGTAACATATACTCAGAGGGCCTACGTCAGTCTCATGTAAGCTATCTGGTTAATGGTTCAGTCTCTGAATCCTCATCAGCCCAAGGGTAGTTGATTCTGTGGGTTTTCTTGTGGTGCCCTTGATTCCTCTGGATCCCATAATCCTTCCTCTCCCTCTTCTACAAGATTTCCTGAGGTCCACCTAATATTTGCCTGTGGGTCACTGCGTCTGTTTCCATCAGTTCCCGGGTGAAGCCTTTCTCATGACTATTGGGTTAGACAGTGATTTATGAGTAGAGCAGAATGTCATTAGAAATCATTTCATTTATTTTTTCTTTTGCCAGTCACGTTTGGTTCTACCCTAGGTCTCTGGGCCATTCAGCCTCTAGGTCCTGAGGCCAGGCAGTGTCAGGGGCAGGCTCCCTCTTCATGTTATTGGTCTTAAGCTGGACCAATTATTGATTGGTCATTTTCATAATTTCTGGGCCACCTGTACCCCAGTATATCTTGCAGGCAGGGCAAATTTGTAGGTCAAAGGTTATATGGCTGAGTTGGGGGGTCCCAATCCCTCCCCTGGAAGTCTTGCCTGGTTACAGGAGATGGCTTGTTCAGGCTCCGTATCCCCCATTTCTAGGAGTCTTAGCTAGGGTCACTCTCATAGATTCCTGGGAGTGTCTATTGCTCTGGTTTTCTAGCTCATCCCAGAGATGCCCCTGATTCCAATTGTCTTTTCTGGTACTCTTCTTTCACACTCCCCCAGCCTGATCTCTCTAGATCCCATTCCCCCATCCGGATCCATCCCCCCATCCAGATCCATTCCACCATCCACCTGTGGTGTCTCTTTTATTTCTCTTTCACTGTGAGATTCATGTGTGCTGGCCGTGTCCCCCCCCCCCCCAGCCCTCCTTGTTACTTAGTTTCTTTGAGTCTGTGGATTGCAGCTTGGTTCTCCTTTACTTTACAGCTAATATCCACTTATAAGTGAGTGCATACCATGTTTGTTTTTCTGGCTCTGGATTACTCCCTCAGGATGATCTTTTCTAATTAAATCCATTTGTCAGCAAATTTCATGATGTTATTGTTTTTAACAGCTGAGTTATACTCCATTATGTAAATATACCACATTTTCTTTATCTATTCTTCAGTTGAGGGGCATCTAGGTTGTTTCCAATTTATGGCTATTACAAATAAAGTTGCTATGTACATGGTTGAGTAAGTGTCCTTGTGGTATGAGTGTGCATCCTTTGGGTATATGCCCAGGAGTGGTATAGCTAGGTCTTGAGGTAGATTGATTTCCAATTTTCTGAGAAACTATCATATTGATTTACAAAGTGGCTGTATAAGTTTGCATTCCTACCAGCAGTGGAGGAGTGTTCCCTTGCTCTTTGTAAATCTGACCTTTTCAATGATATGGATTCACTTTTAGCTTCTTGTTTGTTTGCTTCTGGGGATTGCTTTTCTGATTGTTACATGAATTTTGATTCTTTCATGGATATTCATCTAGCATCCGGGGCTCCAGTGCTCCAAACTAAGACACACCTTCTTCATTTTAAATTCTGTTGGTATCCTGTTGTATTTATGTTGCATAATGGTCATGGATAGACCCAAGAGTCACTGTAGACCCCTATTTCCCAACCTCGTGTATCCTAAATAGAGATCAGGAGAGCCAGTTTATCCTGGCTCTTTCAGTCTCTGATTCTCATCCCAATTCCTGTCCTTTGGCCCAAGCTCCTGTGTTAGTGTCTTGGCTATGCTAAAGACTTCTAATTAATATTCTAAATTCCATCTCTTAAATCACTCAGAATCTACACTATCATCTAAAAATGCCATATTATAGAACTTAAGTCTCGGATGGTTTCATTATTTAAAAAACAAAGCTCTAATAGCTTAGCAAGACATTCAAGGCCCTTCATAATCTAGATTAATTTACTAGCTCCACATCTTCACACACACATTTCCCTCTTGTCTTCTGTCCTGTCAACCAATCCACACCTCCTATGATAGGAAATGTAGTTTCACCCCTTCGTGGTTTGGGCGATAGAAATTTTTGCCTATAATTTTTTTACTCTTGTTTTAATATATATTAAGATGAGCTGTGAAGGCTCATTTTCTATTCTGACCCAGTACATTCAATAAGGCTATTTATTATTGGTGGCTTATAAACATCTAGATGAATGAAAAGCATTTTCCCAGTATGAATTTTACAAGAGTTACGGCTTTAGAAGCATGTTGTCAATTTGAGTCTGCTCCTTTCGTGGAGAATATGGCTTACATTTCTTTCTAGGTTATAAAGTAGCTCTTAGAATATGCTGTGTGCAATCCAAATTAATCAAAGGCATGGCAAATTTCTCTTTGAATGTCCTCAGTATAAAAATTCAGACAAATCATTTAAAAAGGAAGAATTTGATTGCATTTGCCAAATCCAAAATATTTTTTAAAATATTTTATGGAGAGTGCTGATTGTCTTGCAGCTTAACACAGGATTAAGGGGACAGCAAAATCCATTTTCTGAATTCAGAGGAGGAGTTGTTTGGTCTGGATAGTGACCATATCACTTAAGAATACATAGCAAAACATTCAGCATTTGAGAGGAGGCCAACACCTAAACACTAAACCCTTCACCATTTTCATCTTTCCCAGGTATCTTCGAAGTCAAGGATTGTGGAAGCACCGGTTCATTGGACAGTGTTGGTTGGAGAAGATCATGTGTTCTGATGAATGGTCTAACCATTACACATTTCCAGTTTGAGAATTCTTTCATTGTAGAGTTTGCCATGGTGTTTTGTCTCACTTCTCTTTGTGGGTTTCTGATTCTACTTCTTACGAGGTACACAATTGGGATTAGAGAAAATAAAGACCCCTAACATTTGAATAACCACTATGAATACTTTGTGTTTTTGAGGACTTCACGAAAGTACTTTGGAAAGTCCTCATTCTCCAGAGATCACAAGTTGACAATTTCTAATTTAGTAACACTAATCCATTCAGCTTCACGGCAGAGGCAGATTTGCTTTGCTCTGGCAGTATGAAGGCTGAAGATTTCTACGATGTAGCATTTCACAAGGCTCTTCCATAGCGTTCCTGAATCCTGACAAGAAGCGCCTTTCTTAGTCATGGTTAAATGGAATTCAACAAGAAGATCTGACAGGAGCCCGACTGTTTGGCACCCTCTACTTACTCATTGCCAGAGGATTCCATTTCTCTCTTCCAACCTCAACCACAGAATGAATAAAGAAAAATTTGCAATGACAATTCAAATTATGCAATTTTCTTCCACAGTCCTTACAACATCACCACGGAGCAGAAGTTATTATTAGGTCAAACCACATGTAATTGCCATGAAATAGGTAAAACAGAGTTGATAGTAGCACTTTTATAGGTTTAAACTCTATTATTAATATCTCCATTTGATAGGAGAGCGATTACATTTAGAGGTCAGACAATCTGTGGGGTTATGGAGGTAAGTAGGAAAGGTAAACCCACCATTAGAGACCTGGGTACACCTTTTTGTAATGTCTGACTGTTCTCTTTCATGCTGAACCATCAGGGGAAGCACACAATTAGACCAAGAGATAAAGAAGCACACCTTTCTTTTCCATACTCATGCATACAGGGGACATAGAGATAGGTAGCATTTCTTTGCTGTAGTCATATTTGGGACTGATGAAAACAGATCCAGATATGTGCGACCATATACATTTGAGTTTGCCCCCTGGGAGCCTTAACTATCCTCAGTAAACAGTGATCTATTTCTTGAGTTGTGGGTAGACACAGACAGCAATGGTTGTGAAACCCATATTATGTTAATCCAACAAGTCTTGCTCTGACATCAGGTTGTCATCTGTGCTTTAGCTGTTAGGTTTCCAGACACATGGGCACAGACATCTTTGAACTTTCCCTCCCAGTCGATGCCCATATGTTCCTTGACCTTTAGGGTAGTAATGTCTGCCTAGAAGCCCAACCTAGAAGTTGAACCTAGAATTGTCTAACTACAGTTCCAATGAAAACAAAGCGTAACAGCTCAAACAAAAGTTACACACCCAGAGTCTAATAACGGCCCCATTGGGAGCTGGGTCCTCGGTACCTCATACCGCTCTTCTACAGTTCTACAGGGAGGGCTGCTTTTCATTTCTTTCTTTACCAACCTGGCACCTTGGGAGCTACTATCAGCCTTTTTACCCATACCCTAGTTCTACTAGAATAGAGCAGTTGATTTATGCATAAGAAACCTAATAAAATATAGAAGGCCATTCATGGAAAATAAGGAGCTGTTTAAACAGTGGTGGTCATGCAAATTAATGTGATTGCTGGCCCAGGTCCTGAAAGAAATTGTCTTGCATTGAATAGTAACCAAGCTATGGGAGAGTTGGATTTTTAATGAAGTTTGAAAGCATGCATTTCACCCTGGTTCCTATTATTTTTCAAGTTATTATTAGGTGTCTGTACAAGTTGCATGAAATTAATAATGCATATAATAGGTCCATAAATATTGGTTCATAAGGGAGAGGGGGTATGGTAGTATATAGCATGGTTGGCAGGGGTTGTATTTATCTTCACTGTGTGCGTAGACAATGTGAAATGATATTGGAATAGATTTTGTTTTCTTTTTTCTTTTCTTTTTTTAGTTTTTGTGAATTTGCCTCCCCCCTACATTGAGGCAATGTAAGACAAAGAGAAGGGCGATGGATGGATGTAGTCTCCAGGGCTAAGCTTTTTATGTTTCTCTCTCTTGCTCTCTCTCTTGTGATGTAGGAGTGTCTGCTATCTATCTATTGCTTTCATTGGTTAATTAATAAAGAAAACTGCTCGGCCTGATAGGTCAGAACATAGATAGGTGGGGAAGACAGAACAGAATGCTGGGAAGAAGGCAATGAGGAAGATGGCATAGTTCTTCTCTTCGAGATGGAAGCAGGCCGGGTGGTGGTGGCGCACGCCTTTAATCCCAGCACTCGGGAGGCAGAGGCAGGCGGATCTCTGTGAGTTCGAGACCAGCCTGGTCTACAAGAGCTAGTTCCAGGACAGGCTCCAAAACCACAGAGAAACTCTGTCTCGAAAAACCAAAAAAAAAAAAAAAAAAAAGAGATGGAAGCAGGTTAGAATCTTCCTGGTAAGCCACCACCTCGTGGTGCTACACACATTAATAGAAATGGGTTAATCAAGATATGAGAGTTAGTCAAGAAGAGGCTAGATATAATGGGCCAGGCAGTGTTTAAATGAATACAATTTGTGTGTTGTTATTTCAGGTGTAAAGCTAGTCATTCAGGAGCCGGGCGGGACAAAAAGCAGGCCTGCCCGCAGCTCCTTCAACACTTTTATTGCTAAATGTTGGTTTTGAAGGTGCTGGTGGATCACCATGTCATGGAGCTGATGATTGTCTGCCTTTGGCAGTTCAGCCCCACTCAACCCAACAATGGGCTGCGTGGACAATCGATCTGGAGAAACTCAGGAATTTCTGGACTTGGAGATTGAAAAACAGAACTTGGAACAAGATGTCTTTGACTAATCCCTCAGAATCCTTGACATCCTTCTCCCATCTGTTAATTCCCTTGTCCCATTTCTTCCTATCACCGAGCGCTCATCCACAAGAGATGGCAATTGGAGCTAGCAAGACTTATTAGTCCCAATAAGCTATTATAGCTAGACTCTTACGATTTTATTTCCACTTACAGATATTCTTTTACACACAGGGTAAAACTGATAAATAATACTTAAGATCTTATTACTAAGATCTCTGTGTTGAATCAACCATGAAAGATAAAGAGCAAACCAGACATGATGTTCCTACTGAAACCCAAACACCTTTCATAAGGTGACTTTTGAAACATGTGGGAAAGTGAATATACACCATGCAGAGAAATATAAAATGACGTCATAGACCCACCTTCCTGCTTAAGAAACAGAACACAGTGTTATCTCAGAATCTTTCTTCCCAGTTCCACCAACTCTTGTCTCTCAGAGGCAACCATTACCCTGAACAGTTTATTATTCATTTCTTTGCTTTCTTTATGGCTATATAACATACATGTATAGACATGAAATAATGATATAAGTTTATGATTTTCAAATAAGTGTACTCATACATGTGTGTATGCTTCTAAGATTTGTATTTTTGTAATTTGATTTTTTTTTAAAAAAAACATAATTTTCTTGAGACCAATATGTCGTTATGGATATCTAAGGTTTTCTTATTTTTAAATGCCACATAATACCTACTGTTTGTAGTTATTCTTCTGTTGATGGATGCCTGGACTGGTTCCAGTTGTTCCAATAATGTAAACAATGATACTCTAAGCATTCATGCTCTTTGATTTCTGGAGCACACACATCAGAGTTTTGCAAGTGTATATTGCTAAGGATAAAAACCCCAGGTTATAGAGGATATCCCACTTCAGTGTGCTGGGTGATGTCAGCTTCTTCCTAAAGTGCTTCCATGCGTCTCCGTTCCCAGTTGCTCATGAGATGTGGCATTAGCCACCAATACTCTAGTTCTCAGAACTCTGTTGAGTGTGAATCAATATCTCATTATAACCTTCTTCAATCATAATGACAATTATTCCCTTCATTTTTTATGAGTCACCCACATTTATTGTTTGAGGGTCCTAATCACAGGTTTTGCTCATTGTTTCACTGGGAGGTTCATTTTTTATATTTAATATATTTTAAAAATTATTCTTTCAGAATTTCATACATACACACCATGTATTCTGATCACATTCATCTGTTATGTCTTTTTATTTCTCCAATATCCTCCCTAATGTCCTCCTCCCAACTTCATAGCCTCCTTTTTAAAAGGTTCACTGAGTTTATTTAGTGTATCTTGTCCCATGTTGATTACATCTGAGAAAAATTCAGTGTGTTAGAATAAATAAATGTAGCAAGTGGTTATGTCAAAGGTCACACAAGTCAGGAAAATATAGTGTTTAGTCATTCTGATGGTTGGAAAAATAATGAAGTTTAATCCCTTTTTAAATTTTTTTAACGGGCTGCTATTCAGTATATATGTTTATTATTGCTGTTTTGGTTGTTTTTACACATGTTCATACACATGAGAAAATGTTAACTTGTGTAATTACATACATGTTTATTGTATGCAATTACATCCCAATAAAGTTTTTTTGAACCTCCCCAGATAGTTGCAGTTCTATATAAAAACTTCATCTATATGTATTTTCACAACATGCGCAGGTATCTACCAAGGGATGTTTCTCTCTCACATGCACACACTCATATATATGAACAATGAACAATATAATAATTTGGGGAGTTGTCTCTCTTTGTGGGTAATACATTTGACCAGTTTTCTGGTATTATTGTTTTCTGTTTGTTTTGTCGTCTGGTTCCGCTAACTTGGACATCTAAAACAGCGGTGATAGAAACACTGGTAACTGACACCATATTTTGTAGCTGAATTCTTGGCTTGTTTTTTTGAGACTCGTCTCATTAAGTAACCCTGGCTAGCCTGGAACTCACTATGTAGACTAGACTTTCCTCACGCTAACAGAGATCTGCTTGCCTATGCCTTTGTTTGTTAAGACATTTAAAAATTAAATGCATTATTTTGCAATTATTAGAATATTATTTTTCTCTAATTCACTTTTGTGATATGATAAACTATATCACTACATTTTATCATGTCAAAGCAAACTTGCACTGCTGGAATAAATCTGAATTGTTTATTCTGTAACGTCTTTTATATTTTCAACGTCTTTATTTTATGTGCATGAGTGCTTTGCTTGTATGTATGTGTGTGCAACACATGTAGCCTGCTGCCTGTGAAAGCTGGAAGAGGGCATCAAATCCCTTGGAACTGGAACTATAGAAGGTTATGACCCATCATGTGCTTGCTGGGAACTGAACCCAGGTCCTTTGGAAGGGCAGCTAGTGTTCTTGACTGCCGAGTTGTCTCTCCCATCCATTTTACACCATCTTTTAAATTGCATTATTACCCTTGATTTAGTAGTATTTCTCTATTGGTTGTAATAGTAACCCATAACTTTTCATGCTTCAATATAAGGAGAAATATAATATTTACTTTATGTCATGTTGGAAAATTGGAGAGATATCTAGAAGTGTCTATACATAATGCTGTATGTATTCATTCCAATGAGATAACTGTAAGTAAAACAGAACAGAAATAATTAGTCTCTGAGACATGAAATTCTGTATTAATTTAAATTAATATTATCTTATAATACCAGAAATATAAACAAAACATTTTAAAATTATTTCATCAGATTTTTCTTTTGAATCAAATCACTGTATACCATTTCTAATCAAGACTTAAAATTATAAAATTATAATCAAGGCTTAAAATATAAAATTCTTGATAATTATCATCAAAAAACTGTTCACATAATTTAATGATAAAAACTTAAATTTTTCGCAATATTATTTAAAGAATCTAATCACTGATCATTTTCTTTACAAATATAATATTAAATAATTTGCTATTTGTGGAAGTGCAAAGACAATTCTAACAAAATTTGTGTGCTATACAGGCGTTATGGTAGCAGTCATTTTGAAAGGATGTGGGAATGTGCTATTAAAAGACAGGCAGACAGGCCCTCTGCAATGAGGTCACAAGCATCTCTCCAAACCCACGGCCCCCTAGGATCTCAGGATTTGACTGTGGTTGAAAATAGTGCATTTGTCTAGGAACATGAATTATAAGCATGAGCAAGGAACTCAGGACCGCGAGGGGTGCACCCACACACTGAGACAATGGGGATGTTCTATCGGGAACTCACCAAGGCCAGCTGGCCTGGGTCTGAAAAAACACGGGATAAATTTGGACTAGCTGAACATAGAGGACAATGAGGAATACTGAGAACTCAAGAACAATCGCAGTGGGTTTTTGATCCTACTGCACGTACTGGCTTTGGGGCAGCCTAGGCAGTTTGGATGCTCACCTTACTAGACCTGGATGGAGGTGGGAGGTCCTTGGGCTTCCCACAGGTCAGGGAACCCTGATTGCTCTTCGAGCAGATGAGGGAGGGGGACTTGATCGGGGGAGGGGGAGGGAAATGGGAGGCGGTGGCGGGGAGGAGGCAGAAATCCTTAATAAATAAATAAATTAAAAAAAAAAGAAAATAGTGCATTTGCCTATAGAGTTAAGATGAAGTTAGAGTGGATTATAGTGGGTTCTGCATCCAAGCATTGAATCCTTATAGGAAAAGGAGACGTGTACAGAGGCTGCGTGATGATGGAAACAGAAATTAGGGCGATGCAGCTACAAGCCAAAGGAAACAAGGAGGCTGGAGACCTCCAGCATCAGAAGAAGCAATGAAGGATTCATCCCCAAAGACTTTAGTATAGGCTCTACCCACTGATACCACGATCCTTGAGTTCTCAGCCCTAGAACCATAAGACAAAACTTCTGTTGTTTAAGTCACTCTGTTTGTGATAATTTGCAGTGTTAGCCCTAAGACACTAAAACACCTCCCCTGAGTGAGAACAGACGCTCTATGTCCCGTAAAGGTTTGCGTTCAGAAGGCCCTGCCCGATTCCTCAGTCTCCACCCCTTTCAACTGTGACAAATTAGTTTGTATGCCATGTTTCTGCAGAACTGTCTAGGTGGGACGTCTAGGCTGGACTGCACTCTGAAAGTTAGAAGACTTTCTCACTCTCTTGTGGACTACGGAGTTGCCATCCCTCTGCCCCCCCTCCTTGCCCCCCATCTGCCTTGGAGATTCAGGAAGGCTGCTTCCCAACAGGGGTGTTCACCCAGCCAGAGGTTCAGCTGTCTCAGGCCCGCGGATCACTCCACTTGCAGATAGGTGAAGTCAGAGGTGGAGATCTCTGTGCCGCCCAAATAAACACACAGAGACTTATATTAGTTACAAATGCACGGCCAATAGCTCAGGTTTCTTACTAGCTAACTCTTACACTTAAATTAACCCATAATTCTTACCTATGCTTAGCCATGTGGCTTGGTACCTTTTCTCAGTGTGATTGTCTCATCTTGTTTCTTGGTGTTTGCCAGTGATTCTCTGACTTTACCCTTACTCCTCCCAGAATTCTCCTAGTCTGGATTTCCGACTCAGTCTCTTCCTGCCCAGCTACTGGACAATCAGCTTTTTATTAGCAAATGAGAGTGATGCGTAATCACAGTGTGGAAAAGGATCGTTCTGCAGCACATGGGCTCACAGTGCTCGCTGTGGGGTGCACTGTGTGCAAACTGCCCTCCTCCCACGTGGATTTCTGCTCCCTCATTCAAAGCTTGACTTTATTGTTTTATTGTTATTTATAGAAAATTTAGGATTATTTCATACATCTTATTTCTTGTTTTTGTTTTTTTTTTCACCAAAGGCTTTTGTAGGAACACTTTAGGAAAATGGAATAAGACTGCTTTTGCATTTATGGTCACTTGGCCTCTGTGTGCCCCTGTGCCTTGATGTTAGACCTGCTACTGAGATCGGTGTATGGAACGCACTGAAAGCCCAGGCTTGCTGGGAGGATTTTCAGTCAGGACACATGGTGGCC
This sequence comes from Microtus pennsylvanicus, assembly GCF_037038515.1. Taxonomy (NCBI): domain Eukaryota; kingdom Metazoa; phylum Chordata; class Mammalia; order Rodentia; family Cricetidae; genus Microtus; species Microtus pennsylvanicus. The sequence continues at coordinate 4,443,523 of NC_134597.1, read as the reverse complement.
AAGGATGATTATGTATTTACGTGATCTTTAAAATTTAAACTACCATTAGGTTCACCTGGGCTCAAATCCTTGCCTGCCACCACGTGTTAAACATGAAAAAGTCATTTATGTTCTTCGCCTTCAAAATCCTCATTTGTAAATCAGTATTGCCTTATATCACTGAGCTAGGTGAGAATTACATGAAGTGATTCAAATTAGGGACTTGGCCCATTCTAGGTGCTTGATTAATGTTGGGCATTGCTCTTATTGTTACAACACTAGGTGTAGATAATTTACTAGGAAGGAAAGCCAGGTTGCTCTCTCTGATCAGATCTGAGACCTGTTCCACAGGAAAAAATCTATGCGGTACTATACGTCCCATAACGAACATATGGTTGAAGATGTCATGGGCCCTGGAGGGGAATTTAATATTGTTGTTCAATTGACACAGCATTTAGCGGCCTTCCAATCAATTGCAATTGTGTTTATAGGCAAATTCTACTCTCAGTATTAATCAGACTTTTCTTTGCAGTGAGTATCAGTGAATACTGGGACCCATGGATCTTCAAGTGACGACTGAGAACTCAGTCTTGAACTCTCACCTCTACTAAGGCTGTGGGATAGCATGGAAAAGGGGGTGGAAAGAACTTAAGGCCCATGGTACAGAGAGAGTGCAGTCTTCTGGGTATGACACAGTCATTGCATCAATGGACTCAGACTGGTTATGGCTACCTGCACTAGAACAACACGAGGCTGGTCCCTTTAATGATCAGTCATAAATCAAGGAGGAACTCAAGGGGCCCTATCCCTCCCTGGTGAACTCTCGGCTGCTGATGGATTCTGGGAGAGGAGGAGTCACTGATGTCTGTTGTGCATTCACTGCCGAGCCCACCAATCTCCAATGGATACTTCCAAACCCATGGCCACGCAGAAGGACTTGTTTAAATTTAGCGGGTCGCAAACCAATGAAAAGATAGGAATGTGAGAAAGGGATCTGTAGTGAGGAAGAGAGAAGGACAATGGTGGAAGAAAGAGAAAAAGGGTAGAAGAGTAACCAGAATGCGTTATAACCATGAATGAAATTATTGAAGAATGAATTTAATTAATAAAAAGGTCCCTCCTTGCCTCTCTACTTTGCATGTCCCTTTCTCTTGAAATTTTCATGGCTTCTCAATAAAACCTAACTCCAGGCACTACCCTCCCCACAATGTATAGGGTTTAAATATCAATTATTCTCTTCCGTTTTTTATCACACACTGACTAAAATATAACTGGACATACCCCTACTCTTTAGACATTTGTTATAATCTGAAAATGATGAAAGCCAAGGCGACAACACAGGAAGGGTCACTTGATATGAACACAGCATGAAGTGCTGACACTTAGCAGGAGATACAAATCTCCTATAGAAAGAGTGGTAGACATGACAGGGTTAGGCATGCAATAAAACTCTCGCATTGCTAATTCTAGGCAGGGGTAGTCTTAGTGTCATGAAGACATAATCCACAGATGATAAGCAAAAATGAGAAAAGATATGAGAGGGTGGCTAGATGTTATTTTTATTAGCATTTCACACAAAGGAAACACACAGGCAAACTCTCAACAGGCCACATATACATGTATTTATATACTTACACACACATACATATCTATGTGAATATGGTTTTTTGAGACAGAATTTCTCTAGATAGCCCTAGCTGTCCTGGAACTCACTCTGTAGACCAGGCTGGTCTTGAACTCATAGAGATCTACCTGCTTCTGTCTCCCAAGTGCTGGGATTTAAAGTGTGCTCCACTACTTCCCAGCAGACATACATACATTGGATAATAAGATTTGTACCAGCTTTCTAAATATAAAGCTTTCATCTTACACAAAAAGAAACGGAGCTTATGCTAGTAAGTAAAGTGCACCTGGGAGCCGGAAGCCAGCATGCAGCCCAATAGGAAAAAAAAGAGTAACAACAGCAGTTACAGCAGAAACCATGAACAATAAATAGCAAATGGTCTTCAGGAAATTCAGTGGTGTTTAAGAAGTCATTTCTTAATACTCTCTCATCAGGTAATATTTTACTATGGCATAACACTGTAATCCAAGAACAATACGAAAGAAGTAACCATTGTGATTCTGAGCCTCACAGGGACTAGAAGAATTTATCTATCCCTTGCCAGGGGGTGTTAATAATTAACTAAGAATCACCTCCTTCTAAAAGTACACATGCAGGGGGAGAGGTGAGGGAGTTTTCTGGCTGGCCATGTTCATTCCTTAACTCAGTAGTCGCCTGTGCCACGAGGCCCATTTCCAAGAACTGTTAGGGATGCAAATGCGATAGAATTGGCTCACGGAGAGCAGACCATTTGTAAACCAGAGACTTGGTGATTTTGTTTATAGTTCACCACTGACCTCATTCTGTGAATTGATTCCTTTGATTACAAGTCCCTTCCTCCCTCCATTCCCATCTTTCTTGCTTTCCAACTTTTAATAAAAGGAATTTTCAGCTACTCCTAAAGGAGAAACATTGAAATTTGCTTCTAGATTTACTTGATCTTGGTGGATCACCCATGAACTGCTCTGCCAGTTACAAGGTAACTGTTACAGGGAAGGTCTCTGCTTCAAGTATAGCAGGTAACCTAATTTTATGTAGATTTCCTTTTTCCATCATAGGGAAAATAGTTGATGGCTCTCATATTGCTTCTTAATATTATCAAAGGCTATTTGTAATGTGATAGACCATTATTATTCAGCACCCCAACAATTAAGACTACATAGCTTTACAGAAATTAGGAATGGGGGTGCTCCTTATGGTAAATACAGAAGAAAGGAGGTGGGTAAAATATCAATAAGGACACCTGAAAAAGCCACAACGAATCATACTATTAACTATTCACCAAAACCCTCAACGCAACCCAAACCAAACCATAACAAAACAAATTGAACCAAAACCCAAAACTTTTCCTGTATGATTTGACAGTGCTCCCTCCAAGAACCAAAGACCCCCTAACAAATACCCCTATACAAGGTATGAAAAGCACTCTTTTGAGTGGTTGGCCAGGGCTATACAAGAGACTCCTAAAGAGGGAGGCAAACAGCAGTTCTATCCATGTATGGAGCCTTTGAACCACAGCAATGCCTAGCATGGCGCAATAATCCAAAGGGTGCAGTGGTGGCGTGCATGTGTTGGTGGTAACCAACAGCTTTCTCATTGGACTTCACACCCACTCCACAAGAAGGGTACTAGGATTGGTACAGGAGATCTAGTTAACTATTCAGTGCTAGTGAGATCATGGTTATTGGAGGAAAATGGACAACCACTAACTTACTAACCCATCACAATCCCTAACAATGGTCTTAGTCAGTGTTATTGCTGTGAAAAGACACCATGACCACTACAGCTCTCATTAAGGAAAGCATCTAGCTGGGGCTGGCTTACAGGTTCAGAGGTGTAGTCCATTGTCATCATGGCAGGAGACATGGTGACAAGCAGGCAGACATGGTGCTGGAGAGGTAGCAGAGATTTCTGCGTTCAGATAGGCAGGCAGCAGGACTAGAGAGAGAGATACTGGACTTGGTTTGAACATTTGAAAGCCCACAGTCCATCCCCAGTGGCATACTTCCTCCAGCAAGGCCACACCTCCTAATAATGCCAAGCATTAAAATTTATGAGTTTATGGGGGTTCATTCTTATTCAAAACCACCACAACAATTTATAAACATTTACCCTTGTACCCACAGATAAGTTTAGTTTGATGCTTCATCAAGGAGACTTCTGCTGGCAACAGAGACCACTACAGAAAACAACAAACCATCAAAAAGAAGAGTAGTGGAGTCCAGTTCCAGTGGATACATATACAAAGCACTGCCATCCCTAAGGCTCAGGGAACATTCTAGAAAAGAGGGCAAAAAGATTGTATAAACAAGGGTATGAGGGAGTTTGTTGTGAGATTGTGTCTGCTGGTAATACCAGAAGCTCTGCCCATATGGCCACGCCATCCTGACTGAGCAAAGGCTTTCTGAACAAGGACAACGCAAACCAACACATCAGACTGGATGGGGAAAAGCCCATGAGGACTCAAGCCTACACAAAGAATATGGTTAATAACTGGTAAAGTTGGGGAAGGGAGAGGTGGCCTTCCCCAAAGAAGAGCACACCAACTGATTGTCCACTGCCAAACGGTCAGCTCTGAAAACATACATACAAGTAGCATCATACAGACTGAACAAGTTATAGAATATGTTTGTGTATATACATACACAGCCAATAACAATTAGCAAAAAGTAGAGGTCATGAATTTGCAGGAGAAGGAGGGTACATTAGGGGGGTTGGAGATATGTTGTAATTAAATTATACTCTCAAAATAAATAATAACAATCATACAAAATTAATATGTTTAATTAACAAAGTAGTTGTAATTCCATGCCAGAAAATAAATGAAGAAAAGAACGAGGGATAAGTTGAAATTCTGATTTTATTAACTTGAATAGCAGATTTGACAAAGAGAAACCAAGGCTTCCTTGCTTCCCTAACCTTTATTACAGCTCTTTAAATTCAGCAATTAGCAAGTCAGTCTTGGATTCCAAGTCCTAGCTAGAGGTTCAGCAGCTGTTATTCTGGGGTCCACATCACCTCTTTTAACCCCTTACATGCCTTTACGTTTCTCAAGTGTAAAAGTGGGTGTGATAGTAGGTTTTAGACATTTAAAGACTCACCATGGTCAAGGGGAAGGCAGAAAGGTGACTAATGTGTGACCTCCCAGTAGCTAAGTATTGGATAAACGTTGATGAAAAGCTGGGACTGTACGAACCAGTTTCTATCACTGTAACAATAAAAACATGTACTGGGATTTGAAAGTTCCCATATTCTCAGGTTCTTCTTTTACATCTGGTAGTTCCTTGAAGAGTAGGCTCAGACTTTAGCAATGTTTCCTAGCAATCCCTTTGCCCTAACACTCAGTTGAGTCCCCTGATGGAGGAAGGTCATTGGCTAAGAAAGAAACTGCCTCGGCCCATTTGATAGGCCAGCCTTTAGGTGGGTGGAGTAAACAGAACAGAATGCTGGGAGGAAGAGGAAGTGAGTTCATACGCCTTAGCTCTGCACTCTGGGGCAGATGCGATGAAGCTCCGACCCAGGATGGACGTAGGCTAGAATCTTCCCGGTAAGAGCACGTTGGGGTGCTACACACATTATTAGAAATGGGCTAGTCCAGGTGCGAGAGTTAGCCGAGAAGAGACTAGATATAATGGGCCAAGCAGTGTTTAAAAGAATACAGTTTGTGTGTTGTTATTTCGGAGCATAAGCTTGCCAGGCAACCAGGAGCTGGGGCGGCAGGAACGCAGCCCTCAGCTCCTACTACAGTCCCCTCTGAGAATTTGCCATCTGTTTTCTCTGCAGCTCCCCTCTTCTCATAATTTTGAATCACAAAAACCAAATGGAACATTTAGGAAAGAAATGCAGTAAGCATCGCTGGATGCCCATTGTTGAATGGTGTAAAATTCACAGCACATCACGTTCCCCCACAGTGCCACGCATTAGTTCTGGTGCCCATCAAAAATGATCATTCATTTATACATTATTGTGTGGGTTTTTTTTTTTTTTTGGTCAGAAAATTGAATCACTAGCAGATCCAACTCAAAGGAACTTCAGTTAGGATAGTCTGAAGGACAAGTTGTTTTTCATTAAAGTTCCTTAAATAGCATAACAATACCATTGAAACCAAAACAGGCATTTGCATTGCCCCTTAAAATTTCTTGGGGGGCTTTACATGTTATTTCATTTGATTCCCAACAAAACAATAGCAACAACAACAAAAATAAAATGTGTCAGACAGGTGAGATAGGGAAATGATTTCCTTTTAATGAATGAAGAGACAGGAAATAAAGGGGCCATATGTTAGTTATTTTTATGTTCCTGTGCAGAGACACCATGAGCACATTAACTTATAGAAGGAATTAACTAGGACTTACAGTTTCAAAGCCCATGATGATCACGGCTGGGAGCATGACAGCAGGCGAGAAGGTATGACCCTGGACGCACAGGTCCGACAGAGCTAACTGGGAATGATGTGGACTTTTGAAATGTCAAAGCCTTCTCCTAACTATACACCGCCTCCAACAAGGCCATGCCTCCTAATCCTTCCCAGCTGCAGACCAAGCATCCAAACACTTAAACCTGTGGCTCATTCTTAGTCAAACTCCACAGTGCTTTGCTGAGGGGCATGCCTCACGCTCTCAGAGAACAGTTCAGGGTTCCCCATCATCTATCAGAGATCCACCAATAAGAGGTGTCAAAGGTCACAGTAAAGGGAGGGCTATCTCTATTCTCCCCTGCTACTGTCTCTAGGCAGGTCGTTTAATTGATATTTATGACTGTTGTCCTAGCTTGTGGACCCTTTCCGCACACCTTGCAGTTACTTTGTAGACAGGCTGCAACACTAACACATAACAGACCCTTTCTACAAGACTTGGCATTAGTCTAAGAAAAGTTTACCCAAGCTACACTTCTTCCACTATAAACCATAACACACAAAACCCCTCAAGTTTTATTATGTTTTTCTTTTTTGTGTTTCACCCTTAATGTTTCCCTTCATTGGAGAAGCAAGCTCCATTTAAGGAATGCTACAAGTACATCTTGGTCCCATTGTTTGATACATGTTTAATTTCTCCTCTGAACTATCGTACAAGTTCTTCTTTTCCATGATATCTTTATTGGTTTGTTTACTATGTGTCTATCAGTGTGGCGGCCTTCTCTCTCTCTCTCTCTCTCTCTCTCTCTCTCTCTCTCTCTCTCTCTCTGTCTCTCTCTCACACACACACTGAAAGTAGATTTTTCTCTCATACAACAATCCCTACCACACTTTCCCTCCCCAGTCTCCCCAGATTCCCTCCCAGTTCCCTTCTCCTCCCTTCAGAAAACAGGAGATCTCCAAGAGCTAACAATCAAACCCAGCAAGACTTTTTTAGGTTGACTCCTAATAGCAAAGGATTGTTAAATATATCTGTTATGGTTTTAGGACACATGAATGCCATAGTCAAGAAAGATCTTTTTAGGTCGAAGGAGAAACCATTGATAAATTGTATTCAGTCTATTGAATTACATAGACATTAGCCATAACACGTCAATTCAGCTTCACAGCAAATGAACGGATGTGGAATTTAATGGCATCAAAGGTCAAGTGTATTCTCCCACTGTTTTAGTGTATAAAGTATATGATAAGTCCTGAAGTTTTCATGGGGTTCCTACCTCCAAGCACTGGGACCGAGCCCCAGGACACAGAGGTTAGCACACACTATAAAATAACTATTTTTCTTTCGGGGCTGGGGGGGGGGAGAATGGTTAGGCCTTGCCTTTCACACTTTGTTAGAATATGTTTAATATTTCAAATAACTGATTTAAGTAACTTGACTTTTGGGTCATTGGTATTTCCATACCTTTGATAGATCAGTACTCACCTCTGTGCCCTCTATTTAGTAGGGAAACTGATAAAGCGAATTATATACTACATCTGAAAGACGAGCATGGAAAGTTAGGAAATCTCGGTTCAGTACCCTATAGTTCACTCTCAGCCGTTAAGAAACTCCCCTGACAGGATGAACACTGTAACCACAGCTTAGCCTCAGTCAAGAGGAACGGTCAGAAGCAAATCTGAGCTGGAGTCCCGAGGACGGCAGTTAGTCCTTTAGATCCTTTGAACCCCACGCCCCAAGCTAGCAGAATTTACATGGTTGCTCTTGGTGTAGCAATGTGCATGTTTTATGTGATTTTTTTTGTTTTTCAATCAATATGTATATTACTAAGTCTCCTTCATGGTTGTGAAAGTTGGCACGGTTTAATTCTTTTGATACACTTAAAAATCAAGCATGCATTTTAATGGCTTTTGGGGAGGGGTAAGAATTGACCTTTGAGTTATTGCCAGTTGCCCTTGTTACCACTGTACAAATAGATGCAAGACAGCGGAGAGAACTGAGAATTTGCTTGTATGTACCCACACGTGACAGAGACTCATCATTTCTGGTTTTCAATACAAATTTCTTAACCAATTCTTTTTGAATTGAATCTGCAGTATAGCCATGCCAATCCTACAGCTTCAAAACAAAGTCATTTTTAAGCTATTTGAACATGGAAAAAAAAATCTGAACAATTTCTGAAAGTACAAAGCAGGTATTTTCTTCAAACTCAAGTAACTGAAATAACTGAAGAGATTTAGTTCAAATTGCGAATAAATTCGCCTTTGGATTGAGACCAGGCAAGAGAAATATCAGACTCGAAGGTCAAAAGGAACATTTTGGAGAAAGTTATAAACAGAAAATAGGGATTTAGAACGGAAAAGCTGGACTCAACAATAAGATGGGGTCACGACACCTTGGCAAGCAGTTTTTATTGTTTTTTTTTTTAACTTACCGTGTTAACCTAGAATTTTATTTTCACTGACTCTAATTGAGAGTAGTCTATTGATTTTTCTTCTTTCTTTGTGCAGCTACACATATATATATATACATGTATATGTATGAATGAATGATGAAGAATTGGTATTTTTTACTTTCCATTTCTTGTTTCAGAGGTGTTTAAAGCACACAGAGACTTTGGCACAGTTCTGATCTGTGTTTATTGTTTGTTCTTCCATGCACCTTCCTAAAATTACTGTTTTTTGTGGGGTTAGCCTCTAACCAATATGCTCACAAATTCCTATGGGTAAATAACTGTTCAGAAGAACACTGATCTTCGAAGTGTTAAATTCCCATAGCCTGAACCAATATTGGTATAAATAAACTATAACTGGAAGTAAAAAACAAACCAAAAAAATAAACAAATCAACAAACGGCAAGTGGATTATGCAGCAAGTAGATACTTCTAAGTATCCAGTACAGATGTATTTAAGATTTATCAGAGAACAGGGCAATTGGAATAACACTTACTATTCATACACTGGAGTTTAAAGTTTGCTTCTTGGAGCAGTAGAGCCCTGGAGTATGGTAGCCATCATGATTTCTTCCGTGTCTAACAGCGGAAGATCTCCAGGGGTTTCCTTTCATGCCTGCTGCCACTGGTGTCTTTGTCCTTCTGAGCTGCCCTAACACAATACTTAGACTAGGTAATGCATAAGCAACAGAAATTTGTAGCTCACACTTCTGAGACTGAGAAGTTTAAGATTAAGGAGCCCATAGGGTCAGTGTCTTTCGAGGGCCCGTTCCCTATAGATTTCACCATCTGTGCTCTGTGACTGTATAAAGGGGATATAGGTTTCATCAGTCCTCTCCCAGGAAGATTCTGATGCCAGGCAAATGGCTCACTTCTTAACATTCTTCCATTAGAAATTAGGTCTCAGTGTACGAATTCCAGGAAAACTTTATCAGTAGGGTTAAAATTTGCATTTGTATCAGGTATGAAAACGTGTCTCTAAAGCAGTTTGGCAACAGGTACTAATGTAAACAGGATTTAAAAGAACATAAAAGATTTCTTGACTAAGTAAATGGATGAGGACATACGGTAAGTTTACTATTCTCCCAACTTGATGGGCCTCTGCTATGTCAAGACTCTCTTTTGTCATCCCTTAGTGAGAATGGGGTAGCCTTATCAGACCACACTGTTGATCACCATTCCTGCCTGACCGATCAGTTTTATTCCCTGACAGTCCTCATTATCATTAGCTTCCACCAGGATCAGTGACTTCTACCAGGATCAGTGACTTCCACCAGGATCAGTGACTTCCACCAGGATCAGTGGCTTCCACCAAGATCAGTGACTTCCACCAGGATCAGTGACTTCCCCCAGGATCAGTGACTTCCACCAAAATCAGTGACTTCCACCAAGATCAGTGACTTCCCCCAGGATCAGTGACTTCCACCAAAATCAGTGACTTCCACCAAGATCAGTGACTTCCCCCAGGATCAGTGACTTCCCCCAATATCAGTGACTTCCACCAAGATCAGTGACTTCCACCAATATCAGTGACTTCCCCCAGGATCAGTGACTTCCACCAAAATCAGTGACTTCCACCAAGATCAGTGACTTCCCCCAGGATCAGTGACTTCCCCCAATATCAGTGACTTCCACCAAGATCAGTGACTTCCACCAATATCAGTGACTTCCCCCAGGATCAGTGACTTCCCCCAATATCAGTGACTTCCACCAAGATCAGTGACTTCCACCAAGATCAGTGACTTCCCCCAATATCAGTGACTTCCACCAAGATCAGTGACTTCCACCAGGATCAGTGACTTCCCCCAATATCAGTGACTTCCACCAAGATCAGTGACTTTCACCAGGATCAGTGACTTCCCCCAGGATCAGTGACTTCCACCAGGATCAGTGACTTCCACCAAGATCAGTGACTTCCACCAGGATCAGTGACTTCCCCCAGGATCTGTGACTTGCCTTTTTGCAGCTTGTCTCCATGATTGTACCTTCCACTCTGCATCTTCCTCAAATGTCCCACTCACTAATTTCCTGGGGCCATCTAGGTTTCAAGTCAGAACTCTTGTCACTTCTTGGGTGTCCTGGGTAACACTATCCTATTACCCATCAACAAAGGTATATGCCTCTCATTTCTGCTTGTGCTCATGCCTGGTTTGAGTGTCTTAGACTTCACTGGATGGAAAGTCGCTGAAGGATGGGCACACTGTAACTGCACTTTTGGAACCTTGATATCTGGTGTAGTGCTATACATACGATATGTGTTCTTGATATAGTTACATAAATAAATGAGAATGCTTTCTAGTATAAGCCATTAGCAATGTTGTATCTAGCTATATATCTTGTTATATTTCTCGAATCTATTCTTTTCAGTATTAAGTACCTAAAGAGGTTTTAATGTTAAAATTTTATTTTAATATAGTATTCTTATTAATTCTTTTGAGAATTTCACATACCTACTTTATTTTGATCACATTTACCCTCTACTACCTTCTCCGATTCCCCGTCTTGACTCCTGCCTGGTCCTTAGCATATATTCACTCCTTTGTAACTTCTTGCCCCCCCCCCATATTTTTTTTTAAAACTCTACCCTGTTCAATTTTTGCTACCTATATTGAGTAGCAATACCAACATTGGGTATTGGGCTATCCTCTGAAGCATGGCCAATCCCTCAGGGGCCATCACCTTTAAAACTGACTTTCTGTACCCTAAAAGTCATCAGCTTCCAATAGCTCCTTATCTAGGGGTGAAGGGTTATGAGCCCCCCCCAAAACTGTACTTGACTTTTGATTGGCTGGTGTAGAAGGAGCTGCAGGCAGCGTTCCTGCCACCCAGCTCCTAGCTGCCTGGCTATCTTATGTCCACAATAACAACACACAAATTGTATTCTTTTAAACACTGCCTGGCTCACTAGCTCTAGCCTCTTACTGGCTAATTCTCACTTCTTGATTAACCCATTTCTATTAATGTGTGTAGCACCGTGAGGTGGTGGCTTACCGGGAAAGATTTAGCATGTCTGACCTGGCGGCTGGCTCCATGGCATCTGTCCCAGAGAGGAGAGGCATGGCAATTGCCTCACTTCCCTCTTCCTCCCAGCATTCTGTTCTGTCTACTCCTCCCACCTAAGGGCTGGCCTATCAAATGGAAATGGCATTTTCTTTATTAACCAATGAAATCAACACAAAACAGAAGACCCTCCCACATCAGGCTGGACTTCACACTGATCTTGTGTAATTGCTGTGACTTCATGTGTGTAGCAGTCACATCATGTCCAGAACACATTGTTTTGCTCTGACTTTTGGGTCTTAGAATGTTTCCACCCTCTCTTCCACAGGTTTCTCATTTGTGGGGCGTGAGTATTACACAGATGTACCATTTGTGACTCGAATGACACTTGGTCTCCGCACTTTTGACTAGTTCTGAGTTTCTGCATTAACTGCCATCCACTGCAGAAAGAAGTATCTCTGTTGAGTCTGGTCCCTGTGCTCATCTATGGGTAGGAGATACAAATTTAGAGGGTAATTTAAAAAGATGCCCATTTAGCAAAAGACAGCAATAAAACTTCACCTCTGTAGCCTACGAGCGACATCCATTCTGTTTGCATTACTGCCTTGCCTGGCAACTACAGGAGCTGTCACCATTTCTGTTTGTCTCAAAGGCATCCTGCTTCTGGCTGAAATGAAACCTGTGGATGATAACGCAGAACTTGCCAGAGTTCTTAAAAAAACAACCTAGGGGATTTATCCAGTTCTAACAGTGGTTACGTTTGAGTCAACAGTTCTATTAGAACGTGTGTTTTTAATAAAACACTCTTGCCGGCATGCTGGTGCACTTCTTTAATACCAACACTCTGGAGGCAGAGGTAGGTAGATAGCTATAAGCGTGAGTCAAGCCTGGTCTACAAAGCAAGTTCCAGGATAGCCAAGGCTGCCCAGAGAAACCCTGTCTGGAAAAACCAAACCGAACCAAACCAACCAAAGAAACAAAGAACCTCACTCTGTGTTAGGGTTTCTATGGCTGAAATGAAACACCATAACTATAAAGCAAGTTTGGGAGGAAAGGGTTTATTTGGCTTACACTTCCACATCACTATTGTCACTGAAGGAAATCAGGACAGGAACTCATACAAGGCAGGGACCTGGAGGCAGGAGCTGATGCAGGGGATCTGGAGGGAGGCTGCCTACTGGCTTGTTCAACATAGCTTGTTCAAGCTACTTTCTTATAGAACCCAAGACCACCAGCCTAGGCCTGGCCCACCTACAGTGGGCTGGGCCCTCCAACATCAATCACTAATTAAGAAAATTCCCTAACGCTTGCTTATAGCCAGATTTTATAGAGGCATTGTCTTATTTGGGGTTCCCTCCTCTCAGATGTCTTAGCTTGTGTTACATTGACATAAAGCTAGCCAGCACAATTGTCCCTTTGTCAACTTGACACACAAACACACCACCGTTAAACCACAACCTTTCTTAAAATCCATCTCCAAGATCTCACATTAAAAACATAAATAACTTTTTTATTTTTACTTTTTTGGTTTTTTGAGACAGGGTTTCTGTCTTCTGGCTGTTTTGGAGCTCTGTAGACCAGGCTGGCCTCAACCTTAGCAATCTGCCTGCGTCTGTCTCCTGAGTGCTGGGATTAAAGGGGTATGCCACCACCTGATATAAATAAACTTAAAAGTCCTCAGTCTTTACAAATTCAAACACATTAATAGACCAGTCTCTAAAAATACAAGTTTTCTTTTAAAAGTTCCTGGTCTTTCAGTTGTGGACTCCTGTAGAAATCAAAATTAAGCTAAGCACTTTCTTCCAGAGGCAAGAGCTGTGGCAAAAACTGAACAAGGCAAAACTAAATTCCGACAGTGTAAATACCTCAGCTTCCAATTATCTGGGATTTCCTCATGGTCCTCTAGGGGCTTGGCCATTTTTCCAGTCTGCCTCACTTTGTACAACACACACGGCTTGTCTTCTAGGATCCCGCTGGCTCCTCTCCACCCCTGCTGCTGTTCTTGATGGTCACACCATGGCACTGACATTTCTAAACTGCTGAGGTCTCGATGCAAATGGACTGCACATTTACAAACAGCCTCTCCTAAGCTCTCTTCACGAAGCCAAGCCTCAACTTTTTTTGCATGGTCCCTTCAATCCTGGCCCTTCAACTGCCACAGGGATATACTTTCTGCAATGGCCTCTTTGGGCATCTCACAGTGCCAACCCTCAGCTGCTCCCCATGACTCCTTCATGCCTTCAAAACTGGTGCTATCTGGGTGACTCTTACCCTCCTCCAGCTACCAGTATGAGGTACAACCTTGGCTACCTCTGGAATCCAGCTTATTTCTATTCTCAGGAAACACTTCTCAGCTGATTTCACCTTTAAGATGCTAGTCTCTTCTTAATCGCTGCTAATTTCGCAGTTTCAGCTGAAGAGCATTGAAGATCCCAGCAAAGCAAAGGTTTCATTTTAGTAGTGCTGGTCTCTGGTTAATTACAGCTGATTCTTCAGCCGCAGTTAACCAGAACCACAGAATCTTAACTCAAAATTACAAGTGGCCCTGACAGAGTCTTTAAAATTCCATCGGAAGCTTCGCAAACCAAGCCTCCCTATTTTACAGTGCCCTCAACATTCTGATCTTCCAAGCTTCTACAGAGCAGCTCACAAAGCATTTGAATACTTTTCTCTCAATGACTTTTCTTGCACAAAGTTCCAAAGACCTTCCACAATCCTCCACAGAACAACATGGTCAAGTTTGTCACCGCAATAACCAACTCCTGGTGCCAACTTGTCTTAGTTAGGGTTTCCATTGCTTCAGTGAAACACCATGACCAAAAAGCAAGCTGTGGAGGAAGGGGTTTATTTGGCTGACACTTCCATATCACTGTTCATCAGGAATCAGCCCAAGATCTCAAGCAGGGTGGTAACTTGGAGGAAGCAGCTGATGCAGAGGCCACAGAGAGGAGATGCTTACTGGCTTGGTCCTCGTGGTATTTCTTATAGAACCCAGGACCACCAGTCCAGGGATGGACGCACCCACAATGGGCTGTGCCCTCCTCCATCAATCACTAATTAAGAAAATGCCCTATAAGCTGCTATAGCCAGCTCTATAGAAGCATTTTATTAATTGGGGTTCCCTCCTTTCAGATGACTTTAGCTTGTGTCAAGCTGGTGTAACTATCTAGCACACACTCCAATTCAGCAACACAACTAAAGTTCTACGGCTTTTTGACCTTGACTGAAATTTACTTTAGCTGTAAAGGAACAAAACTAAAATATACTGTTTTTCATCTTGGCAAAATAAAACTTCATTAAAGTAAGATTATTCTGAATTCTAAGAGAATAATTGGTTCCCATGATTCATCAGTTAGATGATGATCAGCTCTGGGGACGGCAACTGAAGAGAGGCAGGCTCTTGCTATCCAACCAAAGAATTCCTTTCTGAACTGAAGTTTTAGCATGTGAAATGCTCTCTGGCTCATGAGTAAAGACAAGTGGAATCCTATTTTTGGACTTGAACTAGACCTAAGAGAGCGTTTTTTTTTTCTTTGACAAATAGAGGGTAGAGGAGGTGTAAAACCATGTTCAAGGTCAAATACAAAAGTGAGATGTGAAATCACTGTGTTTGCATTCAATGTTGGCAGTAGGAAGCTAATATTTTTATTTTGCTAACTTCAGTGAATCCTCTATAAGCTCATTATAGCAGTATGAGCTTTGTGGTTCACTTCTGTTGCAGTAACATTTTTCTGGGACAGAAAACTCCTGCTGGTACGGAGAGTGCTCGTCCTAAGGGGGCTCCATCCTCGTTTTCACCTTGCCAGTGTCTTTCCTTTTCTGACGCTGCCAAGTTCTTTGAGTTTAGTTTTCATCGTATAGACAACCATATATGTGTGTATTTGATGCTATATACATACATACACAAGTATGAGTATATGTGCTGATTCAGCATTTGTGAGAAGAGCCTTGAAGAAGTGGGTGGCATGAAGAATCCTATGAAGATTACCCTGAACCCAAGAACCCCTTGTGGAAGGCACAAGGATGTAAAAGGGGGCGTTGCCCTCCTTACAAATGAGTTGCCGTCTGGGGGCACTCTCCCCAGCAACGCACCCGGCAGTATGGGGGAGACCGCTAGATGGAGGGTTGTGCGCAGGCTGAGGAGCGCCCCGTGGTCGCTTCTTTCTCACCCTCTGCCGAAGTCCTACTCGCTGTGCAAAGCGTTTCTGAAATATGCTTGCTCTCGCAGACACCGCCACAGCCCTCATTCAGGTCATCTTCATTTAAGTGGTGCTAGTGATTAAATTAGAATTAGCTTCCTATCTAGTTTACTTCCTACCCCTGCGGGGAGAGGCCTTTATATAACGCAAACACTGTGATGCTTAACCAATGCTCTGTGTTACTATTTGTCCTTCCTTTAAAAAGACGGTACGTTGGAATCTACAGATCCGTGTCAGCTTCTTAGTTAATCCAGCGGGAGAGTTTTCAGAGTGCTTTTGTGACATCATCACCTGCGCAATCACCACCCTTTAAATCAGTACCGTTATAAGATAAAGATGATGAGTAAATGAGCCGTAGATTCTCCAGGTGAGAACATGCACAGCTGGCTTCATCATGGCTAGCTGTGCTATCCTGCTTTGAGATTGAAAATGAATGATTTTACATAAAGCATCAAGAAAATTGAATTTAATAATGTTGTCACTGCCTTGAAAATAATTTAGCAGTTTAATATTTATAGAACTCTTTTATTTTCTTTCTACAAAATCTAGTTTTACTACTGGTTACATGTCTATAAAAGAATTTTACATTTCCTCTGACTTCCCTAGCTCACAGTTATCTGGAATCAATATCCATATCTATATTTGCTGTTACTTATTAAGAGTCGTGATAAAAGTCTCACTACAATAAAACTTTCTAGGTAGCCCAGGCTGACCTGTGTTATTCTCTTCCCTGCAAATGGTAAGTGTGAGTCACCATGCCCAACCCTCTTTATTTTCAAAACGGAAATATGGATATTCGCTAATGTTTTTCAATTTTATTATTCTTAACTTTCCCCTTGCGTATTGACAACAGAGATACAATGTCAACACATTTTTTAAAGTTCCCATGAGAAAGCAGGGTTCAGTGCTAGAGTCAGGAATGGTTGTCTTGATTAAGCAGAACTGGATAGAAGGAATGGGTCCAGATTCACTTCTGAGACAACGTCAAGCAAACGTGACTTCCCACACAACGCAAGGATGTCTCTTACTATACAACGTGCTCAATTCTAGTTGACTGTGAAGTCTTTGGCCTTGAAGAGCTACAAAAGACCTCCTAACTCCACAGGAAAGCAACATCTTGTTGAAGGAGATCCTTGAGCTAGGGAACTGGGTGCATCAAGAGAGAACTTGGAATCTTGGGCAGAGCAGTGGTCTCCTGTAGAACACACGCACGGGGATTCAGACAGCTCTTGAAAGATTCAGAACGTGCAGAGGGAACAATTGAGGCTGAGTGAACGCAGAGCTCCTCCTATGATATTCTCGGAACCAGTTAATGAAGCTGGATGTGGTAACTAAACTTTTAAAATGCGTATAGAGTAGCTCTGATCAGAGATTAAAAACTTCAAAAAAATGCTTCTTAGCTGAAACTTTTAAAGCTCCCATGATGCCATGAGGGGAAAATTCCACACCCAACCTCATTTGCTGGCTATAGTTATAACATGATTACTTTAAAAATACCGTATAAAATTACCTTCATGCTATGTGCTTTGGTATTTACGAAACATAACTTTTATTGGAGCCTAGGCAGTTTGGATGCTCAACTTACTAGACCTGGATGGAGGTGGGGGTTCCTTGGACTTCCCACAGGACAGGGAACCCTGATTGCTTTTCGGGCTGGGGGGGAGACTTAATTGGGGGAGGGGGAGGGAAATGGGAGGCAGTGGCGGGGAAGAGACAGAAATCTTTAATAAATAAATAAATTTATAAAAAAAAAAAAAAAAAAAGATTCCATCCTTAGGATGTATCTCACTATGTGTGTAAAATTTTAAAATCTGAAAAAAAATCCAGATTCTAAAACATGTATTTTCATAAATCTTTTGGAAAAGAGATACACGGTCTATGTAAGTGAACTAGAGAGTGTGGAGCGGAAACAGTGAACTGGCGCGGGGTTTGGAAGCAGCTTTGGAGAAAGGTACGGCATGCTGTGCTGTGCTGTGCACTGTGCTGTGCACGCTCACTTGAGAGGAAGCCCGGGTTCTTTAATAGATGCAAGAATGTTAAACATGGGGCTTTTCTATGAGGGGTTAGTGGGAAATTATAAAAGATAACATCTTTGAAAATAATCCTCTTCTAGACTCTAGGACAGAAAAAAATAATCGCTTTCCAATTATATCAGCAAAGCTAGAAACTAAGTATAGAATGCTGCATATCCAACACACACACGAGACGAAGCACACGTACGCTGGCTCAAGTCAAACAACCCACTTGAATGAACAGGCCTCGCGTCGATAAAAAGTACAGCTTAGAGGGAGGAAAACACCTCCTTGTCCAAGAAGCTGACTTTAAACTGTAGAAGGAGGCACAGAAGGTAAGACGGTGAAGACAAAAGCCAAGCGTACTCACGTACTGGTACAAATCGATTTGTTGATACTGATGGGTGGAGTGGCAGTGGCGCTCTCTGAGTGATCATAAATCTAGTATTCTTCATCTTCATTTTGGATATTAAAGTTCCTTTACATTTTCTAGAACCCCTATAATTTTGATTTATTCGTTCAGATCTTTTTAACATTCTTTCTTTCTTCTAGGAACCATAGTTTTCACTGGGAGCCTGTTCAATCCTTCAGGGAATCTGCATCCTGAAGGCTCACCTAACTATGAAATCAGGGAGCCATATTCCTCGCCTGCCTTTAGAGGATGAGATTTACGTTCTTGTTTGACTCTCTTGTTTCAGTCCTCTGCTTGCTCATCTTCCTTTCAAATATGTGCTAAATTTCTCCTCCTGCTTTAGAGGGCTGGATTCCACTCACAGCGGGCGTGGCTGCCCTTACTAAGTATCTCAAAGTGTTCTTGATGTTGCGACTATGCTAGAGAAACAAAATGTGCTTATGAAAAGGTAACCAGACTATAGGAGTGTGTGTACAAAGTAAAGTATACAAGCTATGGTATAAACCGAGATGCAGGTAAAGAAACAAGAGCGAGTAGAACAGCATGAAAACCATATTTGAGAGGTCTGGTGACGTTACAGAAGAGAAATCCTTGGAAAAATCACATGGATAAGGCCCAAAAGAGCTCTCAAGCCCTGTCGTGTCTGAGCCAGCCATGTGGGAAAGCTGCACTAACCATCTATGACAGTTTCTATGGGAGGGAAAGTGAGAGGGATGAACACACCGCAGTGAAATTGCTGCAGTAAACTCTAGAAACTCAGCAACAGACGCGTTAAAGAAACGATCCTGATTGACGTGTCAGCCAGATCGGAAATAGCTAAACAAGTGCTGAATGGAACCATAAGAAAATCACAATAGAAAAGCTGAAAATCAAAAGGTTTTGAAAGCCTTACAGGATATTTTAGGTGGGGAAAAAAAAAGATATCAATACTGACCATCACAAAGGATGAGTCAGTAAAGCTGACCAAGATTACAAAGAGAAACCTCTCTAGGGTGATAATGGTGTAGAAGGGACACAAAAGTGTGAGCGTGCAGGCTCAGGGTATATAGTCA
This sequence comes from Microtus pennsylvanicus, assembly GCF_037038515.1. Taxonomy (NCBI): domain Eukaryota; kingdom Metazoa; phylum Chordata; class Mammalia; order Rodentia; family Cricetidae; genus Microtus; species Microtus pennsylvanicus. Next base: position 4,424,459 of record NC_134597.1, on the reverse strand, counting down.
GAGGGCCTGGAGCCAGCGGACCACATGCAGGGAATTAAAGAGAGTGATTGACAGAAAAGAATGAGATGTTATTAGGAAATGTGTCTCTTTGTGCCAAGTGCTATCCCCTGAACCAAACAAGAGGATGAGTGGAGGGACGATCTGCTGTTGGCTGAAGAGCCTTTCAAAGATACATCCCGAATCCCAGAAATCAGAGCCTGACAATGTCTGTCGAGTGACAAGCTCACCCTGTATCTCAGGGCATGGTCGCTCTCAGCAGGCGACTGGCAGATGCTGTGTCCAGTCGGGTTCCAGGCTAGCAGAATCTCCTGCACAGCAGGCAACTCTCAGTTACTAGATAACAATCAAGACGTTAATACTCATGTAGTAACTATTTCTGACAGACAGAATAGGAGTTCAGAGCCTTTGGACTAGCAAACGGAAGTATCCAGGGAAAGAAAACCGGGAGGGGGGGGGCAGTGTGTATTCACTGGAGCCGCAACCGAGAGCTGGGAGCAGAGCAGGGGGTTGGAGGGACTGATCTGAAATACAGCACAGACAGTCTCACTGGTACCTTGGGGAAACTATAAGCAAGTGATCGGAAACCGTTCACTCACCATTCAATAAAACACAAATAAAATGAAGGGGAAGCTGGGCCACTGTTGCTCTCTCCCTGCTGGAGCCCATGCGTCGCCAGCCTTGGCAAAGAGGAACGTCGCATCTATGATGGTGAGGCAGAATGCACATTTTTGGGAGTCTAGTTTTGTTCTTGGAACTACAAGCTTCTGTTTTCCATGGGAAGCACACAGAACGAGCTAGCTTATAGCATTGCCCAGAGAAAACAAAGCAACAAACAGAGCAGGCTTTCCCAGTCTCTTATGTAACCAGGGCCAGGATTTTTTTTTCCTCAGGAAGTTTGGAAGAAGCAAACATCCTTTAAAATGCTATTAATAGACAATCTTTGCTTCAAGGGAAGTTTGAGAAACTACAGATTCAACAGTAGAAAACCCACCAGCAGTCACAAGAGCCCTGATTAAAAAAAAAAAAAAAAGAAAGAAAGAAAAGAAAGATCAGCAAGTCCCAGAAGAAAAGAGAACTCAGATCTCAGAGTATCCTCTTAACCACATGGACCTAAGAGCTTCACCACTTCCCTGGCAGCCAAGATCTCTGGGATGCTCAAAGTCTGGATTGAAGTCAAGTGCTTGAACAGGTTATTCATAACTCTGTTAGGATGGCCTATGTAAAGTGCTCAACACCCTCATGACAAAGTCTTCCACTGTTGGAAGCCTTGCTGGAACTGGGCAGGCTCAGACGATGGCAGTCAAAATTCTAAGATGTTGAAGTGGAAAAGCTTACGTGTTGGGAAGCTATGAGTTATGCTATGAAAAACCATGACTAAACTCTTAATAGTGCCAGCAGGAACATTTATAAGTAAAGAAAGGCATGGGTTTCTTGAGACTTTATTTTGATTGTTTTTGTATCAAAAATAATTCGAAAATAGCTCAGATGCAAAATGTTTCCAATCAGTGTGGAGCATGGAGTAGCATTATTTGGTTGCCTTTACTGGTGGTGTATTTACGCTGTCAAGAAGCCGTTTATTGACTGGAGCTTTCACACAGACGGTGGCCAGAGCCAGTTCTCTGGAGTTATATGAATCCAGGACTTATCCTTGGCTTTTCTTCACATTCGCTACATAACGCACAAAAATGTATCTTAATGTGTGCATTCGTCTGTGTATTTGCTTTCTAGATATAAGGGCATAGATGTCTCCTGTGTTTGGTGTGATGGAGTGAAGACCAGTGGGGAAGTATAAAACACTTTGAAACACAACCACCATCATGGCAGAAGCCCCAGCAGGGCAGACACCCCAGCAGGGTATCAAAATAAATTAAACCCCTAAACTTCTGTAATGCTGTGGTTTTAAACTACAATGAAGAGAAACTTTGCTGCTTTTCTGTTTTCTCCATTTGAAGCATTCCTCAAGGAGGTTTATCCTTGTGGCTTTTGAAGTGAAGGACCGTTGATGCTTCTCCAAGAGACTGTCATTTAACCTGTGTGGGTCTAAAGACTTCGCTACACTATGGTATTAGAAAGGATAACTAAAACATAGCCAAGTAGATCCTGCCAAGTTAAATGATTCCGTGCCCATTGTCAAGTATTCCCTCCAAATCTAATTGACTTTTAATCTCATCATAAGTTCCTGGAATTTACTTAGTCTACTTAACATTTTTTGTTAATGTGATAAACACTGTTGAGATAATTTATCAGAATGTAATGAGAGCATCATGATGTGCTGTTCTCCACAGATATGTAGTACTTACCAACTTTAGTCTTCTGCACAGCTATATACATTCATAACATCCTGAATATTATAATAATAGTTAAGACAGAATCCACCTAGCTTCCCTGAATGTTAAGTCCATCCCCAGTTTGGAAGTAAAATCTACCATTATCAATGGCATTTAAGGTCTTCATCTGATCTGATTATTTGGCAATTCTTTTCTTTTATAAGGGTTTTTATTAACGATTATTATTAGTGTGTGCATACATGTGCACTTATGATGTGTCTGTGTGGGGCTATACATGGCACAGTACATGCAGAGGCCGTAGAACAAGTTTGTGAAGTCAGTTCTCTCTTTCCTCCTTTATGTGGCTTCCAGGGATTGAACTCAGTCACCAGGCTGGAGCATCAAGAACCTTTTCATGCACACCGAAGCATCTTTCTGGCCCAACTATTATGCTCTTAAGCATTGTATCATATTAAGCCATGGTAGCATTCATGCTCATTCATAAAGATTCAAATGATATTAGCGTTCTTCTTAATAGTCCTCAGACATAGGTAAAATGGTGACAGAGAAAAAGTGGATTTTCTATTGTGTTTAGACAACTTGAGGGTCACAAAGGTATTACAACTAGACAATATGATTTAGTGATAAACAGGAAGGAAGAAGAGAAGAAGGAGGAAGACGAGGAAGAGGGAAGAAAACAGAAACGAATCCCACATGAGCCAGCAGCCCAAGTCATTGGTGTTGGGCTCTGTTTTACAGGAATATGAGTTCTGCATTAAGTTTCATGCTTTTTGGCAGTCCGCGGGAATACAACTATGTCATCAGTTCCATTGCCTCAGGATTGTTATGGTGGGTGTGGCTGTACTGACGAAGTATAATGCTCTCAGCTACTAAGACTAAAAAGTACTTCTTCCAAGTGGATGGAGCTTGTCTTGAACAGCACGTCTGTATCAATTCTGAGGACAAGTTTCACAGAGCTGTTCCTTAAAACTTCAAATTGGCAACTATTTTAGCTAAACAATGTTACAGAGAAGATGAGGCATGAGAGCTAGCTTCCCTGGACCTGAGGAGAGAAACTCCGATGAGTTAACAGACAAACTTCCTAGGAGTTATACTTAACTTTCATTTAAGAATATTAATACTCCGATCAAGTCCCCCTCCCTCATCAGCTCGAAGAGCAACCAGGGTTCCCTGCCCTGTGGGAAGTCCAAGGACCACCCACCTCCATCCAGGTCTAGTAAGGTGAGCATCCAAACTGCCTAGGCTCCCCCAAAGCCAGTACGTGCAGTAGGATCAAAAACCCATTGCCATTGTTCTGGAGTTCTCTGTAGTCCTCATTGTCCGCCATGTTCAGCAAGTCCAGTTTTGGGGAGGGAAATGGGAGGTGGTGGCAGGGAGGAGGCAGAAGACATCTTTAATAAATAAATTAATTAATTAAAAAAAAGAATTGAAAGGCAAAAAAAGAATATTAACTACTATTGTTGAAAAGATCACATAGGAGATTAATTTTTTTTAATATACCATTGACCTTTAAAGACTTGTTTATCAATACCTTTAAAATGAGGGTTTTGCGAATTTATCTGCTTTGAAAGGTATCCTCTGAAGTGAAAAGAGAGAAAAGTGAGGTCAAATCATTTTCAAGGATTCTTTCACTTTAACCATTTCACTATACTGTCATAATACCACTTTTTTTTTAAAAAAAGAAAATAACCTTTCTCTAAGTCCAAGGAGCCACAAAAGTAAAGAAAAAGCCAGCGTGCGGACCTTTCTATGGAATCCAATATTCCTCTAGCTTCAGCAGGTGTCCAGTTACAGAGAAACATTTTAGTAATCATAAAGTTCAGACAGACCTCGTGTGACCCTATCCATTCCTGACCAGCAAATAGTTTTTGTTTAACTTCGAAAGAAAGCAGACAAACCCTGCAAGGTTACTTATAATCATGACACCATTTTTAGAATTGCCATGTGCTGGGAACATGCCTTCTCGCTTCCTCCTTCCAGCCACGGTATAAATCTGAAGGACTTTGTTATGGCTCTTATACTTGGCACATCTTAGGCCTATTTAGAACATCAACACCATCAATCACATACCATGAGGCCGAGCAGCTGGATGAACCCAGCTATCATGCAGGGTTATTTGTCATCTGGGCAAGTCTGGTTGGTGTATAACACTCCTTCGGTCCCAGAACAATTTTCCCGCTCCAAAAATATTCTCTTTGATTCAGGAAACGTGTGATTAATAAAGGACAAGGGTTTAAAGCTGAAGGTCAAGGCTAAAAGTCTTAACCAAACAAGTGCACCGCTCACTAAGGTTTGCATCAGCAGGCAAAAATCCTCTCGAAGAGCAGCCGCAGGGAAGAGACGCAAATCTGCATGCTGAGAATTTTGAGGGGGCTCCACCAACCTGCTCGCTTTAAGATATTTGTTTAAAATAATGTTGTTCACCTGAGAAATATTTGCCGTAGAATAATAGCACTGTATCAGACATTTAAAAGGCCCATCATAAACATTTACAATTTAATATGGAAAGTCAAAGTGAAGAAGACATAATTTAGGCAATATGATCCGTGGAGGAAATTTGTTCTATCACATTAGAACAATTTGCATTAAAAATAAATTGTGTTCTAAGAAGTCTATTTACACTAAAATGGATTTAAAAGCAACACTCCATTCCCCATATTTTTATTTTATTTACATGCCAATCTCCAATACTTTACAGCACTTTTCCATTAAATAGTTTTTTTTCACTTATCTTTGTTTTTCCTCCTTCCACCAAAAGACCGTTTTCCCCCACACTTATAGGATGCTGAGTTTTCTTTTCCCTAGGCAATGCTAGCATTCTATTTCATAATGGTATTAATAATAGTATTTGATGTTTATGAGTTGTTTTTACTTGATGATAGAAAATAAGTAATCCTTAATCAAATAAATATCAAAAGTCCAGTTGTTGATCAGGATTGCGTTTCCTAACATTGTCTTAATTGGGATGATTGCGTTACTTGTTCTCAAATGTGGATTTAATAATGTTTATTCCACTGGACTTACAAAAGGAATCATACGCTCCCGTGGAATTCTATACAGACGTTCTCAGGAAATGATGACTGGACACAGTTACAGTGCTCGTGATTAGGAGGCCGAGGGATGACCGCCAGTCACCGCTGAACCGGTGTCTACAGGCGTCTGAGTTTCTGAACCCAGGACACGTTAGGTAATCAGACTTGCTGACGTTGCCCTATCTTCATCTCCTACCTCTCTGTTAAGGGAAAGGAGCGAACACAGAACCGCAGCAGAGACACCACACTCAGTCAGTTGCCACTGAAGCTCACGCCAGCAAGGCTGTCTGTCATATAAGGCAACTGTACCGCCGACTGCCTTAAAGCCGTAGCTTTCCAACATCAAGGGGCTTCTGACGTCACCTGCCTTAGACTTAGCGTCCTATGGCTGTGGAAAGTGACCTTCAGTTAAGACCTGGCAAAGATGAAGATAGAACTTTGGCCCCCCAGGTTCAATATTCTCTGTACCGTGACTCAAAGCCTGCCAACGGTTCGACTTGGAATGCAGAACCTCTGTGCTAGCCTGACTAGCTTACAGCCCGGACATCTGTTGCTCTGCGATATATGCTAATACGGCTGACATTGCTTGTGGCTGCTGATGGAGTCTTCTTGGCACTGCACATGCATAATGCTCTCCGTTAATTCGGCTGACCCTGTTTAACAATGACAATGTGTGTGAGGCCCCGGTTTGTTAGCGTTCATTCTTACAAAAACAGGGTTACTGACCTTGTCATATTTAACAGTGTTGAGCAGAATGGCAATGTGAATCCGGAGGGCAAATAAAAAAATTCCCATTTGTAATATCAGAAACATGCTCCTTAGTCTGCTCCTCCCTTCCGTCTGTGTCTAAGCACTAAACAAGTATATTTATTGTTCAGCTGGAAGGTCCACCATATCATGCACTAATAAAACCCAAGGATTTTTATAAATTATTATAAAAACTGTTTATACCATGCTGTGTCATCCAAGAAAAGGAATACCTTTTGTGGAATAATGTGCGTGGGCCGGGGTGGTGGCCTCTCTACATTTGCTCTAACATCCTTCCTCTACAGAATTCAAAAACAACAGAAAAAAAAACCCATGAAAATCATCATCTTTTAAAACTATGTTCTTTATAACCATTGTCTCAACCTGAGTTTTAAAAATGTTTCCACATTGTGACGATGGGGCCTGTCCGTGAGGCCTGATTCACGTGTCTGTGCACTGAATGTCTGTGCACTGAATCTCTATTCCTGCCTGAGCAGAGACACAAGCCTAAGTTCACGTTTAACAATGCAGCATTGCCTTGGTGCCTCTTGCTCGTTCTTTCCCTCAGGGTCTTAAAGGAATGAATCAGAAAATTGCTCCCTCATGCTAAGCCAGCATCTGCACCTGTGTTAAATTCACATATAAATGAAATGGAAGGTTTGTGGGTAGGGATAAATGTCAGCAATACTAATAGGATGATATAGCTGAGTTTAAATTCTCAAATGGACCAGTATCAACGGGAGTGGTTTTTTTTTTTTTTAATAGGTGCATTGGTTCACAACTAGCACTGGAATTAAAGATATAATCATGCCGGCAAACTGTCCTCAAGTTTATGATTAGAAGCATCTGGCTGCAGATATTAGGAAACTGGCATGATCAGATATTCTGAAAATATTGACAGACCAAAATTTTTATTTTGCCTTCTTTGAGTACCCTGCACCGCCTTTCAAGTCCTGCAGCAAAGTCTGTGTGGTTCAGGTGTCTCACGAGAGCGCATGGAAGTGAGCAAACTACTGGAGTAGATACAACACAGAGAAGAGCCAGAAAGCAGAAGAGCGACGGGTCTCGAGACCTAAAAAATCAGACAGATTTTGTGATGCTCTGGACATGTGGGAGGGTAGAAGCGAACGCAGGATGCACCGATAAAGGAGAATGAGCGGATTTAAACCAGGGAATATATGGGAATGTTTTGTTTTGTTTCTTTCTCATGCACGGATGAAGGTGCTCAAGACAAACCAGTTTGCTCCACAGAGAAGCAAACTCGCTAATGAAATAATCCCGTCGGCTGGGTTCACATCGCTCGGTATTCAGGTTTGAGGCAATCCTGGTCACTGTGCACTCTAGATGCAGGCTTCTATCGATGTGAGGGATTTTGCTATCAGAGAAAAGAAGAGGAAATGACAGAGAAATTTAAGGATGAGAACAAGATGCCTTTGCTTTATCAGTCATGCAGCACAAACTGAGGCCAACAATCATTGCATGTTGCAATGGAGGCTGCTCAAGAGCGAATCAATTGACTCCAGATGGTACTTTCCTGTGAGTTGTTTTTTTCAGAGAGAGAGAGAGAGAGAGAGAGAGAGAGAGAGAGAGAGAGAGAGAGAGAGAGAGAGAGAGAGAGGCGGAGAAAGAGTAAGGGAGAGGAAAAAGGGGAAAACTTTATGGGAGCAGAGACCACAGGCAAATAAACTAAAGGAATCACAAAGTACAAATAACTTCTTTGACTCCGAAGCCCTGCCTCTTTAAGCCTGGTGACTAAAATAATAAAACAAAATTGCCTATGGTAAATTACTTCAGGGATATTTACAGATGGCTGGCGCTTATCTAAACAAAATATTGCTGAAACAACTCTAGAGAAAAACGTTCCTGATATGGTGTCGAACACACACACACAAGCGCAGCACTTCTGCCTGTTTATGGCGCGTTGTCAGGAAGTAAACTCCAGGAAGAAATCCCTGAGACTCCATCCTCAGGCACACGAGGGTTACAAATAGAATTTATGTAAAGCTCAAGTATTAAACCTAGGGTGCCAAAGTTCTAGCCATCTTTGCCAAGTTTTAAGGAGGTGTTGATGTCCATGGGATTTTTAGTCCTTTTAAGAAGTTAACGTGGAAAATTTTAATTTCAGAAAATGATGAGCTGAGAACTGGGGAGGTTGCTCGGTGGGTAGGCACTCAGCATGCAAGCATGGGGAACAGGGATCAGAGCCTTGTACCTATATAAACGCTGGTCTGCCCGGGCAGCCTACCTGTAATTCCAGCATTTGAGGGTTGAAGATGGGTCACCAGAGCAAACCGCCTAGTTAGACTAAAAGAGTTGGTTACTTCTGGCTTTAAGGAAAGGACACTGCCTCAATAATATAAGGTGTAGAGCAAACCCAATTCAAAACCAACTCTGGCCTCCACAGCACACCCATGTACTTGAACATCTGCACACATGTGCACACACACACACACAAGCACCCACACACCCAAGCACAACACTCACACATACACAAAAAAAGATACATTAAAGTATATTAAGAAATCTGTTTGAAGAAAAATTTTTGCTATTCTTATGCATTTGAGTTGACCAATTCTAACAGTGAAAATGTAGCCTTCATCTTGGAACCAGAGTTCCTGAAATACCTTACTTGAAATTATGGTAAGTGCCATACAACTAGAAACATTTTGCTTTATGTATTTCCTAAATATTGAATGCTTAAGATTAGCTGAAAGGACCCATTTCTCCGTAACCTTGTCACCATGAAAACCAACCTGCTTTCAAGCGCCCAGGGTCTCATCAAGTCTGTCCTCGTGAATGCATCTTTACATAGAGTTGCAGGTATGCTAGAATCAACACTTTTTCCTAAATGATAACTTTACAAGAGCCTTAATATTCAAAGATTTGAACATCATCCAGTGCTCTAGAATCAAGAAGTTGAATTTGTATACTTATCTAACTGGCTAATTTTTATCTAAGGTTTTTTTCTAGTTAATTATTATTAAACATTTTATTTGTGTTGGACTAGAATTTTCCCCCTAGAATGAAAAACAAGACCTTAATCCAGACTGTCAAAATACTGTGCTCTGAAGGGCCTTTACTGGGGATCTAATGTATTGCAGTTGCTGTCTTGAAATTTAGAAAAAAACGTCTTTATTTATTATTATTGTTTTTTATTGTTTATTATTATTTTCTTGTATGTGCTTGTTTTGCCTGCATGTATATCTGTGCACCGCATGCATGCCTGGTTCCTGCAGAGGCCAGAAGAAGTCATTGGGCTTCCTGAAACTGGAGTTACAGACAGTTGTGAGCTGCCATGTGGATGCATGGAATTGAACTTGGGTCCTCTGGGAGAGCAGCCAGGGCTCCAACGTGAACCCCCCCCCCACACACACACAGTGTGGCTATTAGTACGTGGTAAGGACCAGGTGTCATGCTTGTCCCAGGGCAGAGCTTACAGTTTCCCAAAGCGTGCTCACTTGAGTGGGCGGGAGAATCTGACTTCATTGTCCTGGCCCATGCTCTGTGTTTATTTTGCATTGAGCTCTATAAATCAAGGTGCTATCCCTAACCCTGAGCCAGGGCAGGAGACTGGATCTTAGACAATGGGTCCATAAATGATAAAACAGAGTCCCACCCTTAAGGCTGTCTCTCTTCACTGTGCTATTGAGAGTCATCTCCCTGAGAAATAGCGGTGTGAATGAGGATTACTGCTAGATGCTGGGCTTTGTGTGTGATACTTTTCCTCTGGAGTAACCTGTAGGTGACCTGGAGCCCTCTCTTTTTAAAAACTATATGTAATTATTACAATTGGTTGTTTGTGGTTTCATGCTTGTATGAACACAGAATGAAAACGCCAGGGCAGAGGTGTGGGATCAGAGGACAGCTTGCGAGAACGGGTGTTCTCCTTCTACCATGTGTCTCCTGGGTGGCAAGTGCTTTGACCTATTGAGCCGTCTCACCAATCCATGGAACTCTTTATTAATAATGTAGACCTGTAACCAGCTCCAGATTTCTAGGGTTTCTTCTGATGAGCGTGAAACCCTTGAAAGAAAAGTGTATGCCTTAATCTCATTGCCGTGGTTGAATTTTGATTCATCCGAATTTATAACTTAAACCCCTAGTTCCTTCTGTTTCAGAATGTGATTGTATGGTTGCATTTAGACAGCCCTTAAGTAGGTAGTTAAGTTAAACTGGAACCATCAGGACGGACCTCAAGCCTATCACCCAGTGCCACTGTAAGAAGAAGACACTGGGAAAAAGAAAGAGGCCATCCAGCACATATTTTGAGAGAAAGGACATGCCAGGACACACAGGAGGCAGTCACATTCATCTGTAAGAAAGGATAGGGCCATCCTATAGCCATACTGATGAATATCTTGCGTATCACCATAGAATCTTCATCTGGCGATGGATGGAGATAGAAACAGAAACCCACATTGGAGCACTAGACTGAGCTTCCAAGGTCCAAATGAGGAGCAGAAGGAGGGAGAACATGAGCAAGGAAGTCAGGACCACGAGGGGTATGCTCACCCACTGAGACAGTGGGCTGATCTATTGGAGCTCACCAAGGCCGGCCAGCTGGACTGGGACTGATGGAGCATGTGATCATGCTCTGAATGTGGCTGGCAATGAGGGCTGACTGAGAAGCCAAGGACAATGGCACTGGGTTTTGACCCTACTGCATGTACTGGCTTTGTGAGAGCCTAGTCTGTTTGGATGTTCACCTTTCTAGACCTGGATGGAGGGGGGAGGACCTTGGACTTCCCACAGGGCAGGGAACCCTGACTGCTCTTTGGATTGGAGAGGGAGGGGTGGGGGAGGGAAATGGGAGGTGGGGAGAAGGTAGAAATTTTTAATAAAAAATAAATTAAAAAAGAAGTGATCGGGCCTCCGAAGAGATCATCCATGGAACACCTTAGTCGTGAATAAGCTTCTAGCCCCAAATGCAGAGAGAACAGATTTCTCTTGTTTTAGCCACTCGATCTGTTGTGTTTTATCTTGGAAACCTTAGAAAACTAGCAACCTTACCCTTGTTATAAATCTATTCCTCTTTTGTTGGCCTCGATCATATAGTAGCAGAGTTCTCCTGAGTACTTCAAAGCCAAAGATAAGTGAAGGCTACTGACTAAAACTTGGTACATGTATAGGACAGAAACCAAGTGAGTCTGGAACACTAAGAGAGAAAACGTGGGACAAAAGAGCCAAGATTCCACAGGTAAGGAGCCATCCAACCGCTGCCAATAAGCTTTGCTTTTGATATCAGTAAGCAATATGGAATACTGCATGCTCATTGCTCTTTTTCTAGATTTACTTATTTTATGTATATGAATGCTTTCCTCACGTATGTAAGTGCACCTGTGTGTGTCTGGTGCCTGCGGAGGTCACGAGGGCATGTTGAGTCCCCCTGGAACTGGAGTATTGAATGTTTGTGAATCCCCGTGTGGGAGCTAGGAACCGAACCTTGGTCCTCTGAGTGAGTGACATGTGCATGTAATAACTGAACCATCTCTCCAGCCCATGTTAGTTGTTTTTGAAAGTCACTATATCAATAGAACAAAACTAAGTCTTTCTCTCACCGTACCCCTTTTCATTTTTGCCTCAGAGGTAACCAGCTTTAGATAATATTATTTCAGAATATTTTTTTAAATGTACTCAGGAAATGCACATTCATGTCTACAGTTTAATTTTGATGACCTCAATTAAATTATTTAAAAACTGTGAACACAGGGTGTGCATTTTGTCGTTTGTTTTCCATTTAACTATGTGTATTAGGGGTTTTTCTATATCTGTTTTGTCTATTTATATTTATATTTACAAAATATAATGCAACTCAGAGTATAGATTCTTTATAGTTTAATGAACTATTGCCTTACTGATAGACATTTAGCTTATTTTCTATATTTCCAGTCCTGGTGATGAAATTTGGAGTCTTGCATATGCTAGCCCAACCCTGTACTGGCAAGTTAAACACCGGCTCATCCCTTTCATTTTTATTTCTCAATTTACACCCAGGTGGGGCCAAACTCATGATCCTACTGCTACAGACTCCAAAATTCTGGGATTACATGTCTGTACCATCATACCCGGCTTTCTAACTTTTGTGACAATAATATTACAAACAATTTTTTTTTTGAGTCAGGGTTTTACTATGTAGTCCAGGCTGGCTTGAAAATTGCTATGTAGACCAGACTGACCTTAAACACACAGATAACCACCTGCTTCTGCCTCCCAAGAGCTGGTATCAAAGATAAACCCTACCACCCCTAAAAATAACAACAAATAACCTTTTTGTGTCCACACATCTGTGATATTTAGATTTCTATCGCCATATGTCTCATGAAAATCGAAGGCTCCAGTGTTACTTCTGGACTCCTTTGGGGGAATTGAAGGCTAACACTGTCGTTTCAACTCTGAATTGTGTATATGAAAACAGGCAGAGATGTGGCTGTGTAGGGTTGCCAGCAAGCTTGGTAGAATATGACAGGGCCATGAAGCAAGTTGCACCCAGAGTGGAGATTTGCAGTATTTTCTTTAGAAGGAAGCAAAGGTTCTTGAGTTTAGACTGTAGCCTGTTTGTGGTTTGAGATAGAGAGATAATAAAGCCGTGGCTACGGTCTGATTCGGTGCCAGCAAACATCTCCATCCCAGGAGACCAGCACCAATGCAGGGCGACTGAGGATCGCCTCTGAAAGCAACGTGTGAGGCATAATATTCTCTTCTGAGTGAGGCTAAGCATTTCCCTTTGTGTCTATGTTTCAGATCAGGCTTTAGGTGAACGATGAGACCTCATTTATGTGAGCAACTACATAGCCATGCTCTTTGGCTTCCGAGGGGTTGTATCCCGATAAACCTGCTGTAACCTGAAATTGCATTTAGCCACTTATCCTACCTCATAGAGTGGCTTAGCAATGCATCGTATTACAGAGTGTAGGCTGTGTCCCTCACAACAATCTCAGCTGTGAAACTGTGGCTTGCTGCCACTGCACGGCATCAAAGGTGGCATTGTACCACCCATCAGAAGCCCAGGAAATGGTACAAGTTCAAAACTCAAGCATGGCTGCCACTGAATCTGATTCATTCTCATGGCACAATAAAGCTGGAATATCGGGCGGGGTGTGTGTGTGTGTGTGTGTGTGTGTGTGTGTGTGTCTAGTCCTGGCAGGTGCTGCTTTGGGTGTTTTGTTTGTTTGGTTAGTTTTTTGTTTAAGAAGTTAATATCTGAAACCATTTATCCCAGTAGTTTACTGAACAGAGAGGAGAACACACTAGAGAACCATGTTTAAAGTCAATGAGCAATTTAGGCTAAATCTTGCCACGTTCAGCCTCCCGTCTCCCCTCTGCCTCGGTTTTTCAACATCTGAAGGTTTCTGCTCTCGCTTCTCTCCGGCAGAGCTGCCTCTCTGCTTCAGGCAGGCGCTGGTCCAGAAGGTCTGGAGTTTTGCCTTGCCTCACCTTTATTGCTCTGTTCCTTCGTCCAATCAGGCTTCCAAAGCCTCTAATTAGCCATTTCCCTTAATTACTCCAGCTAGGGCTTCATCTGGTTGCCAATTCTCCCACTGCTTAGGACTCAAAGTGGCCGCACCTTCTCCAGAGGAATGTCTCTCTCCTGGAAATGTATCCCCACCTCATCTCCACCCTGTCTTGTCACTTCCGCAGCGTGGCATGAGGGTGGGGGTGCTAAGTCTGTGTGTCTCATTCTGAGCCACGTTAATTCTAAGTTTGAGAAAATAAAATTCTTACGTAGTTCCAAGTAGAACTGGCTGACTCGCTCCTGAGCCGAGAACCTCAGCATTGAAGGCTTAGCTCATTTCTACCATCCGCGAGATGTCAGACCCTAGTGAATCAGAGCCCCCTTTATTTAATTTTAAATGATATTTATTTATTTTGTGCGCATGTAGAGGTCGGGGGATGACAGCTTGCAGGAGTTGGCTCTCTCCTTCGCCGTGTGGGTCCTAAGGCGAGAACTCAGGTCACCAGTATGGCAGCAAGCACCTTTGCCCACTGTGCCTCTTGGTGCCTTTATCTTCACCCTTGTCTGTTATGTATTTTGGCTGATGAGCAGATAAGCCAAATTAAGACGCCATATGCCTTGAGGATAATGTCTAATAGTTGAGGAACTGATGTAGGTCACAGTGAGATTGACCTATGAAGACTAGGCAGAGATTCCATGGGTGACACTGTGTATTTAAAAGTGCAGTTTGGAATTTCTCTAGACTATCCCCAGAAACAAAACTCATTATTTGATAGACACTTTTTTGATGACTAATAAATTAGCTCTCTCAGCACCTTGCTAGGTAACATTCTTTATACTTGATATTTTACTTTATGGAAATATGTTGACCGTAAAACCGTCTCTCGTTTCAACCGTGAATAACCCCAGGCCTCTCTTTCTTATGGTTCTAGTTGTGGGGTTATGATAGCCTTGTCATTCTTCAATGGGAATGTGTTAGAAACACACGTGTCTGCCAGGAAATTTAAAATTTAAAACTTGGAGCTGGCGAGGTCCTGGGCTTCCCAAGTCTCTGAAGAGAGTATGAGATGCATCAGCTAGAGCCCAGGAGCCCTGGGTGAACAGTCCTGTTTGCTGCCTTTAAGACAGGGTCCCTCCTTGGTCCATGGTGAGACTGCTTGGCTGGAGGAGGGTGCCTGTCAGTCACACACGGAGGACTCCTGCAGGCTTTGAGCATGATGATTTGTTGTACTTGAAATTTTTGCTCCATTAAATTCTCTAAAAATCCTCTTATATTTTTAAATTTATTTAAAATTCAGATTTTCTATTTCTCATCGTATCACTGCTTTAATTAGGCGTAACAGATTGAAATTAGGTATCACAGAATAACTTTGCATGTTGAGACTAACAATGCTGCAATTTATTCCACATGATGATAACCCCTCCCATACCTGTCTGAGTCACTAAGCAAACATGAATATGCAAAGAACAAACCTTCATACTTCTGGGTTCTCAGATTTTGAAAGGAAAAAAAAAAACAGTCATTTATTTCCAAGCCTCGCGAACTCTTCCCAAGTATAGAATTCTTTATTTGGGGTCTCATGGTAGAATGGCAAATTTTGGTGTGCCAAAGAAAAAGGTTCATATAATAACTGATTCCCATAAAAACAAATAATAAATAAATAACAGGAGAAATATGCCACAGACTATTTGCATATGATAATTTCATAAGACATTCCCCTTGGGAAACACGTGAGTGAAATTAATTCATAATCAGTAGGAACCCAGTGGGAATGTGTTCCTTGAAATAAATAACCCCAAATTATTCTTGGGCTGTGAAGTTTGTTTACTGCCTTAACTGAAGTGTGTATCAAACACAGTGCCTTAACATTGGCTGTGAACTGGAGGAACCAGGCAGCTCCCGTGTTTTCCTCTATTCTGCTGTTAATGTTTCTTGGCTAACATTTCAAACCGCAAGTAAGATTTGTTACCATGGTTGAATTTTTAAAAGATACTTAGCAGTTTTCTAATTTAAAAAATTATTTAAAACACATCTCCACATTCCAAGAGCAATGAGGACTCTTAAACAAATAGAGTTTCTCCCTACTTGAAATTCACAGGGCTGCAAGCTATTCCTCCAAATATCAGTTTCTGCCCAGCCTCACCATAGCCTTTTAACACTGTAGAGGCAGTTGCTGTTATTTTAAAGGTTTCAGTGAAAGGACACATTGTAAACTCAGTAGAATTCTTGACACATCAGTTGTCAAACTGTTAGAATTTATATCAACAAAGTTTTAGGAGCCCAGGAAAGGGCTCAAAGGCTAAGGACTTGGCTCCACGTGCATGGTCCTTGGGCGTGAATGAGCTGAAGGGAAAGTACTTAACAGGTGGTCTGTGGCCTACAGCAGGAAACAGCCAGATCCTCTTTGATTTCCTTAAATGAGAGAGTGACAGAGCACACATTGACCTTAATCTTATCTGAGAGCAAACCCCACTGTCTCTAATCTTGGCAGGCGAATGACTGTTTATCAGCCATTTCCCCCGGGCGTGCTGCTGAGGTCGTTGGTTCAAGATTTTGGAGATGTGGGGGGAAAGTGGGTAGTTTAGGGGCTACAGACTTTATTCAGAACAGAGAACACTGGGAATTAGAAGAAAAAAAATGGCAACTGCAATTTGTGTCTATTTCTAAGATTTCTCTTTAATTGTAGTCGTTCTGCGTTCTACCAACTTAGGTTTGGTATTTCATTGAACAGACTGCACCTGGTGGTAGGCTGCAAAGAACTTGACATGATTTTGCAAAGGCCTTACAGATTTGAAGCAACAAAGCAGGGTTTTAACTGGCATGTCGTTGGATTCCAGAGGCTGTTTACTACTGCAAAATGCTCCTTTCTTCCTCCCTCCCTTCCTTGACTATGCTGTGGGATAATGCTCTTGTGCATTGTAAAGATTTGTCACTTATTGGTTTAATAGAATGCTGACTGGCCAGTAGCTAGGCAGGAAGTACAAGTGGGGTGACCAGACTGGAAGAATTCTGGGAAGAGAAAAGGCAGAGAACAGTCGCCACCCAGACACAGAGGAAGCAAGATGAGAATGCCCTACTGAAAAAAAGGTACCAAGTCACACGGCTAAACATAGATAAGAATTATGGGTTAATTTAAGTTGTAAGAGCTAGTTAATAATAAACCTGAGCTAAGAGGCCAAGCAGTTTATTATCTAATAAAAATGGAGAGGACAGCTTTCAGGCTCAGTCTCATTTTGAGGATACCTGGAGGCAAGATTGTCATTTTGAACTGAGGTAGAGGTAAGAGCAAGTGACTGACTGTTTTGCTTTGCTGGTGCTACATGACTATATCTCGTAGCAGAAACACTCCCCCCTGGCTTTCCTTTCCCCCACGAAGGCTGCCTTTAGTTATCCATCTAACCCAAAACCGTCCATGTAAAAACTGTGACTGCATCGAGGTTGTATTTGTACTGCTTCTTGTATGTGTATCTGAGAGCCAAGTGGATGGGTAGACGGACTGATTTGTGCCTAGATGGTCATGGTCACTCCTGGAACAGTGTACCAGGAGTTGGAGGAGAGTGATGCAAACACTGACAAAGCCTAGGAACTAATCAAAGAGTAATCAGGGCAGATTAAAAAAGAAATAGCTCCTTCAAGGTGTCAAGAAGGAAATACTGTGATCCGTGGGTGCTTCCAGGTAATGGTACTAAAATAGATGAAGTTAACCTCCAGATTAGTGTGATATTGTGGTGATGGAACTGGAAATTATCACGGAAGGAGGAAACAGACCCAGAAAGACAAATAGTGCACACTGGGTTTTGTGAATCCTGGTTCCAAATCTCTGGATTGGAGCACACAGTCTGCTATAACTGGAGAAGCCAGGGAAGTAGGAGAACACAGCCTGGGTGCCGGAGAAGGAGCACTAGAAAGGAAGCTAAGGAAACCCAAGTGGAGTGAGTGAGGAAGGGAGGATGGGAGAGGGAGGAGAGCGGGTAATACAGACGGCGAGGGAGGAACAGGCAAGAAGTAACACTAGGAATGCTTGATAAAGTCTTAGGGAAACATATTCCTTAATAAGATTACTTAAAAATACAGTGTGCACGTGTGTGTGTGTGTGTGTGTGTGTGTGTGTGTGTGTGTGTTAAATGGAGTTATGCCACATGGGGTAATAATGTCTCCACCAAAAAAGATATGGACCGTCTAACAAAACTCAGTGCTGGGCATGAGAAATCACCCTTCAGGGAGTTGGTCAGAGGATCAAGAGATTGGCAAAATAATAAGATCCAACGTCTGAGGAGACGTCACAGTTTGGTTCTAGGGCTCGGAGGAAATGAGATGGAGCTGCCCTGGAAGCTGCCCTGAGGACTAGCTCTTGTGTTATCAGAAGGCGCTGTGCAAGCCGCTGAGAAAGAGAAGTAACAAATCGCCGCCTACCACGCAGCCATAAAGCCTGCAAATTCTAAAGACAAGCAGCCCAAGAGAACAGCGCAGCAGGGGGACTTTCGTCTGAGTGGTAACCAACAGCTGCCTAACTGGAGTGAAGGCCAGCTAAATAGTAGGGAGTTCGTGCCTGATTCTATAAGCCTAGCCAAGTACCCATGGCTGGAAAGGCCATAGACTCGGAGGATAGCCTATTATTGCCGTTTTCCTAAGCCACTATTGAGTGGCTAACCTACACAGGTGTCTGCAGCAGCCTTTGTTATAAGCTGCCTAGCAACATGCGCCATTTGTAAGGAGAGTCTAGCTGAGGGTCTTGCTCCTAGCTACTGGAAGAGTCTGAAGCCCTCTGCCTCTGATACAACGTTCCAGTTTTTTTTCTTTGTAATTGCCGGTAGGTTCTTCCACAAATCCCAAACTTCCCCTCAACCCCAAGAAAAAGCTAGAAATTGTATTGAACAAACCTAGCTTCCCAATTTGACGGAGCTATCAAAGTACGAGAGCCTTAACAGCATTAGAAAATTGACTTCTGTTGCTTTACTGCCATTGGCATTGAATTAAATCCCATACAATAAGTTTCCAAGGAAACTCTATTCCTACAGTTTCTGCAAATACGTTAGTCTATGTACACCAACAATGGAGATCTACACGCAGAGCAACTCCCATCAATAAGAAATGGAGGCAGCAGAAACTGGGAGGGCGTGAAGGAATAAACAGTTTCCTTTAAGACAGTTGCATGACTAGACTTGGTGTTTGTTTGTAAGACCACAAAGAAGCCTTCTAAGTTAGCGCATGCTCTGTATTGTCACTTTACCAGGCCATGTCCAGAAGCAACATCATTGATTACACTAGAGGAGGGAAACACCGCGAAAAGAATGTGTCCTTTCATTAACTTACAAAAATACAATTAGTGATTATTAGTGATTTCCTGGAGAAAGTCCAGAGCTGAATTAAAAATATCTCTAGCCACAGAGATCTTCATTCGTTCCTCAGAGGAAGAAAAGCACACTGTGAGGCTTGTCCATTGTACTTACTTTTAAAACATTAAAGAACTAATTTAGACAGAAACCACAGAGCATTTGAAATGCTTTTTATTTTCTCTTTTACTCCCTGGGAAATGTGGAGAATGTTCCCTTTTCTAAATAAAATGCCCTATAGCATTTAGTCTAGAATGAGAATGCTTGGTTATTCCTTCGTTTGGAATTAATGGATATTCTGCCAAAAATCATAGTTTTCTAAAAGTAGGCACAGTTTTTGATTTGAGCATATTCTCTTTTAGTAGGAAACATATTTTTATACCACTTCCAGGGGGAGGAGGGAACCCTCTAGATAATAACCTCTGGGAACAGCGTAGCTTCCTTTACCACCTAATAGTCAAGATCTTACAATTAAATACATTAAAAATGATTGAAAAGGGGGCATTGCTCTCTGCTTGCTGCGGCAACAGCTCCCAGCAGCTGTGGGAGCAGGCTTCTCGTGCCAGGAGATGCCTACCTGCTGATGCTTTGAAGAGATGCGCAGTACAGACTTCCCCTGGGTACGTGAGGGATGAACTCTGCTTCCAGGCATATGGCGCTTTGAAGACAGGTGTGTTTTGACTGGAAAGACCCGGGGTCAGCGGAGCTCTCCACTGGCACAGGGAAGAAGGAAAAGGAGGTCCAGTTCTGGGGGTACTCGGAGCAGGACCCCAGAGGATTCTCTTGCTATGTTCATCTGCTTGCTATTTGTATGAAATTCCAGCCCGTTTGATCATCACTCTTCTTCTCCCCTCTTGTCTTTTGTTCAAACAGTGTGTGGGACTGAGAATCTGTAGCACACGCTGTGAAGGTCAGCCATTCTCGATTTTTCAGAATGCAGATGACCTCATTTGCTAAGGACTGAGGAATGGATAGGAAGTTAAATTTGCTTTTAAAAGTAAGGAAAAGGAAAGAAAGGAAAAAGAAAAAAGAGAGAGGCATCCTCCTTACGCTGTCACTCAGCACATTCTCCGCTCTGTGGGAGGGTTCACAAGGCTTTATATCACATACCCCCGGGGCCTTATGAGAGTCCACCATTGTTACAGAGGAAACCACATCTTGTACTTCTCAATTAGGATTTTTTTTAAAAAAACATTTATTTATTTTTAATTTTTTGTTTATGTATTTGTGCGTCTGCAGTGTGTATGTGGGAATGATCTTGAAGGCAGAAAGGGGTGATGTGGATTTTTTTTAGCTGGAACTGTAGGTGATTAAGAGGCATTGGATGTGGGTGCTGGTAACTGATCTTGAGTCCCGTGGAAGAGCAGCAAACGTTAAGATACATATTGGTCCCTTACTTAGGAATCTCAAGGTTCGAGGCCCACTGCCTCCAAGGGCAGAGGCCGTCACCATCCCCTCCTGGGAAGCACTCACAGGGCCTCTGTGCTTATGCATGTGCGGTGGCTTCAGGAAGGAGACCGCGCTCTGGTCTGCTTATGGTCCAAGATGAGGGATAGGAAGAACGAGAAAAGAGGATGGGACTCTTAGAAATTGTTCGGCTGGCACATTAGTCAGACCCAAAGACAAAGAGATGTCCTTTGTTCACTTGGGACTGGGTATGGAAATATTCTGTTTTCTAAAGAATTGTGCCTTTCTGTGTCCCCTACATCAGGGAGAAAAGGACCGGGGCGAGATTTACCTGTAGCCTGGGGTCCAAAGTAATAGACGTGGGGTTATATAACTTCTTTTTTTTCCCCAACTTGTCTCTACTGGCAGAAATGCTGGTGATCAAAAGTTAGCTCTGTGCTGTGAGACATTGTATGTACATTAAGTAAGAATGTAGCAGTCCGCCGAGCAGATGTCAGCAGGATTCTAGCCATGAACCCACGGGGAGGAGGAGCCTTCCTCTAGACTGGATACAGTTGGCAAACCAACGGGAGGAAAAAACTGCAGAGAGAGTTGTATTTAGAACAAAGACCGATCTGAAACAGCAAGACTCCCTGTCTTTAATTCTAGGGACCCAAATTAAGGCTTACTTAGAGAAGTTTTACAATTCTGAGAGAACTGGGTGTTCTAAAGCCACACCTTGGTTACTTCCCAGCAATAACTGCAAGGAAAGATCGTTGTTGGATGCATGTTCACAAAGGGGAGAGATAGGAGGTTGCACTTTGTTTGGTTTCCATGAGAGGGAAAGGTAGAAAGAGCCTAGGGCAGCAGATCTCCCACAGACTTGGCACAGTCCTTCAGACAGGCCTACAGCACTCGTGGGTGACGAGAACAGCTGGACCACAGGCTCACAGGCAAGAACTTTCCCGCTTCAGAAACGGGATGATAGGTCTGGGGAGTTTGGCCATTTCTCTCTCAGTCTTTCTCTCTTTCTTTCCACACTTATAGCTAACCACGCTGCTTTTAGTGGCAAAAACCGTTTTATGTTTTATTGAGTATCTGTGGGCAAATGTCCTCAAGCCATTACAAACTTTATAAAGAGATGGAGCCCTGCTCAGAAAGCATCTCTTCTTCCTGGTCCCCAGTGTGGGTAAGTGCATACAAGGGTCCTTAAGATGCTATGATGCTGATGCAAGCCTGGATTTGGAACAAATCCTAGCTTTAAAGAAATGGGGAAAAATTACAAAGAAAGCATCTTTAAGTTTTCCTGTGGAGTTTTATTTTAAAAATTGCCCGAAGAAAGCATCTCTACTCTCATTGATAAGAGAGCCCCCTTTAAGCTACAGTGCTGTAATGAACAGGACGAGAAGAGACACTTTAAAAATATTCTGTTAACTATTTATCTGTAAAATGGGCACCAGTAATCATTTGACCACTTCAGAAAATTGTTATACGGATTGAACGTAGAGCACTGCACAAGGAACATGAAGGAAAGACACAAGCATACCAATCACCTAGGACAGAACATGAACAAGTTCACATGAAAGCTGCTGAAAAATGAAAGCCAGGGATTATTCTGTGGCCGTTACACAAAGCTTTCTACACATATATTGTCGCATGAGGAACACTTTACACCTTTAGAAAAACCAGTAAAGGGAACCTTTTCATGAACTAGTGGTGCGAACCTAGAACCCCAGCACTCTCAGGCAGAAGGATCACAAGTTCAAAACCAGCCTGGAACCCATAGTAAGATCCTGTTTCAAAAAATAAATGCAATAATAAAATAAATCAATAATAACCCTTTCAACATTCTGGGTTATATCTGAAATTAGTCTCTAAATTTCTTGAAACCGGCAGCTCTTTTTCTGTGCATCTATGGGATAAAGCCGACTTGATCATAGTGGATGATTTTTCTGATGTGTTCTTGGATTTGATTTGCCAGTATTTTATTTAGTATTTTTGCATACATGTTCATGAGGGATATTGGTCTGTAATACTCTTTCTTAGTAATGTCATTATGTGGTTTGGGTATCAGGGTAATTGAAGCCTCATAAAAAGAGTTTGGCAATGTTCCTTCTGTTTGCAGTGTGTGGAACAATTTGAGGAGTATTGGTATTAGCTCTTCTTTGAAAACCTTGTAGAAATCTGTGCTGAAACCATCTGATCCAGGGCTGGTTTTGGTTAGGAGAATTTTGATGACTGTTTCTATTTCTTTAGCAGTTATAGGTCTATTTAATTTGCTTATCTGGTTTTGACTTAATTTTAGCAAATGATATTTATCCAGAAACTTGTCCATTTCCTTTAAGTTTTCCAATTTTGTGGAGCACAGGTTTTTGAAATATGTCCTAACGATTCTCTGTATTTCCTCCATTTCTGTTGTTATGTCCCCCTTTTCATTTCTGATTTTGTTAATTTGTTAATTTGGGGTGTTGAAGTCTCCCACTATTACTGTGTGGGGCTTAATGTGTGATTTAAGCTTTAGAAGTGTTCCTTTTACATATGAAGGCGCCTAGTATTCGGGGCATAGATATTCAGTATTGAGATTTCTTCTTGATGTTCTTCTTTGTCTCTTTTGATTGATTTTAGTTTGAAGCCTATTTTGTTAGATATTAGAATAGCTACACCAGCTTGTTTCTTAGGTCCATCTGATTGGAATTTTTTTTACCAACTGTTTACTATGAGGCGATGTCTGTCTTTGAGGTTGAGGTGTATTTCTTGTACGCAGCAGAAGTATAGATTCTGTTTTCATATCCAATCTGTTCAGCCTGTGTCTTTTTATAGCTGAGTTGTGTCCATTTATATTAAGGATATTAATGACCAGTGATTGCTAGCTCCTGCTAATTTAGTTTTTTGTTGTTGGTGATGTTATTTTGTGTGTTTTTCCCTTCTTTGGTATTTGCTGCTGTGAGATCATCTATTGCCCGTGTTTTTGTGGATGTAGCCACCTTCCTTGGGTTGGAGTTTTCCTTCTAGTACTTTGTGTAGGGCTGGGTTTGTGGCTAGGTATTGGTTAAATCTTGTTTTGTTCTTCTATGGTGACTGAAAGTTTTGCTGGTTATAATAGTCTAGGCTGGCGTCTGTGGTCACTGAATGTCTGCATAACTCTTTTTTTTTCTCCACTTAGGAGTTTATTAGAGAGGGTGTGAATAGGAGTGGGAAGTCAGTGTGCACAGAAACGGAGGAAGATGGCATGTCCAGCTTTTGTCCTCTTTTTTAAAAAATTAATTAATTAATTAAAAATTTCCATTTCCTCCCATCCTCCCATTTTCCTCCCACTTCCCCCACTCCCCCTCCTCCTTACTCTCGAGCCCTAAGAGAAGTCAGGTTGCCCTGCCCTATGGGAAGTCTAAGTGCCCCCCACCCCCATCCTAGGAAGGTGTGCATCCAGCTCCCAAAAAGCCAGTACATGCAGTAGAATCAAAATCCAGTGTTATTATCATTGGCTTCTCAGTCCGCCCTCATTGTCAGCCACATTCAGAGAGTTTGGTTTGATCACATGCCCATTCAGACCCAGTCCAGCTGGCCTTGGTGAACTCCCATTAGATCATTCCCACTGTCTCCGTGGGTGGATATACTCCTCAAGGTTCTGACTTCTTTGCTCATGTTCTCCCTCCTTATACTCTTCATCTGGGCTTTGGGAGCTCAGTCCAGTGCTCCAATGTGGGTCTCTGTCTCTATCTCCATCCCTCACCAGATGAAGGTTCTATAGTGATATGCAAGATCAGTGTGTCTATGGGGGAAGGCCATTTCAGGCACCCTCTCCTCTGCTGCCCATGGATTTAGTTGGGGAAATCCCCTTGGACACCTGGGAACCCCTCTAGATCCAAGACTCTAGCCAACCCTAAAATGGCTCCCTTAGTTAAGATATCTTATTCGCTGCTCCCATATCCACCTTTCCTCCATCTCAGTTATCCCATTCCCTCAAGCTCTCCCCAATCTTCCACTTCTCCCTTCTCTATCCCCATCTCCCCTTCCCCCAACCCACCCCCACACCCTTATTCCCAATTTTTGCCCAGCGATCTTGTCTACTTCCAATATCCAGGACGATAACTATATGTATTTCTTTGGGTTCACTTTCTTATTTAGCTTCTCTAGGATTACAAACTATAGGACCACTTCCTACGTATAACCCCAGTAGCACAGACAATAAGAGCAACAATGAATAAATGGGCTCTCCTGAAACTGAGAAGCTTCTGTAATGCAAAGGACACTGTCATTAAAACAAAAAGGCAACCTACTGAATGGGAGATCTTCACCAACCCTTCATCAGACAAAGGTCTGATCTCCAAAATATATAAAGAACTCGAGAAACTAGACATTAAAACTCTAACCCAATTAAAAAATGGGGTACTGAACTGAACAGGGAATTCTTAACAGAAGAAGTTCAAATGGCCAAAAGACACTTAAGGTCATGCTCAACCTCCTTAGCAATCAGGGAAATTCAAATCAAAACAACATTGAGATACCATCTTACACCTGTCAGAATGGCTAGAATCAAAAAAACCAATATTAGCCTATGCTGGAGAGGTTGTGGAGTAAGGGAAACACTCATCCATTGTTGGTGGGAATGCAAACTTGTGCAACCACTTTGGAAACGAGTGTGGCAGTTTCTTAGGAAACTGGGAGTCAACCTACCTCAGGATTCAGCAATTCCACTCTTGAGAATATACCCAAGAGATACCCAATCATACTAAAAAAGCATTTGCTCAACTATGTTCATAGCAGCATTATTTGTAACAGCCAGAACCTGGACACAACCTAGGTGCCCCTCTAAAGAAGAATGGATAAAGAAGGTGTGGCACATATACACTTTAGAGTTCTACTCAGCGGTAAAAAACAATGACATCTTGAATTTTGCATGCAAATGAATGGAAATAGAAAACACTTTACTGAGTGAGATAACCCAGACCCAAAAAGAGGAATATGGTATGTACTCACTCATAAGTGGATTGCAGTCATAAACAAGGGACATTGAGTCTGCATAACTCTTGACCAGGACCTTCTTTCTGACTTTCATTGTTTCCATTGGGCCTGTTCAATTGCTCATGTGGAGTTTGCTGCCTCAGGCTTGCTTTGGCTGAGTTCAGGGGCTCAGACCTGTTTCCATAGATTCCCTGGCCTGAGCCCACTCCCACAAAGGTCCCTGGCTTGGGCCCAGTCCCTCAGAGGGCTCTGGCTCTGTAATGTATTTTTTCTATCCAGTCTCTTTTTGATCTTCCTCTTTTGGGTAGACAGAAGGCAAGGGTTACCGTGAATCTGTGAGATGGAAGGCACACTGGCCTCTAGGTCATCATGTGGAGGAGAAGACTGGTCAGGAACTCTCACTATGGACTATTCAGGGCTAGCACACGAATCTCTATCATATTTGAGTCCCTATATATTTTTAGGGAGCATTGCTTTAGTTCATCCTGATATGGATGTATTGTCACACTTTTCTGACCACATGTGAACGGTGTCTTTAGGAAAGGATAAAACAGTTTGATGTCATGGAAGTCAAAGAAAACAAGTGTGTTTGAGGAAACAGGCTGTGGCAGGCCACGTATCACACTGTTAGAGTCTCAGTGAATGGACCCCACATCTGGTCGTTGCATAGTGTCAAGAAAAGATACCTCTTGGAGCCAGGTTTCTTAAGTATTAGGAATTTCTCCTGTGAAATAACACCTTACCTGCCTTACATGGAAGATTAATGCATGCTAAATGTCCATATTCTACCAAAGAATGGGTCAGGTCTGAACATGTCTGAAACGTGCCCATGACTCAGCCTGAAAGTTTCAATCCACACATCTCTGTAGCCTGACCATCTGGGTGATTATGGCTAAGTGGGAGCATCTGAAGGAAAGCTCTGTCCATCACTTTCAAAGAGCCCCATTGGCCTCCACACTTGAGCTCAGTGCAATTCTCTCAAGAGCAGAACTTTCAAAGTCAAGTTTTTGCATCCCGTTCCCTGTGGTCAGAGACAGAATGGCTTCCCACTTTTCACCCACAGCTATTACTCTCTCGCTTTTCTCAGGTGAGTCTGGAAAAATGACTTTTATGGAGTAGAAATAAATGATCTGATTCATAACAAATAGCATGGCAACATTCAATTGCACAGTCTGATACTTTTGCCTGCACTTGGGACTCTTTTCCTCCTACTGGGTTGCCTCTTCCAGCCTTAATAGGAGGATTTGTGCCTAGTCTTATTGATTCGTGATATGCCATGTTTAGTTGATATCACTGGGAGGCTTGCTCTTTCCTGAAGGGAAAGGGAGGAACAGTGGATCTAGGAGTGGGTAGGAGGAGTGAAGGGAGAGGATGCTGCAGTTGGAATGTATAAGAAAAGAATAAATAAAAGAAAACAATAATAACAAAAGAAGAGAAAATGTATTTCAATTAATCCTTTATCTCAAACTGCCATGGAAATACTTTGCCCACTATAAAAGTAAAAGGTACAAAGATATGCAGACATGCTGAACGACATCAATACATGTGCTCATTAAAAGTATATAATGCTGGATTTAAATAACCTGGAACTGAAGGTGACTTTTCTAATTACCCGTGACATGTGAAGTCACTTGTCCCTAATCCATTCAGAATGGCACATTCCGAATGATCAGATATTACAGCTTTCTGCTCTGCTGCTCAGCGAAACATCTGATGAAGGACCAGCGCTTGGATGTGTCACTCTATGTCACAGGGAAAGAAAAGAATGAAAAGATGACAAGAGGGAAAGGCAGAGTTGTTCTTTTTCACCCTTCTAGAAGTTTTGATCACGGTAGAATTCTTCAGAGAAGAGTTTGTGTTTTAAAATCTTAAAATACGTAGCTAGTTTAAACTCCAGAATTTAAAACCTTCAATCTTACTCGATTCAAAATGCTTATTATTTCCTGGCAATTAAACAGCATACATGCTAACCATTTAAAAGTCATTTAACTCTAGCTTCTTCCTATTTAGAAAACCATATAGAATTTAGATGCAAGAACACATCGGTCCATTTTCATGCTTCTGCCTGCCTACTACATACTAGTATAAACTATTAAAACTTTAAAACATATATTTTTTTCATGATACATTTTACAAATTATTCCTATTCATACCAACAAATGAAGCAGGTAATGGTCACATTTTGAACAACAGAAATTCTCCAGGACTCACTGACATTCACGTATTCCTTAATATTTTAAATGGATTTCATACAAAGTTCTTTTTTATCTACACCCCAAAACGGAGCAGCATGTTTCCAAAAAAAATATCTTTAACTTGAAATATATAGGTTATCGATATTTGTAGACTTGATATTATCCTACATATTTGATTAAACTTTTCCTATTGGGCCAAATGTCATGGGATGAAGCCACAGGTCTGATGAGCCTGGATCTGACAAACATCGTTGATAGTGAACACCTTGATCTTTGAAAGCCATTATGCCTCTTCTCTTCTTTTTCTCTCTCATTTTTAAAAATAATTTATTTATTTTTATTTTATATACATTGGTGTTTTGCCTGCATTTATGTCTATGTGAGGGTGACAGATCCCCTGGAACAGGAGTTACAGACAGTTGTGAGCTGCCATGTGGATGTTGGAAATCGAACTCGGGTCCTCTGGAAGGGCAAGCAGTCAATGCTCTCATCTGCTGAGCCATCTCTCCAGCCCCTTCTCTTTTTATGTTAGATGGCTTCCCACCTTCTGTTTTCTATTCTTGTCATTCCTGAGTGTTTTCTTTTTCCCTGGATATATTAGCTCTTTCAGAGAACACCATGTTTCACTCCTTCCTGGGTCCCCAGGAATTTGGTATATTGTCTGCTCTTAAAACATTTTTAGCTGAATAAAAGACCTTGAACAGGTTTCAAGGATATTCTACTTTGCTTTTTTTGAAAAGTTAATAAGATGAAGTTGGTTTTATATGAAAATAACTTCCAATGGTGCCTAGCAGAAATATTCAAGTCGGGCTGCTAGTCCTTATAAATCATACTAAGAGCAATGGGGAATAACCAGGCCTATAAGCTGTGACATGGTGTAGTAGAATTTACACAGGATTGCAGGGCACTTAGCAAATGAAGATACTTTTTATCTCATGCCTAGATTGATCTGTAGAGAAAATCACAGCCAACCTTGTACAGCTGCTCAGGCTTGGGCCACTCTCCTGGAATTCTAGGCTAAGATATAATTAGTATCATATACAAATGCACTAAGGTACAATTATTTTATTACATGTATATATTATTTAGCCTGAAGGGGTGGTGTTTTATGATCTTATTTTGGTCAGAAAATATCAGTCTATACCTACCCTCACATTTGACTTTATGAGCCTTCTTCATCTCCCCCATCTGACATCTATCCACATCCCTATATATTCTCAAGGTTCCTTCAAATATTGTGGATTGCGGGATTTCAATCCATTTAGCCACTGGCTTTGGGGTCAGCAAGCCCTAGGGCGTGGTCTTATCTGCCTTTGTGACAGTTTATAAGCCGAGGGAGAGAGTCTTTCACTCTCTCGCTCGTGTGGTGGGAGTGGAGCAGGCGGTTTGCTGTGGGCGCTCTTCACCCGCATGGAAGAATGACTAGATGAAAACATCCGGGTTTCTGTATCAGTGAGTGCTACCCTGTATCAGTGAGTGCTACCCATATTTATACCTAGATAGATACCGCTCTGTATCAGTGAGTGCTACCCATATTTATACCTAAATAGATACCGCTCTGTATCAGTGAGTGCTACCCATATTTATACCTAGATAGATTCTTTAGAACCCCTAGGAGACTCTCGTGTATTTACGCTACAGTTGCGACTATTCCACCAAAGATGCGAAAGGTGCGCAGACGGTACTTGTCTGAAATCTCACGCTCCTCATGCTCTGGTGTGCTCATTTAGCACAGCTTCTTCTAGACTAGCGCGTTTAAGAACACTTACTCTAACAAGGTTTCTAAGTTTTTATATAAATATAGGGCAATGGGTGGATTCCAATGTAGACAGATGTCCCCAAATTAAACAATACTTTATTCAATAACAAATTATGCTACGGTAAAGCTTTGACATGTCTTCCAAAGAGTCCCTAGGATCCTTTCTATAAGACGGAAAAATTGTTGTGCCAGTGGCTATAATTTGTTAGCTGTCAGAACCCCCGAGGTGATCTAGAGTTGAGCCTTGAGGAAGATAATCGACTACCAGTGTCCGCGAACCATTCTTGTACAGATCAGCCCAGAACTTCAGAGAATTTCAGGTCTGAATGGAACGCTGAAGGTTACAATCACCTCTAACGCAGACTTAAATAATCCAATTTTCACATCACAGTCACATCTGTCGAACATGAAAGACATCATCCTGTCACCCTTTGCTGCTTAGAAAACCCCTCAACTCAAGAGAAGCTAAAATCAAGTTAACATGGTTTCCTTCATGAGATAAAGTTCTTTTGAAGAACTTTAAACATTTTGTTTTCAATTGTGTTTATGGTGGTGGTGTGTGTGTATATACTATGTAAGTGAATTCAGAAAACCAGAGAGATGAGAAGAGGATGTTGGATCCCCTGGAGCTGGAGTTACAGGCACGGGAGAGCCACTGGACATGGATGCTAGGAATTGAACTTCTGTCCTCTGAAAGAGCAGTATGACCATCTTTCCAGCCCCCACAAAGTAGTTCTAAACCTTCTCATCCATCTGGATTTCTGTCCCTGGGAAGTCATGCGATTCAAATTAACTCCTGGGAGAAGTTGGATAAGGTTTGGTGTCCCCCTTATCCTCTACCCGGCATTCTTAGTGGTCAGAGATACAGAGAACCTGCAACAGTCATGGTGGTCAGAGATACGGAGAACCTGCACTGCAACAGTCATGGTGGTCAGAGATACGGAGAACCTGCGCTGCAACATTCACAGTGGTCAGAGATACGGAGAACCTGCACTCCTACAGTCATGGTGGTCAGAGATACGGAGAACCTGCACTCCTACAGTCATGGTGGTCAGAGATACGGAGAACCTGCACTGCAACATTCACAGTGGTCAGAGATACGGAGAACCTGCAACAGTCATGGTGGTCAGAGATACGGAGAACCTGCAACAGTCATGGTGGTCAGAGATACGGAGAACCTGCGCTGCAACATTCACAGTGGTCAGAGATACGGAGAACCTGCACTCCTACAGTCATGGTGCTGTGCACAACAAAACAGCCCAACAGGCAAGCACAAGACACAAGTCTGCCTTCAAGGACTTGCCACTATATCTGAGGAGTCTGCCAATACAGAGCAGGAGAAATAGAATTTGGCCACATATCTGAGGAAGTTGTGGATTATATATTAGATGTAGCAAGCAGGAAAAAAAAGTACTGGCCTTGAGGTCAGGCAGATCTGGGTTTGATCTGAACTTAGTTCCATAAGTTCTTATCTATAGAAGATAGATAGATAAAAGATAGATAAATATAGATAGAGATAGATGGAGATAGATGAATGATTTAAACTTCAATATTTTAATGTGTAAAACAAGAATAATACCATCTATTTCTCGAGTTTGTTACTGTAGCTAGTTGGTACCTAGAATTCATTATGTTCCTACCTTTTCCCCAGTGATTTGTGTCATAGAGAAAAATAAAATCAAATTAATCGGAAAAAGAACAGAGCTAAACACAATGACTTAGGTTTTCTATTTGATGACAGGATTTTCTGAGCTTTGGGCATGCTGTGATGTTTTGCGAGTCTCCAAGGACGTTGCTATTTAAGAATTTCCCATTTCTCTGGGTAGCACACCCAACACTAGATCGTGTTGTCTTTGAAAGTGAAGTGAGAAGTATTGTCCTAGCAGGTTCTTTGGGCTTGTCTGAAAGCGAGACTGTCGCTGTGGGATCATTGGAGTGGCCCATGGAGGAAATTTTACTCCAGACAAATACAAAGATAGTAAATGCTTTCCCCCAGTTTCAAGTAGGAAAATTGAGTCAGAAATAAAGTAAAAGCTTAAGTCTGGAAAATTCTGTTCATATCTGATGTTGAGGTGAGTTCTTGGTTTGGAGAATATTAAAGGGTTACTCTAAGGACATCACCATGACAAATGAATTATAAGAAAGAAGAAAAACCTAAAAATATGTGGTAGGTGAATGGAGTCAAGCATGAACCCATTCATGAAATTAAATATTTCTGTTTATATGATGGAAAATCTGTACTGATTCATTAAAGTTCTAGCAAGTTCATCAGAAAAACTTTATAGAGACCTTGGGGGAAAACTCATCAGGGGGGAATTTCCTGTTGGGGGCTGGAGGTGGGGAGAGAGTGTTTTTTCTTTATTGGGGTTTGCTTTGTTAATTGGTGTTTGAAGAAATCCCATTTCTTTCATAGTTGAAGCAAAGCAGAATTAATGTTAATTAAAAAATCATGTTCCCAGAGCATATTCAAGTTCCTATTTGAGAAAATGTTTGCTTCAAACACCTTCATGATGGTGGCTTTGTTTGTGAGGGGAATGATGGGGAGTAGGGAGGTTTATCAGGGCAGGAGAGAGAATTATGGCTGATTTCTTAAACAAAGGAAGTTGTGTTTCAAGAGACATCAAAAATAAAAAGCACATTACCTAAGACCCAAATTGCTTTTGATCCCCAAAGAGTCAAGTTGGAGACCCATAAGCTGAGATGCTGTGTGGATTGTGTGCGTGGGTGTGGAGTTGATGTAGAAGTGCTGTGTGTGCCTGACTGCCCCTGTTCTACAGCACACACAGTTTAAACTGTTTGAGGCAGACTGTGGTTTCCTATACCTGTATAAATTTATACCGGGGTCTTTCAATTTAATATTCTTTAAGGACTATTTTATTCCATACACAGAGGACTTCAATAAATGGATACATTGCCGTCAAATCCCTGAGGTCTATGTACCTCCTTTGGGTATAATTAACTCGGAAGTCTCACTACATCTAAACAACTACCTCAGTACGGGAGGAAAATAGAAATGCTGTATATATTTTTTTCTGTAAATTCTGGAGCCCTCTGATTATGTTTAAGGGTATTACATATGATAGAGTAAGGATGTCTAAAGTTAAGTTACATTTAGGTAGTAGTAGATTGTCACTAACAAATTCTGAAACTTGACTTTAAAATTCAATACAAATAAATTTGATCATTCATTACTTTCTAAAAATGCTTAAAGTGACTTGTTAGCCAAGATCAAATATGAATAGGTTTGGTCATATAAACCCATGCATGCACTGGCAATGTGATTGTGGTATGAAGTGGGAACAAACAGGCTGTTCCTGGTATTTCTAGAGAAGCATCCCATTCAACCTTAGTTTTCTGAAAGGCCAGAATTAAATATAAAACATCTTGAATTATTTTTCTTAACAGCAAAGAAAGCTACAAATTCTTCTTTGATATCATTTGGTTTCTTTTTTGCTTTATCTTCCCATATATATATAAGGGGAGAGAGAGTCTAATGTAATGTAGCTCAGGCTGGTCTTGAACTCATCATGCAGCAGAAGCAGGCTTTGAATACTGATTGTCTTGCTGCTGCTCCTGAGTGTTGAGATGGTAGGCACAAACTGTCATGCCCAACGAAAGCATTTTTATTCTAGCACCAAACTGTAAAAGAAAAATAAGTTCTTTCCATGTGGGTTTTCATTGACCTATGACTTAACCCTTAGAAGCTAAGTTTCAGAAACAGAAATGATTCACAAACACATTTAAACCATACAGAGACATAGATGAAAAAATTAAATTCAGCCAGGCTGGGTGGCGCACGCCTTTAATCCCAGCACTTGGGAGGCAGAGGCAGGCGGATCTTTGTGAGTTCAAGGCCAGCCTGGTCTACAAGAGCTAGTTCCAGGACAGGAACCAAAAGCTACGGAGAAACCCTGTCTCGAAAATCAAAAAAAAAAAAAAATTAAATTCACCTCCACCCTTTCAAGTTCACATTCCTCCTGAAGTCTGCCCTTGACTTCTTTCTAAGTTCCCTTTTCTGCCCCGTGTACATCAGACTGAGAGACCATTTATCTGGGATCATTTGTATGTCTTACTTGTACTCAGCTGCATCTTGAAGATCACCCTTTCGATGTAAACAATTCTCTTTTATAAAAACTGCCTTTGCAGTTTTCTAAAATTTACCAAAACATTCTCCTATGCTTGAGTTTTTATATTTCTTAAATGTAGTAAAAGAAGCCATAATAAATATCATATATGTCCAAATATATCTGTGTCCTAAGATAAAAAAGAGAAAAATACATAGATACAAGGTAGATAGAAAAAAATAGATATATAGACAGACAGACAGATAGATAGATAAATAGAGATCAATAGACTGACAGATAGGTAGAGATAGATAGATAGATAGATAGATAGATAGATAGATAGATAGATAGATAATAGGAGAATTAGTTGTGACAAAAACATATGAAGGGACTTTGTAATCGAAGAAAATCAACTTTTAAAATTAGCAGTTGTCTACCTTGGGAACTGATGTTGTTCTTGGAGGGCTGATTGTCAAGGGGCAGCTTTCTGGAGATTGCTGACAATCCTACTGTCATTGAAATATTTATCATCCAAAGTGACATTTTATGCAGGCATATAGTAGCCCACCGGAATCTCACATCTCAAAGAAGTCAGATGGTTACTTGATATCCGCTGCTCCTGAAGATTTTTTCCAGTATCTTGTGACTTGCTCATTTTTTTTTTACGATTAACAGTCTCAAACCAATAAATTAAGAAAACTGTTGTTTTTTTTTATTCAAAATCTAAAGATACCTCTTTCTGCATTTTACCAGTAGAAAAAAAATTCAGAGTATCTTGTTCTGAAAGAAAAGAGCTTAATAACCAATGGACTAGATTATAACAAAATTAATAAAGCCATTATTTTTGGTTGTGAGCCTAGCCTTTAATGACTGAGCCACTTCTTCAGCCCAAGAAATCCATTATTATATACAAACCACCACCACAAGCCAAAGGCTAAAGTTTAATACTAACTTTCTGACAGTTTTTGGTGTATCCCAAGTTGATAATATTTTGTTCTCTTCTTAATTATTTATTTACTTCTGGATTTACTCCCTACTTCCAAATCAGTTCACTTCAGGTCTTCCAGTCCCCAAAGTGGAGCACCTCCAGGTCCTCAAGACACCAAAGTGGGTCACCGCCAAGTCCTCCAGTCCCCAAAGTGGAGCACCTCCAGGTCGTCAAGACACCAAAGTGGAGCACCTCCAGGTCGTCAAGACACCAAAGTGGGTCACCACCAGGTCCTCCAGTCCCCAAAGTGGAGCACATCCAGGTCCTCAAGACACCAAAGTGGGTCACCGCCAAGTCCTCCAGTCCCCAAAGTGGAGCACCTCCAGGTCCTCAAGACACCAAAGTGGAGCACCCCCAGGCCCTCCAGTCACCAAAGTGGAGCACCTCCAGGTCTTCCAGTCACCAAAGTGGAGCATCTCCTGGTCCTCAAGACACCAAAGTGGGTCACCGCCAAGTCCTCCAGTCATCAGTGTGGAGCACCTCCAGGTCCTCCAGTCACCAGAGTAGAACACCTCCTGGTCTTCAGTCACCAAAGTGGAGCACCTCCAGGTTCTCTAGTTACCAGAGTAGAACACCTCCAGGTCCTCCAGTCACCAAAGTGGAGCACCCCCAGGACCTCCAGTCACCAAAGTGGAACACCTCCAGGCCCTCTAGTCACCAAAGTGGAGCACCCCCAGGCCCTCCAGTCACCAAAGTGGAGCACCTCCTGGTCCTCCAGTCACCAAAGTGGAGCACCTCCTGGTCCTCCAGTCACCAAAGTGGAGCACCTCCAGGAATGTTGCACACACAGTACTTGCTCAAGACTTCAGTGTTATGCTGAGTCACATACAGTATGTGGCCCACGAGACCATGCATGACTGCAAGGTTTGGCAAACAGCACCAGTGCAAGCAACACAAAGTAGACCAAAGGTGTTGACTCAGCCAGGCACATGTTCAGTTTCCAGGACCCAGCCTCAGCCTTCTGACTGTATAAACAGACCACACAAGGTTATTTTCCTCCCACGACGTAAGGGGTAAGACTCCATCCAACATGTCCCAGCACGAGAAACAGCACACTTTTTTTTTTTTTTGCTAAACCACGTCCTAGCACTCCCGAAGAACTGAAAACCTTTGCCTCTGCCTAACTGATTCCCTGGGATCTACAGTGTGTTTTCCTAGTAAAATTGAGAATTTTGATGAGTACTAAAAAACCAAAGACCAAACAAAATACTCTCAAATTAGTTGAATTTAAACATCCTTGTAATTTTTACCTATCATGCATCTTTGAAGGATTGAAAAATACAGCAGAGAAAGATGCTCTTGGCCACTGAGGTCCTATTGGAAGCATCTTAGGCTCTGGCTCACTGAATAGCTGGATAGTTCGTTGTTGGTGAATGTGCTACCCACTCATCTTCCTCTGATGTCACTTTAAGATTCCATGCAGCTCACGCTTGCAGAGCCAAGAGTTTCATGTTCTTGATCTCCATAGCTGGCCTAATGGGAGCAGGAAAAACTAGGCGGAGTATAGAGAAAGGAGTTCACAGATTTCCTGAGGTCATGTTGGATCCTTGAAATCCATTTCAATTATTTTGGAATCTGCGTGAGGAAGTTATAAAAGGCTGGAGTGTTTCATTAACTCCATGTGTCTTTGCTCAGTCACTCTTCTCTTAATCCCATCCTGGGCAAAGTCACAGAAGTCTATGAGGAGACAGAGGTCGGATGCAGCACCTTGAGCTATTACTGAAGAATAAAGAACAAGCAGCAATCGCAACAGGACACACCAGGGAAAAGGGAGGTGTCATAGTTATCTTCAGCGGCCAGCTTGACACGTGGGGAAAAGAATCCTCGGTGGAGCAATTGCCTCCTTCAGATTGGCCTGTGGGCATGTCTGTAGGGCAACTATTAGCAGGAGTGGTAGTAATAGTAGCTCTAATAGTAGTAGGAGTAGTATTGATAATTGATGTAGGAAAGCCTGCCCCATTGAACCAGACTGGTCTGGGCAGTGTAAGAAAGGCAGCTAGCTGTACATTGGCTTGACAACAAGCCAGTAGAGCTGCATTACCCAGAATGTCTCCTTAGTTCCAGGTTCCTGCCCTCACTTTCCTCAGTGATGGAGTGAGACCCGGGAGTTACAAGATGAAATAAACCATTTTCCCTGGACGTTTGCTTTCGTCAGTGTTTCATCCCAGTTACAGGAGAGCAAAGAAGAAGGGAGCGCAAGGGCCGGATTTTAGGAGTCCTAGCAATCAGCCACAAAAGGCCCCGACGACCAACGGAGCTCACCAGGGGAGATTAAGGGGGAGAGCAGCACAATGACATTTATATTTTCTTTCTTTTAACCAAAACATCTGACGATTTCACATTCACATTTCACAATGCACAGAAGACTACACCTTCTAAAACCCATTTCTTTCTCCAAAACTATTCTCTCTGTTAGGAATGGGGTTAATTTTTGTTATTCTTCCTGGTCCCAGAGCTAGAAAACACACAGACCCTGCACCGTGATCTTCTGGTGAAAAGAACAAGTAATAAAAATCAGATAAAGAGCCCTCCTGCTCTTATCTGCCTGGCCAGTCATTCCAGGCCCAGTGGGCACCATCATGAAGAGAGTGGGAGGCCCAGGTGCCCTGGGTATTCGGCCTCCCGTGGGTGACGTCATTGCAGGAGCAGGTTCCACAAGCATCATCTCAGGCCTGTGGGTGATGTCATTGCAGGAGCAGGTGCCATAGGCATCATCTCAGGCCTGTGGGTGACGTCATTGCAGGTGCCACAGGCATCATCTCAGACCTGTGGGTGACGTCATTGCAGGAGCAGGTGCCACAGGCAGGGTGACGTTATTGCAGGAGCAGGTGCCACAGGCATCATCTCAGACCTGTGGGTGACGTCATTGCAGGAGCAGGTGCCACAGGTAGGGTGACGTCATTGCAGGAGCAGGTGCCACAAGCATCATCTCAGACCTGTGGGTGACGTCATTGCAGGAGCAGGTGCCACAGGCATCATCTCAGACCTGTGGGTGACGTCATTGCAGGAGCAGGTGCCACAGGCATCATTTCAGACCTGTGGGTGACGTCATTGCAGGAGCAGGTACCACAGGCAGGGTGACGTCATTGCAGGAGCAGGCACCACAGGCAGGGTGACGTCATTGCAGGAGCAGGTGCCACAGGCAGGGTGACGTCATTGCAGGAGCAGGTGCCACAGGCATCATCTCAGACCTGTGGGTGATGTCACTGCAGGAGCAGGTTCCACAGGCATCATCTCAGACCTGTGGGTGACGTCATTGCAGGAGCAGGTACCACAGGCAGGGTGACGTCATTGCAGGAGCAGGTGCCACAGGCATCATCTCGGACCTGTGGGTGACGTCATTGCAGGAGCAGGTGCCACAGGCAGGGTGACGTCATTGCAGGAGCAGGTGCCACAGGCATCATCTTGGACCTGTGGGTGACGTCATTGCAGGAGCAGGTGCCACAGGCATCATCTCAGACCTGTGGGTGACGTCATTGCAGGAGCAGGTGCCAAAGGCATCATCTCAGACCTGTGGGTGACGTCATTGCAGGATCTGGTTCCACAGGCATCATCTC
Organism: Microtus pennsylvanicus; assembly: GCF_037038515.1. Classification (NCBI taxonomy): domain Eukaryota; kingdom Metazoa; phylum Chordata; class Mammalia; order Rodentia; family Cricetidae; genus Microtus; species Microtus pennsylvanicus. The sequence goes on along the minus strand of NC_134597.1, from coordinate 4,386,694 downwards.
AGACAGAGGATGTTGGCAGAGGCTGTTCATTTTGGCCGTTTCCCTCCAGCCCAGACCCTAAATAATCACACAGAAACTGTATTATTACAACACTGCTTGGCCTATTAGCTCATGCTTATTATTGGCTAGCTCTTATATCTTACATTAACCTGTTCCTATTATTTTATATTTTTCCATGAGGCTCATGGCCTGCTGGTAAGGTTCTGGCTGGCAGCTCGCATCTTTCTCCTTCAGTGGCTTCTCCTTGACTCCGCCTACTCTTTCCTCTCTATCTGCTTGGAATTCCTGTTTTGCTCTGTTCTGCACTGTAATAGGCCCAAAGCAACTTTTTTTATTAATCAATGGTATTCATAGCAAACAGAGGGAAATCTTACATTAGGAGGAGGGCCCATCACTGTCATCATGGGAGGATCCCCCCACCATGAGGGGTGCAGGCATCACACCAGGGTGAGTAGGACCCAGAAGAGATGGGAGAGGCTGGATCATGGCCCCTGCATGAGAAGGGGAAGAGAAGAGAGCTGGAGATACCTTTCTTTGTTGAAATGCAGCAGTTGTGATGCCTGGGCCTGCTCTTCCGTGCATTGCTGGTAGTGATTTTTCACCTTCTCTTTGGGTTTTATATCAATGTTGTGTGTCTTTCTCACAGGTGGTGAATCATGGGTAAGATACATATCACAGTAGTCACAATAAAACTTAGGCGTGTTGTTCTCCAGGACATTGACTACCTGGTTCTAAGCCATCAGGAAGAGATCACATTTGTATTTTTTTGGGGGGGGGATTTTAGAGACAGGGTTTCTCTGTGGCTTTGGAGCCTGTCCTGGAACTAGCTCTTGTAGATCAGGATGGTCTCGAACTCACAGAGATCCTCCTGCCTCTGCCTCCCGAGTGCTGGGATTAAAGGCGTGCGCCACCACTGCCCGGCCACATTTGTATTTTTAAAGAAACATAGTATTAGACAATTTTTATTGAACAGAGAATATAGAAGACTAGAGGTATAGGAGGCCTGGTCAAGATGCTGTGTACAAATCCTGGCTGACACGGTGAGCCTGAGCTAGTACAATAATCAAATGGATAAAAATAAGCTACCCTTGGGATGCATTTAAAGATAGAGTCAGGGTAAGTTGGTAAGCAATTGGGTATAAAATTGCTCTTGATTTTGGAGCAAAGGAGGATATATTATTTCTAAAACAGTAGCTTTCAAGAAGCCTGACTTCCGGAAGACAGGCACAATTAACTACCTCATTCTATTTTCTCTTCTTCATGACCTAGTCAGAAACTGGGAGAATCTGTCGAAGACTCCATATCATCCAGGTTATTACTTACTAGGAGTTTTCAACTCGGCTGCCTACTGAGGATTTAATGCTAGAACTTGGTCTCTTTCCCTTCTTCAGGAAGGAAAGAACTAGATGTTCTCAGTGACTAAATGCAGGCACTCATCTGGCTCTTGACCCTGAGTTCTGCTATTTATCTCAGTGATTACTCTTCTAGTTAGCCAAGGCCCATAACTTCCTAGCACACTAGTGAGGCATGAAAGAATGTGAAGTACAGGGATTTGTCATGTGTTGGCACTGAAGGAGAAAGTCTTAGCCCTCAGAATGCAGACAAGATGGTCAAGTTCTGACTCCGTTCTTACTAGACGTCCCCTATGCCCCATTTTCTTACCAGACTTTGCTTGGATTAGTGAAGTTTTTCCCTGGTGCTCTAAAAGAATGTCACCTAAGAGGGGTATAGTATAAGAGACACAGACTGCCAAAGATTAGCAGCTCACTAGACTCATAAACATGGCACCCACACAGTGGAAAGTCATCTGCAGACAGCTATTCCAGGAGCTGCCCTAACGAAGTACGCAGTCTTGTTGACCTAGAGCATACGCATCAGAGCTTGTTTTTGGTGTTTTGTAGTGCAGGGAGCAAAGCCAAGGTCCCAGAAGTGAAGAGCTTCTTCAGAAGGTAGGGGAAAGGATCATTCTTTGCTTCTATCTAGACCTTGGTATTTACTGCAACTCTTGCTGCTCCTTAGTTGGTTGAGGCACAATTCCACCTCTGGATACATCTTTATGTGAGTGGGACTTTCAGGTTTATCTGTGTATGCCCAAGTTTCACTTTTTTTTATAAGGATGCCTTTGTGATCACATCTTAAATTGGTGAAATCAACAGAGATCTTACTAGGACACCTTCATAACTGCTTGGAGATAGGACTTGATTGTATCCTTCTGGGGACCGTGATTCAACTTATCAACACAAGGATGACCTGTATTGGGTAAATCCAACATGCCTCTAACTAAAACCAAGTGGAATTCTTTGTTGTGTTTAAAGCACTGGGCGTTAAACCTCTACTAATCCACTACACCCCTTGTTGAACTTTTGACCTCTGCTTGCCCTCCTCCTTCCTTGGGACCTTTATATCTCAGATTAGCAGAGCCAACAGAACTTTAAAATTTCACAGAGGATGCCTTTGTATATTCATATAATAAATTTACAAAAGAAGAGAAGCCCATGGCTCTTCATCTCCTTGTCTATCTAGTTCAAAATGAAATCTCACTGGTAGTGGCACACACCTTTAATCCCAGCACACAGGAGACAGAGACAGGTGGATCTCTGTGTTCGAGGCCAGCTTGATCTACAGAGTGAGTTCCAGGACAGCCAGGGCTGCACAGGCCTCATAGGAAGAAATTTTCTGCTTTATTCTTCCTATAACTTTGTCTGGGGCAGGAGTCTGCCCCATTGCTTTGCCAACTTCTTTGCTTTACCAACTACACACCTCTCCTTTATCACAACTAGGGATTGTGATACCTATGCTTTTCACCAACAAACTCGCTTTACTTCTGATACTTATTCAAAAAATGTATTAAACTCTAAGTAGAATGTCATATTACTGCTTAGTCTCTGCTTAGTCCCTTGAACCCAGGCTTCCGCCAAGTCAAATTCACTTCCCTTCTGATGAGAGACCCTCCATTCTGGTTGCTGCCTGGACTCTGAATAGACGGTCTGGGACCAGTGACATGAGAGGCACTCTTCTAATTTCATGCTTGTCCTTTTGCATTAGAAATCCTAAGGGATGGTGTGTTCACGCCTTCGTGAGCCCATAACTGAAGCGCTACCGGGCGCGTCCCCTGTATACCCTGACTTACGTTAACGGCTCTCTAGTTCTAGCTCTAAAGTACTTTTTTTCTGTGAACTAACTTACCTCTTCTTCCCCTTCTTTATAAAACAATTGGCCTATGGATAATAACAGAGTTTACGAGGCTGTTACCGAGTGATTGCTTATCAATATAAACCATGAACCTTCAGTGTTTGTTTTGGGTGGTTGTGCTACAATACACTTCAATCCAAGAAGCATTGTTGGTTGGAAATGACAGTGCACCTATCTTCAGCTTGCATGTTGCTTGTAAACTGTGGCTTGTTGGGAAAATAGTGTAGGCAAAGTAGTGCCTGGGAAGAAGAAAGGACTCATTGTTACTAAGTCATTAATGCGAGCTAAATACTTACCAATACACATTATCCTTTGGCCTTCCCACAGACCTGAAGGCTTGGTTTTCTACCATTTCCAGGGGGAGAGACTGAGGGTCAGAGAAGTTTGGACACTTGCCCACGTTTATACCTAGTGAGTGGAGAGTGAGGCCTTGCTGGCAAGCACACCCCATGAAGGTTTGTACACTGCAAAGATGGTGCTTTCATCCTTCTATGAATTTGCTAAGACCGCAAGCCTCGCCCTGAGGCATGCTCCCATTGTTCAGTTCTCCCTATTGCTGCTGAAGTCGAGGTGTTCAGATTCTCATGCCAGTACATGACCAGACTTGGGGAGGAACAGCTCAGCTTGCCGAGAGGGATGATCTAACTCTTCAGCTTTGCAGCATCATATTCTCCTCCTACTCTGCACACTGTACCATACTCTCCCGTTATTACCTTTCTGCTGCTCAACCCCACTCCTATCTTCTAGGCACTCCTACCTGGAGACACTTCTAAGTCATGTGTACCTCTCCTGTGCGTTCAAGGTTCAGGAATAAACAAATGGCTTCTTTCCCCACTGCTGTTACCTCTTCTAGGTCAATGTCATCCTCAAGAGTGGATGTTCATTGTAGTGGCATTTCACTTGTATTTTAATAAATGAACCTTGCCTGGGAATCAGGAAAGTAAAACAGCCACACAGGCTGTTTTATTATATTATAGATATATTATATGATAGGATAAAAGGGTAGATTGCTGAATCTACTCTGAAAAGAAAAAGAGAGGATATAGATATGATAAGATTAAAAGGTAGATTATTGAATCTGTTTTTAAAAAGCAACTACTACCTTTAAATGTTTTACATTGGATTGGACTTTTGTATATTGTATACAAATTTTGTATTATGACACAAATTTGAGATTAATTTTGTTAAAACATACTGTGCATACATTTCTAATCTTGTTCAAGCTATTGTACTTATATAATTCATTTAACAATGTAATGCAATAGTTCTTGAAAATTATTATTACCAACTGCTTAGGATGATAAGGAAATATAGGTTAGTAGTTAATCTCCTAGTATAATTGAACTTGTAGTCACATTAGGTATGTTTTCAAGGTCAAACAAAGATATATTTTAGATAGGCATGCCATTTTCAAGCACTTCAGAGATCTACAGAATATGGTATTTAAGAAGGTTTAATAACCTAGGCTCTTTTTTTTATGACAATGAGACATGTCTGCTCCTGTAGCACCAATCTACGTCAGAGAAGACCATGGGCATCGAAAAATTCCACAGGGAATTTACTTTCTTTGTGGCAAAAGTAAGCCACTGGGCAAGAAAATATCCCTGCCTCAACTGCTGACAGTGTGCTGTCCTAATTAGACAAGCAGGACACAAAATAGCCTGCTTCACAGAAAAGCCTGTTGGATATGCTAGGTCTGTAGGCTGAAGACAGATGTCCCAACATTGCAGAGAACTTCAGGTGACTGCCCAGGCAGCCAGCAGTTTCTGTTTTTACTCACATATGTTGGAAGTTTCTTGCTTGCACTTCTCTTTACTCAGTTAATATTACTTCCTTCTCGGGTCTCTGAGGGAGTTGAAGAGTATAGTTATTATCTCCTTTGGTTATTAGACTCAGAAAAGAAATTCACTAAAGAAATGTAAAGTATATAGGGTTGAGAAGTATCAAAAGATAGTTTTGGATGGTAATGCAAGTTACGATAGAAAGTAAATTAGATACAAGACTTTAGACTCGCCAAGATAGCATAGATACTGAACATTTTCTCTGAATTTGTCATATGCAAATTGACTAGGCATTGTTGATGTATTTACTGCCTATATATATTGTATATAGTTATTGTAGTTATTGTATATAGATTTCCTTATATTAGTTATAGTCTTCTTTTTTATTTTAGGCAAAAAGGAGAACTGTAGTGGCATTTCACTTGTATTTTAATAAACAAAGCTTGCTTGGGGATCAGGGAAAGTGGCCACAGTGGCCATCCCTTTAGACCAGCCAGCAATGGTGCACAGCTTTAATCCCAGTAGCCACACTCATTGCCATAGAAACCAGGTGGTGTGATGGAGGAAGGTCATTGGTTAAGTAATAAAGAAACTACTTGGCGTCATAGGTTAAAACATAGGTGGGAGGAGTAAACAGAACAGAATGCTGGGAGGAAGAGGAAGTGAGCTCAGAGACGCCATGCTCCTCTCTCCCAGGCACACGCGATAGCTCTGCTCTCTGAGGCACACATGATGAACCTCCTACCCAGGATGGATGTAGGCTAGAATCTCCCTGGTAAGCCACCTCATGTGCTACACAGCTTATTAGAAATGGGCTAGTCCAGGTGCAAGAGTTAGCCAAGAAGAGGCTAGATAGAAATGGGCCAAGCAGTGTTTAAAAGAATACAATTTGTGTGTTGTTATTTCGGGGCATAAGCTAGCAGGCGGCCAGGGTGCTGGGGACGCAGCCCCACCACTCCTATTACTACAGTGGTGTACAGCTTTCATTCCAGAACTAGAGAGGAGTATAAAACAGAAGGAAATGGCTCTCAGGCTCAGTCTCATTCTGAGATTCCTGGAGGCAGCATTGCTATTTCAGACTGAGGTCTAGGTAAGAACCAGTGGCTGGCTGCGTTGTGTTTGGATTTTCAGGTCGAACCCCAATTTCTCTCCCAGAGTCTTTGTTAATCATGCTTCAGTTCATAAACAGAAAGAAAGCTGTGTTTCTTTCTTTGCTTGTTTCACTCTCTTACTTATTGGAAGAGCCACCAAGTCTCACAGAGTCTTCCCATGGCGTCCATCACTGCCTCTCTTGGCATCTTCACTGCTACCACACCAGGCTGCTACGGCCTCTAACTTGAGCAGTTGTGTGGACTTCCTAATGGGTTCCAGAAGCTCAAGTTTCCCTGTGGTCTGGTCCATCCCCTTCCCACCTTCAGGCACACCCTCCAGGCATGCTCCTGCTGCTAGGACTTCAGCTGTTGAAGCCAACCCCAGTCTATGCTGTCACTTTCTCACCCCTTCTCTGGCTCCAACAGCTCCGGGCTCCAGTGAGCCCAAGTCTTGCCATCAGCTGAAGACTTCAACTGTATCTGTGCCTCAAACTCCCTTTGTATTGTGTTCCCCCCGGAGAATGAACTCAAGTGTTACCAGCTAGTGAGATCTTCTTTGACATCTGTTGAACCTGAGGTGGTGTTGCTTTCCACTTTCCCGGGCGTCTGCGTTCCCACTTGACACACATCTTACATTTTAATGGTCTTGATGCCCAGTCACCATTTAAAATTTGTATTGATTATACCATTCTAATCTAAGCATTCTTTAACATCAGAGTTGTTAAATAGTAATTCTTTAACATTGAATTGATTTGTGTCCATTGTGAGACCAAAGAAAACTAAACTTAGTAATTTAATGATGTCAATGGACCCACTTTCTGGCTTAGCTAAATTTCTTTTAATACAAAAAAACAAAAAAACAGAAGGTTGCAGAAACATTGAAAGTCTCTGTGTATCTCTCATTTCCTCTCTTGCCAAAGATATCTACTACCTGAACCGTGGTCAGTTTCCAGAAACTGCATGTTCTCACATGTGCTATGTGCATGTGTCTCCATAACCAATACCTTCACTTTTTAAAGAAAGGTTTTAAAGATATGATAGGATATGGTAATGATATGATATGGTAATGATGTGATATGATAAAAATATGATATGATAAGACATGATGATGATGCCACCCTGGCACGTATCATTTCACAGCCGAAACTTACTTTTTGCTCACTACTGGTGTGATGGGGATTTTTGCTGACTACTGGTGTGATGGGGGATTTTTGCTCACTACTGGTGTGATGGGGATTTTTGCTCACTACTGGTGTGATGGGGGATTTTTGCTCACTACTGGTGTGATGGGGATTTTTGCTCACCACTGCTGTGATGGGGATTTTTGCTCACTACTGGTGTGATGGGGATTTTTGCTCACTACTGGTGTGATGGGGATTTTTGCTCACTACTGGTGTGATGGGGATTTTTGCTCACTACTACTGTGATGGGGATTTTTGCTCACTACTACTTGATGGGGATTTTTGCTCACTTCTACTGTGATGGGGTTTAGCCACAGTGGTAGCTGGGGAACTCATTTGTTAGAATACAGCTGTCTCCTCTTCACTGACCTCTAAAATTTACCTAGGAAATCTCTGAAACAATTCATCAGTTTAAACTATACATTATTCTTACTGGTGTAATGGGTATCTAGACCCACCCTGTCTCTGCATCTTAGGGTTTCTATTGCCATGAAGAGACAGCATGACCATGGCAAATCTTATAAAGTAAACATTTAGTTGGGGTGGCTGGCTTACAGTTCAGAGGTTCCGTCCATTATCATCGTGACGAAGAGCATGGTGGCGTGCAGGCAGGTGTGGTGCCGGAGCTGAGAAAGCTACATCTTGGAGCAGCAGGAAGTCAACTGACACACTGGGCAATATCCTGAGCATAGGAAACCACAAAGTTTGTCTCCACAGTGGCACACTTCCACCAACAAGACCATACCCACTTCAGCAAGCCATACCTCCTAATAGTGCACTCCCTATGAGATTGTAGGGGCCAATTATATTCAGTCTATTATGTTAGGACATCAGTCATCCATTGTCTAATATGTCCGAGCAATATACCTACCCACCTATTCGTCAGCCAGTGGAATCTGAGTATTATAGTGCTTGTATAGAGGATTCAAGATGACTTCAACTTCAAGTATCACCTAGGGGCTTTTGGAATATTCCCTGTGAATAAGAAACAGTTAGACAATAGAGTTTTATTGTTTCCTTTTTTACTTTCTCACCATGCTCCTCAAATACCCAGTACTTTCATAGTATCCCCCAGATACACAAAATCCCCACCTACCATGCTTTCTTTGGCTGGAATCCAAAATTTGTAAATTTTCACATGTTTTTTTTTAAAAAAAATTAGCTCATTATCCATAGCACATAACTAATAGTTTTAACTATTACTATCTTTAAAATGCATATAGTGGTATTAAATACATTTACAATGTTGTGCAACCTACATCACCTTCTTTCTCCAGAATTTTGTCATCTTCAAACCCCAAATTCTATGAGCTTTAGATTCTAACCATGCATTGCCTCCTCCCACTTCTTTCAACTGTTTCCTATCTTTATGAATTTGATTATTCTAAAATCTTATATAAGTAGACATGCAAAACTATTTCATATGGTTTAGTGTGATGTCATTAAGGTAATGTTAGAATTTCATTCCTTCTAAAGGCTGAATAATATTCCATAGCACACTCCACTTTTCATCTGATTTCTTTTGTTTTTGTTGCCTTGTACCAGCTGAGTGACTTCCCAGCTAAAACAAATAAAACAAACTGCACATGACGGACAGATGTAGATCTTCCCCGATGGTCCCAGGCACAACACGGCAGGGTGTGCTCAATAGAACAAGCCAGGTAGTGGAGTGACATTCATTTGTATTTTAATAAATAAAGTTTACCTGAAGATCAGATAAATAAAACAGGCGCACTGGCCAGTCCTACAGACCAGGTAGCAACAACACACACCTTTAATCCCAGTAGCTACACTAGCTTGCCATAGAAGCCAGGTGGTAGTGGTGCACTCCTTTAACCCTACAAATAGAGAAGATTATAAAACAGGAGAAGACTCAGCCTCAGTCTCATTCTGAGGTCTCCTAGAGGCAGTCTCAAGACTGAGGTCGAAGGAAAAGACAATGGAAGACTGTTTCGCTTTTCTGGTCTTCAGGTTGAACCCCAATATCTATCTCTGAGTTTTTATTAATCATGGCTCAGGTCAGGATTTATAGGGTGTTTCAGCAGGTTGGTTGTAGAAACTGGCCTTGATTTTTCTAGAATAAGTGCCCTCATCTAATTTAAAATAACAAAGCCTTTGTGCCATTCTAAGGCCATAGTTTTAGGAGTGTTTCGATGCACTGAACTAAATTTAATATCTAAAGTAGATGTAAAGGCACTGTAACAAACTAAGAGAACTGTCTAGGGGAAGACTCAGCAGTCTCCCACGCGAGGGACAGCTCCCACTATCAGTCAAGCTATAGTGCATTAGCTACTTCAACCTCCCTGGCTGTTCACCTAAATTGAAGACTGAACCTAGAGAGATTCCTATCATTTCTTTTGCAGCTTTCTTCTTGGGCCCCGAGATCACCCAATCTTGTTAGATTTGTTGGTTTCTTTTATTTATATTTTTGAAACTTTAATTGCATAGAATGTTTCAATAGAGGAATCAAATTTAGTATTTTATATATTTAGATTTTCTTCTTTACTGCTATAATTCTCGAGATTGCCTCTTCTACTTATGTGTGCTTCTCTCAGCTTTACCCTTGATCTATATAATTGTTCCCAGCAGCACCTAAGAGCACCCTCGGAAAGTTGTAGGAGACGTAGAGATGTGAGGAAAGGAGGTAATAGTGGTGCTCCCTTGCACCCTCTCGAACCTGTCTAAGGAATGACAGGGAGCCGGGCGGTGGTGGTGCATGCCTTTAATCCCAGCACTCGGGAGGCAGAGGCAGGCGGATCTCTGGGAGTTCGAGGCCAGCCTGGTCTACAAGAGCTAGTTCCAGGACAGGAACCAAAAGCTATGGAGAAACCCTGTCTCAAAAAAATCAAAAAAAAAAAAAAAAAGAATGATAGGGAAAGGATGGTAAGAACTTTGGAGACCCCACACTTCCCAAATGATATCCTTTTTTTTTTTTTTTTTTTGGTTTTTCGAGACAGGGTTTCTCTGTGGCTTTGGAGCCTGTCCTGGAACTAGCTCTGTAGACCAGGCTGGTCTCAAACTCACAGAGATCCGCCTACCTCTGCCTCCCGAGTGCTGGGATTAAAGGCGTGCGCCACCATCCTTAATCATATTTGAGTTGTCGTTCTTTTTGTTTCTAACTGCTTCTTCCATGGACTTGATGCAAAATACAACAACACATATACTTTTATTATGAACACTTCCTTCATGTATGTCCTTTGAAAATTTTGCCAAGTGGACACACGTGGTACTAATTCATTAATTTTAACTGCAGTACATGTATGTTTTACGAAATGGGTCGTGAGCTATTTAATCCGGTCTTTTGTTAACAGCCTGTTTTTAATTTGTCACTGCAATGTTTCTCTATAAACATGTACGGGTCTCTTAAAGCCTTATCGTTTGATTTCTGTTTGGGAAATCTGCCATTTATTGTTTATTTGTTTAGTTTACTTAAAAAAATGATTTCTTTGAATTCCAAAAAGTTTCTTCATTCAATCACGATCATTTAAGTGTTTACTAAATACAGAAAAACCATAAATAAAAACAAACAAAATTTCTGTTCTTTAGGAAGAGTCACTAGACAAAGATAGCAACGCAATAAACACAACCTGGAAGCACAATGAATTAATTGAAGAAAAGGTGTATCACTGTGTAAGAACTCACTTGGCTTAGGGCACACCGGTGATAGTTTTTCTAATGGTAGGTCTGGAAGAAGGAAGAAGAATGAGCCAATTCGCCTGGTGAGGGATTTGATCTGGGCTGAGGGTGAGAACACGCCAAGGCAGAGGAATGTCAGATACACGGACAGAGAGAACGTGGGCGGTAAAAGGAGAAGAGCCTCTGCATCTGGGACATGGTTAGGGATACAGAAGAATAGGGGAGAGAAGCCAAGAAGATGAGGCAAGTCACAGAAGATATTTGGCTCCTGCTCTACAGTAGTGGAATTAGCGTAAAGCAAGGAAAAAGACTGGAATTTTTAATACGGAGGACTAACACTGCATATGGTTTCCAAACCACAAGTTCACTGGGTCCTGTGTGGAAATCTTTGTTGGAACCTTTGTACCAGTTTAGCTAAGTCCACAAGGTTAATGCTAAATACCTTGCAGTCACTGGCAGGACTCCCTCCTTTTCTAGAAGGCATGCTTGGAAGTTAGAGATTTTTATGGCGGAATGCATAGCAGAGAAAGTTCGATGGTGGGTAGCAACCAAGGAGTTTCCAGAGTTCTCGGAGAAAAAGGCAAACAGGAAAGAAGAGTGGTGGTAAGGGGAGGGTATCCACAGAAAAGACATTGGTGGGAAGAGAGGAAGGGCGGCATCCTAGAGGTCTCCTGGTCATGCAGTGGGTGCCGAAATTAGGATGGTCAAGAGCAACAGGAGAAGACGCAGGCCTCAGGCGATGGGGACAGGCGGGGACCAGCACGGTGGCAGGGACCTGTGCAGCACAGAAGCAAGCAGCAGAGACCGTTGCGCAATACCAAGAGCAGATCGCCCCACTACAATTAAATCAAAGAGGTAGGCCTTTTGTTGGCGAGGTCCCTGGCAAACGGGGAGCCTGGTCCTGTTCCTGAAGACCCTTCTGAGGGGTTAGAGGGATCTTGGCCCGCGCAGGAGCCAGGAAACAGAGCGAGGATAAGGAAACAGAGAGGGAAATCAGAGAAGCATCACCTTTCACGATAGCCACAAATAGCTTACAATATCTTGGGGTAACTCTGACCAAGAAAGTGAAAGATCTATTTGACAAGAACTTTAAGTCTTTGAAGAAAGAAATTGAAGAGGATACCAGAAAATGGAAGGATGTTCCTTGCTCTTGGATTGGGAGGATCAACATAGTAAAAATGGCAATTCTACCAAAAGCAATCTATAGATTCCTTGTAATCCCCATCAAAATCCCATCAAAATTCTTCACAGATCTGGAGAAGACAATAATCAACTTTATATGGAAAAACAAAAAACCCAGGATAGCCAAAACAATCTTATACAATAAAGGATTGTCTGGAGGCATTACCATCCCTGACTTCAAACTCTATTACAGAGCTACAGTATTGAAAACAGCTTGGTATTGGCATAAAAACAGAGAAGTTTACCAATGGAATCAAATAGAAGACCCTGACTTTAACCCAAAAACCTATGAACAGCTGATTTTTGATAAAGGAGCTAAAAGTACACAATGGAAAAAAGAGAGCTTCTTTAACAAAGAAGCTGGCAAAACTGGATGTCAATCTGTAGAAGAATGAAAATAGATCCATATCTATCACCATGCACAAAACTCAAGTCCAAATGGATTAAAGACCTCAATATCAGCCCAAACACACTGAACCTGATAGAATAAAAAGTGGAAAGTACTCTACAACATGTGGGCACAGGAGACCACTTCCTACGTATAACCCCAGCAGCACAGACATTAAGGGCCTCATTGAATAAATGGGACTTCCTGAGACTGAGAAGCTTCTGTAAAGCAAAGGACACTGTCACCAAGACAGAAAGGCAACCCACTGACTGGGAGAAGAACTTCACCAATCCGGCAACTGACAAAGGTCTGATCTCCAAAAAATATAAAGAACTCAAGAAACTATACCGTAAAAGGCTAATCAACCCAATTATAAAATGGGGCACTGAGCTGAACAGAGAATTCTCAACAGAAGAAGTTCAAATGGCCAAAAGACACTTAAGGTCATGCTCAACTTCCTTAGCGATCAGGGAAATGCAAATCAAGACAGCTTTAAGATACCATCTTACACCTGTCAGAATGGCTAAAATCAAAAACACCAAGGAGAGCCTTTGCTGGAGAGGTTGTAGAGAAAGGGGTACACTCATCCATTGCTGGTGGAATGCAAACTTGTGCAACCACTTTGGAAAGCAGTGTGGCGGTTTCTCGGGAAATTCGGGATCAACCTACCCCTGGATCCAGCAATATGCCCAAGAGAGGCCCTATCATACAACAAAAGTATATGCTCAACTATGTTCATAGCAGCATTGTTTGTAATAGCCAGAACCTGGAAACAACCTAGATGCCCTTCAATAGAAGAATGGATGAAGAAAGTATGGAATACATACATATTAGAGTACTACTCAGCAGTAAAAAACAAGGACTTCTTGAATTTCATGCAAATGGATGGAAATAGAAAACACTATCCTGAGTGAGGTACGCCAGACCCAAAAAGATGAACATGGGATGTACTCACTCATATTTGGTTTCTAGCCATAAGTAAAGGACATTGAGCCCATAATTAGTGATCCTAGAAAAGCTAAATAAGAAGGAGAACCCAAAGAAAAACATATAGGCATCCTTCTGAATATTAACCTTCATCAGGCGATGAAAGGAGACAGAGACAGAGACCCACATTGGAGCACCGGACAGAAATCTCAAGCTCCAAATCAGGAGCAGAAGGAGAGAGCATGAGCAAGGAACTCAGGACCGCGAGGGGTGCACCCACACACTGAGAGAATGGGGATGTTCTATTGGGAACTCACCAAGGCCAGCTGGCCTGGGTCTGAAAAAGCAGGGGATAAAACCGGACTCTCTGAACATAGCGGACAATGAAGACTACTGAGAACTTAAGAACAATGGCAATGGGTTTTTGATCCAACTGCACGTACTGACTTTGTGGGAGCCTAGGCAGTTTGGATGCTCACCTTACTAGACCTGGATGGAGGTGGGGGTTCCTTGGACTTCCCACAGGGCAGGGAACCCTGATTGCTCTTTGGGCTGATGAGAGAGGGGGACTTGATTGGGGGACGGGGAGGGAAATGAGAGGTGGTGGCGGGGAAGAGAAAGAAACCTTTAATAAATAAATTAATTAATTAAAAAAAGAGCAAAGGAGAAGAAAGTATCAGTAGAAACATCAGTTGAAATTTGGAGGGGAGACATAGTTCTTCAGCTAGCCAAATGGACCGATCAGTCCACAAAATGGACAATCCACCCAGCTCTCTGTGTCCCTCTTAACTTGCTTTTAGTTCTAACGTGGGGGTGGGGTGAGGGTGGATGGGTGCGGGTGGGCCTGGATTGGGGGCGAGAGCAGATTCTTAAATATCATTTGCAGCAGGGGAACATGGTTGACTATGGAACGGGGAGGGAACTTTTCTGAAAAAAACAACCATTTTATTTGGCTTTTTCAGAAAGTCTTTATTACCGCAAGCAAGTCTGAGACACTAACAAAAACACAGCCTCCGAGAAGAGCTGGCCCGAAGCGGAACTGATTATGTTGGACTGTTACAAATGGCCTTATTAAATAATTGCTTTTAAACCGCATGATAGCCTTATAATTGATTGATAAAAACAAAATTGTGAAAGTTTAAGTGGCATAATTGTTCTCAGTATCACTACTATCTTCAAATGAGGCAATTTCGCCTTAGAAGCAATTTCGCTTTTCACTGAGATGTTATTTTGGTGTCAGCCTGCCAGGTTTTGTCCCACTCCTAAGTTCCAGGAGCAATGCTAACCCCTTCCTCTCCTCGTCTGAGGCAATGGTGCATCTCTCTCACACAGCTGCAAACCCAGTGCGTTATAAAAAGAATGCTTCGTAGCCTCCCAGTAGTTCACAATTTCCTTTTAAGGAAATGTAGTAGCTGCTGCATGTGGAGGGGGAAATGTAAATCATTTTAGATTACTTGTTAATGTCAGGAACAAAGTGTCTTTCATGTGAAGATATTGATAAATAATGGGAAGACTACATTTTTTTTTCTTAAAATGACATCCTTACCAGACATAATGCAACTTGGTGCCTCAGGCGCCATCTCCATAGGATATTAATCTAAGGTGTGTGAAGATGAGATCTGTATTTCCATGTGTGTGAATAGAAGGACCTCAGAGCACCGAGCAAACAAAGATCAAGGCCACACCATTAACAGCCCCTTTCGTCTTTGTTTTGTTTTGTTTCTATGAATTAAAGAGTTTTGTACAAATAATGCTGTCTCACTCACAGAACGGTCAAGGCACAGCCTCCACTGGTAATAAGAGCTAGCCTCGATGTATTTCATTTCAGCCTTGCTGATAGCATATATCAGCAAAATCTGGCTAAAAGCAGAATATGCAACTTAAGCCTGATCATAACTGGGCTGCAGAGGAAGAAAGTGGAGGATTATCTCAAGACTAGGAGCACAAATATAAGATTGTATTATCATTGTGTGCTATAGGCCTTTTGGCAAACGGTAGTGTAAGCCCAGTTGACAGGCCTTTTCACAACTGACAGCAGAAAATATGAAACTTAAATTCTTCATGACAGATAAATCTGCTGAATGAATGGGAAAACCAGTGGGATAACAGTGGAACCAAAAAACAATTCTTTTTTTTTTTTTGCTGCCGGGTAACTCGCTTACAGCTCCTTCTTTTGTAAACATACAAAGTAGGTATTCACGGGGTATCTCCTCAGCTCCTACCCATCAGTTTTGCTAAGCAAACTGTTCAGCTGGAACGATAAAATAAGCATCTTTTCTCCAGTGCAGGAACACAACGTCTTACAAAGCAGGGCACAGATTAAATTTAATATGTGGGCATGAAAGACGTTTCCTGAATGACTATCGGCTGGAGTGGATTTCGTGAACCAAAGTTGACATGTTACCATTGTAGAAGGCTTATTAATTGAGATATTAAATGTACCTAATCCACCATGATTGGGATCTTTGTCAAATTAAAAAAAAATATAACCATAAGTAATTGCTCTCTTCTGTCAGTGGGCCTGAGTCTAAAAAACGTAACCAGAGACTGTCTCTCGGGACAAACAGCACAGGTCTTCCAGTGAGGGTGGGTACCATCTACCTTATCAAGGGTACTGTGGCCTCCAGGGTCTGGGGTCTTTGATTTTTTCCCCCATGCTTCTTTAGTACTGACATTTTTATTTTTATTTCATCCTGGTTGACTATACTAATTCTATACAATCCCAGTGACAGCCTTTGAGAAACTACCTTAAATCATAACAAGCCAGATGGGGGAAAAAACAAAAGAAAAAAGTTTCCTTTTTGTTTTAAATCCTTGCACTGCAAACTGTGGAAGCTCTCCGCTTTCAGCGTCTCCTGAAGGAGCCTGTGAGAAGCCCCATCTACAAGAGGAAAGTAGAGATTCCCACAGCCTCCTTCAACAGGCTGCTCTTTATTAGGGAATGCCTGGCACTTTGGCAAATCCTGGGTCAAGCTGATAGACAATGTCTTGTTGACAAAGCCTGAGGCAAGTTTCCTCAAACTGTCACTTTCCCTGGTTGCCATGACAATCCATGGGTAATTGCCAGCAAGAAAACTCAGAAGAAGAAGGAACGAATGGGAGAAAGGAAAGATGAGACACATGAGTGCCGAGGGCCGTTTTTCTCTCTGACTTCACGGCCTGACCAGAGCAGTGTGGGTTCCTTTCCTCAGTCAGACAGCCCTGGAATGTCTGGCAGCAGGGCTAGGCCAGAGTCTCAGGCCATGGGAATCACCACGGCCTCAGGAGGAAGAGGAAAGACAGTGAGGGTTAGAGCTAGAGCCTATGAAAGGAGGAGGGAGGAGCAGGGGAGCCAGCCAGGAGTCTGAAAAGAATCCAGGCGCCACAGTGTAACAGCTGCCTCAGGTATGCTAGCCAGTCTCAGCTCGTTCCCAGCTCTTGTTGGCAAGCCCCAAGCTCCATCCCATACACATACATGCAGACACAGAGACAAACACATACACACAATAAACAAACACACACACACACACTCAAACACATACATAAACATACACAAACACACACAGAGACAAACACATACACACATAAACACACACTCAAACACATACATAGACATACACAGACAAACACATACACACATAAACACACACACACATACACTCAAACACATACATAGACATACACAGAAAAACACATACACACATAAACACACACACTCAAACACATACATAGACATACACAGAAAAACACATACACACATAAACACACACACACACATACACTCAAACACATACATAGACATACACAGAAAAACACATACACACATAAACACACACACATACACTCAAACACATACATAGACATACACAGACAAACACATACACACATAAACACACACACACATACACTCAAACACATACATAGACATACACAAACACACACAGAGACATACACTCGTAAGCACACACACAAACACACACACATAAGCACACACAGACAAACACATACACACATAAACACACACCCACATACACACAAACACATAGACATACACAAGCACACAAACACGTACACAGACCAGCACATACACACATAAACACACACCCACATACACACAAACACATAGGCATACACAAGCACACACACACAAACACATACACACATAAACACACACAAACACATACACAGACAAGCACATGCACAAATAAACACACACAGAGACAAGCACATACCCACATAAACACACACTCACACCCTGTGTGCTGTTTGTTTTGCAGAAATTGTTTCCCTGTCTACAAAACTGTGCTCCAGATCCTCAGTGAGAGAGAGGAGCTCGGCTTGTTGGACACCGCTTTTCATAATTGTGGTGAAATTGCCCAAGACCTTGGTAAACAACAAAATCGACTCAAATACAATCTAAAGATGATTATGTTTTGCATGTAGGATAAAAATTACTTCCAAAGTCATTAGAGAAAATCAAAATGAGCACTTGTCTGTCTACAAAAAAGCAAACCACACTCACAAAGGTGCAGCATTATATGGTAATTCCCTAAAATGCTACTGCTTGGGAAAACGAGGATGCTGGATGTTTTTGTAGCATCTTTCTTTCTCCAAGAATCCATTTACCTACACATCCCACATCCCAGCATCCCTGTCACCAGTCCTCTGTGGACGATGCAGGAGGCAAGGACAATTAATTACAAGAGAAAGCAAAATCACATGGCGGGGAAATAGCAATTCTAGATTCACCATGTGAAGTAGGACCTCGCTGGAGGCTGACTATTTAAATAAACTATGTTCGCCATCCTTATCTTGATGCCCTGAAAACAGTTGGCCGAGACTGTTTTTCTTTCAGGTCCTCTTTCCTGAGCTTTGGGTGGAGTCTTTGTCTTAGACTTAGTCACTGCGCTGGATATTCCATTTATAGTCCTGAATCTCTTCCAATATATTCTTCTTGAGGCCTGGGACTCACTCAGCTTGGTCTCTGCCATGCCAGATGGTACTTCTTATATGACTATTGGCTGAACGAACACGAGGCAAAGGAATAATGAACGAATGAACAATCTTTTAGGAAGAATTTATGATAAAATAACCTAAGTGCAAATTTAGACTTCAACTATGTCTCATTTCATTTTTATCTTTGCTGTGACAAGCAAGGCCACCTCCCCAGCTTTCTTGTTAGAACTCATGATGTTAATTCTTTCCCTGCCTGGGCTGTTGGGCTTATTGTTTGGAACAATAAACTTAGACTTGTGGAAATACTATTCCTCTAAATGGTCGATTGTAATTATTTTCTTCCTAGCCTTCTCCTTTTGATATTTAAAGGAAAGCAGTTAGGTGTGGAGGGTGGGGGAAGTGTTAATATATAGTTATTATGCTGTCCCAAAAACCTTTTCCTCACAGATTGAATTTTTATGCCAAACTGTTATTTGGGAGGAGGAGGAGGCATAAACCCCAAAATAACAATAGGAACAATGGCTGTTCTTCAAGGAGACTACAAATTTAACTCTCTTCTGTACATTTTTCAGTGATCGATACAAAAAAGCAAGGTAATACATGCTAATCTGTACCAGCTGTACTTTATGTATCCCGTTACGTTGGGAGCCTGGCAGGAGCAGGATGTCACAACAGACATTTCCTGAACTACCTGGGGAAATGTAACAAAAAGTGTTAGAGGAAAATGGTCTTTCAGCTAAATTACCTAATATATTTGCTAATGGTATCTGATTTAAAAGCCATAAAAATACCAAGTTAAAAGCACATTAGAAGATGTGTTATATTTATAAGTGTTTGTCACCTTGGCAACAAAAGCTATATTCCAAATCTCACGCTAGCTATGATGGGCCAAGACCTTTTAATATTGGTAAATACTTCTTCCTGGCAGTGATCTGCTTTCAGCTACTGAGTGTTACTGCGAGAAAAGGCAAGTTCTCCACTGCTCAGTGGGCTCCAGGCTACTGTGGGCAAGGCTTTTCCTTTTGTTAGTTACTAGAGTTTATTCTTAACAGGAAAAGCAATGCATTTTCAAAGAAAGCATCAGTCTCAATTATTCCCTTTTTGTATTTAGAAATGCAGATATAATAGCTAGCAGATTCCCAGAGATGGAATTTATTTATTAACCTTCACTTCAGTTTGTCACAGAAGTATGTTCTAAAATCAGCTGTATGCTAAAATATCTACACTTTTAAGCAGGCCTGCTCTAATAGGGGTCATACGCAAGGGAAGTTTCAATATACCTCTACCTTTCAAGTAAGCTACACGAGAAATGGAAATTACTTTTCACCATGTCTCCCTAAGAGAGGCATAGTGCTTTCTTTTTTCTTCTGTGATGTCTAGGAAAACCAGATGACTTGGTGGTAGGAATCCATGTTTGAAAAAGTGGGTTTCAAAGAGGTTTAGATGAGAACTCTCACTTACCTTCCTTCATTTTTAGAAGCTTAAATCTGATTTCTGAATCCTATACAAACTCATTTGGGTTTTGTACCCAGTCAAAGATTATAATTCCATGAGTCTAACTCGATTCCCATGTGGTTGAACCAATTTTCAGAAGTAAACCACGGAAAAGGTCTGTGTAAACACACATTCTGTGGCCTGTGGCTGTTCATAGAGAACCTAGACAAGTTGTCTCTGCAGCCAGCTTGGGAAAAGTAAAGCTCAGCTTGTGACTTGTAATCATGTTCTTCAGGTTCCACTTGATGGACCACCTGAAGATAGAGAGTACCAGCACCGAGGACTGGTACCTCACACGAAGAGAGTGCCACTTTCCTTTATCCTGAATATAAAGTCCATGGATAGATAGATAGATAGATAGATAGATAGATAGATAGATAGATAGATAGATAGATAGATAGATAGATAGATGGATGGATGGATGGATGGATGGATGGATGGATGGAGGGAGGGAGGGAGAGAGAGAGAGAGAGAGAGAGAGAGAGAGAGAGAGACATTTGGTTAAAATCTTCTGTTCCTCTTCTAGTTCTAAGAAATAAAGTGTCTTTACTGCACAAGCAACAACGTTCAGTCCATGAAACAAGCAACTGAAGGATCCTAGTTTAGACAAAACGCCAGAGTCTTCTGCTCAGAACTGATAAACCAACATAACAGCTTCAAGTTCAAATAGAATCCATGCAATGAAGCTGGCAAAGTATATATAAACTTAAACCATGCTTACCTTCCCGTGGCTGGCACAGGGATTGGCATGCAGTGTGGTACTCAGATGCACACTTTTCGTGTGGTGGACAAACGTGAATCACCTCAAGAATTCTGTTTATACAACTGTACCACTAAACCCTTGTTTACTTCTAGCAAATTAGTTATCAAGCCCCCAATCTATTGGTAAATGAAAAAATTCTCATTTATTTTTCTCGATATGAATTTTACTTATTTGTTTGCATCATCATCATCTGTGCTATCAGAGATTAAAAACAGGTCTAAGTGCCCTTTCTACAACTACATTACGTTTTTAATCCTTCAATATGAATAGTAAATAACCTAGATAAAAATGATAACACTTGCTACCGACAGTGTGTTTAAAGTGTAAACTGCCGTTTGCATTATACCTAGTCCAGAAAGAACAAGCAAAAGGCTGCCTGTGGCAATGATCCTCAGCGAATATCAAGATCCAACAGAACCGTACACAACGCCCAGCTTAGCTGAGTGCTGAATAAAGCAGGCAGCGCGTCTCGGATTTCTCCCTGAGGGAATAACAGGCTTCTGAAGGAAAATTCTTGTTCAGCTTTCTAACTTCTTCCAGTAGACAAGCAATAAATGTTTGTAGAAATCAGAAATAAATATCACCTAGACAGACTTCAGTAAACCTGTTTAGCTCTTCCTCGTGCGAACCATAAGGGAGGGAATCAACCTCTGTTTGGATGTATAGAAAAGATATCAGAGAGTAAAGTAAAATATTTTATACCATTTTCATGATATTGGGGCCATGGTTGTTTATAGCTCTAAATGATGGGTACAAATTATATTTTAAAAGTTGGGACTGCCGTGACTGAACCCAAGGCAGAGGATTAGCGTGGCAGGAGACTTGTCTTTCTGGACTGAAGGTTGGAGATCTAACAGGCAGTAGGAAATCGGGTTGGGCAGACAACGTGGGGCAGAGTTGGAGACCTCCCAGGAAATGAGCATTTGCTGAGTGCAGCGCCTTACACTCTGAAGAGCTCCTCTCCTTTCCCCTGCATAACACAGTGTGAAGTGTGATCGCCCTTATTTACAGGTCTGAGTGTGATCGCCCTTATTTACAGGTCTGAGAGAGCCCTGGGAAGCTTCCGTGGTTCTGACTTTCTGCAAGCTCTTGGTAATGATGAGACATAACCCAACATTCTTCTCACATGACATGGTATTGAAAACCTACCAGAAGCATGAAGATGAACTCATGTAGAAAATACCAGGGTATGAGCCAAGTTGAGAAAAGTGAAATCTACATAAACAACTTAAAAATGCAAGTGACTTAATAGACCCCTGTCTGCTCTGGGGTTTTTCCATGTGTAAAACGAGGAACATTATCACATCATCGTGTTCCCAGCCTGAACGGGGTCACCTGGGTAATTCTCGGTTTTATATTCATGTCAAAGTGGTGCTGCATAGGACTTCGCAGATCAAGACAGCCTCCTCGTTCCAGAAACCCTGGGTCAGATGTGGAAACCAGAACATTCTCAAGGCAGATCTAGTGGGAGAAGCGTAGACATTGTCTTCCGCTGGCACCCTGACAAGCCTGCTGGTCCACTCTCTGCTGTGGTTGTCACGTTGTTTCCGTACATGACATTGGCATCCGATTTGGAAGCTGATTGTTGTGTTTGGGTTTATGTTCGTGTAACAACTGCCTTGAGCCACATCCAAGAGAGGATAATAATGACAAATTTGAAAATTTTCTCCCCAGGAAAGGAGGCTGTGGTGAACACAAGAAACGGCATTTAAGCAACTACCATTAAAGACGTTTTAATTTTCTGTTGACAAACATGATTTTCCAAATGATTTGCAGTGTGGTTTCTGGGCTGTCAGCCATAAATCCCATCCAGGACAACGTTTTCTGCTTCCACAGACGTGCTAACAACATCTTTATCCTTGTGTGGGTTGCTTCCAGTGAGAGTCTCTCTCTCTCTCTCTCTCTCTCTCTCTCTCTCTCTCTCTCTCTCTCTCTCTCTCCTCTCTCGCTTTGTCACTCTCTCTCTGGCTCTCTCTTTTCAAAGATGGGCTTCATGAACCCCAGGTTGGCCTTGAGATGCCTAAGTAGCTCAGGATGACCTTGAAGTTCTAATCTTTCTGCCTTTTGTGCCCTAGCACTAGGATTCAAGCATGCCTCATTATGTCCAGTTTCATGCAGTGCTTGGGATCTAACCCAGGGTTACCTGAATATGAAGCAAACATTCTCCCAATAAGCTATAACCCCAGCCCAGGATTCATAATCTCTTAAAAGTCATGGCACAATTTTGATGTGGGATGTCCTTCTGTATATGCGATGCTTTTATTGGTTGAACAAAGCTGCTTTGTCCCATGGCAGGGCAGATTATAGCCAGGTTGCAAGAGATACATAGAGAGAGTAGGCAGAGTCAGAGAGACACCATGTAGCTGCCAAAGTAGAAGGACCCAGAACCTCTACTGTAAGTCACAGTCTTGTGGCATTACACAGATTAATAGAAATGGATTAATTTAAGATGTAAGAGCTAGCTAGAAATACAACTGAGACATGGGCCAAAAAGTGTTGTAATTAATATAGTTTCTGGGTGATTATTTGGTCTGGAAGGTCGGAAAACAAACCAGCAGTCACTGGCTACACAATGTAGGTTACTAGATTCGTGGCCTCTGCTCTGGTGCTCCTACCGATTCCTGTCCCATCCTTGGGCCATGCTCATCTGATCCCAAACATCAGTCAGCACAGGGGTTGAGACAGGAGTCTTGCAAATTGCCACATGTTTGAAGGAAAATCTATTCCACACTCAGTACATATACTAGTCCCTGTCATGGGGAATTTGTTTCCTGACTGACCCAGGAAATGCCTGAAACCATGGGTAGATCCAATCCCTAGATACAATGTTTTATCCTACATGTACTTATGATAAATCTTAGTTAATAAATTAGGAATGGCAGAAGATTAACAACAATAACTGATGATAAAACAGAAAAATCATAAAAATGTGCCATGATAGAATTATTTCCTTAGGAATGTTTCATTTAATATTTTCACAGCATGGTTGATGGTAGGTAAGTAAAGCTCCAGAATACACAGACTCCTGAATCAATGAAGGTTGGTGCACAGAGCCCTTTAGAGCAAGCAGTCTTGTTTTAGGCCCTGGTTCTACAGAATGGATTTCAGATTTCTGGGAGGCTCACCTTCCACCAGCTTTACTTTAGTGAGCGTGCTTCTGCCTCGGATGCCCCTTAGACCCTTAGCACATTAGTATCAGATCCACAGCCTCTTTGAAACATGGAACCCCACTACGGGCTTGTCACTTTGTCATTTATGGCTTCCAATTATGCTCAGGGTCTAGAATTTTCCTGGTGCTCCATGCTGCTCTTCTCACTGTGCAGACTTTCAGCTGACTTTACACGTTGTTTTGCACAATATTCTCATGTTATAAACAATAACGTCAGAGTACAAGAAAGCTGGGGATTCATCCAAGGTTACCATTTTAATTATTCAACTCTATGTCTACTGACTTTGAGAGAGATATACTTTATATGATTGGGCTGCTGCTAGATGCATTCTTTAAGAGAACAGTCCCTGGGTAGGTGATAGTGTCCTCAGTATGCTTGGGTTCTCCTCAGACAGTTGTTTCTCCTGTGGCAGTTGTGTAGAATAGAATTACACTGTCAGACATTGGAAGAAACACATTTTGTGTGTTTTACTCTACAATAACTGAACTTTGTATTAAATAAAATAGTTTATTGGATAGAAAGAGTAGTTGTGGCCAAAGAAGAAACATTCAACTCTTAGAATTGGTCCTGCCATTTCCAAACCAGTGCCAAGGATTTAGGTATGGGAAAGAAAAACTCTGTTTATTTAGTGCCCTGTCATTTGTCTCTGTCTGCTCACTGGATTTTGTTCCAGGATGTCACTGCTCAAAATATAAATCAACAAGAATGAAAGTCTCATTTTCCTAATTAGGGCCAAATTATCTCAAGTGACTCGATGGCAAGGTCTGCCTACTTCCCATAGTCTAGAAGTAGTAGGAAGAGAGGTGGAGAAGGGAAGAAGAGAAGAAAATAAATTAAAAGTGAATCTGGGATCTTGTGTGGTGTCCCCCAGTAGGAATCCTAGTACTTTGGTGGCCAAAGTAGAAGAATCATAAGTTGAAGGCTGGTCAGAGCTTTGTAATAGAACCTATTTTCAGGATTAAACAAGAAAACAACCAAGAAAAATAAACCCACCAGTCAATTTTGCAATAACATCACATAATAGATAATTATGAACACAATTACTGTGAGTGGCATGCATCAGTGAACAGGTGCTACGTTGACCACACATCCATGGGTCAGCCTGCGGATTTCTCCTGCATTCGTTCATATGTAGCCAAAGAAACTTGAGTCCCTTTCCCTTGTCTAACTGGGACCACTGCACTCCAGGTGGCGTGCATCAAAATCTTCTGGATCTCCTGGATCAAAATCTCCCTATGGCAAGGCAACAGTGCAGGAGAAAAACCTCCATTGTCTGAATATTCTTCAAGATTTGCAAACGTGGATTCTGGAATATCTCAGTGGCTAAAGAAGTCATGTGGCCTAGCATCAGCGAGACAGAGCTGTATGGAGGCCTGGCACGTGTGTCGAAAAGTCCAAGAAAGAACAACGGGAAAGACGACTGTCATCCTGGGGGAGATGAGGGAGCAGAGGTGTAAGTGAGTCAGCTGAGACAAAAGGTAGAGCCAGACACAGACAGTGCCTTCAGGCTCCTTGTTCAAGGAGCTCCTGTTTTGGCTGTGGAGCTCCATCTTGGACATTACTGGTAGTGAAATGACTCTGGAGAACAGGCTCTCCAGACGACTGTAGGTTGGAGGTCCATGTCGGAAACAACTTTTCTCCCCCTTCTGTTTTAACATGGAGTCTTCTTCATCTCCTTCCCTCCTCCTTCTCTCTTGCTTCCCATATTTCCCCTTAAGGAATATTTCTCTTCTGCTGCAGTTGATCCCTTAAGTTTATCACCTGTTTAAATACTGTTAAATTATAACACACATTCCAAATACTCGACTGATAAGTTTATTGCCACAAAGGAAAAGAGTCCATACAAAAGAATACAAGCAGGCAATGCTTGTTAGCAGTCCCTTATCTAGAAGAGGCATTTCCACATGTGGTTATTAGTCACTGGAATATGTTGTTATTATCATTTCAAGTCATTTCCACAGTGACACCTGGCCTTACATGAGGCAGAGTCTAACAAAATTGGGATGGAGATACCTGTGACACACAACTGTTCTTCCGGAAATCAAAAGCGAAAGGGCAATTAAAGCCCTTCCCTCCACAAGTATATAACACCTCTTCTTGAGTCCTGTCTGCCTCTCTCTCTCTGTCTGTCTCTCTCTGTCTCTCTCTCTGTCTCTCTCTCTGTCTCTCTCTCTCTCTGACTGTCTCTCTCTATCTGTCTCTCTCTCTGTCTCTCTGTCTCTCTCTCTGTCTGTCTCTCTCTATCTGTCTCTCTCTCTGTCTCTCTGTCTCTCTCTCTGTCTGCCTCTCTCTCTCTCTCTCTCTCCTCTCTCTCTGTCTCTCTCTCTGTCTCTCTCTGTCTCTCTCTCTGTGTCTCTCTGTCTCTCTCTCTGTGTCTCTGTGTCTCTGTGTCTCTCTGTCTCTCTCTCTCTCTCTCTCTCTCTCTCCTACCCAGCTTATCTATTATGAAATGCTGTGCTAAGCAAAGACTCACTCCCTTTTCCCCTCTACCGTGTAAATGTCAACTTACATATTTACCATGTAAATATGCTAAGTTCCAGATACATTATAATCACAACGCTACCACTGTGTTTCTGTATTAATTAATCGTGATTAATGAAATTTTTCTTGATTTCGCGTGCCAAGTCTGGAAGCATAATTCAATTTCATCTTTGACTTCTGTTGCCCGAAGCGGTCATTTAAATGCAGCTGTCATAAAACTTTTGGAAGGAGATCAAAAAAAAAAAAAAAAACGTCAAAGAGACAAAAAGAAAAGAAAGACCCAACTTTGGGAGGCATTAAGGGGAAAGCAGGAAAAAAAAACTTTAAATACAACAAATGAAGGCCATATTACTACGTGTAAAAGAATGGAACAATGTGAAGCGTTTGGATGTCTGGAAACACTGTGATGATACCATTTTCTAAACACTCTACTTGCTGTTTCCAATTCTAAGCAATTTCCTCCTGAACCACCTGGAAAGGGTGTTGTGTTAGACACAAGGGAAACACACAGCGAGACACTGAATGGTGCCGTTTAAAGTCTTGAGGAAACCAGCGAATTTGAAGTCTATTGGCACTTGTCTGCATGTTTGGAGATGGTGAATCATTATGGAAAACAGCAAGTTACTGCTCTGGGAAGTAAACAAGCCCAGCGCAGCCTTTTGCCTTGTTTGTGGGTCTTATATGTAAACTCTAATAAGAGCCTTTTATACAGGAGGCCAAGCTGCTTATGGTGTCAATCACAATGTGTAGCATTTGCTCTCTTAATCCATTATAAAAATAAAGACGATGGAAAGAAAAAAAATATATATATATATAATCCTTTTGTTATCCAAACACTTAGAGATATTCCAAGCTATTATTTTGGTGTGTCTAATGTCATTTTGCCCCATGTGTTGCTGTGTGTATCTGATGTGGGTACAATAAAACAGGGCTATGTTTTACATACTGTATTTTCATATAACAAGGAAACAGGGGTCTCCTCGGTTGCCACAATGTTAAGAGATTTTCCCTTGCTCACCTTACTAGACCTGGATGGAGGTGGGTGGTCCTTGGACTTCCCACAGGGCAGGGAACCCTGATTGCTCTTCGAGCTGATGAGGGAGGGGGAGTTGATTAAGGGAGGGAGAGGAAAATGGGAGGCGGTGGCGGGGAGGAGGCAGAAATCTTTAATAAATAAATAAATAAATTTTAAAAAAAGAAATTTTCCTTTAATGACTATTTCGGGGATTTTTCTAGAATTCAGCACTGAGTCTAGAGCCACAAAGACCACATATATGATAATAATGGACATTTAGCAGAGAAAGGGAGCCTGGAATGGCTTCAGATGTAAGCTGGGTTTGTACTTGGATTTTGAGTGAGACTATAGCCTGGATATCCAATAGAATCTTAGATTTCACGTTCACTTATCAGGATTGAGAAGAGCCTGGTATTTCTGAGAAAATGGTTGCTCTCCTTTTTACTTTACTCTCTGGTGAGAGCTTCTTTGCCATGTTGTTGCTGACCCAAGTTAGGCCCAGCCTTCAGCAGCGCCCAAAGCACCTGCCCCATCCCCTCCATCCTTTCCTTTGGGCCGTGGCAGGAGCCTAACAGTTTAAACAAACATCTTCATGTTAGTGGCAAAGAACTGCAGAAAAGCAGTACAAAAGCCACTCCCAGCACACAAAAGGCACAGTGGACAGTCAACACCTTGTATTTCTGTATAGAACCATTCACAGGTGGATTGGCAGGGAGGCAGATGCAAAAATATGTATGTAGCTTCAAATGTGCAATAAACAGTGCAGAAGGAGCCGGGGCAAGAAGAGATGGCAGTAATTATCCAATCAGAAGCATGAAACGATAACTCAGAAGCCACAGGATTCTGATACCTTTGAAGGTGCCAAGTACAAAAGAATCAAATGAGTTACATTACAGGAAAGAACCCCAGGCCAGAGATCAGAGGTACTTTGGTGGTAGCCTGGAACCCCCGCTGGAATAAATCTACTTACATTTTTATTACAACCTCTAGGTACAGTGAAATAGTTATGTATTTAATATTAGGTTGAATCTACCAATTTAGGGAATGGGTTTTCATTTGAACTCTCATTCAATAAGGGCTTTTAGAATTCTTTCAAGAAAACAATGTCACACGTTTTTGTTTTGTGGTTGTGTGTGTGTGTGGTTTTTCTTTGTCAACTAGCTATATAAAGATGAAGCTAAAATATATCTTCTCCCCAGCCACAAGCTGTCAGAAACTCATTGAAATGGATGATGAACATAAGCTTCCTATTTTCTTCGAGAAGTGCATGGTCAGAAGCAGCTGCCGATGCTCTGGGTGAAGTGTGAAAGGGTTGGGTGGTCCAGATCAGTGGTGGGGATGAAAAACAGTGTTTTCTCACAAAATGTCTTGGTCCACAGCAGACTGTGTGCCTGCTGTTGAGTAAGGGGCAATCTTGTTGTAGGAGACAGAGTACAAGATAGAGGGAGCACAAGTCTGTTCACAGATGCATTGTGGATGTTAAGCTGAGGATTCTCAACTTGATTATTGTATGACAAAAAACAGAAACAAAAACAAAACACAGAAACAAACAATAAAGAAGGGTATTCTTAGAGTGACAGATGGCTTAGTAGTTGGGCCCTAAAAGAGTTAGTACAATCGGATAGCTTTTTAATCTCTAAAGAAGATGATGTCTACCCATATGTTGTCAGAAAGCTTTTAAACAAAGAAGATGAGAAGCCCAGTACCCAAGTACCCAAGATTCAGTATCTTGTTACACTCTACAACACAAACACCAGCGCACTGATCTGAAGAAATGATGTGCTAGGAATATACTGAGTGTCTAGGCAAGAGAAAAAAGGAACCCAAAGAAAAATCCCAGGAGCAGGTACCAACAGACATAGGCTGACTGGGATGAGAGCTTCTACTTCTACTAAGTCCGGTCAAAAAATAACTTTTTAAGAGTGACAAGTCACAAGACAAAACGACAGCCTACCGAATGGGAAAAGATCTTCACTAACCTCACATCAGACAGAAGGCTGATCTCCAAAACATACAAAGAACTCAAGAAATTGGTCATCAAAAATAATTTTAAAAAATGGAGTACAGACCTAAACAGAGAATTATCAACATAGGAACCTAAAATGGCTGAAAGACACTTAAA
The DNA here is from genome assembly GCF_037038515.1 of Microtus pennsylvanicus. Classification (NCBI taxonomy): domain Eukaryota; kingdom Metazoa; phylum Chordata; class Mammalia; order Rodentia; family Cricetidae; genus Microtus; species Microtus pennsylvanicus. Next base: position 4,357,336 of record NC_134597.1, on the reverse strand, counting down.
AAAAGTTCAACATCCTTAGTCATCAGAGAAATGCAAATCAAAACAACTCTGAGATTCCACCTGTAAGAATGGCCAAGATCAGAAACACTAATGACAATGTATGCTGGAGAGGTTGTGGGGAAAAGGGAACACTTCTGCATTGTTGGTGGGAATGCAAGCTGATACAACCCCTTTAGATGTCAGTGTGGCGATTTCTCAGAAAATTAGGAAACAACCTTCCTCAAGACCCAGCAATATCACTTTTGGGTATATACCCAAAGGCTGCTCAATTGTGCCACAAGGACATGCGCTCAACTATGTTGATAGCAGCATTGTTTGTCATAGCCAGAACCTGGAAACAACCTAAATGCCCCTTGTGCAAAAAATGGATAAGGAAAATGTGGTATATTTACACAATGGAGTATTACACAACAGAAGAAAATAACAACATCTTGAGTTTTGTGGGAAACTGGATGTAACTAGAAAACATCATTTTGAGTAAGGTAACCCAGACCCAGAAAGACAAGTATCACATGTACTCACTCATAGGTGGCTTTTAGACATAAAGCAAAGAAAACCATCGTACAAATCATGATCCCAGAGAACCTAGACAACAATGAGGACACTAAGAGAGACATACATAGATCTAATGTCCATGGGAAGTATAAAAAGACAAGATCTCCTGAGTAAATTGGGAGCATGGGGACCTTGGGAAAGGGTTGGAGGGGGAGGGGAGAGTCTGGAGGGGAGCAGAGAAAAATGTAGAGCTCCTGAAGTCACCTGAAGTCACCTCAGCATGCACAAGACACGTGTAAGTCCAGGCATGAGCAAGTCTCAGCGCCGAGATGGCCTCGGCAGGAGCTCTTGGCAGCTGTCATCTGCTGAGACAGGTAGGACCCGTTTTCTCTAAATGGGTACCCCTGGTAAATCTACCAAGCTCCAGTCAAAGGCCACTCATACCGGAATATTTGGGCAGCATAAATTGACCTTGATTGGGAGGGGAAGCATAAAGTTGGGTAAGTAGATAAAAGATAGTACATCTCTGAAGAGTTGGGGGAAGGGCTGTAAATGAAACCAAGACATGTTACATGAACGTCTCAAAGAACTTTGTGTGTGTGAATGATCTCACCTATCCCCCCACGCCCATTCTCCAGAGAAACTATTCCACAGAGCACTGTATGAAAAGTGAACCATCAGGCCAGTCATAACTAGAATATGTGCTTAATCTTCCAAGAGAAAAATTGTACTGATTGATAAATTAGGAAACAAGTGTCTTAATGGCATTTCCTATTCATGTATCCTCACCATGTTGTGTGCTAATTTTATATCCATGAGTTATCCTATAGAGTATTATAGAAAGCAGGAACAGATTCCCAGTGAAAGCTATGGCTCCAAAAGAAAAACTAATGCATGTCTCAAGGATATGTTGAGGGAAGAATGATGTCTTCCACTGACTTAGGACAAGGTGTTTCCACAGTTTTAGTCTGTTTCCAGCAGAAACAGTAAACAACAATGCTGTTGGTTGAAAAAACCATCTGTGTGCAAGTTCTTCCTTCTATAGCACCTTTACCAATCCCTCTGAGAGTCATAGCATAGCCCAGTGTAAACCTCAGGATGCTCAAAGCCAATGGAAACGCCCGGAGCAAGCTGGATTCTGTGCTCCTATTAAGAGCCTGCAGCAAAGTCTCTCAACAGCAATCTATTCTCTTCTCTCATGTAGTGCCAAGTGCTCCTCCTTCCCACGGAGGAAACCTACAGAGGCTTCTCTCTCTGGCATTTCCAGAAAATTGGACTGTTCACTGCATTTCATTTGAAATGGAGCTTCACCTGTCGGAGGTCTTCAAGCACAAGCCCTGGTGTATAGGTTTTCCAGAAACAATGGTCGGCATGGGCTGCCTTACAATGTCCTCATTGTGGTCACTCTGTAATGCCAAGACTTACATGCAGTGCCTCCCGTCCTGGGGAAAGAAAGGCTTGTTAGATGCTAGATAAGTTGCTCTTTACTGTTTCTGTCGGGTATCACTCTCTGAGGGACAGTAATATGCTCTATGGAGATACGGCGAACTGTGTATTTCATGACACCGATCTAAAAGCATCCCTGAGTTCAATTCAGCAGCCTGGCTACCAGACGGCACGTAATAAGAAAGGGAAGAATGGGATCTTATCTGCGAAGTGCACACTGTTAAACTAGGAGCAGGTCGTGCTGACTGACCCACAGAGAGATGGATTACAGTCAGGCTCGAAGAGATGCCAGGCCAGTTTGGGAGGGGGCGAAAATCCTCTTGCTTTATCACACTTGCCTACTTTAATGCTTCCTGTTTTCTCCAAAAAAAAATTTTTTTAACAGAACTTGCCTCAAGTTTATTTGTAAAAACAGCATAAGGTCCTGAACATCTGCAAATACTGTGTAGGTGTTCACACCAGTCCATCTGTCTTCACACTGGCAGACTGCGACCTTTTTTATGGGGCCTTCACAGGGGCCTGGGCACCTTTGGGAGCCTGAGCTGCAGCTGAGGCCTCTGCCTTGGCTTGAACCTTGGGCTTTGTTTTTTGGAGCCTACGACCCCTGGCCATGTAGCTTCTAATCCGCCTCCCAAGCTTGGGGTGAGCAATTAAAGCCAGACGGGTGAGTTTGCGGGTGGAGCCCGTTGGCTTCTTGGGCTTCACCACCTGGGGCTTCACCAGGGCCTTGATGGCCTCCGCACGTGCGCTCATGGCCTTTGCATTATTTGCCTGCATCTTCTTCAGGCCTTTCTTGTTGTGCTTCTTGGCAAAGCGCATGTTCCTCAGGAACTTGGGGTCAACCCCCTTGAGAGATTCGTATCTTTGTGACCGGGGTTTCTTGATGCCGTTTCTGTGCCATTTCCGGGACTGGTTGTGTGTGGTGTGGTTCTTGGACTTGGCCATGGTTGGACCGTAATCGGCGGCTTCCGAAGCGCCTGCGACCGGAAGAGCTTCTCCAAACATTTTTCAACTTTGTTAATGCGATCAGTAGTTTACCTGAACAAATCGGGAAAGTTTTTGCCTTTTGTTTCCTTGCTGTCTCCTTTCCATCTGCGAGCTCTCCCATCACACCGTTTGTGATGCTCCAGCCCCAACCTGCTCCGAGTTAACCACCATATAAGGGGAGAAGCTGATGCTTTCAGTCATACTGGATGTGAAACTTTTCACAAAAGTGAACTACGTGAGAGCAGAGGGGCCTAGTGTGCGACTTGCTTGCTCATCAGCACCCAGAACAGTGCCTGGCTCGGTGATGCTAAGGAGCAGGGATTTTCTTGATTCTAGCCTAAGTGTATTTTATTACCAGACTGGGGGAGGGAATCCCGTATGATGGAGGCTGCAAAGTTCCCTCAACCTCAAGAGCCCGAGAAGCAGGTTGTGTTATTGTCCCTGAGTCCTAAGGTTTCAAAACCACTGAAGCTACTGATGCAATGTTCAGTGTTAAGGCAAAGCCAGCTGGAGAACCCAGAGATTCACGGGCATAAAACCCAAAGTTCAAAGACCAGAAAAAACAGAGTTCTCGTGTTGAAGGACAAGAAATTAGTGTCCCAACTCCTGGACGTAAGGAAACACTTTCCTTCCCCCCCCCCCCTCTTTGTTTTCCCCAGACCCTCAGATGGGGACCCCCCCTCCCCCCGTGCAGGGTGAAGGGGAAACTTCCTCACTCAGTCCATTGAATTAAGTCCTCATCTCTTCTGAAAGCAGACTCCCAGACATGTATCCAGACTCAGAAATAATGCCTCGCCGGTTGCTATTTGTGTACTCTTAATCTAGTCAGTGAGTATCTAAAGGAAGAGAGAGAGAGATGGAGCAGACAAATCGCTGCCCTCTCGTCGGCTACACTAATTCCTCTGCTTCCTGCCCAGAGCTCCTGGGGACATGTGTCATCTCTGACAACTCCAAAACCCAAAGAAAACTTCAGTCCTCTCAAACGTCACTCAACTGGACTCTCAAAGTTCCTCCTGATTTTAGTGAATTTTTAAAAAACGGCAAATTAGAAAGGCGACGGTTCTTAATTCTGATGTAAGGTAACTTACTTGCTTTACCAGCTTCCCTGCTTCCCAAGGCCACGCCCAGGACAGAAGCTCAGTACATCACTGACAGCCGTATGAGCATGGTTTCCATCCACTGACATCGCCTCTCCTACTACCGATAACTTTTTGAAATGTGTAAGCGATCGTCCTCGTTATTTATTTCGTTATATAAGGGGTGCAGGCCCCGGTACTGTGCAGAGCAGGAACGGTTTGTCAGACCTAGAACGAATTCAGAATCAGAGGTTTGCTGTTGCAAGCTAACACGGCCTCTTGGTGATGAAATGTATTTACCCTTGGCAAAGCATTGCTTCTTGTCTTCAGGAGAAAAGTCTCTTTAAAGGGGCTCAAAAAACGTATTTGACATCAACAGGCTTGTAAAAAAAATACCATTTTGATTATTTAAATTTATATAAATCAAAAACACATGGGTTAAATTTCCTTTAAAATACATATGGTTTTTAAAATGAGAGGAAAAGGTGCTTGGCAAAAAGCAGCTTGGGTTTTATTGAACCCAAAACTTTTCAAATATAGTTTAAACTGTCTGATGAGCCCAAACCATAGTTATTTAAAATATAGTTTTTTAAAAAGGAAGGTTAAAAAGGATATTTCATAAAAACACTAAAATTCTTTCTATAAAATATTATTAATAAGCAGTTTGACTTTAAAAGATTTCATACAATTTACTTGATGGGTTCTACAGCCTCACAGAATCTACAATTGCAGTTCGTAACGACTCTGCATGGCCAACTGTCTCAGCACTATTCTCTGAGACACGGAGCGCCTCTGCCTCACAAGCGTGGCGAAGCATGGTGAGGCATGGTGAGGCGTGTTATTGTTGCACGTCTACACAGACAACTTAATAAACCACTATCTGCCTCTTCAAAAATATTTTATCAATTCTTTGAGAATTCACACAGTGTATTTTGACCACATTTGCCTCCCACTCTGACCCCTCTCTCCTCCCATGCACCCTCACCTCCACACTCCTTCTTCTTTATTCTCCCCCTCTGTCTTCCCCCCTTCTTTTTCTTTAATAATCCATAGCATCCAATTTGCGCAGCCCATGTACTTCTCTGTGTGGGGCCACCCACGGACATGCCGGGGGCCATATCCTTATGAATATTTCTGACTTTCCTTCCACTAGAAGCCATCGACAGTCCATAACTCCTTAGTTGGGGGAAAGCTCATGAATACTCCCCCATGCATGCACACACGCATGCACGCACACGAATGCTGACTGGCTTGATCTTGCACAAGTCTTGTGCATGCCATCTCAGTTGCTGGGACTTCATGAGAGCAGCAGGTCCTGCCATATCCAAGGGACACTGTTTCCCTCCAGTTCCTTCCAGTCTCTGGGTCTTACAGTCAGGCTTTCTGTGCCCTCTTTCTTGAGCTTTACCCCCTAGAGCACAGTGACACACAGTATTGTTGCATGTATCTCTGAGAATGTTGCAAAAAGCAATTAGCTGTTATGGTTTCTTGTCTTTTACCATGTTTGCTATTCGATTTTTTTAAAAAAAGAAAAAGAAAAGACAGCTATTTTCTCGAAATCCTTTGGTTAGAATCATCCTGAACTTTCTCCTTTGCCTTTTCTACCACCACTTGCCCATCTTCTCTTAATGTCCTCTAATGAAAGAGTTTCTAAATAATACTCCAGGAGTGTGTGCGAAAGTAATTTCCATAGATCCATTGCTGCAGAAGCACTTGGAACTCCAACAACACCACCAAGGAACTCAGCAGAAATTCACTGTTTCAGTTTCCTTCTTCAGTGGGTTATGATAGATTCAGGAACTCTAAGGCCTGTGAATTTGTGTTTTAAAAATGCAAGTCTTCTAGGTAATTCTGAGAAATTCATAACCATCAGATAATCCTATGCTTGCTCCTCCTCCTATGTTATCATCATCATCATCATTTTACAAACTCCTCTGCCTTTCTTTTTACTGAGGTACAGCATACATACAGTAGAAAGCGTACAATGTCCTGATTTGGCTATGCCTAGGAACTTTTGCTCGCTTGCCTTTTGTTGGAGATGGAATGTGGCTTGCTGTTGGTTTTTGTTTGTTTGTTTGTTTCTTGCTTTGTTTTGTTTTTTTGTCTCCCATCAAAAGTACTATCTTGACTCTGATGGACTAGCATCTCACCTCAATCTTCATGAGACCTGTTTTGTGGAATACGTAGAGTGCCAATGACATAGCCATTACCTTAGGGCTGGCTTAGTTCTGCCGAAATAAACATGATACTTCTGCAGCCGTGCTATTCAGCAACCTTTTCATTTCATGTAGTCACATCTACTGATTCCTAGGGCTGCTTGTGGTACTATGGGAGTTCTCCTCGGAAGGCTGATTCCATGCCCAAGTCTTGACAGGCACTCCCTGCTTTCCTCTAGCAGTGCCAGTGCTGCGGGGGCTAAACTGGGGACTCTGATGCACTTTGAATTGAGTTTTTACAGTGTGAATGATACAGATTTAATTCCATTCTTTGGTAGCTGGCTGTCCAGCACCATGTTTTGAGCTGGCTCTTTTCACTGTATGATTTGATTTAAAAAAAAAAATGTGTCCATAGCTTTGCCGGCTTGCTTCTGGGCACTGTGTTCTGTCCCATGGGTTGGCCTGTGAGCTTTTGTGCCGGTACTAGACTGCGTTTGTTGCTGTAGCTCTGTGACATTTACTATAAAATCAGCAACAAGTCCAGGATGCCTCCTCCCCGTTCTGCTTTTCAATAGAATTCTCAGAGTCTTGGCAAGAAAAATTAAACAAGAGACAGACAGAAAAGATACCAAAACAAGAAAAGGATTCAAGATACCCCTATTTACAGATGACATGATTCAGTACTTAAAATAATGTTCATACTCTACTGGAAAACTCTTAGCTCTAGTAAACACTTTTAGTAAAGTTTTACTATGCAATTAACGTAAAAAAACAAAAACAAAAAATCCCAGCAGACTTCGTGAACATACACCAATGAGATTGCAGTGAAAGAGGTTAGGAAAACATCCCATTGATTTTAATATCTCCCAAAAGGTAATGAAGTTAACCAACAAACTGAAAGACATTAAGAAGGTAACCCAATAAAGATACAAAATGGTGCAAAGACGTCCGTGCTTTTGTATTGGACAAATTAGCAGTGAAAATGGCCACACTGCCAAAAGTAATCTACAGATTCAGGGAGAATCTCACCAAGCTTTTGATGTCATTATTTGCAGAAGTAGGGGAGAAATCCAAGAATTCATCTGGAACTAAGAAAGACCAAGCCTAGCCAAGGCAATCCTAAAGAGAAATAACCCAGCAAGCAGTATCACAGCACCTGACTTCCAGTTATACTCCAGAATAATGCTAAATACACAAAGACCTCTTTGTTTAGCTACCTAAATTCTTGATTTCTTCCCTACACCTTCCCTTACCCTAGATACTTTGAAATCTCACCTGTCTTCAGCAAGATGGCTGCTCTCTCTTTGACATCCTTTCCCAGAATTTAATGCCCCAGAATTTTAAATGTACCTGCCTCAAAGCAGCAATGGGGGTCAGTTTTCGGTTGTCCTCCTCTGGGGTACCACAGTCCTGTTATCCAGTGGCTGGAGAAAAAATAAAGTTTATGTCTCTCACCCAGTTTTCCACATGCTTTAGGTGAGAAAATAAATTTAATTCCTGTCCCTCCATCATGACCAATAATGAAATCTTATCCCATGACAAGCGTGTTCTAAACTGTAGCTTGAAAGTTGCAGGGTGGTGTCAGTTCAAGGGCACGTTATTATTCTCAGTGGAATGATAAATCTTGAAGCTGGTAGGACTTGACTATGTGAGGGAAAATCTTATTTTGTTCATGTTTAAGGCACATTTATGCGTATGACACAGAAGCAGACACACAGTGTATCTCTAACATTAAATTTCCGGATGAGGCCCCATGCCCTGTAGTAACTGGAAAACACAAAAAGGACTCCATACTTTTTGTACACTTTTTGTTTTTAGTATTTTTATGTCCTACTAGTATTCATTTTGATTTTCAAGTTTTATTTGAGACAGAGAAAAGGAGGATGGAGTTGGGTGTGTAGGAGGAAGTGAGAATCTTGGAGGAGTTGAGGGAGGGAAAACAATATTGTCAAAATACATTGTATAATTTTTTTTAAAAAAAATTCATGAAGAAATTGGAAAAAGTTTTCTCAACAAGTGATGCTGAGAATATTGGATATCTAAAGTAATCAAATTGAACATTTATTTTACATGGTATTACAAAAATAGTTTAATAAATAGATCCATGACCTAGTATTAAGACATGAAATATAAAGCACTTAGAAGAAAAGGCAACAAATCATAGCAGTGAGTTTACAGTCATCTCTTTGACATAATATCAAAAATACATATGATTAAAGAAAGATAAATGAGTTGGATTGTGGAAATTTAAAAAAATGTATGTATCAGAAGACACTATGAATAAAATAAAAACCTACAGATAAAGAGAAAATATTTATAAATCATATAGCTGATAAGTGATAAGTTTTCAAAACGTGTAGCTAGCTCTCAATAATCAAACCAACCAAATTCAAAAATGGAGGACTGGGAAAGACATCTGTCCGAGGAAGACAGATGAAAGAATGATAATCCTAAATTTCCACTCATCCTCACGAATCGTGAGGGAACTCGAAAACAACGCTTTGGTGGAGGACGATGGAGGATGATGGAGGACTGGGTCAGACTGTTAGGATGGGTACCATCTAAAGAGAAGCAGAAAAATAACAAGTGTGGGCAAGGAAGTGAAGAAAGTAGAATCCTCATGCACTGTTGGTGGGAAGATAAGCTGGAACAACCATTGTGAAAAACAGTATAGAGTCTCCTAGAAACCTTGAATTTGCAATAACCTTGTGTCCTGGCAATTCTATTACTAGATATGTACTTGAAAGAATTGAAAGCAAAGATCTGAGAACCTATTTTGCAATCACTTTCATGACAACATTCTTGGAGGTAAGTCATTTGGGCATTATCATATGGATAATGATATGTGGTTGATACATACAAAAGAACATTGGTCCACATTTAAAAGGAAGGACATTCTGACATTTGCCACAACGCAGATAACCGTTGCTTTCACAATGCTAACTGAAACAAGTGAACCACAAAAAGATAAATGCTGGATGCTTCCTTTCACATAGAAAGGTCAAAAAGATATAGCTGGAAAATAAAATAGTAGCTGCCAAGGATTTGGGGGTGAAAATGAATATTAGAGTTTAATATGTATAAAGCTTCAGGTTTAGTTGTTATGAATGCCACCATGTGTCTCATTGTACATGTATGCAATGTGCGGTTGTTTGTACGCTTGTGTGTTGGCGCAGAATGTGAATGGCATGTGTGTTTTTATATTCGCCCTCACCTTCCTGTCCTGTTTGAGACAGAGTCTCTTTGCAGCTGAATGAGCCACATTAGCTGGCTTGCAAGCTCATGGAGATTCTCCTGTGTTTCCCTCCCATCTCCCCACAGGTGTTCAGGTTGAGATTACAAGTGCTTGCCCTATGATGTCTGGCTTTGATGTTGGTTCTGGAAATGCAAACTCAAGGGTTCAGGCTTGTGCAGCCAGTGTTCCAGAGTCTCAGTTTTGTAAGATGTGAGCAGTCCTCTAGCTGGCTGGGGACGCTGTGTAGTGATATAAATGGACAAGACACAGCTGAACTACACACGGAAAAATAATAACGATGATGAATTCTATCTTATGCATACTTCTCTATGGCATCAAATTAGAAAAACAAAGTCCATGGGGGGGGAGTTAATAAAATTTTATAAAAAGGTCCTTAGAGAGGTAATCATAAAAGAAAAAGATGCTAGAATAGACAGTTAAATAGAACAGAATAGCCAGCCTAGAAATAGACTCAACAAACAACTGAGCTTTGTCAAGTCATTAATAAGAAAAATATTCTTCAGAAGCAGCAACCTAACAAACAACAGGATATTCAAAAGAAAGAAAATGAAATCTCGACTTCTGTTTCATTCCATTCCCAAGCAAATACTCACAGTGGACACTGGCTCAACTAGGAAACTGTCCAAAACTTCTGTAAGAAAACACCGGTGACCACATCCGCATGGTACGAAAGATAAAACAAAGTTTTTCTTTAATTTTTAGAATTCAAAATGAAGTCGTCATTTTGTTTCTCAAGAAACATCATCAGAGAAGTTAATAAATAAGCTACCAGCGGAGAAAAGTGCTTGGAACACGTATGTCTTAGGAAACTGTGGCGTTTACAAAGAATTTCACAAAACAGTAACAAAAAAAACAAGTTAAAGATGAATGAAGGACTTGAAGTCACTTCAGAAAGAGGAAAGCATCTTGCTAATAAGCACAGAAGATACTCAGTATGACCATTCATTACTTGTTAAATTAAAGTTAATCATTAAATTAAAATGAACTATTGTAAGTTGGATTGTTAAAATGATTAACAATACCACACATAGACAAGTGTGCAAAGTAACCAAGACCGTCATACACTGCTGCTAGAAGCCTAAAATGAAACACCCTCTTGGATAAGCTGTTTGTCAGTTCCTTAAAAAGTTACTTACATTTTCCACTGTGCCCAAGGAATTCCATTCTTGGGTGGTACCCAAGAACACGGTTACACATGTTCCCCTTGCAAAGGCTATTTGGCAATGTCTGCGGGTGTTTTCACTGATATAACTTAGAACTTGGGGTCAAGGATGGGTGCTCCTGGCATCTGGGAGGCAGAAGCCTAGAGCCTTAGAATGCAGAAGCTAATCCTCTACAGCCAGGAATTCTCCACTTTGAGAATTAACAGCAGTTAAATTGAGAAACCATAGCCTATTCAGAAATGTGTAACTGAATGCTTTGGGGGCCTCACTTGGAGTAGCCTTCAACTAGAAAGATCTCAAATAGCTGCCAATGGCGACTGAGTAAAGAAACAGAAGTATGTTCTTATGATGAGACAGAGCCCAGCAAGAAAAGGCACCGCTGAAATGTGGAATAGTGGATAAATTCTAAGGTAATTTTCAGTAAAAGAAACAAGACATGAAAATGCGTGAGTTTGATTCCACTCAAGTGAAAATCCAGGAAATACAAAATAGAACGAGTCAGAGGTTTCTTGGAGCTGAGGGCTGAGGGTGGTGCCTGGCTGAAGGGACAAGAGGAGTATCTTTGGATGACACTAATATTTTTTATTTTGATTTTTGTAATAGATATACTGAAGTATAATTTTGTCAAAACTTGTTGAAATGGTTTTTCAAAATGTCTGAGACTTATATTTTTCCCTCACTAAAACTATTTCTAAAAGTTTTCTGCAGTTGCATCTTCTCCAGGAGAACTGCACCATTTCACGTCATGGAGTATCGTATCCTGCAGAAATTGTTTATCTCTGAATTGAGTTATTTTGTTTATCACAACCAAGTTTTATCATTTTTAAAAATACAAATTTTATATACCTGTTTATATTTCCTGCCTACCTGATACTTTAGGATGCTATTGCAATGGTAGTTGTAGATGCTAATTTTCCCAAATCTATACTGACATACCTGTTTGATTTTAGCTCACAGATCTATGGAAAGCTACGGATCCAAGGGAAATATTGGGAAAAAACAGGAGTAGATGTGCAGTTTTCAAGACACAGATGAAGAGATCTGAGTTCTTTTAAGGTGTTCCAGCTGTGTTAGTAGCTGCGTTGTCTGCAAGGGGCTGCTTCTGACTCCCTCAAGGATACCATAGTTTACAAACGCTCAACTCGTTTGTGACTTGGCATACTCCCATAGAACCTAGGTCCATCTTCGCATACACTTTAAAACATCTCTAGTTTACTTACAATGCAGGTGTTTAGTTTGCCATGGAATAGTTATTCTGTTGTATTGTATAGAGGGGGGAGAACAAGGGGAAACATCTGTCCATGTTCAGTACGGATGTAGGTTTTAAAAAACATTTTCAATCTTTGGCTAGTAAAGAGTATTGAATCTGCACAGGAGAAGTGCCAATTATTTTAGGACCCCCAAAGCGGAGTGAGGTAACCTCTCCATTAAAAAGGCTAGTAGTTACTAGCTGGCCCCCGCCTCCCCCCAAGCCCCAGTTGACACTGTATTTAGAGAATCCCATCCTAACAGTACTGGCTATGGGGCGTTCAGTGTACTCTGCACTCACTACCTTTGGTCAAGGCCTCAGTCTTCCTGAGACCTTAGACCCCTCGGACTGCAGTGAGACTGACAGGGTCTGACAGCTTGGTTGGCTGGTGCTGGGAACACCTTCCTGTTGCTACGCCAACTTGTTTTTGACTTCTATCTTGACCTAGGGCAGCTCCTGCTGAGTTCTGCTTCTCCGAGACCTTTTACTTCACCACCCTCAAATCTAGATCGCAACCTGCAGAATTTCCCCGCTCACATGTCCGCTTCCTTCCTCCTTTCCAGTTCTCAGGACACGTGTTCTGCCCAGGTCCAAATAAGCTACTTCTCAGCCTGGCTAACTTCTCCTTGAGGGGTATGTACAAACGGACACCCCTACGCGAGGTTTGCAGACACTGGATTCTTTGAGCCTTGCATTTGTGCCCACTAGCTTCAATAGTATGGTCACACTCGGAAGGGGCCAGCTCTTTGCAATGTGTAAGCCTTTGAGTCCAGTCTTAGCACCCTTTGGTCTGGAGGGCCCGATCTGAGTTTCTCCTCTCCTTCTGGAAGAAACTCTTTTAAAGGTTTTTGTACATGGTTTTAGAGGCCTTCTACCATTTTTTTCCTTTTTGCACAAGATCCTTAGCTCTTTTTCCAGAGCACGCTGTTTTACCCACAAGTCACTCCCAGCTGTGCGGTGCTCAGATTAATGAATCTGCCCATCAAGCTGAAAACCACTGCTGGCTAGGAACACTGTTGAGTTTCAATTTTTCATCATAAGAATGCTTTAAGAAAGAAAAAAAAACCCTGCCAATTCTATATGCTTGGTTTGAGTTGCAAGGCTGATATTAGGAAAGGAAAAAAAAACCATAGTATTTTTCTTTTCAAAAGTTCTTCCTTTAATGGAATATGCTGTTTGGAGGCTTCTGTCCAAGTCTCTGGAGTCTATAAGCACTGAGACATTTCTGGATTTCTCATCTCTTGGTTTTCAGAAAATGCTGAGACGCATAGAGGCTTGCACTTCGACTCCAGCAGCGGTGTCTCACTCTCCTTCCATTTCTGTGTGGTCTTTTGAGGAAGGGATAATTGCCCTGTGGCTTCCCCACTACTATTCATTCATTCAACAAATATTTATTTAATACTTTCCGTACGCCAGGCTTTTTAATGTGTATTTCATTTTATTAGACAAAATAAAACTCAAAGGCAAAATCAAAACAAAGTAGAATCATCACGTGAGTTTTAAAACTCTGAGCCGAGGAGGTTTTGTCTTGTTTCCTAGCCCCAGGTCAACGGGAGGCTGGCTCAACTGGTTGGTATGGACAGGGACAGTGAGGGAATCTACTGTTCTCTTAGTTCTTTAAGTTCAGAACGCATGAGAAATGCATACAGTGAGCTGCCCCTCACGTTTTCCCTCCCTGTAACTGAACTTCTAGGCACCATCCTAAACATCCTATCTCACACTTCCCCATTTCAGTAAGTCTCACCTCATCCTTTCCTTTTCTCAGGTTCAAATCCTTAGAGATTGCTTCAACTGAAATCCTATTGACACAACCTTCAAAAATATCCAGACCCCAAACAAGGCTTGTGCGATTTCCCATGACACTGTAGTCTAAATCATCACCATTTCTACCCTGGTTGCTCAAGTAACCTTCCTGATTTTGGTGTTAACATCGTCCTACTCTCAAGGGTACCCACAGTGCTCCAGGGCCCTTCCTCTGCTAACCATTCCCCCCTGCCTTTCCAATATGGAAGTACAGAAAACAAATTCTTTCCAATGCTGTAGAAGGCTCTAGATCAGTGGTTCTCAACCTGTGGATTGGAACCCCTTTGGGTCACATATCAGACAGCAAATGTCTGCATTATGAACCATAGCAATAGCAAAATTACAGTTATGAAGTAGCAATGAGATAATTTTATGGTTGGGGTTCTCACAGCATGAGGAACTGTATTGAAGGGTTTCAGCATCAGGAAGGTAGAGAACCCTGCCCCAGGTGGTCGGCAGCATCAGGAAGATTGAGAACCACTGTCCCAGATGGTCTGCAGCATCAGGAAGCTTGAGAACCCTGCCTCAGATGGTCTGCAGCATCAGGAGGGTTGAGAACCACTATCCCAGATGGTCTGCAGCATCAGGAGGGTTGAGAACCCTGCCCCAGATGATGGTCTGCAGCATCAGGAGGGTTGAGAACCACTATCCCAGATGGTCTGCAGCATCAGGAGGGTTGAGAACCACTATCCCAGATGGTCTGCAGCATCAGGAGGGTTGAGAACCCTGCCCCAGATGATGGTCTGCAGCATCAGGAGGGTTGAGAACCACTATCCCAGATGGTCTGCAGCATCAGGAGGGTTGAGAACCCTGTCCCAGATGATGGTCTGCAGCACCCTCTGAGAACCCTGCCCACCCTCTCCCCTATCTTTCATTGTCCTCCCTCTTCTACACAGAATTGCCAGGTTCTGCCTGTTCCAGGGTTTTGTTTTTTTTTCTCCTCTGTTGGATATCTTTCCTCAACAGATCTCATGGCTTTCTTACTTTGTTTTTGGAACCTTTTCAAATGATTTTTTAAACTTTAAATGTTTTAAAAATTGCATACATGAGTCCTGACTATATTCATATATCTCTTCTTCTTCTCAAATTTCATTTTTTCAATGATGCCATCAGTAACTTCTTTGTCTAAACTTGCAGGAATTCATCATGCATTTCTCCTGCAGTTTGTTTTTTTTTACATTTATCTACATACATGCTAACGCTTTTGCAAACTTGTCTCTGCTTTTCATTAAGAAAATTGTAAGCTCCATGTCCACATGAAATTTTTTATCTTCTTTGTTGTTGTTGTTGTTCTGTATGCCTAACATTTAGAACATTTCTTGTGTGTGTGCAAAAGAGTTTGTGAGGGACTGTCTCTATGACAATAACAAAGTATCATGGTGGAATATGGAATTTTTGTGGAATATGATTTTTTTGTTATTGGTACATTAAAATTAAAAGTTATTTTTTATTTTTTAAAAAAATCAAAGTTGATACTTTAGCTTATATACCTGCCACCTTAGTTTATATATCTACTTCTGTGTTACTTCCACTTGCCCTAGGAGATCTGTCTTTTAAGGAACTTTGCAGAAGACTTCATGTTTTCCTCCCAGTTACTTCAGCATACTTCTCAGCGTTTTTGTGGTGACTGTCTATGACTTTTAGTCACTTACTTAAGCCTCTTTCCTTGTGTTCATCTTTAATGAGAACTAGAAGAATCAGCCCCTTTTGGAATTGCTCTCTTCTCTGGATTGAATTGCTCTACTTCCCATTAATCTTACTTCAGTATGGGTTTCCACCTCTTCAGTTGTCAGCTCTGTGGCTCTTCACACAGGCATGCTCTGTACACTTTCTGGTGAGGAATTCTTCCTTGGGTGCAAGCTTTGGTCACCCAAAAACCTCTTCAGTGAGACAAACACATGGAAACACAAAAGAATATTCTTTCCCCACCCATTCTTTTTTAAAAAATAAGTTTCTCTTAATTCTTTGAGAATTTCATATAATGTATTTTTATCATATTTATCTCCCCTTACCCATTTATTCCAGATCGCCCACCAACTTCATGTTTCCCCCTCCTTCACCTACCACTGACTTCAGGCTGTGTTAGCCAACTAATTCTGGGAATGGGCCTCCTTCAAATTTGGCTAATATAGTAGTTATCATTCTACTAAAAAAAGTTAACTTTTCCTCTCCCTGAAGCAAATTAAATGTCAATAGCTCCTCAGCTAGTAGTGTACTTCATGCTTCCCATCCTTTTCCTCCATGGTACGATTTTGTCTGGCTTGATCTTACACTGGTCCTGTACATGTTGTTATAATTGTTGTGAGATTATATGTGCATTTACTCGGTTGGGCCTGAAAGTTAGCCATGACCTCTGGCTCTTATAATCTTTTATGGATCACTTCAAGGAAATTGTTATTCATGAATGTCCCTTAAAATCTTTTTTGTTCTTTTGAGAATTCTCTTTTCAGTTTTTTTTATTGCTTTATATATAAGTAATACCATTCAAATTTTCCACTTCCTCCCCTTTTTCCACTTCCCCACTCCTCCACTCAACCTCCTCCCTCCCGCTCCAGTCCTAAGAAAGGGCAGGGTACCCTTCCCTGTAGGAAGTCTAAAGCCCTCCCCACTCTATCCAGGCCTAGGAAGATGTGCATCCAAACAGACTAGGATCCCAACAAGCCAGCCCCCATTGTCAGTCACATTCAAAGAGTCTGGTTTGATCACATGCTTGTTCAGTCCCAGTCCAACTGGCTTTGGTGAGCTCCCATTAGATCAGACACACTGTCTCAGTGTCAGTGGGTGGACCAACCCCTCATGATCCTGACTTCCTTGATCATCTTCTCCCTCCTTATGCTCTTCAACTGGACCTTAGGAGCTCAGTCCAGTGCTCCGATGTGGGTCTCTGTCTCTATCTCCATCCATTGCCGGATAAAGCATGGGAGACCACTTCTTATGTATAACCCCAGTAGCACAGACAATGAATGAATAAATGGGACCTTCTGAAACTGAGAAGCTTCTGTAAAGCAAAGGACACTGTCATTAAGACAAAAAGGCAACCTACTGAATGGGAGAAGATCTTCACCAACCCTATATCAGACAAAGGTCTGATCTCCAAAATATATAATGAACTCAAGAAACTAGACATTAAAATTCTAAATAACCCAATTAAAAAATGGGGCACTGAACTGAACAGAGAATTCTCTTAAAATCTTTCTGCCTCATTTTCCACATAGATTCTTGAGCCTTGAGGATAGGGCTGTGATATAGACATCCCATGTAGGGTTGATGACTCTGAAGTCTCTTTAGTCTGTGAACATTGACTAGATGTTGGGTCACTGTGTTAATTACAATCTATTGCATATAGAAATGTCTCTGATGATGGTTGTTCTACAAGTATAGCAGTAAGTCTTTTGTTTTATTGCTATGTCGACTCAACAGAAAACTAGCAGCTCAAGTAGTTTCAGAGGGGAAGAATATTAGTAAGTGGCCTAGAGAACATTCCTCTGTTATTTTGGCAAAGATCATGACTACTTTTCACACTTTTCCCAAAAATTTGCATGAAGCTAAATTGAAGAACTTCGGATTAATGACTTATTAATTATTTCAAGATAGCCTAGTGTTGACTGTGCTATATGATTATTAGTTATCACTCTTATGCAGATCTATAATGAAAAGGAAGAAGCTGGAGAGAGAGAAATGTGAAATGTACCATTAGAGGAGAAAAGGAACCCCAGGAAGTGTAATGGAGCTCAGTCCAGTGCTCAAGAAGATAAAAAGTTTAAAGAAAAGTCCTCCAATAAATGAAAAAAGGGGAGTGTTGATCTCAGGGAAAGACTCCAGCTCGCTAATCTTCCAAATATGAAAAGGAATTAAAAGAAAGCTTTTAATTCGGGAAGAAAATCAACAACAGAAAACTGATGCAAATGGCATTGAAGGAGAGGGGGCAAGTTCCAGTCCTACCAAGTAGCAGAACTCGGCAGCTTTGGCCACATGGTTTTGGACTTAGAAACAGGATACAAGAAGGGGGTTTTAGAGTCTCACTTCATGTGTAAGGAAAGCTGCTGAGCCCAGGACAACGTCAGGGGTGCTCCTGTATGGAGTCTCGCAGAAGGTATTGCAAGAAGCTGTGAAGTTGAAGCCTGGATTGTCTTGAAGAACCCAAGAGGTTAGAGATGCCAGAGTTTGTGTGGTACCTGCCTGGGAGAGCTGCAGACTGGGTGTGGAACCAGACCAAGAGAGAAGCTGAAAGGAGTTGGAGTTCTGAAGAATGACTTGACATCAGACACAGAGATGTCGAATTTGGAGTTTGCCCTGCTGGATTTAGACCGTATTCTGCTCTGGTATTTCCTCAGTCTACTCCCTTTCCGGCCTTTTGGGATGAGAATGCGTATTCTGTACCGAAAGTATGTGATATGCTTTTTTACTTTGGTTGTATGGTCTGTGTAGGGGGAGGAAGTTACAGTTAAAAGATTGTATGAGTCTTAGAAGAGGTTTTTAAACTGTTGAGATTGTGATAAACTATGAAGACTTTTGAAGTTGGACTAAATGCATTTGGATTATGATATGGCTATAAGCTCATGCCAACCAGAGGCTGGGATTTGGTGGTTAGAATAAGAATTGTCCCCATAGTCTTAAGTATTTGAATGTCTAGTCCCTAGGGAGTGGAACTGTTTGATAAAATTAGGTGTGGCCTTGTTGGAGAAAGTGTGTTACTGGGGGTGGGCTTTCTGCTTTCAAAAGTCCACGCCAGAGCTAGTCTTGTTTCCTCTGCCTGTAGATCAGAATGTAGCTCTAAACTACATTCCAGGGCCATGCCTGCCACCACACTTCCCATTGTGAGGACAATGAACTAAGCCTCTAAAACTGTAAGCAAAACAAATATTTTGTCTAAGAGTTGTCATGGCTATGGTGTCTCTTCATAGCACAAGAACAGTGACTAAGACAACCCTTACAATCAAGGTTTTTACTTTAGAGCCCAAGTTCATGGTGTCAATGAACTAATCAGTTTACCCAAACAGTTCTGTGCTCATATCTGCATTTTGAAGTAGAGTTCCTAGATTTTAGCCTGTTTTTATGGAAGTCTACTACTCCAATAATGATTTTTTTAATCTACAATCTTTTCTCATCAATTCCATTTCTAGGAGAAGTTTAGCCACACTTGGCATAAAAACTTACTTTGTGATTCTGACTTCTCAAGCTAAGAACCAAAAATGCTGAGACTCCCATCTTTGACTTTGTCTCTGTTACTCTTCATGACCCTTGCCATGACATTTGCTGTGTTGATACAAGAATGACCTCCAAATAGTGTATCCTAAACATCTTCTAAGTTTTATTCCATCTTGACTTGAATTGCACATTTAGTTGGCCAGGATGAGATTATATTTTAACTGAGATGTTAGAAAGTATTATTTCTGCCTGGTGTACCAAGGAAAGGCACATGTCCTCATTCCATATACATCATAATGTCATTTAGCACCCTTAAGCATTGCATGAAACCAAGTAAGTCTATTTCAATAGTTTTATGGGTTATTGTAGATGTTTATAGGACTAGAGTTAACCAATTTTTTTTTTTACTTCTTGGGAAATTAATAAGAACCTGGGTTTTCTCTTTCAATAAATTAGAAGAAACATTTTCTTGACATTTCTTTCTTGAGAATCTCACCACTGAGCAAGGGAGGAGCTTGGAGTTTAATTGAATGTTGGCAAACTGTTAATCAGAATTGCTGCTTAATCACCCCATTCTCCAATTAATCTGTGCAAAGTAGTTTCAGTACATGGAGTGGATACGTTTTCTGCTAAATTAATTTGAATGATGTCTTAGTTCTGCAAGTTGCTTTTCGGCACTTGATGTTATTGATCCTTTAAACCATAGGGGACTAAAGCGGTGGGTGGGGTGCTGACTGCTGACAGACCTTTGTAAGAGAAAAAGAAAAAGCCTTAAATTAGCTGAATTGCCTTAGCTGGTGTGACTAGTTGTTAGTCAGAAAAATAAACTCCCTCCACCCAGTATGGTGACACATGTCATGCCGTTAGCCCAGATCTCAGGAGGCAGAAGTAGGTGGATCTCTGAGTTCAAGGCCAGCCAGGTACATAGAGCAAATTTCAGGCCAGCCACAGTTCCATTATGAGAGCTGGTCTCAAATAAACAAATGTACCAAAAGTGCTCTCTCAGTAAAACCTTTAGAAACAACTTTGTCTGACTTGACTCTTGGTGGGTATGTGTGTTTATGTATATATTTAATAATTTGAGACCACAGAGTAAACTTTATATGAACAATTAGACAAGGCTCCTAGTTTTGCTATTTTTTTCTCCCTTTAGAGGCACAGTTGTATTTGTTGTACTTAAATTCTGTCCTCAATATGCCATCTGTCTTATTTTATTTTTATTTTTCCCTTTCAACCCCATTGTTTACTCCATTTATTGACTGCCGCTTTAATAGCCAGTTAATTGTTTGTGCCCTTGAATGCACATATCTCTTTAAGAACCATGTTACTGCTTTGATCACTCAGCACAACCCTTTGTAGGATCGCCTATTACACATATGTACACATGTAGTGCACGGCTCTAACTTTGCATGGAATTCTAACCAAATGTATCCGCAATGTTTATTATACATTTTCTGAGTTACCAGACCTAGGTGGCCAAGCCATTCCTCTCACACACCACATCATGTGAACATCCTCATACATGACTATTTATAGACCCAAGAAAACATTTTTCCAGACTGCAATTTGAAAGTGGGACTAGGTCACCATAGGGAGAAAAGTAAAGAAGCATGCCCTTGTGTGATTTAAAACTTATTTCTATTGTAATTAGAATGGCCAAGGATGTTTATATCTGTATCATCAGAACTTTCCTGATCCACCTGGATCCCATCAACACAGGATATTACTATTCTACTCTCATCTCTTTGATCAGTAAAAGATGACATCTTGCTGCTGACTTGCCTCTCCTGTTCTTACCATGCACGCTTCCACTATCAGTGAGGATGAACATTTCTTCATATAACCATTAGTTATTTGAATTTTGCCTCATTTTCTCCATCACTTCTATAGACATAGGTGTTTTTGCTGCTGTTGATATAATGGTTCTATATTTTCATTTAAAAAGTTGTTGAATGTTCATTCTGTGGAGGAGGAGAAGGCTGCTTGTTGTTTCCTGCTGCCCAGAACTGAAATAATCATACAGAAACTATATTAATTAGATCACTACTTGGCCCATTAGCTCTAGCTTCTTATTGGCTAACTCTTACATATTAATTTAACTCATTTATATTAATCTGTGTATTGCCACGAAGCTGTGACTTACCGGGTAAAGTTCTATCTGTCTCCAACAGGGCTACATGGCTTCTCTGACTCCACCCTTCTTTCTCCCAGCATTCTGTTTAGTAATCCCCCTTAGCTCTGTTGCCCTATAGCTCTGCTATAGGCCCAAAGCAGCTTCTTTATTCGTTAATGGTAATCACAGCATATAGAGGAAAATCCCACATCACTTCCCTTTCTCTGTTTAAATAAAAAAGGAAGGTTTTATCTTTAACCTTTAGTAAAATTAAACATAACAAAACAGGTATCAAGCAAGAATTAAAGTTAAAATATTTATATCTACTTTATCTTTTATCATAACTAAGAAAAATTTATAACTATAACTATAAATTCTTCATCAAAGACTCCAGAAGGATATACTATTACCTAAGTAAACATGAAGTGCATTATAAGCAACTTCCAAAAATCTAAAATTGACAGAGACATCTCACTGCCTGGAGAGTCACCCAAAGTTTTTCTGTATCATTGGGATATCCATCTTTAGCCTACAGGTCCATAGTGTCCAGCAGACTTTTCCATGAAGCAGGAAATTTCAAAGACAGTTCTGCCTATACTGGCAGTTTGTCACTCACCTTCTTCTGTGTCCTGCAGAATGTCTGGCAGAATCTTTCAGGAAGCAGGAACCTTGAAGGATGGTCTCACCTTTAGGCAAACTCAGCAGTCATTTCTCTGTGGGTCTTGCATGTCCAGTTCATCAAGCAGTCCAAGAAATAGCAGTTTCTTGCCAAAATGGCTAACCAACTTCATAAGGAGCCTCTCCAATGCCTATCTCCCTCTTGAAGTAGATAGGTGCTGCCAGGAGCAGATGTATCTCATTGTCATGAAAAGTTCTAAGTTCTTAAAACATTTTAAATGCTATATTCTGAAGGTTTCTGACAGGTTTGAAGAATGCCTATACATTTGAAATACATTTCTGTGCATCTAGAAAATCTAACTAATATGACTACAAGCTTGACTATTATAGATGACTCTCTATTAACCTATATTTCTTAATTATACATTACATTTTTAAATGAGCTGTAGAAATGCAATACCTTTAGCAAGAGCAGAAATATATATATATGTATATATATATATATATACAGTACAACAAATTGATCTTCAATTTGTATCAATAAACCAAGATTCATACCAATGCAAATCTCTATAGCATATCCCCCTTTAAATGTAAGCAAACATTTATAGACAATATAAATTAATAATAATTATAAATTAAAAATAATAGGAATATGGGTATAATATTTCTCCAAACTGCTTCTTGTTGTTTATTGGGTGAAGTAATCTTTTGAGGGGTGTTTAAATTGACCTTTTAGAACATTTCGGTTCATCAAACCACATAAGTTTAGAATGAATCCACGGGTTCTCATCCTCTGTGGAAACGAAAGGAGAACCTCTTTTCCAAAGCAACATATCCTTATATCCATATTTGAAATCAAGTATATATGTTGCTTTAGCTTAGCAATCCCCAGAATCAAATATCTCTCTGCAGTCAAAAATTTTAAAGAAAGCACAATAGTATACATAATCCAGACTCTCTGTGAATTTTCCATCTTTACATGGCTAGTTTATACTCTTTTACTTTTTCTACAAGTTTAATATTTATTTTATTGTCTTTACTCCTTTAATCTATGACTGTTTGTACTCTGTCTCTCTAAAGACTATGTTTTATTTTTTAAAAAACATTTATTTCTTTTTATAATGTTCTACACTCTTTTTCTTCTCTCTCCCAAGCCTATGTACATTTGTCCAACACTGTGACCCATTTAGAGGTCTTTTATGTCTGAATCTGTTCTATTGTGTATCTGTAATTATGTAGTGCCTTGAAGAGCTTTTAAAATGGTAAGCAGTTGGTTGCAGTGGCTCTGGATTCTGGCTCTGCCTCTTTCCTCTTTCAAAATGGTGGAGGTACCATTACTGCCAGCTCTTGGACCTCCAGGTAGGAGCCACACTCAGCACTTTAACTCTGAGAATGAGCATTGCAGCACATAAACCCTTTATTATCTGAGTAATAGCTAGATATGGCTGAACATTTCCTCATATAACCATCCGTTATTTGAATGAAAATTGCTCCATTTTCTCCATCACTTCTGTAGACATAGGTGTTTTTGCTGCTGTTGATAATGATTCTATATTTTCATTTTAAAAGTTCTTGAATGTTTATTCTAGTGTTAGAGATAGTCCACATGACTTTCTCCTAAAGACTTCTTCACTTATCACGGTGCCGATCATTCAATAAAAATCTTTATATTTTGTATTGTCATAGTATTTGGCTTGAAAAACTGCTGTTACCATGAAATCAGGAAATACTGCTTTACATTGTACTTTATTACTCTTTCATTGTTACTGTGCGTGTCTTGATCCTGAAATTATCTGGAGTGTGCTGTATGCTGTGAAAAGGAGGGCTGGTTTCCTTCTGTTGTGTGGTGAGCCAGCTCCGCTGGTGTCATTCCCAATAACCTGTTTCTCTTCTCTGACTTGTGAGGCTTCTGCGATGAGATAACAGCTTCATATGCTCAGGGTTCTGTTTGTTTATAAGTTTTCTGTTCTACCACGGAAGTCTATTAAGTTCTGTTTTTGTTTTCCATTGAGTCAGCAATATGTCTTAACTCTGCACATCAATATACATCACTTTTCCATTCTCAAGTTGCCTGTTAGCTATTTAAGGACTTCTATTTTTCCACAAAATCTGATATTCAAATGGTTAAATTCCTCAAAATACATTGCTGGAAAGTGAACATTCTGAAGCTAATATTAGGTGAAAAAGAAGGTGTTATATAATTAGACATTTTACCTATTTACTCAGATTTTCTTTTAGATTCTTAAATTTTAAGTTTGAATACTTTCCATGAGATTTTGTTTTTGAAATATTGAAGTTAGTTCCTAGGGGCTGTAGTTTTGCTTGTTTAATGGAAATGATGCCTTCTCTATGTTGTTTGTGCTAAATATTGTTGATCAAAATTTTAAGTAAATTTTGAATGGATAATTAATACTTCTAACATTTTGTTTGTGAAAACCTTGACATTTAATAAGATTTTGAAGCCACTAAAATTAATTGTTGTCTGTTTGTTTCTAATTTTCTCCTTCCCTCCTTTTCCCTTTCTTCTCCCTAGTCCTCTTTTAAAGATGTGGTCTTGCTATATCAGAGAGTAGTTTTGAACTCCTGGTCTCAAGCAATATCTCAAGTGGCTGGGGGTATCTGTGTCACCATTTCTGGACTTTATTTTGTACTTTTAGATTATTATTTAGCCAGGATTCAAAGAGTTCTATAAAAATAAAGTCATAATTATGGAGGCCTGCCTCCAAGTGGCTTTATGAAATGCCATCTTGGTTGTAGACTTTTAGTTAAGAAGTTTTATTTAGCAGGAACGTCGTCATTCTAGTTTTTTAAAATGCAGTCTTTAAGATTTTTCTATAGCTTACACTCCATAGCGGGTTTTTTTCTATATTAATTCCCTAATGTTCAGATTCTCTTAAACTGTCACCTTTATATTCCCATGCTAAAACTGACTTGGTCACCAAATTTCTTAATATACAGATATCATAATAAAATGATGAAGACTTGATTGCCAGCTAGGCAGTATTGAGGAAGGGTCTATAGAGGTGAGGTCTACTGGGAAGTCTTTGGGTCATTGGGGTCGTGCTCATGAAGCAAGGGTAAATGATGCCTGGTTTCTTCTCTTTCACTCCCCACACAGGCAATGGAGATTTTGTCACCACACTTCACGTTATGATGTGTTGCCATAGATAAAAAGCTCATTTGTTTATAATGTATAGAACTAAAATAAGCAACTCCTCTACTAATTGCTCTTCTTAGATATTTATTATAATTATTATTGTATAACTGTGAGATAGTCTCCAACTTAATGAAAGTTCCATCTACAATTTTACAGCTTTCTAAGAGGCAGAATGGGTATGTGGTCGATGGAAAGCCCAGTATGAACTTAAACTGGTGACATACAATGGACCATCACAGTTGGGAGCAGCAGCGAGGAACGGCAGCCCCAAGTCAGTCACAGTACACTTCAGACATGCTACAGCTTGCCTGTGTAAAAGCAGGATGCTTTGATGAAAGAATTAATCATTTTTTCAACATGATATATTTTCAGCTGGCAGAGTGTTTCACAGGATGCAAATGGTGAACTGCGTGGCATCTGTACTGTGTAACCTGTAGCGAGCTGCATGGTGTCACACCTGATGGAGATGTATAATCAACTCAGATGGCTAAGGCCTCACCTATGCTATGATCACGCAATGATTATCAGCTGCCTGCATATGCGTGAACCCATGGGCAGTGCCCACCTGGCAATCCGGGATTGGCAGCCCGTGCCTACTTAAGGGCTGGGAGAGGTTTGCCCGGGGAGAGAGAGAGAGGTCAGAGAGAGAGAGAGAGAGAGAGAGAGAGAGAGAGAGAGAGAGAGAGAGAGAGAGAGAGAGAGAGAGGGAGAGAGGGGGGGGGAGAGAGAAAGTGAATAAAGTCCTGGAATAAACTGCAGTGAGAAGAGCTCCGGTGGTCGCGTCATTCCTTGCGGGACAAGGGTGGCCTTGACAGTAACCATCTTAGACTTCTCTCATTTGCAGTCATAAGTGAGGCTCATCAACATAAGTTCCCTTGTACTATTTTCTTTGAGTTAATGTATTAACTGTGCAAAATACTGGGTGTCTGAGCTGTTTTCTTGTTGGTATTAAGTCGGGGTCTTGCTAGCATTACAAACACTGCTAACACAGTTTCCCTTGCTTTTCTCCCTTCTGGAATAAGTCATGCAAAGATCAGCGGTTCTTTACTAATTCTAAAGTTAAAATGCTTTAATTGCTATAAAAAGGGAATTACATTAATGTCTTTAGATGTATGTTATTTAATTCATCAATGATCTAACCTGTTCTTTTAACTCCCCCTCCTGTCATCTCCCACTCCCTGTACTTATTATTTGAAAACGTCTTAGAGATATTGTTGATGATTGTTTTAAATTTTCATAATATTACACCTATGTGTGATTTTGTTTTATCATCTACTTGTGCCCATCTATGATTTTTTAATTACTGCATTTATTAAATGAGGGCATGTGCATATCACAGAAGACAGAAGACAATCGGTAGGAGTTGGTTCTCTTTTTGTATCGTGTGAGTTCCAGGGACTGAAGTCCAGTCATCAGGCTTGGTCACAAGTATGCCCCCTCCTTTTTTTTTAATTGGAAGTAATGTTGGGTTTTCTCCAAGTAGTATATTTTGATCATGGTTTCCCTTCTCACTTCTCCACCTCTCCAGGCACCCAACTCCAAGCTTCTACTCACTTTAGAAAACAAACAGGCTGCCAATTTGACACAAGCTAGGGTTATCTGAAAGGAAGGAACCTCAATTGAGAAAGTGTCTCTATAAGATATGGCTGTAAGACTTTTTTTTTTAGTTAGTGACTGATGTGGGCTGCCCCAGTTCATTGTAGGTAGTATCAACCCTGAGCTGGTTGTCCTGGGTTCTATAAAAAAGGAAGCTGAGCCATGGTGAGCAAGGCAGCAAGCGACACTCCTCCATGGCCTCTGCATCAGCTCCTGCCTCCAGATTCTTGTACCATCTGAGTTCTAGCTTCCTTCAGTGATGAACTGTGATGAGAAAGGGTAAGCCAAATAAATGCTTTCCTCTGACAATTTGCTTTGCTCATAGCATTTCATTACAGTAAGAGTAACCCTAACCAGGATACAGGCAGTTAATTAAAAAAAAAAATAAAACAAGGCAAACATACATAAGAAGAAAAACAAGAAAGAGAAAGCATGAGAAACACATGGACACAAAATCCATAAATCCACAAAATTGGAAACCATAATAGATAACCAAAAGACTAGTAAGGTAAAAGAATGCGTAGTCAAAGCATTATAAGAGAAAACACCTCTGAAAAATACGATTGAGTTCATTTTGGGCTGGCCATCTACTGCTGGGGATGGGACCTGGCTTCCTGTAAGTATGATTTGTATACCTAGTGAGACTCCACAGGAGAAAACTAATTTTTCCTTTGTGGGTAGCTGTCCATTGTAGACAGGTTCTGAGTTAGTGGTGAGGGCTTGTGTCCACTTCCGCGGGACCCCTGGCTTGAACCTGTGCGGGTCTGTGCAAGCTGCCACAGTCTCTGTGAGCTCATATGTGTGTCAGCCCTGATGTGTCTGGAAGGCATGTTTTCCTCGGTGGCTCCTGTCTCTGTTGGCTCTCACAATCTTTCTGCATCCTCCTCTGCGTGGCTCCTTGATCCCTGAGAGGCAGGGTTTGATGAAGACATTCCATTTAGGATTGAGTACCCCGGTGTCTCTCACTCTCTGTACATTGTACAGCTGTGGTCTCTGGATTAGTTCCCGCCTCTTGCAGGAGGAAGCTTCTCTGATGCTAGCTTATCTCCGGGTGTGCCAGAAAGTCATTAGGAGTCATTTTATTGCTATGCTCCTTTGGCACAACAATAATAGTTGTTTTCTTCTTAGATCTATGGCCTCTCTATTCTCAGGTTCTTGGCCCCTGAGCAGTGTCGGGCATTCATGGAATCAGTGGCTGGTTACTCCAATAACCTTTATGTCACTATTGCACCAGTGTATCATGCAAAAGGTCATCATTGTAAATCAAAGGTTTTGTAACTGGGTTAGTATTTAGCTTTCTCCTCTGTTGGTGTGCATAGTACCTTCCAGTACCGTGACTACTAGTCAGTCGGGGTGAAGACTTTAGCTAGGTACCAGTTTGACTCTCCTGTGTTTTGTGAAATACATGTATGTTGTCTTTAACAGTAGGGCTTTACCATCAGTTCATGGAGAGCAACGGATAGCCTTGGAAATAGCCTGAGATGTTCATGGCTTCTACCAGGCCCCATTGACCAATAGCTCAGTTAGACATAACACATTCCTAACACTGGAGGTTTCCTTTGGTATCAACAGAAGTGTAGTTGGGGCTTTGTCTTCCCTGTTACTTGGTGATCCGATTTAGATTTCTCTCATATCTGTATATTTTTAAGATGCTTCTGTTGTAGTCGGTTTCCATATGATTCTCAGGTGGCCCTTCATGTTAGCTTTTCCTCCTTGCATTCATCCCCTTACCCACCTTCTTCTCACCACCTCACTGCTTAATCCTACAGTTCTAGTCTTCACCCTCTCCCCAAACAGTCTTTCCATGTCTTGATGGAGGGAGCCATTATGGGGTTAGCAAGAAATCTGGCTCTAGAGAAATTCCCAGGAATCGACAAGAATGACCCCAGCTAAGACCCTAAGCAATAGAGGATAGGGGGCCTAAACTGGCCTTGCCCTGTATTCAGAATGATGAATATCTTAAATATCACCATAGAACCTTCAACGAGCAACTGATGGAAACAGAGGCTGAGACCTACATCAGAGCACTGGAATGATCTTCCAAAGTTCAGTTGAAGAGTGGGAGGAGTGAGAATATGAGCAAGGAGGTCAAGACCATGATAGATACACCCACTGAAACAGTTTACCTGAGCTAACGGGAGCTCACCAACTCCAGCTGGACTGGAAAGGAACCAGCATAGGACCAAACTAGTTCCACTGAATGTGGTGACAGTTGTATGGCTGGGGCAGACTAAGGGGCCATTGGCAGTGGCACCAGGATTTATCCCTACTGCTTGTACTGGCTTGGGGGAACCCATTCTCTTTGGATGAACACCTTCCTCAGCCTAGATATAGTAGGGAGAGCATTGGATAATCCCCAAAGCAATGTACTTTACTCTCTCTAAGGAGTGGATAGGGTGTGTGTGGGGGGGGGTATGTGGAGGGGATGGGAGGAGGGGAGGAAGTGGGAACTTGAATTGGTATGTATAATGAAAAGAGATAGTTTGTTTTCTTTTTTTAAAAAATAAAATTTAAAACATGGGGGGGGGGGGAGTTTGCATTCTCACCAACAAGGGATGAGTGTTCCTCTTACTCCACATCCTCGCCAGCATGAGTTATCATTTGTATTATTGATTTAAGCCATTCTGACAGGGTAAGATGAGATCTCAAAGTAGTTTTGATTTGCATTTCCCTAATGACTAAGGATGTTAAAGCTTCTTTAAGTGTTTCTCAGTCATTTGAGTTTCCTCTGTTGGGAATATTTCTATTTAGATCTGTACCTTATTTTTAAATTAGGTTATTTGTTTTCTTGATTTCTAGCTTTTAGAGAACTTTAAATATTTTAGATATTGACCCTGTTTTCTAATTGGTAATGATCTTTTCCCATTCTGTAGGCTGGTGCTTTTCCTGAGTGATAGTGTTCTTTGCCATACAGAAACTTTTGAGTTTCATGAGGTCCAGTTTTTTAATTGCTGATCTCAGTGCCTGTGCTACTGGTATTCTGTTCAGAAGGTCTTTCCCTGTGTCAATGACTTCAAGACTCCCCCCCCCCCAACTTTACCTTCTACCTTATTCATTGTGTCTGGATTATGTCAAGGTCCTTGACACACTTGGAGTTAAATGTTGTGCAGGTGATAAATACTGATCTCTTTGTGTTCTTCTGCCCACAGCCATCCGCTTTGACCAGCACCATTTGTTAACGATGCTGTCTTGTTTCCAGTGTGACCACAAGCATCTTTACCCGCTGAGCCATCTCACCAGCCTATTGCCCATCTGTATTTTTAATTTAAGGTCTTATACATTTTTCTAATTTTGAAAACTTTTGCTTACTCTGTCCTCAAATATTTATTTTCCTCCGCTTATTTATCTATTATTTTCCCTCATTCTCAGGACTCCTATTCTATAGGTATTAGCTCTCTTAAAAGACCACAGAATGTGTGTATTCTGTATGTCCTACCCTCTGTCGCTAACATATTCCTGTTTGTTTTCTTGGGAAAGTATATAGATACTGCATTCTGGAGTTCAGCTCTCCTCCTTCAATGCCTCATCACTGATCATTCTTGTAACTATCTATGTCTCTTTTGTGAACTTCATAATTTTTCTTTTCTGAAGATTTCTATTGTGTTTTAAACACCTTTGTTCTATTTTGCACATCATCTGTGCTCCATCTAGTACAGATTGTTCTGTTTATCTTGTTTTCTGGTATTTGAACCTTAAGGAACTCCTTTCTTGACTAACAATGTTTCTCTCAGTAAAGTAGGAAAAAGCTAGGCTCTGTTTTCCTCATCAGAATGTGCCTGGCAGTGGAGAGGGAGTGTTCCTAAAGGAAGAATGACTTGGGTATTATAAGTCACCTCCTGTGACTCATTCTATGTTCTCGCTGCCACCTCCTAGGCTCCCACTTTCAACCCTCCCTATAGCTTAGCTAACGGAAGCACTCTTTTTTAAGAGATCTCTGAACCCTGTCATGTTTTACATAGTGCATAGAACTGGGAGAAAGAAGAAAGAGCAACCTTAAGTCCTGGCCTCTCTCATTTGCTCTAGTGATTCCCTCCAGGGACTTCTTCTCCATGGTTTGATCAAGAGCACAGGAAAGCATCTGCTGTGGAGTGCCATGACCCTCACTCTGGGACAACACTTTCTGTTGTCCCTAAAGAGTCTATGAGATTCCTTGTCAGGGGCGCAGATCCTTAATCTACTTAACTCCTGTTTGAAATCTCACATAAAGGAAAATCAGAGACTAGTTCACTCTTTAGAAAGAACAGCCAGATACTTTTCTAAAAGTTCCCACATGCACAGCCAGGTCTGAAAGCATGTTAAGACTGAGACTTTCTTCCAGAAAGTTCTAGCTCCACAATGCCAGAAGAGGGTGTGCAGATAATTTGAGGTGGCGGCACAGTTTGAGAAAGAATTTAGCTAGGGCTAGCATGATGAGATGAGCTTTTAACAATTCTGTTGCCATCCAGAAGGCAGACAAATTTCATTCATTCTCTCTTTCTTCCTCTTCTACCTCTTTCCCTCCCTCTGTCTCTCTGTCTCTGTCTCTGTCTCTCTCTCTCTCTCTTTCATGTGTGTGTGTGTGCACATACAGGTGAATCTCCTCTCTCTCTCTCTTTCTCTTATCTCCTTCCCTTTCTGCATGTAAAATAGTCAGTACCTACTTGGCCACAGTAGTATGAATCCACCTAGTGGGACTTAAATAAAAGAATATTTTCAGAGGGAAAGAAACTCTTTCCACTATAGCCTAAGGATTATGTTTAGACAAGAAAGACTGATTTGACTCTGAAATAAAAATGTTGCCATGCAATTTTTTCAACAACAAAAGGTAAACTTATAAGTAAAACCCTATGGCTCTCTTTGTTCTTGTAATTATAACGTCCCCTCTGATTTCACTTATTGTGCTTCTTGCCAGAGCAAGCCAGATAATTGAATAAAAACATCCAGATTAGTCTCTCCAAACTACCTATCGTCTACTGGTGAAAAAGATCACCAAAAACATACAGTCCATTTTTATTTCCTCCTAAACAGAAACGTGCAGGGAACTAGTCAGAAAATGTTATTTTATTTGCAATCAGCATTTATGTAAATTCACAAGAATAAGTGGTTTTCAATGACATCATCTTCCTTCCTTTCTTTGTAAGTCGATAATTAACTGTCGGGTACACTTTCCAAAAGGAGGATTTCACCAAATAAGGGGTTTTTGTGAATGCAGATCACAAAGCAAGCAGCACACAATGAACGAGAAATAAATTTGCTCACCCCCCCCCAAGAAGGGATATATCGAAGTAACTGTGCCTTAGAAATAATAGTTACTCATTATTTTGTATTTTCTTTTTCATATATTGCCAGGAAAGTCCAAAGAAAAACAGTTTTCAACCTCTGGTTGAATGGATGAATTTGAAATGAGAATGAGAGACGCTGTTAATCTTGGCTTCTTCTCAGAGCCCCGCCTGATATCACTCCTCATTCTCCACGTAGACTCTTCCCTGGCCAGGCAAGACAATGAAGTCATCCATCCTTAACAGATTATGTGCTTTCCCTGGCTTCAGTGCGCATCAGACTACAGCGACAGACCCAGGACGCAAACGGCAGATCAAGGAATTGTCTGTCAAGACAGAAAAAACACGGCGGGAACTGTTTATGCTAATGGGAGCAATTTTTCCTAGATTTCACACAAAACCAGACTACAAAATTCTGTGAGCGCTTGGCAGAAATGATCCGAGGATTTGACTTTCCTGTTTACCATCCCATGTACCTGCTTCTCCTCTTTCTGGACTTGACAGTCAGGCCTTAATTTGAGTTGCCTCAGCTGTCCTTCCTGCTTCATACCACTGTATTTTTATCAAATGCATGTTGTAGGAAGCCACCCAGACTCCCAAAATAACCACACAGAAACTATTAATTAAATCACTGTTTGGCCTATTAGCTCTAACTTCTTATTGGCTAGCTTTGACATCTTAATTTAACCCATCTCCATTAATCTGTGCATCACCACAAGGTCGTGGCCTACCAGCAAAGTTTTAGCCCATCTATCTCTGGCAGCAGCTCTATGGCTTCTTCTTGATTCCGCATTCTCTCTCCCAGCATTCAGTTTAGTTTTCCCTGCCTAGTTAAGTTCTGCCTTGCTATAGGTCCAAAGCAGTTTCTTTATTAAGCAATGGTATTCACAGTATACAGAGGCGAATCCCACATCAAATGCACTCTTACTTTCAGACTCAAATTGTCTGCTTGTTTGACTGTTGTGTCTGTTTTGCCAAATGGGTGTCCTTTCTCCCTCTCTCCACCTCCACACACATATGTAGACTTGTTGCCATTGTGCTAACTCCCTCTAAGACCACTAAAGATCCCTATGATGAACCCCGGTGAATGACTTTACTATCTAGTGCACTGTAATCATCTTGATGTTTGACAATGATATTACATTCTGAAATACCTTCTATTTAGTTAGAGACAATTATATGCTGCACACGCTATCAGGCATTTTGTATGTATAGACGAATATTTGCATAGTTCCATAACTACCACTGAGTGTGAGGACTGTTATTGATACAGTTTTGAAAAGTACAAAATAGTGGTGTGTGAAGGGGTTAAAGTAATTTATCATTTCTCCAGTAGGAAGGAAGGATTCAATTCTAGTTTGTGTTGACTTCACTATCCTCCACTATGACACCTCTACTCCACAAGGTAGGTCTTTGTCCCTCTAGAGTTATGACACATTTTCATCTGGATCTCTCTCTCTCTCTCTCTCTCTCTCTCTCTCTCTCTCTCTCTCTCTCTCTCTCTCTTCCTTCTCTCTCTCTCCCACACACACACACACACACACTTCAAGTTGACATTTTTAGGTACAGTCTTGATGTCTTCTCCAAGATGTTTCTAGAGTTCCATCATTTAGCTCAAATTGCCCTAGGAAAACCCCTCAGACTTAGTGGTTTACACTCAGAAATATATTTTCTCAGTTCAGGATATTGGAAGTGTGAAGTCAGTATCCCAGCATTGTATGGTCAGAGCTGAGGGCTTTGTAACTTGGACACAGACGATTTCTTACTGTGTCCTCATGCAGATTTTATTTCTGTGTAAATGAAGATCTCCGTTGTGTCTTCTTATAAGGCCACTGGTTTTACTAGAATAGATTATCACTTTTGTGGTATAATTTTACCCCAATAATCTCTTCAAGGCTCTTTTCCAAACAGTCACATTGCAGGTCAAAACTTCCATAGGAATTTGAGTACCAGGATTGAGAGCATCATTTGTGTCTAGTTCAGCCCCCTTTCCTTATCTCTAAGTCCTTGTCACACACATTTCTTCAATCTTCCCACAATCACCTTAGAGTCAACAAATCACAAATTTTGGGCTCATTTCTTTATCACCTAAATGTGATCATCCTTGTTCTCCTTCAGAAAAAAAAAATCTCATAGTGGTCTTTGAATTTTAACCAACCCCAGTCTTGGTTCTTACCGAAGGACTTTGGCCTTCAAAGGATGTCTCATAATCCTCCCATCCTTTCTATTACACTAACATATCCTAATCTCCTCCAACAATTACTATTGCTACACAGCAAGACACCCCAAAACTTAATCTTAAAACAATTATTTAGCATTTACCATGTGTTTGTGGGCTGGCTAGGGGGTTAACTGATTAAAGCTGCATTCAGCAAGGGCTCAGCTGCTCCTGGGCTTGCTAGACGAAAATTAGCCAAGTTTACTTCTCTTAGTGAGGATGGCATTCCGCCTAGACACACAGTATGAATGCTTCTCAAATTTTTGTTCACGTCATCCCTACTCAGATTCTAGCAACCAAAGCAAATTGCCCATCCAAGTCAGCCAAGTCTCTAGCCAAGGGTTAGAGGACAGGCACTGAAAGTGAGAGGAGCGTAGACTGGAAATAACAATGCATCCCATCATGCCTTCTCATTCATATATTACAACACGCATGCTCTTAGTGGCTTTTGGTGACTGTAATGTAATCATGACCTGCTGCTTCTACTATACATGTCCCAGGTCGCCCTTCCTTCAGTGACCACATTAGTTATAATATTAACGTGTTCTAAAGTGGTGGGTGGGTTAATATCTCCAACCGCAATTGTATTTTATTATGTCTTTCTCTTGTCTTTCATTGACCCTCATAATCTGACCATTCATTTACTTAACATATAGCTTCCACTCTAATCATATGATACCCTTCAGCCTTTCATGAACATCTTTAAGTTATTCTCATCTTTGTTCATACAGCTTTTCTTGCCGGAGATGCTGTCTTCTTTTTCCAGTCCTAATGACTTCTGTACCCTAGATAATTTTTTCCAATTTATATATGTTTTAGGATATCAACCAATTTGTTACTTGTCCCAATGAGATGTCTTGATCATTAATTCATCCAAGAAACATTTTCTAAGTATTTACTAAGAGCCAACCCTGTGCTAACAGAATACAAGGAATTCAATCCAGGACCGCATATTGATTTCTTGAAGAAGATTATGGCATCAGATTGCTGCAAAGGTATGAGCAGAAGCCACGTTGGGGGGGGGGGCAGTGGGACTTAAGTGCTGCCTTAGAAAAACACGGTAAGGTATTTTCAGGCATAGTTGTCTATGGTGAAATCTGTTGTGGCGGGAGCTATTCAGATAAAAATGGATTATTGAAATGCATTTAGAGTGGAAAATGCTAAGACAGGAAAGAGAGAGCCACCGTCTTTGGAGAGCTGTCCATGGTTCAGAATGGACAGAAAATTCCGTACAAGACCGAGGATGGAAGAAAGACTGGTGAAAGGGAACTGGGGGGCTGGGTAGCATGTTTAAGCAGGGGCATTTCTAGTAGGAAATAAACAGTTGCGTCACTAGTTTGGTGAACATGATGGAGGAGAGCTAGCAGGCAAGGGAAAGGCAGCGCGCATGGTGAAAGAAAGAGAGGGAGACATGGGCTGATAACTCAAGAAAGATAGGTGGTTCAGAGTTTCCCAGACAGATGGGTAAGGAGGCTCTTCCAGCATTCCTGAAACCATCAGGCCAGCAGCTTGCTGAGCAGGATGGGTTTGAACTGGGGTGTGCCTGGGAGGAGTGCTGTGGGTGGCATTATCCAGCTCCAGACCAGTGTCCTTATACTCAGCATAGATGGAACCCAAAAATAATATCAAAGGCACCCTTGAGTTCTTGTTACAGTGGACCTAGAACATTGATAGTTACAGTGACGTCTCAACCCACTTTGTCTATTGGTACAGTTTCTGGAAGACGTGGCACACCCTGTTTATTTGACGGTGCCAAACGAATAGTGTTTCACTGAGTACGAGGAAGACGATGAGTCTCAAATTTAATAAAGCTTACGTTCTCCGCAAAGAAACCGAAGTTGATATTTGTTTAAATATCTTAAGGAATAAAATTTCCTCTGCTAAAGAAATAATCAAAATATACACTAGGTCTTAAAAATGAAAAGCTGACTTCTATGGCGTTTATATTAATATCAGTGATATTGAAAGATTTGTCTTAAGAGAAAAGAATGCAGGTGGATTCGAATGACCGATTTTCCAGGGAGAGAATCTACTGAATGGTTTGCAATGTATTTAATTGCTGGTGAGTCCAGCCATCCCAGGTTTACGAGTGTCGAGGGCTGTTAGCTTACTTAACACGGTCCCTGCAACTGTAATAGGCATGCGCATAGGGACTCTGTTCAGTCTAGTTTTAAAGGGCTTAGGCTTCAAAGCTGTAATCACCTCCTTTAGAAGACTCTTCCCTTCTATCATAGAAAACATGTCCGTAAGGGAAATTTGCTGATACTCAACCCATATTTTACTTGTTATAATTTCCTATTAGTCTAATTAATACCTTTCTCGGAGCCATCCTTGTGAGTCATCGTTGCATATCACCTATTCCTCCGCGGCACCTTGGCCGTCACATCCCGTGCATGGACAGTTATTCTGTGTCTCTAGCCAATCTTAATTGTTAGGAAATGTTTAAGCCTGTAGTACTAATAAATCAGCTCAACATATAATTAGAGGCTTAACTCTGTGAGGAGAAGCTACAACCTATTTGTTAATAATATCACTTAGGTCCTTTTCAACATTCTTGCCTAAAATAACTGAGTCAAATTAGCAAGTAGCCTTAAACAAAATGTCAAAATAATGGCCTTCCAGGACATGATGAGCCCAATGCTTTCACCAAAAGCAAAGAGCTAAGAATGTGTAGTAATTTCCTGCCAGTTACTCCCAAGGATAACTGACTCTACTTCTCCAAATCCGGCTAACGTGCAGATTAAGATTACTAATATGTGAATACATTCCTTTAATCCTCCCAATCGCACACATGTTACAGATGGATGTCAAAACTGAGAGAAGTTCAGTAACATGTCTGGTACCACAGAATAGATGTAAGAGTTAGCTAGGGATATGCCTGTGCTATCGACCAAGCAATGTTATGATTAATATAGTTTCTGTGTGATTATTCAGGTCTGGGCAGCTGAGAAACAAAAGTGTAGTCTCTGTCTATAATACATCCTCAGCTGCAGCCACAAAGAGTACCCCTGTGCACATTTGCCTTGGCCATCTCCCATCTCTGTCTGTCTGTCTGTCTATATACATACACACACACACACACATATATATATATGCCTTCTGCCACACTTGTTCTCAGAGACAAGTCCTTGCCCCCCTCTCTGCTCTCCTCCACCTTTTTCTCTGTCCCCTTTTCTGCCCCTTTTCTCTCCTCTTCCAATAAATGGCTTATGTGAGCCCTGTTTTATATGGTCTCTCTCTCACTCACCCATTGTTTTTAAATTATAACAATTACCAATCAGTATTCAAACCCATTGTTGTGGTTATAGTTTTAATAGCCTATTTTTCCCTCACTATTCTTAAAGTAGAAAAGAGTAGTAAACAAATCTCTAAGTAGGTTCTGGGAGATCTAGAGTTACGGCCAAGCATTACAGGAAATTGTGATTATCTCACGAGCGTGGTGTTGGTATTCTACTAACGTCTGGATGGACACAAGAACTGTGTTTATTTATCACCATAAGACTCACATTTGTTTGAAGTCAAATTTTTCTCATAAAACATTGGTTTGATATTTACAAAATAAAGATTAATTTTCACAACCCAGTAAGATGGCCATAGGTATGGTGCTTGCTATCAACCCTAACAATGTAAGTTTGATCCTCAGGGCATAGTAGAAAGAAAGGACTGGCTTCAGTAATTTGTCATCCTTCCTCCACACCCATGGGTGATGTACATGCCTATGTATGCATGCATCTACACATACATAAACACAAACATTAAGATCATTTTTAAAATATTAATCATCCTTCTAAAAAATACTATGTATCCTTGTAATTCCCATATCTTGAACTGTTCATTTATAAGTTTAGATGATGGGGACTCCAAAGGCTATCCTCACAGGGATGCTGGAAAAAAAATCCATAGTAATTATAACATGCTTTGCAAAATCAAATATACTAAGCAACAACTGATCATATCAATTTCTTGCACTCAAATTGTACCCAAAATGAACTTTAAAACTCACTAAATCTGTTTTCCTATTATGCAATCCTTCTTCCTAACACTTCTAAATATGCAATGTCATCTTTAATGTATTATAACCTGAATGGTTCATAGCTGGTTATAATGGTACTGAAGCTTCGATAAATAATGCTTAAAAGTAGATTTAATATTCATTTAAGGGAAATATCATGCTTTATAATTAATAGCAATTTCCAAAACACATTTAACCTTATAAACTCTAAGACAAGTAATCAAGATTAACCCTGACAGTGATGAAACATGTTGATAGTATCCTTGATATAATGGGATAACATTGTTACTTTAACCCCATGGTCTTTCTCCCCAAATAGGTGAGAAAAACATTAGAACAATCTCATCCTACAGATAGATATACTTGTGAACTATAAGTACTCTTGAATAAGCAATGCCATAACAAATCTAGAAAGTCTAAGGCATTGTCATAGTTGGGAGGCCTCTAAGGCCATGTGACCACGGTGAGTGAAGGTAATGTCTTCTCCTGGATGGGATCTTAGAATGGAATAAAAGAAGACATTGGGTGACAGCTCAGGATATCTGGAGAAAGCATAGTCTCCAAGAACAGTGCAGAGACACAGGCTCATTAGCCACAGGAAATTACGTGGGAGGCAGATGTGAACCTCTGTATTAGCAAGACAATTGCTAAAGATAAAATATATGTTCTTTACAAAGATGTTAATTAAGACAATAAACAGAAGGGGACATAGGACAGAATTCTCTTTTAATAAATTTCTTAAAATTTGTATTCTTCTGCTCCTGTTCTGGTGTTTCTGGAAAAAAAAAAACCCTGAAGAATAGAATAACGAAGTCATTTTTTTCTTATTCACAGGAAATGTGTTTTCTTAGAGAAAGGTATTAGCCAGTAAGTTCGCCTTTTCCCGCCTGGACTCTATAAACGGAGATTAGGACACACCCATTTTTCCTCAGCTTTGTTATTGATCAGAGATAATTAAAAGTTGTCTTAAAAGGGGCTGAAGAGATGGCTCAGCGGTTAAGAGCATTGCCTGCTCTTCCAAAGATCCTGAGTTCCATTCCCAGCAACCACATGGTGGCTCACAACCATCTGGTGCCCTCTTTCTGGCCTGCAGGCATACACATAGACAAAATATTGTATACATAATAAATAAATAAATAGTTTTTAAAAGTTGTCTAAAAATGAAATTGATGTAAATTCAAAAGCACATCTGATCAGTGAAGACTGGACAAGGAAATCTAATCTCACAAAAAAAATTAACTTTTTAGTAAAAGTATTCCTTAAATTGTAAAAAAAAAAAAGTCATTTGTAAGTTGTAAAATAGATCAAATCCTGCCTTGAAGCATGTATCTAAAGTTTAATAAACAGACATAGACGGACAGTACAGGAAAACAATTATGGCAGGGCTGACATTCTAACATCAGAGCTTTTGAAAACAATGTTTCAAACGCTGACCAGATTTGATTGGCCTGTGAGTCCAGGCGGATACACTGGGACTTTATCCCCCACCCCCACACATTTTAGACTTTTGTTCACACACATGAGGACAGACTTCAACCTTGCTCAAATACCAGAACGTGCTGACACAAGCTGGGGGCAGAACTGCAGAGACGGTCCACACCCTGGCTCCTCCAGTGTTCTTAAAATCCAGGGCACGGTGCGACCCAGATATGCAAGTCTGGGTGTGATGACTCAGCCCCTCCATACAAGAAACACATCCTTGGCAACCTGGCTGTGATGTTTCAAGGTGAGAGAAGTGATTGCCTAAGGAGAAGACATCCAGGCTACCACATGTACAGACTGGCTCTGCCAGGATGGGCAGAGTTTTGCTTTGCTTGAAACTAGAACCAGAATTTAGAATAAGACAACTTTGTGATATCCTAAGAGTACATCTATTTATTCCCAAGAATCCAGGTGCTGTGTTTTCTGTACATACAAGCCCTGCCCATATGTACCAATCTGGAGTCCTCCCCATTAACACACAGTTGCTTGAGCTCCTAAGGTATTGTGAGGTAAGATGAATTATTCAATTCAGGAATAAGCTTATGTATAAAACCATTGCATGTGTAAGCAGAGGACTCACAGGATAGCCCGTGTGACCACAGGTTCTCAAGGGAAATGTGATTGTGTCTACGCCAGAAACCATCATCACTTGTGTTCTGTAATTTTTGGGTTTTTGTTATTGGTTTCTGCTTCAAGAAAACAAACTGTTGAAGCAACAGGAAACAACAACAACAAAAAACCTAGTAGGTCCTCTCTCTGACCCAAGGTGATATCTAAGTGTCTTTCTTCTCTCAGATAGGCCCAGGGACTCGTGTGATGGATACTCACGAGAATTTTATGAAACATAAATACATTGGAGTTTCTGTCTTCACTTCAAATATTTTATGGCTTGGGGTTGTAGACCAAGCCTCACTTTCTTCAGTCCCCTTCTCTTTTATACTGCCATCTGCTCCTATCCCAGAGTCTACCCTCTGCCCATCTCTATGACAGCTGTGAGTAGAGATGATCCACAGTCTTAAGGCTCTCCTGTTAGCTGTAGAGACTTGCAAGGCATTTCCGCATTAGACGTTTGAAGTGCCATAGGAACGATGACGTCAGAAAGGAATGTAGTAAGTATGGAGAAGGTTTAAGGGCCTAATAACCTACGCAAAATTCTTTCCAGCATAGTCTCTAACTTGCAGTTGGAGAATGACACCCTTTGGCTTTTATTTCTTCTTTATAAATTCAAAGCTTAGAATAAATAATAAGGAAAACTGGTTTTCTATTTATGGGCAACATTTCAGTTTGGGGGAAATGTCATGTATATGCTCCCAAATCTGATGGGCATTTTCACAACACAGGAACCAACTCTTACGGATTCTATCACTGGGATAACAATACCCTTCTCTAGCATTGCTATAGAAAGTTCAGTCAATATATGGAAAAAGAAGAATAAATATGAAGTTTGTCACCTCACCAACTCTTGTTTCTACCATTCTCCTGATGAGACTTACCAGAAACATGTCTCTGAAGCACATGCAGAAGGCCCTTGGCTTGGTTGCAATTTCATTTTCATCGCCTAGTCAGTAACGTTGCTGGCACTCGCATTCACCTGAAAGCCCTTCCTCGTTTCTTCCTCAGACCAAAAGCTCATGCAACAGAGCTGCGCTGACAGTGTGTTTTGCCGAGTCAGCAGAATAGTCTACTAGCTTTAATTCCAAGTCTACACTAAGAAGGCCAATTTTCTCTTTTCTCCAGCTCCCACACACTCACACACACTCTCAGAAGAGCAATAGGCACACATGGAAATAAAGTAAAGAATACGTTCTTAAATTCAAGGTGGCTTGTTTATAGCTCTTCTTACAAGTGTGGTAACTCAGGGTTATGTCTACCCAGGAGCCTAAATTTGCCTGGCACAAGCCTGGGGGCCTTTAGTTTGAGGACATAGCAAAAAAACAAAACAAAAAAAAACAAACAAAAAAAACAACTTACCTTACAATTCACATGTTCATGGATGGTGTATGAATCTACACACTAAAAATTTTATATTTTAATCTTCATTGCAATCATCTTACACCATTTTGGTGATGTTTCTATTGTTTTATATTCTGTTTACCTGACTTCCTAAGGAAAGGAAGTATTCACGTATAAAATTCACTACTTGCTATGAGTTGCAATCATGTAGGGCTTTTCTTTTTCTTTCCTTTTTATTCTTTGAATCTTATTTTCTACAATTTTTCTTATGTTAGCCTGTTTATCAAATGATTACAATAATATATGGGAATGATTCTTTGTGTCCCAAGTTTGTATTTGTAGCATAAGTTGGATAGGTTGTAACAACGCAAGCAGCAATAACATGTTATTAAACCTCAGAGGAGCTTCATTTGGGGTAAGTTTCCCTTTGTCTAGTCCTCTATAACTGTCAGCGGAGAAGTAATCTGAAAGACATAACGTTAAGATCTTAGTACTTTGTATTATATAACAGTAAAAATGACAGGGTAGAATTGAACAAGCCTACTTATGGTCATTCATTACTAACCTGGAGTTTTAATTCAGAAGACATTTATTCTGTTCTAATTACAGTGATTAAAAAGATTTTCTAAGAGTATGCAACCATGTGGAGAGGAAAAATAGTATAATTTATATTAATGAAATATTAATTAAGACAGCCTTTAAAACATTTTTACCTAAAGCTTTAATGGATCTTATAATCAACAGCTAATGCTTGATATCCATATGAAAATAAATGAACTGGACTCCTATTTCACTCCATGCACAACTCTTAAGTCAAAATGGATTACAGACCTTGATGTGTGAGCAATATTTTCTTACTAGGAAGCATAGGTATAAATTTCCACAGCCGTAGGTTACACAACAGTTTTCAGATGGAGCCCACGAGCATAAGCACTGAAAGAAAAAAAATCACACAGTTGCTTTTCAACGATGCTTTTTTTTCTTCAGTGGACACTGTCACAGCGGTGAAGGGCAGCTCTCAGGATGAATTATCTGTAAGTCATGTGTCTGGAAAGGAAGTTGTCTGCAGAATATACAAAGAACTCATAGGGCTGGGCATGGTGGCTCACTCTGACCCCAGCACTTAAAAGGTCAATCTCTATGAGTTTGAGGCCAGCCTGGTCTACATGGTGAGTTCCAGGATAGGCAGAACTGCATAGTGAGATCCTGTCTTCAAAACAGAAGAACTCATAGAACACAGTAATAAAAAAGATAGCCCAATTTTTAAACAAGCAAAGGATTTGGCAACAAACTTCTGCAGAGAAGATACCCAAATGCCTGTGAGCTAGCAAGCTCATAAAGAAGGTACAAATGTCATTAGTCACTAGGGGAAATGCAACTTAAAGCCAAAGTGAAACAACCCTTCATCCATTAGGATGGCCATTTACAAAACAGGAAATGCCAAGTCACAGCAAAGACTGTGGAGAAAAAGGACGTCCCTGTATACTGTAGCTGGTAATACAAAATGGCGCAGCCCTTTATAAACAATTTGACGGTTATTTTTAAAAGGCAAACATGTTACTGTACAAGAGATGGCTCCATTCTTGTTGCATGTAGTGGTAAAAGTGAGAAATGTCCCCCAGCATTCATTTGGTCCAATGTTGGTTGTGCTATTTGAGAAGGCTTTGGAGGTGTGGCCTTAGTGGATGAAGTATGTCACTGGGCGCAGGGATTGTGACTGGTTAGCCTTCCTTGCCATCCAGTGTGCTCTCTCTGCTTTGTGGTCCCCCCAAAAAAGGGGGTGCCCTGTCAGTTTCCTGCTCCTGCCTCTTGCTGCCATGCTGCCCAACATGACTGACACTCATCCCTCTGGAACCAGAAGCTGAAGTAAACTCTCTCTTCCATAAGTTGCCTTCTATTATGATGATTTATCATGGCAACAGAAAGGCGGCTAATCCACTGGGCCTTCTCATAGCTACATCCTAAGAGCAATGGAAACATGCTATAAAAATTCCAATATGGACACCGCCCAAAGTGTACACAAACTGACAAATTAACAAAATGTAGTATACACATACAATTCCATAATATTTGACCATAAAAGGAAAAAGGGAAAGTGTATTGATATATACGTACATATATACTTATATGGTCTCTGAAAACCTGTTGAGGAAAGAACATAAACACAAAAGGCTGGTGTCATATAATATATATTGACATTCTTTCTGGAGTAAGAGAAATGTTTTAAGAATTAGTGGTGGTGATTGCAAAATTGCAAGTGAAAGAAAATCATGCGTTGTTCGCTTTAAAATGGAGAATTAGATGCCACATACGGTAAGTATTCAAACTCCCCGTACTTCAAGGGAAAATACAGCCATTGGGAAGGGCTACAGACTTTATTAAGAAGAGGGCAATGCAGGGTGTTGATCAGCTCCGTGGTTCTCAAACCATGGTCAACAGCTCTGCCTTACTCAGAAGCAAGTTTAGAGACATGCATTTTAGGCTACCCCTAGCCTCTGAGTCAGAGTCCCCAGGGCTGGGCTCTGTCTGTTTTAGCAAGCGTCCAGGAGACTCTGAGGCTCACTCAGCTTTGAGAGTCAATGGGTTGGTTACAGTTTCTAAAACAGAATTGCCCCCCCACCACCACCACTCACTAGATGTACAGCCTTTGGCAAATTTCTGGACCTTTCTAGTCTTAAATTATTCAACTGGAAAAACAGTTCCCTGCAGGGTTATTGTGAGGGTCATCAGAGATTTGAACATAGGGCTTGGGCTTGAAAAGGACCAGTCATTTAAAGAGTAGTGAATACAGTCAGCAGTTACACATTGGAGGAAGCTGATGTGAGGCGCCAACACACATCCCCTAGGACAGCAGAAAATGAGTCACACTCATGCCTGTGTTTTCCTGTAGTCACACTTTTTACGAAGTTAAAAGCAGAACAGATTTTAATGTATTTCATTGAAACCAATCTATCGAAAACTTCGTTTCCGCACATAATCAATGCAAAGTTTTGAGCTATTTCATACTCTACCTTTTCATACTAAGTTTTTAATCAGTCAAAAATCTACTACAATTGTGGGTGTGTCTCCATTTGGAATTACCGAATGTCCGTGGCTCATTACTCTTCCTCGTATAGCCGTGCCTATCCAATGGAACAGAATGAGCTCGAGTCAAACCCGTTGCTGTCTCCTTCTAAGTTCTTCA
The DNA here is from genome assembly GCF_037038515.1 of Microtus pennsylvanicus. Taxonomy (NCBI): domain Eukaryota; kingdom Metazoa; phylum Chordata; class Mammalia; order Rodentia; family Cricetidae; genus Microtus; species Microtus pennsylvanicus. The sequence goes on along the minus strand of NC_134597.1, from coordinate 4,312,963 downwards.
ATATTCAGAGGTACAGGCGACACCTGAGAAAGTGGTCAGGTGGTGGCCTGCCGTGAGTGCTGTTTCCTGACCATGTTAACAGGTGATATCGGGTTGCTCTAAAGCCAGAACTGACTCAGCTCCTCAGTTATGTATTGCTTGACAAGAACAGCCAGCGATCTAGCTGAAAAGGTTAGTGAAGTCACGTGTTAAACTCCAGACTGTCACGTTATTGCTGCAGAGTCTAATGTATCCTGTCTGAAACACTCAAACTTTTTTCTTTCAATTAATTAAAGAGAACCAACAGTGAGTTTTCTAACTTATTTAACAGCTGTCTTTAAAACGTCTGAAAAATCTAACAGGTCTTTAACTATTACGTCTCACAACCAAATTGACTTTGTTTTCTAAGCTGATTTTTAAGCCCCCAGCTACTTTTAAATGTTTGCCAAACCCTTAGTTTATGAAGATCCTGAACCTATAATAGAATTGCTGATATTTTGGAGTTTTATTACAATAAACACACATTCTGTGTATAAACATTAAGGATTATATGTAAATTTAGGTATTTCTTATTGCTACTCTAAAAATAAAAAAGAAGCAGATATCCAGAGTTTTAATACTTGAGATTATGCAAACATTGTCAACAGCAGGGACTATAGGACATGATGATGTGCTAGGAACCCATGATGCTATGTTGTGCTGACATTATTAAATATCACGCCTGGACCACTCTGACCAGCCACACAGGAGCACCAGGTGAATGGTGGTGAGCAGCTTCCAGAAAGGCTGACATCTCATGGCTCATGAATTATGAATTGGTTTTGTTACTAAGCTTTTCATATTCTCAAGGCAAATGCTGTGGGCAATTGACTGAGAGCAAATGATGAGGCCCTTGTCACAGCCTAGAAGGCATGTCTGACTTCATATCTCAGCGTCTCTCCCCCAGGCCTCCTTCTTCTCTTCAGACAGAGAGATTTACAGACTCTCCTCTTCTTGGAATGATCTTGCCTTAAAATGGCCTTGGTTAGCTCTGCTTTTCCTTCTAGTCCTGCTGAAGCTCTCTCCTTATCCATGAGTTCTGCTCTGTATTGTTAAATGCTCCAACTCCAAATCTTCCTTTTGCTTATCCTGCCCCATGTTTAGCATTGCTGCCTCAGAATTGAAGATATCAGATGGTATTGATACTTCACCGTTCCTTACACGAAAATGTAAACTCCAAAGGCTGGATCTCTTGTCTGTTCTATTTATTCACACTCGTAGTCCTGGAAAAGCGACTGTGGGCGCTCAATAAACCCGTGCACGGTGAATGAACAAATTAATTCATGCATAAAAGCAGGCTCTAAATCTTCGTTTCTTCTCTCCATCACTGTTTACTCTGCTACAGCATTTTAATCAGGTAGGTTTTGCAAGTATGTCACACTCTTCCAACCTGTTCCCTGGGCTTGCTTAGTTAAAAATTCTGTCTTTTGGAATTTGTTCTTCTGGGCAACCTGCCAGGCTTAAATTTGTCATTTTTTAGTGGATGATGCAAGGTTTGGAGATTTATTTATTTAGTTTTTATTTTTAGGGGCATGTTTCAATTTTAGTTGACTTTATTGTTTTGTCTGAGGCTTTGTTCTTGTGTTGAGTTCTACTTGTCTGGGTTCATCAAGCAATTTAGCAACTATTCTTCCTAGAGCTATGGAGTAGTAGAAACTAGAGCTGGAAAAGTCCTCCTGGTTGCCCTAGGCTTCCCCCCCTTATCCCTAAGTCTTGAGCTTCACAACATGATCTCCATGGCTTTGTTCAGTGAGGTTTCAAATGTCTTCAGAGTTTCCCTTGAGTGCCCGTTCAACAAACCTAATACTCCTGACAATTAAGAATTCCCGGTGTGTTGTCTAAACCTTTCCTTTCTTATTTTCATTTTATTTCTCCTTCTTACGGTTCAAGGTAGCGAGCAAGTCCTTTCTCCTTCGGCGCTTTATACCTTTCAAAGAGGTGTAGACTTCTATTTCTGTTCTTTTGGCTTCTTAACCAAACCATGCCTGCATTCTTAGCTTAATCTTTCATCTTTCTCTTTGTTTAATTTTGCTTTTGCTTACTGAATTCCTCTTGTGTCTTCACCTTGATTTGCTGCCCAGGTAATTTCACCAGTCCCCCATTGGGCAAATGAACACACCGCTGCTCCTTCTAAGGCCTGAAACCGCTGCCATCTACCTATCTAGTATGCATTGGTGACTACGTGCAGTTTACTGCATAGATAACCTGGAGGGCTTTTATTTTATTCACCAGAATATGAAAAAGTTTTGTGCAATGTTGTTCACTTTAATGTTTTGATGGTCATTGTGTAGACCCCTCACGCATGCCTGTGCGTCTTTTTTTCTGTAGCTGCAAAAAGAGAGAATAGCATCTGCTTCAGCCTCCTTCACTGCAGTCTTGTGAGGAAAAAAAAAAACACATGTGATTCAGAGGCAAAAAGCACCTCCCTCCCCAGCTTCCAGAGTTACACAGAATGAATTATTCTCGGTAGTGTAAAGTTCAAACAACACTCCTTGTTTTCTGCTTATAGTGATTTGTGTTAAATCAGAGCGTCTTTATTTGTAGTCAAGGGTAAAATTTAAAACTTTTCAAAGGCCATGGACCTATCTTTAGGAAACACTGAGTCTCTACATCAGATGAATGTATTGTCAAGCTACTTTAAGGGTTTCTAAATGTTCATGACAACTTGTGTGGCAGTCTCGGACAGGAACATCTTGGAAAGCCCCATAGGAACTCATTTCACTCCTCCTATTTAGACTGACATGCCTTTGAAGAGAAATCTTTTGCTTCTGAAGAGTGGCATTAGTCCTGCATTTCCACTGTGGTCTACTTCAATTCAAGGTCATCTTAAAAAACAGAACACTCAGGGGATGTATGTATTGACCCCAACAATAAACTACTGTGACTCATGAAAACAAGAACAAATGAAAAGCTGAACAAACAATTGATAATTTCTCCCCAAATCTCTGGCTACCTGTTCCTCATTTATTTGTGAGGCAATTCATAACTTAACTTATAGGATGAATTCAGAGTATAAATACTCAAAAGCTATTAATCATAGCGGTACATATTCATGAGATATTATGTAATTCAATATCAACATACTTTTTTTTTTTCGAGACAGGGTTTCTCTGTGGCTTTGGAGCCTGTCCTGGAACTAACTCTGTAGACCAGGCTGGTCTCGAACTCACAGAGATCCGCCTGCCTCTGCCTCCCGAGTGCTGGGATTAAAGGCGTGCGCCACCATCGCCCGTCTTATCAACATACTTTTAAGAGGGCTAAAAATTACAACAATTGCATGGAATATCCACCTAAACTAGTTACAAAATAATCTTTTCAATGCAGATGCCCTAGTAACTTCACTTCTCAAACTGTCTGAAGTCCAATAATCAAATACCAGGACCAGGCCAGAGCAGCAAGAAACCCACCAATCCTGAAAAAGCAGAAACAGCAAATCCCATGGTCCAGTGCTTCCTCATACCCACCTGGTACCAAGTCTGGATATGAGCTTATATGCCAGCAACGACTGGGATAGTTATTCTAGAAACCCACACCTACCTGGTACCATGTCTGGATATGAGCTTATATGCCAGCAGCGACTGGGATAGTTATTCTAGAAACCCACACCCACCTGGTACCATGTCTTGTTATGAGCTTATATGCCAGCAATGACTGGAATCGTTATTCTAGAAACTGGCTATGGCTGCAAGATTCCATGAGCTTGTAGTCTGTATCTTTTTACAGTTTGAGTAAAATAAGTTTTTCGTCTTTTTAGTGGACTTTAATTATTTGGAGAGTGAGTTGAATAAACATATAGTGAAATATCATTTTTCCAGGCAATCAAATAAAGTTTATGGGAAAACATGAAATGTGGGGGGAAATTAAATATAGTAAACTGAAAAAAATGTAATACATAAGTCACACATTGGATTTTTATGATCCACAAATCTAGTCCAAGAAAAAGAAAAATTGAAATTCAAAGACTTAAAAGCTTGTTTTTGAAAACAGTAAAAATAAGTTCCAGGTGGTGTGGGAACAGGGATAGAGTAGCAACTCACAGCCAAGGTACAACGGGGGACCTGGGTCAATAATTAAAGGATGGATGAGGTTGTAGGCAGAGGGAAACTTTAGATACAGAACGTTTTACATTGCTTACCTAAGGAATTTCTACAAAAGTAATAAACTGGATATGCACATATCACTAGCAGATAAAATGTATAGAAACAACGCATCATATAAAGTTTTCCTTCGGATGATTTTTTCCAAAGTAACACATGACTAGTGTGGCTTAGCCATTGATGAATTCAATAAAGGGGACAGATCATTAGCTCCTAAAGCTAATTATTTTGTTTTTGTAAAAACCCTCCAATATGCCAGATGGTTCGTTAAATTTTTTTATTATTTAAAATGATTTATAAAGCTAAATGCTCAATTTTTTTCTTGAGATGTAAAATTTGAGTGTTAAGAACCGTTAACAAACAGAATTTACAGTTCAGTTAACAGCCACTGCATGTGAAAAGAGTTCTTAAAACGCTTCTCTTTAGAGCCAATCTGGTTCCCATGGAAACCAATGTGCGATCCTGGAAAACAAGGGAAGTTCTAAAATAATCACCATTATAAATACCCATTATATAAATGTAAATATAGGCAATTGAAATGATTTAGATGATTTTGAAATTGCATATCATTTCCCAAACCATAATGATTCCTTCAGAGTGGTTCTTGTCTGTCATATAAATACAGCATTTACAAAATTTTTAAAATTCTTATGATTTGCTTGTGAGACCATAATCGCCTTTTCAAACAAGTCTTGGGCATGCAAATATCGATCTTTGAGCATGGATTTTGGTGCAAGATGGGTCTTCAGGGAAGTGCTTTTACTTCACGATAGATTTACTTCTCATTATTAACTTTTGAATTTATATATATTTTCTTTATTCATTGCTAATTACAATAAGATCATATATTTTAAATTATAATATTTTTCTATTTTATCTATCCAGACGTCTCATTTTGCTAGGATAAAAAGACCCCCCCCCCAAAACGACGTTTGCATTGGAATTAAAATTATTTTCAAGGCCCAGAATGAATGATTTGGATATAAAATACTCATGACATCATCGAATCTGTGTATCTGTGAGTTGAACCACACACACACACACACACACACACACACACACACACACACACACACACAAGTTAGGCCTTCTACTGTCTAATTCGTAACACGGAGGAGAAATTCCAAGAGTGAAACGCAACCATCTCTAGTCCAGGTGCTGAAAAAAACATAGATTATAGGACAGTCTCGTGGCATTGTTAACAGGACCAGTTTAAGACTCAGATATTGTCTTTACTGTGATTTAATCTACACCTTTACTCTATGAGTGTGTTCATGTGAGCAGCCACATTAGTTCAGTACTTGTTAGATTGCAGAGTCTCAGGCCATCCACAGACTGAATGTGGAATCTGAACCTTAACAGGAGCATTGGGGATTTCAATGTATATAGTAGTTTCAAAGCATCATCTGCTCACAATTTCTTCTCCAGAAACAGTTAGTAACATTATTCTAGAGCAGCGGTTCTCAACCTACAGGATGGGACCCCTTTGGGGATCAATCTTTTCACAGTGGTTGCCCGAGACTATCAGAAATCACCGATATTTGCAATGTGATTCATAAAAGCAGTAAAATTACATGAAGTAGCAATGAACATAATTTCACAGTTGGGGGTCACCACAACATGAAGAACGGTATGAAAAGGACTCGGTGTTACAGAGGAACCGATGGAGATGGATAGGACCCCTAGGGTGTGAACTCCACTAGAGTATGAACTCTACTAGGGTGTGAACTCCACTAGGGTGTGAACTCCACTATGGTGTGAACTCCACTAGGTTGTGAACTCCACTAGGGTGTGAACTCCACTCGGGTGTGAACTCCACTAGGGTGTGAACTCCACTCGGGTGTGAACTCCACTAGGGTGTGAACTCCACTAGGGTATGAACTCCACTAGGGTATGAACTCCACTAGGGTGTGAACTCCACTCGGGTGTGAACTCTACTAGGGTGTGAACTCCACTAGGGTGTGAACTCCACTAGGGTGTGAACTCTACTCGGGTGTGAACTCCACTAGGGTATGAACTCCACTAGGGTGTGAACTCCACTCGGGTGTGAACTCCAGTAGGGTGTGAACTCCACTCGGGTGTGAACTCTACTAGGGTGTGAACTCCACTAGGGTGTGAACTCCACTAGGGTGTGAACTCCACTAGGGTGTGAACTCTACTCGGGTGTGAACTCCACTAGGGTGTGAACTCCACTAGGGTGTGAACTCTACTCGGGTGTGAACTCCACTAGGGTGTGAACTCTACAAGGGAAGCGATCCTTTCTTCAAATAACATTTGCAGTGCATGGGTCAGAGTAGAATCTATAAACAATTTTAAACAATTTTCAAAAGGGATGTACATGCAAGTTTATATTTTTAAAGAAAATATTTTTAAATTTTATTTTTCATTGCCCCCACAAAACTATTAAACACACACACACAAATCCAAATGAATTTAACATAAATGCAAGACCTGCCACATGAGCCTCCTAGAAAGAAACACAGAAGAACTGCATGCCATTGGTCTACTTGATGGTTTCTGGGTTATGACTCTGGGTTATAAGTATAAACAACAAAAGCTAAAACAGACAAGCAGTACTTAAAACTCAAAAGTCCCTAAATTCCCGCAAAGTTAAGAAACTAACCAACACAATGAAAAGACAGCCTAGGAAACTGGAGAAAATATTTTCTAGCCAAATATCTGATAAGAGGTTAATATTCAACAGAAAGAAACTTCTAAAATTAAATAGTAAAACCCAGAATAGCCTAATTAAAATATAGGCAAATGTATTAGTCAGGGTTCTCTAGAGCTACAGAACGTATGGCCTGAATCTCTCCATCTCTGTCTCTTTCTCTCTGTTTCACTGTCTCTGTCTCTCTCTCCAAATATATATAGGATTTATTGGAATTACTTACAGGCTACAGTTCAGCTAATCCAACAATGGTTAACTGTGAATGAAAAGTCTAAGTAAGAATCTAGTAGTTGCTCAGTCCTGTTGTGTAATATTGCTTTAACTTTGTAAAGGTATGTTGCATTTGTTTATGTAGCATTTGTTTAAGTATACAAAGTTGTATTACATTTGTTTCACCTTGTCTGCCTAAGTACCTGATTGGTCTAACAAAAAGCTGAACGGCCAATAGAGGGATAAGTGGGGCTGGTCGGCAGAGAGAATAAGTAGTAGGAAAAATCTAGGCTTGAGAGGAGTGAGAGAGAGGAACTAGGAAGACACAGAGGAAGCCCAGATAAAGAGCAGAAGGAGGGAGAGCATGAGCAAGGAAGTCAGGACAGCAAGGGGTGCATCCACACACAGAGACGGTAGGACTGATCTAATGGGAGCTCACCAAGGCCAGCTGGACTGGGACTGATGGAGCTTGTGATCAAACCAGACTCTCTGAACATGGCTGACAATGAGGACTGACTGAGAAGCCAAGGACAAAGGCACTGAGTTTTGATCCTACTGCATGTACTTACTGGCTTTGTGGGAAGCTAGTCTGTTTGGATGCTCACCTTCCTGAACCTGGATGGAGGGAGGAGGATCTTGGACTTCCCACAGGGCAGGAAACCCTGACTGCTCTTAGGACTGGAGAAGGAGGGGAAGAGGGAGTGGGGGGAGTGAGAGGGAAATGGGAGGAGGGGAGAAGGAGGAAATTTTAAATAAACAAACAAACAAACAAACCCGGAGTTGTGGTTTTTAATAGCTAAACAGAGCTTTACAATGATAGACTGCAACCTAGAATAGCAAGCCAAATGAAGCCTTTCTGGGTTGCTTTCTGCCAGGCTATTTTATCATAGCAATGGGAATGAAAGTGAGACAAAGTGTTTGTATTATTATTGAGGTTATTTCCTGGAAAAGATGTTCCACTTTCTACTTTCTTTCTTTCTTTTTTGGTTTTTGAGACAGGGATTCTCTGTAGCTTTGGAGCCTGTTCTGGAACTACCTCTTATAGACCAGGCTGGCCTTGGACTCCAGAGATCTGCCTGCCTCTGCCTCCTGAGTGCTGGGATTAAAGGCGTGCGCCACCACTGTCTGGTTCTACTTTCTAATACACACTGTCTGGTTCTACTTTCTAATACACCTTTTCTGTAAAACAACATACCACCTTGTTCATATTTATAGCTACAAATCACTTATGATGATAAAACATATTTCCCAATTTCTTTTTTTTTTTTATTCTTCTGGCACTGGGGAGTGTGGCGCTGAGATACATGGCAAGCCCTTTGTTTACTTTTTATTTGGAGACAGGTTTTCACTAAGTTGCCCAAGCTGATTATGAGCTCATATTGTAGCCAAGGGTTCCTGCTGCCTGGGCCTCCTGAGTAGCAGGGATTACAGACCTAGGTCGACTTCCATATTATCTAATAGAGTTGTGCTTGCTCTTACAGCTATGCATGCTATATGTATAAGCCTAAGTGTGGCTAATCCATTACACAACGGAGAGATTAAATAACTCATATAAGGCCCCTTTCGGAAGCCATAGAGTACAGATTTATGAGCTCTGCAAATACATATTACTTTGTGCTTAGTTTAGCTACTAACTAGTCTCACATCTGCCATTGTCTGTTTTGTCCATTTGCACAATAAAACAAACAAACAAACAAAAAAAAAGAAACCAAAATTATATCTTTTGAGCAACAATAAAACGTTCCATTATTTTTTAACTCGTTTATTTTTACAAACCTGTCAACTAACTACAGCACAAAGCCCCTACCACACACAATCCTAAAATCAAAAGGCACTGAAGAATGGAAAAGTTGGAGGACAGTCAGGATTGTCTAGCATATCTGAGTGACATAGACTGCTCTGGTCCTGAGTTTCCTACATGTGAAGATATTTAACAGCACGCTCAGGGAATTGCTTTGAGTACTGGGATAATGTATGCTAAAAGGACCTGGCACTAAAAAATGTTACTTACGTTATATGCTTATATAAAATCTTTCTAGATTTCTTTTCTAGGTTATAAGCTAAGTAATGGTCTCTAGTAATTTTATACACTGTTACTCTTTCGCAGTCAGACAATCTACATGAATCATAAAACGACGGAGCTGTAAAACAAAATCTATACAACAAAGCAGCTCCCTGCTCTAAGTCAGGGGACCGGCTACACCCGCAGGAAGCGCTGGGCGGACCTCCGACATCCCAGCATTCCTCGCGCTGCCCCGTAGCTCTTCCTGGCTCGTCTCTATGGTTGCGCCGGCGTGGGCCGTCTCGGCGCCTGGCGAGTACTGAGGCTCCCAGCTTTGCGGCGGCTGTGAGCGCGGCGGAGCTCGGTGCGGCGCGATGTCCGAGAAGAAGCAGCCTGTCGACCTGGGTCTCCTGGAAGAGGACGACGAGTTCGAGGAGTTTCCCGCGGAAGGTAACTGCCAGGCCGCGCGCTGGGCCCCGGCCTGGAGTGGGGTGGCGGCGGCGGACCTGCTCGCTGGGCCGGGGCGCGGTCCCGGCGCGGCCTCCGGGTGCGCGGGCCCCGGGAGCGTCGCTTACGGTGCCCAGGGCTCAATGTCTCGGCCCCGAGAGGGCCAGGTGCAGCCGGGCCCCACGCGGTCGCGTGTGTGGCCTTCTGTCTCCAGCCCGGGACTCTGTTTCGCTTCGGCGTCACAGCCTCCCTTTGGTTGTAAACTTCTCCAAAATTCCACAGTTGTCCCAAGGCCGCCAGTGCTGCCTACTCCGAGGACCGTGGCAATGAGCCCTGCGAAGTAGGAAGGCAGAGTCATGTGTGGTGTACTCAGTACAAATTTTGCCTTAGCGTCCGCATTCTAAATTAACTTCAAAATTAGAGGTGTTGTAGTTATAATACAGCTAATGTTGGAGCAGGTTGCTATGATCTTGGGAATGTAAGTCCACGCTTTATTAGCACAGTTCCCCTGCCACAAATATAATTGCTGTATATCTACTGTTATTCACGTAAGGAAACTGAAGTTTGGAACAATCGAGAAACAGGCCCAGTGTCAACACTGTGGAAATGTTGAAGCTGAAATAGGGACCCTCTGTTGCCCCCAAAGCCCTTGCTTTGTGTGTTGAAGCTGTTACCCTTCTGTTTGCTAGATCTCTTTGCCCCCGTACGTTTTCGGAATTGGCTGATTGTTTGGAGTACGATTCCCAAATATTTACCTTGTTTTAAGAAAGTGAGTTCCTGTTGCCTTTCCGAAGAAAATTGTGGTCAGTTGTGCACATATGGGGCGTCAAGCAATTATCACCTGACGAAAATTGTAGAAGTTGCCCCATCATGATCTCCTGCTGCATAAAACCACATCACTGAAACATCTAGTCTGTTTACTTAGGATGCAGTGTTTTAGTTTTTGTGGAAGAGAACATTAGTGTGCATATTACACAGCCTCATAAACCAATTCAGAGCACATTTCCTTCCAGTTAGGAGTCTACAATATATTATGGGATAGTTTACCTTTTGTTTTGGTAATGAATTTATCTGTTCAATGTGGTGTTTTGTTTTCAGGTTCATTAATAATCCTCTAACAGAGCTTGGTGGTAGAATTGGCTAAGTGAGGGCAGGATCCAATTCCCTCCAACTACTTACTTCAGGTGGCCTTTCTTCCTTATTCCATACGAGCTACACTGTTAGGATTTTGATTTACATTGTCTAGCCTAACGTCCCATCCTGAAGCAGTAGAAATTGACATATTAAAATACAGACCCTTGCCATTAGATGGCCAACTCAAGATCCGAAAGGTCTTTCTGACCAATATTCCCAGACAAAAGTGTGTGTACCTATTTATAACAACTAGTTGAGAACTGGGTAAAGGATTTGAAAGGTAGCTGTCTCCTTATGATGTACTAGATTCCGTCAACTTGTGTAGTGTGTGTCCTTCGGGGCCCACTTGCGAGCAGTAGTCTGCTCAGTGGTCACAGTTGGATTGTGATTAGACATTTCAGTAAAGTTAAGGCAAAGCAAAGCTTCTAAAGATAATAGGATGCAGCCGGGCGGTGGTGGTACACGCCTTTAATCCCAGGGAGGCAGAGGCAGGCGGATCTCTGTGAGTTCCAGACCAGCCTGGTCTACAAGAGCTAGTTCCAGGACAGGCTCCAAAACCACAGAAAAACCCTGTCTCGAAGAAACAAAAACAAAAACAAACAAACAAAAAAAGATAATAGGATGCGCAAGAGACTTCTGCCAGCATACACACCATGTTATTTATAGCTCTTAGGAATTTGTTGTCTCCGATGTATAGAATCTAGTTTGTTAAGTTATCTTTACATTTAGAATGAGAAATACTTTGAAATGCATTTGTTATGGAAGTGTATGTTTCTTCTCTAGTTACCAGTTAAATTGCCTTTCCTTACGTTTCATTAGGGAGATTTTGCTGTATATAAAGTTATCCCACTGGTGAAACCACTACATATTTACAAATGAAAACTTTTGATTACAAATTAAAAGAAAACTAAAACCTGTAAAAAAAAATCACTGAAGAGCTTTGTTTCTTTTAGAGTAAACATGATCTTTCATATTTTTGTGTCGTCGTGGTATAGATTCTCTGTTGATGCTGAGGTGTACATGGAGCACAAGTCTTCGTTGGCATTCACATTGTCGGGAGAACGTTAGAAATTTGGGTGTTTGGGTTTTCTCTTCAGTTATGAGTTCCCTGATTTGCGTTCATGTACTTTCCCTTTTGAAGATGTATTTGTCCGTGTGGTCGCCCTTTGTGACAAACACACCTACAGACGCCCTACTAGAATAAATGAGCACGTCTCTTGTCTCTTGTTAATCCAGTCTGGAGTTCTCTCTGCCATCTGTTGGGCATTTTACTTCTGAGAACTTTGTCAGTCTGAGAGTTCCATAGTAGGGCTGGCTATTCTCGGGGTAACTTGTGTGTGGACTGTACCCAGAAGAGCCTGTCACAGATGAGTCATTGAACTATATATTCATGGTTTGTTGGGAGTGTTGTTGCTACAGCTCCTCCCAGATAAGAACCTACTGGATGGGATTTCAATTTAGTGATCTTAAAGAAAGGTAAGAAAGCTTAAGTTAATGATTGTATGGAGGCCTCGTTGTTTTGGTGTGAAGCATAACATCTGGAGTGAGTCTCTGAAGGTACAAAGGAACAAATGTTCCATTTATCCCTCCAGTTCCCTTGTTTAGTCTGAATCTGTTAAATTGGCAACTCCTTACAATTATTCTAATTGGTGGGTATGTACTAGAATGGCCATTAAGTAGGGGCTGTTACAAAATCATGTTTAGAATCTTTGTGGAATGCAGTCTACACAATTTCTAGTTGTTTATGCTAAGTGAGAATAGACTTTATAAGAAAGCCATTCAAATTCAAAATTCTGGTAAGACTGGTTTTTATATATTTCTGGAGGCCTTGACAAGGTTACAGTTTTAAACCCAGCTAACACCTTTGTCTACAGAACATTTCAGATTTCATCCATCATGCACTTAGGTTGGAGATTATAGAATGAGTTATAAAATTGAAGTTGTTGTATGATTGAGACTTCTGACTACTTTTTCCTTGTCGGACAGATATTGAAAAGATTTTAAAGTATTGTTAATTTCTTTTTACTGACATTTAGAAGTGGATGGTGAAAGAAGGAAGAAGCAGTGGTTGTTCAGATTATTTTATTTATTCTCGTTTTTCCTTTTCCAGAACTAAGATATTTTTTCTTGCTTTTTTAGAATATTTAAGCGAAATTGCCTCAAAGAGCAGTAGGATTAGCAAGAGTTCTGCTGTGTTAACTATTGCTTAATTTTTCTATGATCAGTGATACTCATGTCACTGAAATATTAGCAATACACAACTACCCACCTCTTCATCTTATCCTATTAAATTCCTTGATAAGACCTTGGTATTTGCTAGAGAATGGCGAGAATCTTCTGAGTCATACAGTGGGCTGGTGATCCCTGAAGCTGCTGCTGGGTAACTAAGGCCCTCTCACTGGTGTCTGACAAAGTAAGGCATCCTGTAGAGGTCTCCATATGGGTGCGTGTTTTAGTGTATCATATTCACATGACTTGCAGAGGTAAAAATGGCCAGCATTTTGTGAGTGGGAGCCAAGGAATTTAAATTAACATAGATGTATTTAAGAAAGACTTGTCATAAGAACAGTACCATTAAAATATTATGAACATTGGATACTAACTATACTAAAGTAATATCAGAAAGATTTTTTAGATGAATATAGAAGGAAGACAGAACAATTGTTGACTACTTTCTATACTCTGTGAGTTGGTTTGTGTAGTACCAAAGGGGACTTTGCTGATAACAGTTATTAAATATAATGTAGTCATATAAACAGGATCATCCAACATTTAAGTTAGTTATATGGTGTTGGTATGAAATGAAAATTTGTTTCACTGAAACTGTAAAAGAAGATACCTAATCTACATGGGAAGGTACCTACTGAATGTCTGTTTTTAGAAATTGTATTCAAGGAAGTAAAGTTTTGAATTGCATTAATAGCTGTTTGTGGGGGAGGGACATTAAAACCATGTAAATGTTAATTCCAATCCCCAAGCCTTTAATGCATTTATATGCTTATTTTCTCATTTATTTGTATCACTGTGTGCAGATGGACTCTTAATTCAATGAATTCTAATATATTACTTTTATTCTTAACCGCTGGTTGTCTAACAGTTGAATATGGAAAACTCCTTCAAGCTTGTTTCTGTGTGATTTTTGACACGTCCCCATCGTTTTCCCTGATTTTGCTAGTATTTGACACAGATATTTGAAGCTAGTCTTGTATTTTCCTATTTTGTTTGGAATGGAGAACAGAATCTTGATTCCATTTATGATACTGTTTTTAGGGTGTTATTGCTCTCAGTGAAAGGGAACTAGAGAACGTGCTGTGTGTGTGTGTCTGTGTGTGTGTGTGTGTGTGTGTGTGTGTGTGTGTGTGTGTGTGTAAAACATCAAGTTCACATAGATCTCTCCACTTGGAATTCAGAACCACAGATTCCTTATTGCTTTTTTTCCCTTTCAACATTTATAACTTCTCTAGTAACTTAACACCTGGCTACCATATCTTAAATGTGTTGTCTATTTATTTATCCTCTTTTCTGTTGGCCTGTCGAGTTCTGCCCACCTTATTTGGGCTTAGCATTCTATACGCCAGGTACTCTCTCCCCTCCTCACTCCTTCACTCTCTCCAGGCTGTGTCACACCAGCCACATCTTGCCCCATCAGACAAATGTTGTCTTTCATTAGCTTGGCACCTCATCCAAAACTAGGTGTACTTTAAATGTAAACATATTCTCAAATTTTCTTTGAGAAGAGTTATGTGATATATATTACCATTTACAACTTGCAGTAGGTATTAAACATTTTAGTCCTTGTCAGTCTGATGGATGGAGTTGAGATCATATCATTTTTATTATGGGTCAGTTGCATTTTGTGTGTGTATATGTTTGTACGTAGTGTGGTATGTACATATGTACATGTTCATGTGTGTATATACATATGGAGGCCTGAAGTTAATGTCAGAGGCTGCCTTCTCCATCTTATGTTTGAAGCCGGGTTTATCAGAGAACCCAGAACAGACAAGTTTGGCAAGGCTAGGTGGCCGGCAAGCCCTCGATCTTCTGTGCATGCCACCACACCCAGCTTTCCACATGGGTACCGAGGAGCCAAATTTAGATTTGGATGTTTGCACCAAAGGCATTTTACCCAACTGAGCTATCTCCTAGTCTCTTCTGTTGATTTGCCTGTGACAAACCATTATACCTTTTTTTCAATTGCTAGCCTTCATTCTTAGTTTCTTTGCCTATGATTTATTTTTTTTTCAATGTGAAAGATTTTCCTAATTGTATTAGCCTGCTTGGACTGCCAGAAGAAAATACTACAGATTGAATGGCGTAAACAATAAACATATTATTTTCTCACTCTGGTGAGACAGTGCTGACAGTTTCATTTCTTATCAGGACAGCTCCTTCTCTTTTTTTGTCGTGTAACCATGTTAGGAGGTTCATACCTTCATGACCTCATTCAGCCCAAATTATCCCCCAGCACCATGCTATTTATATTATTAATGTAAATTTTAAAGACACACAAGAAGTATATCTGTATATATAGCATAATTTGCATATACATAGCATATGTTGTTTATGGGTGTGTGAAGATAAAAATGAGTAATCCCTGTGGAAGTCAGAGCTAAGACTTGTAAACCAGAATGTTAGGCAGTACAAATTCTTTGTCTTTGAGTACTACTTGATTAACTATTGCAGTGCTTGTGTAGTGAGCAGACAACAAGCAATTGTGATTTTCAGTGTTTAACATTACTGTTTGTTAAGCTTTGCTCATTGAAAGATGAATTATGAAAACATTAAAGGGGAAATAAAAGTTGCAAAAGTTTGATGATCTTCTATTGAAGTATATCTTTATCTAATTTGGTAGCTGTGGTATTGTCTTTATTTTGGAAAAGGTTTCTCTGCTTAGATTTCCTACCCCCAGCTGTTTTCATGGTTAACATGTAACAAGTGATTTATTCACTATATATATATATATATATATATATATATATATATATATATATATATATATATATATATGAACGTGATATAAACTTCCTATAAACCTAATACTGAAGGATGGAGAGAGGTAATTTCTTTAGCTGCCATTGCCAATCCTAAATGCTTCACATAGTCTCTTTTACTGTTCATAATAGCTCTATGAGGTGTAGAGTTTTTACTGCGGACTTAGTAAAATAATAATAATAGTAACAACAACCAGGGTCACATTTAGTAGACACTGCACTGAAACAGAATTCACTCTATGCAGAATCTCTGTTTGAATGTGGTAAGGAATATAAATGCTGATAAATTAGGACCAGTGGCTTTGTCACCAAGTAGAGTACTTTAGTCTTGGGAAATGCCTATCCCAGGGAAAGAATCTCTAAGACTTAGTTTCTCCCCTGGACCCTTCATACACATAGCCCTGGTTAAACTTGAACAATTTTATACAGTCTTTATTATCTATTGGGCTTCTAGGTGAGATTTCTGTTTCCTTCTTCTGTAGGGTGTGTGTGTTTGTGTGTTGGGATATTAGAACACAACTAATCATAAAGTTCAACAACAGTTCAAAAAAAAAGAAATTATTTTCATGCATTTAAAACATGAATTAGCACCATTGGAATAGATACTTGAGATGGAAATGGGGTGAACATTTTGTTCAGTGGCTAAGAGAACCTCTTGCCGAGGACCTAGGTTCAGTTCCTAGCACCCACATGCAGCTCACAACCACCTGTAGCTCCAGTACCCTTGGGGGGGGGGTCTGGCCCCTCTTCTGACACCAGACATTCACGTTGTGTATATATGTGCAGGGAGAACATTCATATACATAATTACATTAATCTTTTTAAAAGAGATTGAAATGTAGAGAGGGGTAAGTAAAGGCTTGGTGGTGAATATACATACATATGTATTATGAGCTAGAACCGGTTGGATAGGTGAAGGCATTTGCTCTGCAAATTTGAGTTGGAGCCGGTATGAAGGTGGAATGAGAGATGGATTCCAACAAGTTGTCCTAAGTTGTCTTCTGGCCTCTACCTAACATGGCATGTTTCTTTGCTCCCCTCCACCCAATAATTTTTTAAAGCTAGGATTTGTATACACAGGTAACTAGAGACTGATCTTGGGAATCTTTAAGGCATAACTATTTTGGACTTAATTCTTAAATAGATTTCAAGTTGTTGGGAGTTTGGGTTTTTTTTTTAAATTGATTTTTGCTTTTGAGAGTGCAGGTGGGTTTTATATGGGCAGTAATCTATTGGGACATATTAAACAGCAGAATTAGTTTACAAAGGTAGAGACCAAAGTCAGGTAGACGAAGTAGTAAATTTTGTTGAAATAACTCAGGTAGAAGGGTTTTATGGGTTATTAGTAGTGAAGTGGAATGATAGTGCCTGAATAACAGGAAGACAAATTGATTAACTTCGGACTGCTTGTTACATATGGGGTGCTAGGAGTACTAGGAGATGAGGGGTTTTGATTTTGCACCTTGAGTCTAGGAAATGGATGATGGTGCCCAGGTTGGGTAGTGCTGAGCAGTGAGAAGCAGGGTCAAAACGAGGTAAGAGTTTTAAGTCGTAAGGGCATTTTTAGAGTAATGATTTTCGGCAACTCTATCAAATTAAACAAAATTGAAGGTACTGATAATAAAAACAATGACATGGAAACATTTTGCAAATAATATACACGCGATGAAAAGAATTGGGTTTGAATTGGTTTTTTTAAAGGATAATTAGGGATAACCATAATGGTTATATAGGTTACTTTGAGCATTAGTTTTAGACTTCGTGCCACAAATGTTCAGTGGCCTGGCAGCACCACCATTGCCTTTTACTCTGAAGCTCTCCTTTGACAGCAGTTAAGAGAAATGTGGGAGAACAGTGGTGCCGTGCTAGACAGAAGTTTCTTGTCAGCTAAGCAGACATTAGATCTGTGGAATGCAGTGCAGATGTGTTTGCATTGATAGCCTTTAGAAAGCAAAGTTCTGGGAAGAACCCATGTACTTGGAAGTGGAGAATTGCTGTGGCTCCAGCTCCCTCGTGTCAGAGTTCCTGTTCTCACTCACTTGATAGTAAGTGCGAGTTGGTGTGTTTTCATCATGTAATGCTCTGCATATGCATGTATGATAAAATTCATTGATAAAACTCAGTTTCATTTTTGAGAATTTCATAGAACATGTTCTGATTGCATTCACAGCTCCCTGTTCCTCCCACTAGCTACTTCCAGGTCATCCCTCCTCCCCCCCGTCCTCCAACTTTGTGTTCTGTCTCTCTCAAAAAAGCCTGCTGAGTTCATTTTGTGCTGCTCAAATACATGGCACGGTATGAAGACTTCCATTGGAGTGTAGTGTACCTAACAGGAGCCACACCCTTAAAAAACCTGACTTCTCCAGAAGGCATCGACTGGCCATAGTTCCCTAGGTAGAGCTGGAGACCCATGAACCCCTTCATGCTGGAATGCTCACTGACTTGATCTTGTGAAGGCAACCTCACCAGCTGGGAGTTCATAACTACAGTAGGCCGTCGTATCCAGTAGCTGACTATTAAAAAACATTTTTTAATCTGGAGGCAAATAAATTGAAGTAAAAAGCTATAATTATTTAATTGATCACAATTCTGGCAGTACATTGAAGTTGAAGGTTAAACTGTATATTCATTTATATATTAAAGGACATCGTTAGACATTAATAACGCATCTGTTTTAGTTAGGATTTCTATTGCTGTGATGAGATATCTTGACCATGACAACTCTTATGAAAGAAAAACATTTTCAGAGGAAAGGATACCAAGGAATGAGCTGACATGGTAGCTAGCTAGGTCTGTGAGTGGCACTTGCTACCATGCCTGACAGCCTGACCTGGTAGAAGGAGAAAGCCAACTTCTGTGAGTAGTCTTGTGGCCTCCACATGTATCCCATGGCATGTGCACCCGCGCACATAAATCACCAAGGAAACAGCTGTTTTCATGAATCCTCAAGCCTTGCCTGTGGTGTTTATTGCCTTCCTTGCTTTTGAGACAGTTTCTTTTTCGAAGAACTGTATTTCTGCCCTTTCTTCTTTGTCCTACTTAAAGCATGAGGTGCCTGTTTAAAGAAGGGAGAGGTAGGTGCTTTATTCTTAAGCCACGTGCTCTTCTTACTCAGTTTGCTACATTAGAAACTACATCATCCTAAAGAAAAAGACACATAGGGTAAGAAGTTTGCCTTTTTTAGAGAAGCATTGCACTTCATAAAACAAATCACTGACTCAGTCATGTTTCTTGCTGCTGATTTTCTGCAGCATTTGGTTACAAATTAACAAGCTTTTCCCTCACAAAATTAAAAGAAGTAAAACCATCATGGAGACATTTGAATGACACCAAGTAATAACAATATTGAAATCAACATTTTGAATCAAATAATAATTTAGATTAAAAGTTTCTGGAACCCTATAATTTTCGTGTTTCTAAAAAGGCAATTGCTTCAGAAGACAATTAAGGTTTTGCAGTGTTCTTAAAAGACTTCATAAGCTTTCTCCAAAAAGTATTATATTTTTATTTTTTTATGTTTTTAACTTGCCTCTTTCCACACATGATCATTTCCTTTTTAGGGACTGGTGCGAATGGAAACCACTCACTTAATAGGAAATTATTTAGTTGGAAGTGTTTCAGGCCTGATGTTTCAGTGCCTTGCAGATTCTACCGTGTGGTTTTAGTGACAGATCACCCCCATTTTCTCAAAAACTGTTAGGTCTTTGTTCATATTATTGTTTGGCTAATTTTGTTTTTAAACTTTAAACTCCCTTTCATATAACTTATAAAATTTCCTAAAAGTATATTAACAGATTTTGACCTTTCCTGTTTCTGTTCTCTACCCAAACAGCCTATTTACAACAGGATTTTAAGACTGGAGGCATGGGGATTGATTCTTAAGTGACTATCTTTTGGTGAGGCAGCTTTTTCATCTGCTTTTGATTGTGGTGATGATTATTCTCAAGCCAAAAGGGGAATGTAGAGTGATCTTTAAGACCCTTCTAGTTCCAGATATCAGTAGTTTTTAAATAGTCATGTCCTGACCATTTTATAAAATCTTGTTTTATAAATTTGTTATAAGCCAGTTTAATGAAGGAGTCGCTTTTGAATTTTAGTAAGAAAGGGTTTAGCATTACCATTTCTTTTGGGGGAATTAACTAGTTACTGAATGGCCAGAAAACTAGTAAGTCCAGAGGGAATATGGAGGGAAGGAATGCTTTCCGCCGATAGGATAATTAATCCAATTGTTCTGCTACAAGGTTTACAGTCATGAACCTAGGCTTTTTAAGGGTTTCTTGTATTTTAATTGAAAAATTAAGGCCATCGCATTGATCTCTGGTGATTTAGAGAAACATGTACTGTCTGAAATGAAGATCTTTAAACATAGTTACTTCTTATTATGTGCCTGTGTGTAAGTAGGTGCCCACAGAGGATGCCAGATTCCCTGGAGCTGGGGTTTCTGTTGGTTATGAGTTGTGGGTGCTGGAATCCAAACTTGGCACTTCTAAAAGAACTATAAGCACTCACTGTTGAGCATGGCTTCAGATTTGATCTTCCTGTTTTAAATAAAATTCGATCTTAGCATCTGTTGCCACTTTCATATAATAGTTTTCTCTGTGTTATTAATAATGCTGTGATAGTCCATTAAGGAAATCTCACCCATATTAACTTAGTCGAATTAAGGGCAGGGAGAAGATAAATAACTTTAAATATTTAGTTATTAAAACTGGAAAATGCTTTGTGGTTGTGGCACACACCTTTAGTCCCAGCACTTGGAATCTCTGTGCTAGGCCAGCCTGATCTACAGAGTGAGTTTCAGGACAGCCAGAGCTACATAGAGGAACCCTGTCTCGGAAAACAAAGAAACTGGAAAAGATGTGACTGTGGTAGTTGAAGAAGGAAGACTAGCTAAGTTGCCTTCCAAATTTCTGTTCTTTGCTGGTTCTTCTTTCCATTTTTACACCAGAAAAATTTAAGTATATAAGTGTAATAAAATACCCGTGTGGACACTACTGTTGAATATTTTGAATCTATTACATATGTACATAGAAAGCCTAAATTGTACCTTTGTTATTTATTTTCTGAGATTTGTGTTATTTTCTCAGCATCGACAGAGCAGCTTACAGAAGGAAAATTTTATTCTGACTCACAGATTCAGGGACATGTCAGCCCATCATAGCAGGGAGAGCCTAGCACCTGATGCATGACGTAGAGCTTGTTCACTTGATTGTAATTACAAAAGGTAGAGAACTCCTCTGGGCTAGCTTCCAAAATCTACCCTTAGTGATGTGCTTGCACCAGCCAGACTTACCTACTAGAAGCTCTACAGCCTTCAGAATAGTGTCACAGGCCCCACACCAACATTTAAACATAAGATATTTCAAATTCAAGCCATAAGATTTAAATCTTCATAGCTGTTCCCCCCTTTATTGAAAATAGATTTTTTTCACACATAATACATCCTGATTATGGTTTCTCCTCCTTATACTCCTCCCAGTTCTTTCTCAACTTCTATCTGATCAGTTGTGTAATAGTCTCCATCTATTGAAAAGCAAAATTTCCATGACGAAGAGTAAGAACTTATCTGTGGGTACATGGATAAATATTTAGAATGTAGTTTACAGTTGTGCTGATTTAGTAAAGTAGTAGCTATAGGTCCTCCTCCAAGATCCATGACCTCACTCTCACTAGTCCTGGGTAGTTGGCTAAATTTGCAATACTAGGTATGACCCCCCCCCCCTTCAGCAAGCCTTAAGTCCAATTAGAGAATAAATGGTTTTCCATCGAACTATGCATGCCACCACTGCAACGTTAGTGTATACTGTAGTACCATGATGCTCATCATTGTGGTTCATAGGCACCATAGCTGGGTAGGACTGTTGGTTGCTTTCCTTCGGAAGGCTTGCATGGTGCCTTCTGGTACCATGATATCTAGTCCTCAGGGGCTTTCAGATCTCATCCAGTTCAAAATCTCTGGTCCATGTTTCCCAAATGCATGGTGTCTTTAGCAGTAGGGACTTACTGTGTCTAGTGTGAATGTTTGTTTTAGATTAAAGGTCATAGGAATAAAAGAGCAACTTGAGAATTATTTTAGGGGCTAAATAAGCAGAATTTGATGCATCTATAAAAAAGGAATTTTAGAATGATTCCTGTGCTTTTCCTTCTTTAGGCCAGTAAGTTGGATTTGTGTCTAGAGTCAGTTATTTGTAGAATTAGAAGGTGTAAAGGATAGTTCTGCAGTGGAGCTGTATTTGGAAGTAGAGGGCAGATCAGAGATGCAGTTTCTCATTCAGGCATTCCATGAGGTAGTGTTCAAAAGCATAAAGGAAAGGAAATTTGGGGTACCTTATATTTCATTGTATGACTCTTTCTGACTAACTAACTAAATATTTGCTTGTAATGAAGCTATCTAATTGATTAGTTCTTCGCTTGACTACTGAGTTGCTTTAGAGCTTGTGCTGTTGGTATTATTTTAGCAGTAGATATTTTTGTAAAAGTGTGTATGCATACATACATATGGATATGTATACACATGTGTGCAGAGGCCAGAGGTGAATGTCAGCAGTCTTTCTCCTAACTCCATTAACTCTCACAGGACCTTCTTCCATTGCAGGCAGCTGCCCCCCTGGTACTGGGAATCTGAACCCAGTTCCTTACGCTCGCACACTTTACTGAGCAGAACCTCTCCAACCCTCTATAGATATTAACCCTCTACAAGAATGTCTAGAGATATTTACACGCGTATTTTTCTCTGAGGAAAGCTGAAATCTAGCTATCTAAGTCTGTCCTTTAAAGCCAGAGGGAGGAAAAAGAAAAGAACGTATTAAGTAGAACAGCACCACTCTCCCCTGTGCATATTTATGTTTTCCTTCTGGAAAAGACAAGTGGGACTTCCTGACGCGCATCTGTAATCTTAGTAGTTGGAATATGGAAGCAGGAAGATCAATAATATAAGGCCATCCTCCCGCACAGTGAGTTTAACACCAGTCATGATTTGTATGAAATCTTGTCTTAAAAAAATTGTAAATTTTATGTTGCTTTTTATTTACTGACATTAGTGGTGGGTTATAATTTGAATTGGTTTCCTTTTGGTTCTTTGAGAATTCCGTTTAGTGTCTTTTAATCATATTCACTTCTTCCCCAAAATTCCTCCCAGATCCTGCTCCCTTCCCTACCCACTCCCAACTTTGTGTCTTTTAACCCCCAATCCATCGAGTCCAGTCTGTGCTTCCCATATATACTGAATGTGTGGCCTTCCTCTGGAGCCTGATCCACTTACTGTAGGGTCTTAGGGAAAATCGGAGTCTTGCTGTCAGAGCAGCTCTCAGTTGCCAGTAGCTCCTTAGCTAGGCGTAGGAACTTGTCCACATCCCTTCTCCATGCTGGGATTTGAGCTTGCACGAGGCTGGTGTGTGCTGACAAAATCATTGTGTGTACCTGCCCTGTTGAGCAGGAGAAAATGAGAACAAGATAGCAAAAGATTCGAGATTTGTAGAGGAAGATGACAATTTTTCTTAGGTAAAGTGTTAGCTGTTTTGTGAGTTGTGAGGATATTTAATGGCAAATTCTCTGAAGTTTTTATACTTTGGGAAATAATGTTTGAGAAATACTTAGGCATCTGTTTCCATTTTTAGACTGGGCTGGCTTAGATGAAGATGAAGATGCTCATGTCTGGGAGGATAATTGGGATGATGACAATGTAGAAGATGACTTCTCCAATCAGTTACGGTAGGTTTTCAGCCAGATTTTTATTAAAGATCAGTATTAATTTTAAGCATGGAATGTACAGCGTACATAGATAGCTGTCCTCTTAGAACTTTTGAGATGGTTTTTTCATTATGTAAAATAAGACATTTCCTTCACTCTTTGGATTTCTAAACAGGAGTATTTCAGGAAAGTGCATACACCTTTTGTTCCTTCTAAGAAGGTAGTTAAATAAAAGCGTATTTGCTCTTGTTCATGAACTTGATCCTGTCAACATTTATTTTCAGCCAGTATTGAATAACTGGGCCGAAATTAGAATCATAGATCGAATTGGGGAGCTCATTTAATGATCCTCAAATTTGGAGATTGGAGTTATATAGTGGCCTAATATATTCAAGAATAAATTCACCCAAGTTTCCTATTTTGGATATTTCATATAAATGTTATTATACAAGATATGTCCTTGTATATCCACATTCTTCCTCTTAGCATAATCTTTCCCAGATTCAAAAATATGGTAGTGTATTGAAGTACATTGTTCTTTTTCATAATTCAATAATTCTCTAATGTAAGATATATCATTTTCTGTATTTGTCAGTTTGTGGACATGTCTGCTTTTTATATGCTGTATATGCTACACACTCACCCATATGTGCACGTATTTGAGCACGTATTTTCAGGTTGGGGGACTGTGAAGTGACATTTCTAGGTTGTATGCTAATTTTCTGTTTTAACATTTTGAACTGTCAGACATGTCTGTAGTCACTGGAAAGGTTTCCCAGTAGCAATGTACAAATATAATATTGTTCGATTATTGTTTTAGTGAAAGCCATGAAGCACAGTCTCCTTGTAACTTCGGCTTTCATTTCCCAGTGTGCTTCTTGACCACACGTATTTTTGGGGTGAGGGAAGTCAAGTTCTCTTTTTGTTGTTGAATTGAGACCTACTTTGCATATTCTTGGTATTAAGATCTTGTTAG
Source organism: Microtus pennsylvanicus (assembly GCF_037038515.1). NCBI lineage: Eukaryota > Metazoa > Chordata > Mammalia > Rodentia > Cricetidae > Microtus > Microtus pennsylvanicus. The sequence goes on along the minus strand of NC_134597.1, from coordinate 4,288,725 downwards.
GTATTCTGCTAAGTTGTCTTATTTAATTTGTTAATTGCAAAATTTTAAATTTTGGTGATCAAGTTTGTTTATTGTTACTTACACTTTGGGTATCAGATTTAGAAACTCATTACCAAATTCCAGGTAAGGAAGGTTTATTCATGTGTCTTTGTGGAAGAATTTTATAGCTTAGCTCTCTTTTAGCTTGAATGAATTTTAACATGTAATATGGGTACAACTCACTTTTCCATGTCAGCATCCAGGTTTCCCAGCACCATTTGTTAAACAGCGGCCAGTTTCCTTCCTGTATAGAGCAGTATTGTGCTTGGGATGATTGTATCATTGGCAAAATTTTGATACTGGTATGAGCTTTGTAGATCTCAGAATTTTCTTAGAGCAGAAGTATCTAAGGATACGGCTGAAGGCAGTGTGCCGACTCTGCATGCATGAGGCGCTGACTCAGTCCTTGTCTCCACCTAAACAAACGAGCAACAGAAATTTACAGTTCGGGGTTGGGAAGATGGTGCACACTGGTGTAGACACTTTTCCTCTTGAGGTGAATTTCTAGCACCCACATGGTGGCTTACAACCATTCAGCGCTCTCCTGACTTCTTGTGCAGTAAGCACACAGGCAGGACACACATGCGTGTAGGCAAAGCATTCATACACTTAAATAAAAGAATGTTTGCACTATATTAAAATATACATTAGAAATAGAACATTAGTATAATATGTGTAAGGTTCTTGTAGAATAGTAGAAAGGTCTCATTCTATAAGTAGGTTCATATATGAGAAAATTAATGAAAATTACAAGTAATGATACGACAAACAATTTTTTAATTACTATATTGATTGATACCCAATTTCCTTCTTATGGTTTCATTTTAGAAACTAAAATAAATTTGGTAATGTTCTAAGTTAGTGACCCAATCTAAATTGATTTATTCTATTCTGTCTTAGAAACAGCTGTGTCTTTGAATTCTCAGAGGGAATGCTAATGCTGCCCTTGTCTTGTGTTTCAGTGCTGAGCTTGAGAAGCACGGGTACAAGATGGAAACGTCATAGCATCCAGGAAGCAAGAACCTCAACATGGACTGTGGGCTAAATTCTAGGACAGGGAGCAAGGAAGGGATACTTTAAAGTTATTTCATTATCTGCTTGGATTTATTTTTGTTTTATAACAAAATAAATAAACGTTTTGATCTAATCTTTTTGGTTCAGATGTCTTGATCTTTTGCCTCTGTTCCTTTATATTCATGGTTTTCAAAAGACGTATTGACATACTAAAAGTCCACATTATAACATTTTTTAATATTAATTGAGGCTCAGATTTTGTGATTCATCAGATCTCCAGCTCAGCACCTTTCTTGAAATCAATGAAATCTCAGTCCAGTTTTATAAGATACTTCTTTTACATCACCTTAGACTTTAATGTCTTCTGTCTTTTGATAGTGTAGGCAACATTACTAATATTTATTTATAAGGGGGGCCTTCAAAACCTATGGTTTTAGAATATTAATCATTTTAAATCTCTGTAATTTACTTAGTTCTGAGCCAGTGATCTTACTAGTGGTTGGTAGTGTCCATTGGCTATTTGGTCACAGTTTTAAGAATAATATTTCTGTTACAGTTGGGAAAGTGGGTCCTGGATACGTTAGCAATATGGGTGTATTCTCAGCTACTGCATAATTCATGTCACACACAGAGTTTCTGGAAAATTATCACTGTTGCTCTGCCTACTGTTTGGGAGATTTAATTTGGTGTATACAGGACTCATTGAAACTGGCAAATGATGGAATGGAATAAAGAATAAAAAAGAATTTGGACAGAGTAAATGCCATGTACATAGAGCTAGTATTTTCTGCAAAAGTAGTGTCTGTTACCCAATGGCTGTGCCCTGCCTGGCTGTTACTTAAGTACTGTTCAGGCAGCTCCTGTGCCAGCAAGTCAGCCAGCGGGTGAGTGCTTCCAGCTCGGTCCAGCCTCCTTTCTCCATGAACTGAAGTATTTTCTGTAGTAGAGAATTATTGTCTAAACCCACAACTAGCAGTAACTGGGACAGTTTATGGCTCATCAGGACTTTGTGGCCAGTAGCTAACCCGTAGGGAGGTGGCCGACTTTTAGCACTCTGGTTCTCACCAGCAGCTGCATGGCTCCAGGGAATACCCTTCCCTCTCACAGTGTCCTGCTTCAAATGCCTTAATTGCTGTTTTTACTGTCCTTCCAACTGCTCTCCCAAACCTCTAAGGTGTTTTGAGGTTCTGCATCATAGAATGAAACCTGTTGGCAGGGCCTACTCACAGCATGCTGAGGAGACAGCTACGGGGGTCTCCCTAGGATGCCCTCCTCTTTGGGGGCTTTAACTTGTACATCTCCCCCTGAGCAGGGACACCTACTGCAGCACATTATCCTGTACCACACGGGGAAAGGCAGCCGTTGGAAATGTCCCTGTATAAACTCCATCTCAAGCAGGTCAGCCTCAGTTGCAGGGCTCAGCATTCATTTTGGAAGCCATGCAATCACTCCCCTCCAGGTCGTCTTTGGATTTGCTTTCTTATGTCTTAGTTTGTTAAGTTTTTACTGTATTCCAGGAGAAAACCATATGCTACCCTGCCCTTTCCAAGTAAACAGGAGCAATATATCCCTCCTTTTAGGCCAGTGGTCTTCAGCCTCTGGGTCATGACCCCTTTAGGGCTTGAATGACCCATTTTTCATGGGGGTCACCTAGGACCATCAGAAAACATGGATATTTACTATTCCTAACACTAGGAAAATTAAAGTTATGAGGTAGCAATGGAAATAATTTATGGTTGGGCTCACCACAGCATGAGGAACTGCAGCATTAGGAAGGTTGAGAAGCACTGCTTTAGGTAGAACATTTTCAATTTGTAGTATCCTCAGTCCACTGTCATGTCACGTTAGAGATTGGTTTTGGGTCTTCTAGCCACTTACTGTGTCTTCTCAGGCACTTACCTCTAAATCCTAGCTTCCATCTCGTCTGCCTTCAGTTTATTCCTTTCTGTATCCATGTATTTTCTGTTCATCTCATCCTGTGTTAGACGCTTTCAAAACTGTATGTATGTATGATTTCAGACCTGTTTCCAGTTATTTTTCTGTTGATAGAATTCTAAACTCCCCTCTCCTAACTTGATTGCCTTTGCATTGACGAGGGAGCATCTTCAAATTAACTTGATGAAAATGAAAGAACGGAAGCCTTGATTATCCTCAAACTTACTATTTCACCCAGTCTTGCCTATCTCACCTTTTCTACCCAATTATTGAAGGCCAGATTATAAGATCTGCCCAAGTTTTGTTTTCTGTAATACCCCACCTGTTAGCAAACTCCATCCGTTCTTCCCTCGGTGTCATTGATCCCAGTCTTGTCTACTCAGTCTCTGTTTTCATCCCTTTTCATCAGGAATCTATTGCCCTTCTTCTGTTCCACATACCACTCCTAGGTCAGGGTGGGATCTGCTTAATCTTTAGCCAGTCCTGGTAACTCTCTCTTGGAAATGATTAAATCAGAGGCAGCAAATTTAAAGAACTTTGAGCCAGTAAAAGCAAAGGGACTCTGGTGTTCTGGCAAAGAGGAAACCTGCCACATACAACAGCCTCCCCTCTGGATGTAAATACAGAAGTGTGGCCCCCTAATCCCACAGTCAAATAGCAGTTTTAGGTTATAGGTGAAGCTACTCAAAGAACTTTGGAATAATCAGGATTCTGGGCAGGGGAGATGGCTCAGCAGGGAAAGACTTTTACTGCCAAGCCTGAGAAGCTGATTTTGATCTTTGGAACCTACATAGTAGAAGGAGAGAACCAACTCCTGCAAGTTATCTGCTGACCCCATATGTATGCTGATACATGCACATGACAGACAATAAATAAACGTATATAAAGGAACAGGGTTAGTGGATAGCACTGACCCTGTCCTGTCTAGCTTCCTGTACAATGAGTCTATAGATTTTATTTCAGACTGTTTCTTTAGAAACATTTTAATCAGCATATTCAGAACCAATGCACACTTACTATCAGTATCCCAGTCTGACCATTGCTCACAGGGTCCGACTAAACGTATCCCTGAGCTGCTCTGTCTACTACTGTCTTCTCTCTAGTCTATTTTGGAAAAGGCGATCTTCAGACGTTACCCTTTTCCATAAGCCTCCTCCCCCATAAGGCTTCATTCATCCTCAGTTTGGATTAGTATTCCCCACCCTCTCCCACTTCCCTTCCCCCCCCCCCAAGCCCGCTTAAACTGAAACGGTTCTTTAAACCTCCTGGTTCTTTATGTGACACGTTTTCCTTATCTGAGTGGTAGTACCATAGTTTCCATATGGCTTCACATGCATGTGTCATTCGACCGTGGAAGCAAGGTCAGGTAGCTTCTGAAGCTGCATGACTGCTGGGGAGTCTTGCAGCTCTCCTGGGTGAGGAGGATAGCTTATAGGGAGGACCAGCAGCAGCATTCATCAGTACATAGAGCCCTAAAACTCCCAGATTCTCTGCCAGGTTATCCCAGGATTCTGAAGGCTGAGGCAGGCAAAGCTACATAGCTAGATCCTGTCTCAAACAAACAAAAGTTTCCAGGTTGTTATGCTTTCTCGAGCCAGTACATCTCCATTGACAGCACAGCTTTGTCCTTTTTCTCTTAGTGTTTTTGCTTATAGTATCTGCCAGTCACCCCCTTTTAGACAAACCCTCACAGTGTCCCTGTGGGGTCCATCTTTAAGTCTCTCATCTTCATTTCCCTTCTCCCAAAAGTAGGCTTGTAGACTGTGATGGGAAATTTTCTGGTTGGTTTTAAAGATGAGCGGAGGGAAGGAAAGAGGTAGAAAAGAAGAAAGCTAATAAACTGTCAGTCAAGTAAGCACTGGACTACTTGACCTCAACGCCCCTGGGAGCCCTGGGAGGGTATGTATAGACAACACACTTGGCTGGTTGTTACCCCTTCCAAGCAGTATGAGAACCAGGTAAGGAAACTTTCTTATCACCCGGTGTAGGCCATGTACAGGAAAGTGGCTCCTGGCTACCAGTTACAGTTATGGGCTGTTGGAAGTGCAGGTGCGTTGACCAGAAGTGAAAAAGGAGTGAGAATCAGTGGGACTTCAACAGCATGACTACAGCCCTATAGTGTACTTGGTTTTCTTATCACTTTTTTTGATCACTTTTGAATCTAATTTTGTAATTTTCTAATTGTCTGATTTTAACCTCTGACCAAAAGATAGTTTGGCAGAATCAGCATAGAACATTCAATAGCAGGGACCCTTTGTAACAGAAATGGAATTGCCTCTCTCTTACCTGCATATATACTGTATGTCCGTATAAAGCCATTTCATACCTAATTGGCTGTGCGTAGACAATTTAAGACTTACATCCTGTCAAAAAAGGTTGGTAGACTCACTAATGACTTAGAAGTGCACGTTTTTGTTTCTGCCTAAGGTGAAATCTTCCAGAAAAGTCTGCATAGCCTTCTACTCTGACTAAAATCTGGCATCATTAAAGCTCAGTAATGATGAAGTAAATTGAGCACGTGAATCGTGTTTATGTTTTCAAGACTAATTTCTGATTTAAGGTAAAATGATGTGCTTTTCCACGCACCAGTGTGTGTAAACAAAGAGGACTGGTGCGCGTGCGGGAACCTTTGATCACCCACACTGGCTTGTGTTCGGCATTTTATGTGCAGAACCCACAGCAGAGTTCGTATCCTCACCTGGGTGATGACATTTCCAAATCAAGGAGTACATAGAGCAAAGCTGTTCTCTGCTGAGGCTGAGAAAGCCATCACTACGAGGAACAGAGACAGCAGTCGCCTTTATGTGATTTAGTACTTTTTAGTAAGTGCCCCTTTGGTGATTATAAAAAGACATATGCTAAATTATTTTGGCTTTATAGGCATACGCATCATTCTTCTGAAGCGGGACTATTTAAAAAAAAACCCAAGAATAAAATTATCAAAAAAATTTAAATGTATAAGTTAGTAACGTGTATTGAAAGTTTTCTTTATATTTAATAGCTCAACTTGCTAAATAAGTCTAGTAAACACATGGAACCTGAATTTTTATTTAAAACAATAATCTACACATTCTTAGTAATGTAGAGAATTAATTGCTGTTTCTTATTTAAAGTTAACTCTTGATAAACTTACAATAGCATTTAAGTCAGTTGACTCCATTTGTCTAAGGAAAGCCTTTTCTATTTTCCTTTCTGAAACAAGATTGCTAACGAAGGTTCAGGAAAGCCTAGGCACGGCTAGTCAGGAGCTGGCTGAGTGGCCGCTGGCAGTCTGGGAGATGAAAATGATGGTGGGGCTCCAGTCTTTCCACCTTTGCTTCAGCAGAATGCTTTGACCTTTATTTGTTTTAGACATTGAAATTCAATGCTGGGCTTTATTTGAAAAATTGATTCTACTGCCCTTCTTTTAAAGTTTGATAATAGTGATCTAGATTTTCTACAATATTGGCAATTTTTCCTAAATGCCACCAAGTAAGTTAGGTTTTCCTTTCTGTCCAGATTCAGGGTAGAGCCTTGTCATACTGTGAAAATTATAAACATTTCTTCTAAGTTAGCCGAGTCTCTGTCATCTGTATGTTTGTGACCATGATGCTCAACTTAGAGAATTGAACAGATTTTTAAAGAGCATCTACCGCCACCATTTCATTTTATAGATGAAAAGAATCCAAAGTGGTTGTGACCCATCCCCAAGGTCACATTGGGTAGAAGCAAGGGCAGATTCTGATTCAGGACTCTCCTTACCCTTGCACTGAGCCTTTCTTATAGAGATCCTATTTTTATCAAGTTCGACTATAGAATGTTTGCTAGATAATAGGAAAATAATAGTGGAAGAGGGGAAACATGAGACTCAACATCTAAGTATTTGTGCTGCATTAAATAGAGCGCTGCTTCCCAAGGCGAGTTTATATGTGCATTCCTAGATGTCTGTTATAAGAAAAGATGAGTCCTGACCTCTAGGGCTAAAACATTTCTTCAGTGACATAGTGGACACTGACACCATCGTGGCCCCCAGAGCTGCACTGTCCCATCTGGATAACACACTCAACTTCCCCTGTGGGTAACACACTCAACTTCCTCTGTGGGTAACACACTCAACTTCCTCTGTGGGTAACACACTCAACTTCCTCTGTGGGTAACACACTCAACTTCCTCTGTGGGTAACACACTCAACTTCCTCTGTGGGTAACACACTCAACTTCCTCTGTGGGTAACACACTCAACTTCCTCTGTGGGTAACACACTCAACTTCCTCTGTGGGTAACACACTCAACTTCCTCTGTGGATAACACACTCAACTTCCTCTGTGGGTAACACACTCAACTTCCTCTGTGGGTAACACACTCAACTTCCTCTGTGGATCACACACTCAACTTCCCCTGTGGGTAACACACTTGACTTCCTCTGTGGGTAACACACTCAACTTCCTCTGTGGGTAACACACTCAACTTCCTCTGTGGATAACACACTCAACTTCCTCTGTGGGTAACACACTCAACTTCCTCTGTGGATAACACACTCAACTCCCTCTGTGGGTAACACACTCAACTTCCTCTGTGGGTAACACACTCAACTTCCTCTGTGGGTAACACACTCAACTTCCCCTGTGGGTAACACACTCAACTTCCTCTGTGGATAACACACTCAACTTCCTCTGTGGGTAACACACTTGACTTCCTCTGGGGGTAACACACTCAACTTCCTCTGGGGGTAACACACTCAACTTCCTCTGTGGGTAACACACTCAACTTCCTCTGGGGGTAACACACTCAACTTCCTCTGTGGATAACACACTCAACTTCCTCTGTGGATAACACACTCAACTTCCTCTGTGGGTAACACACTCAACTTCCCCTGTGGGTAACACACTCAACTTCCTCTGTGGATAACACACTCAACTTCCTCTGTGGGTAACACACTTGACTTCCTCTGGGGGTAACACACTCAACTTCCTCTGGGGGTAACACACTCAACTTCCTCTGTGGGTAACACACTCAACTTCCTCTGGGGGTAACACACTCAACTTCCTCTGTGGATAACACACTCAACTTCCTCTGTGGATAACACACTCAACTTCCTCTGTGGGTAACACACTCAACTTCCTCTGGGGGTAACACACTCAACTTCCTCTTTGGATAACACACTCAACTTCCTCTGTGGGTAACACACTCAACTTCCCCTGTGGATAACACACTCAACTTCCTCTGTGGATAACACACTCAACTTCCTCTGTGGATAACACACTCAACTTCCTCTGTGGATAACACACTCAACTTCCTCTGTGGGGAATTAACATTGCCACTGACCTTCCTCGTTCTTCTCTCAACCCCTTCATTTTTTTTTCACTGTCTTAGTGGGGCCCCAAATAAAGGTCTCTCTCCAGCCCTAAAAGGTTGAAGTTCAGTGCTAGGCCAGTTAAATCGGGACTTGGGACTTGGTATTTCAAGCAGGAGGATAGAAATCTTGGAGAATGATCAGAGTTCACGCAGCTCAGATCACTGACTAGGTTCTGGACTCTGGAACCGAGCCATCTTGGGTCCTCCCACTTTAAAGCCTGGCTCTTTAACCTGGTATTGATTCTCATAACTCCGCCCCTTCTTCAGTTACTAGTCCATATTCCTTGTTACTAGTTAATGCCTGTGTCGGCCTGAAAGATGCCCCAATTCCTTCTCAGATGTGACACCACAAATGACCAGAGAAGAGTAAGATCTCTTGAAGTTTAGACTTTCCATCTCATACTCCAAGATACCCCTAACCCCCAAGAGAAGCTTTTAGCTTTCTGTCACATTGACGGGCTAGGTACTGGGAGACCTGTTACGCAATAAAGATAATTCCTTTCTCGGCTTTATCTTCTCCCCATTTAGAGCCGGCTTCCTAAGACGCTGGCCTGGGCCCTTCAGGGCTGTGAAGCACTGTTATCCTGTTTCCAGGGCTCATTTTGAGCTGCTAAAGTACCATTGCGCTGGCCTCTGCTGAGTGCTGTTGACCTTGTTCGCTGATTGCTTTTAGTGATTCCCTTCCGTGATTGATGGAACTGACTGGACAGTCATGAAAACAGAGCTGATTCGCTTTATCTTAGCAGGATTAAAGCCTGAAAACAAATCTAATTTTCTTTTATGGGGAAGGGAAGTAGGAACAAAAGATTTTGATCAGTGTCTTAAAGTAACATGAAAGGAAGACTGGAGGGTTTAATATGGTAAAAGGAAACTTCGTAAAGGAAGGGAAGCGTAACTGTTGGGGTCCTAATGGAAGGAGTGGGGCGCTCTAATTTCCTCTTTAACAATAAATGTGTTCACATTCTAGGCATGGTATGTAGTGGCCCACATCGCCTCTGGATACACTCATGATGTAGGTTGGGCCGGGAGTGGAGACGAGAGGGAGTGGAGACTGATAAAAAGTAAAGAGGGGGACTGGAGCGTCGGGGGCTGCAATTGGATGCCTGGCCAGGAAGGGGGAAACGCAGCTCCTAAGTCAAGGAAAGGTCTTGTTCTTGTAAGCTGCTTTTCTGCCAGCAGTAGCGAGTGCGAAGTGTTTACTGCTAACCACTAGCTAGCAGCAAGCAGTCGTGTTTAAAACTCTTACATTTCCTTTAAATCTCAACCAGGTTAGACTGTGGCGGGCCCAATCACAACAGGATGAACTTTAAAACTCCCTTTCATTCAGTTTTTCTTCTTGTAGGGATAGGTAGGTGATTCTTCGCAGGCAAAGCGAGGCTTCAGAATGTCAATGTCATCTCCTTCCACTCCTATAAACACAGTTTGTGTCAACACTTGATCGTTAAGTCTCTGTTTCACACTGCAAACAGGAGATGTGTCAGTCAGAGGCCAAGCTGCTGCCAGCCTACGTGATGCCTTGTGTAAATTGGAAAATGCCACCCTGTCCTTCCTCCTGGAAATATGTTTCTTCATGAGCTTGGTAAATGAGCGCCAGACTAGATTTCAGTCTTCCGTTGAAAACTATAAACTACTGGGCTGTACACAGCATCCCTGGTGAGAGTCCTTGAGTTCCCATAACAGAGACCATCTCTAAATATCTGAGAGTAATAAAGAATCCACTGCCAGGGTAGTGTAGGACATAGATCTAGACGAAAGTGAAAACAAGCCAAGCTACTGCGTATCTTGACATCAGAACCCAAGTTGACCATCGTTTAAACTCAGGAGCCAGCTGGTCCTCAGTGCTGCTGTGCTAGATTTGACATCTTCCCTGGCATTGTTTGCTCAGAACTTGCAGTCTCAGGCCTGGTGTTTGATTGCCTGGTTCCCATCTGACCCCTAAGGGTAGGTGGTGGAGAGGGTACTTCTGTGCAAGATGGCAGTGAGGTGCCAACTAGGAGATCACACACTAATTGCCTTATCCTTAAAAGGATGCAGGGTGCTATTGAGATGCTCTATGTCTGGAGAGAATTAGATGCCATATAACAGAAACCATGAATGTCTTATAGGTTTTTGACATTGGTATAATCTAAAGATATTATCTAGACCTGGTTCCCTTGAAAGACTGCTCTGAAGATGTGGGTAGAAAGTGCGGAGCTCTAGGCACTTGATGACAAGTGCTCCTCAACCCATGTTTTTGTGCATGTCTTTTTCTCCACATGTAGACTTGACAGCAAAAATAGAAAAGGAGGACCCCGTTGATTCCTTGAAGTTTCATAATTAAGTATTCATGAAGTGTTGTGTGAATTAACTACTCTTTTTATATAGTCTCTTTAACTCACCCCAAACTCATGATAAAAGACAGTGTTCTCCACAGAAAAAAATGCTCTCAGACTCTTAACTATTCCTCTCACAGTGAAATGCCCTGTTTTCTGTCTGTTTGATCTTTTTTTTTTTTTTAGCGTTCTCCATGTGTGCAAATAGCAAAGTTGTACTTGATGTTTGTACTAATCTGGTGGATTTTAAGTCCTGGTTATTATTGTTGATTTCACTGATAGGTAAAGCCTGGATTACCTGTATATTCTGTGTGTGCAAGTACGTTCTGACAGCCTGGTGAGCAAGAAGCAAGTAGATGCACATATATAACTATAACTATAACTATAACTATAACTATAACTATAACTATAACTATATATATATATATATATATATATATATATATATATATATATATATTCTCAAAAATTAAACCAACTGTGATGGATAACAAGGGTAAGGCATAGTCAGAAAAGCAACCAGGCTTTTCTGAGCAACAAAGAAATCAGGATTTAAAGATTGACAGGAAATCTGTCAAATAAAAGGTTTGGCACACAGGAACTGGGAGAAGCAGAAGGAAACAGAATGTATAAGTGGTGCTTGTGTTTTAAGAGGGCTAAGGCTTATATGGTTGCAAATAGTAGCTTAGTATTTTAATGGTCTTTGCTTACACAATTTTTCTGTCAAGCATCTAGGCTCTTTTCACAACAACACCTAAAGCGGAGCATCTCATCTCTGCATCTGCTGCTATGGTTACTCAAAAAGGAAAGGGTCTATGGTGCTTTCTCTACACCCTGCAACTGAATTCATGATGATACTTCGTTGTATGGAGCTAGGCTACACAAGGATGAGTGTAGCTGTGTGTTATTCTCAGGCCGGATGGTACGCGAGGAGTCAGATTATGCTGGGCAGAAAATAGCCCGGATAAATGCCTGGAAGTAGAACTACAGTCATACAGTCAGCACGCTGTAAACTGTGTAGTGGTGAGGGGATGTGCCACTCCCTGTAGCTACATAGCAAAATTTAATTTGAAATGTGACACGGTTTGTTGTTCTAATCATCAGGATCCAATAGAAAGTCATGTCTTCTATTGAGGAAAAATATACTTTCTAGAATAAAGAATGGTAGATGGGAGGCAGCGAACTGCTGGTAATTACTAACTATGTATCACATGTGACAACCACAGTGGCATGTCCGCACTTAATTCTAAGTACTATTGTTGTCCCTGTTTTGAAGACGAGGAAACGAATGAGCTAAGTGACTTATTTGAGTCACACAGCCGGGAAGTGGTGGCGCTGGTGGGCAGCGCCTGTCTTGAGGCCTGTACTAATTCCAGTGCCGCTTGGAAGGGCTTTGTTGGTCGTGCCTGGGAAGGGCCAGCCATGGAGCCTGAAGAAGGAAGTGTGGTCGTTCTTCTTTCATAGCGTTTTTGTACATTTACGCTTGTGGTGGGAGAGCCAGAGAGCTGAGTCTCCCGTCTGCACAGTGACGGATGCCCATCAGCAAGGCATTCGAAAGTAGGGGGTCAAACAGTAGAAATGAAACTACGTTTGCTCAACTCAAATAACTGCCCTTCTCTACTTAGAACACCTTCCCACAAGGGCTAAAACCTAAGTGGGCCTGAACTAACTGTAGCCATGGAGACTGCTCCCATGAAATTTTGGGATGTTTACTTACAACTTTCTACAGTGTGGTGCCCAGCAGCCAAGCTGGGCAGAATCGGCACAGTTCTTGTTTTCTGCCTCTCTTTCGTAAAAGCAACTCTGTGATAGGTGTAGGGTGTACTGCATAGAGGCCCCCCAGCGGGAAGAGATGAGTGCAGGACCATTGGGCAGGATGAAAAGCCATTGTACTTCTGCTTGCCCAGTGAGAGTCACTGCAAAACTCCAGTCCAACACAAACAAACCACTAGACAAAGGCAGTTTTTGGTTTTCTAAAATTAAAACCTTAAAAAAAATACCCCTAGGACTAGATTCTCCATCCTGATATGAACATCATATTTTGAGCTAAAGTTTTCACTGTGAATTTAAAGATTTTAATAGTATTGCTAGGCACCTAATCTTTTCCATTCTGGAATATCCTAAGTTGGAGATTTCAGGTTCGAAATTCTGTTCCAGACACACTCTTGTGTTGCTGCCTTTGGATTTTTCTTCCTCACACAGATCCCATGATCTGAGGTTCTCTTTCCTCCTTTTTCTCCTTACTTATTGCTCTCGTTTTCACCCCATCCTTTCTTAGAACCCTTTTTTGCAGTCTGGGCTCAGTGGCCCCCTATAGTTTTGTATTATATTCGCTATCGTTATTCTTTATTTTATTTGTTGGGCTTATCTAAGTAAAAATGATCTGCTTTACAAAGACTGTTCCTTCTTCATAAAAATCTAAAGCCTTCATGGATGTGAGCTGTCTTCATCCAACATTGTCATCTCTAGGTCAATAAATGTCAAGCAACCCAAATTAAGATGGGTGAAAAACTCCAAAGAGAAGTAAGAAGACATGCTTCTATAGTAGCTTTTGGAAGTGAGAACTATTTCTATTAAGTCATCATTGAAACAAAGGAACTAAAATCAAACCCTATAATCCAGCCATCCCAGAAAAGGGTTAAAAGAAGGACAAAGCTGGGCTTGAATTTTATTGATAGCTTCAGTTCTACAGCAGCTTTAATTGATTTGCTGCTAACTAGCTGTGAATATCACTTCCCTGGGACTTGGAAGGGCCTGCTGTTACTGAGTCAACATGAATGCAGCTCATCCTGAGAGACTTTGGCCAGTTGTACTGCCTTGACATTTTCCTGGAGTCAACAAGGAGTCCCTATTCCCATGTGGCAAGCTACTGGATTTCCTCCCCCATCCTGTGAGCTATAAGCATGCTTTCCGCATTGACATTTATTAGAAAGTAACACAAAGCAGATTGCTGGGTTTGGGTTTGTACTCTGTGGACGTTTTCTATCAGGCATGCTATAGGTTCTCCTTGTGCCAGGCTGATGGCATTCTTGCTTAAGCCCTCAAATCCTGCTCTACCATTTTAATAATTTCATTGACTTAACCTTTATATAGACGAAGTGCTTTGCTCCTCTGTGCTGGTTAAATGATGCTTCGGGTTACTGTTCGGTCTGGGATCTGTCAGGTGATGACACCAGAGGTTTGGCTTGATCATCAGCACTGGGTCATTCAGGGACAGGCTCCAGGTGCTTCTGGATTTATTACACCGTCCCCATCTCCCTATCTGGACCCTTTTCTCTTTTTTTTTTGTCATCTGTCAATAGATGTGAGTCACCTATGCAATCAACAGGCCAGTTTTTTTTTCTTTGTAAGGCAAGAGTATGTTATAGATCAGTATCTAGTTTAAATTATCCTTTGTTTCCCCCATGGGCCATTTCCTCCTATACTTCTAGTGTTTGAGACAATTGAATTAAACTCGGTGTGTGTGGTATAAACTTTTTAAAAGATAATAATTTGTCATTTGAGAAAATTATATGAAATTAAAATTTCAGCATGTATAAATCAAAGTGGAATGGAGCACAGCCACGATGATTTATTAACTGTTTATCCATGGCAGTTTTCCATCAACAGAGTTGAGTATTTGTGACCAAACCTTTATGACGTGCAAGGTCTAAAATATTTCCTAGGTGGCTCTTTACAGAGAATATCTGACGCTCCTGGCTTAGGGCACTAAAAGCCTATTTTCAGGGAAGGCTTTCAGGTCAGAATTTCATTGCAAGAATTGGTGTGTTAGTTTCCAAGTATTGACATAAGAGCACCATATTCTGGGAAACTCAAAACATCAGAATTTCTTGCTTCCCAATTCTTGAGCCTGGGAGTCTGAAATTAAGGTGTGCCACGCTCCTGAAACCTCTGAGGTAAGCTTTTCTAATTTCTCATGATTTTAGCGGGGTAATCCTAGCCTAGTCTTTATCTCTCCCTGTGTGTCTCCATGTTGGCATTGTCATCTTACAAAGACACTCGTCACATTGGGTCAGGAGTCTACTCTGCTCCAGTATGATTCATCTTCAGTAATTACATACGCAGTAGCCCCATTTCCTAGTAAAATCACAAGATGCACGGTCGGCAACCAACATACCTATTTTTAGAGTGTGGGGGACGGTAAGGAAATAAAGCCGATGACAACTAGGAATTTGGATCCCAAAAAGTGTTCATCTACAGTTACAGAAAAAGCTGGCAGCAGAAGGAAGACTAGAACCTGGGACTCTTGCATCTGTAACTGGTGGATGACTGGGGCTTCCACAATACCACATGAATTCAAAGTGAGTAAATCTCCTATACCTAATGTACACTTCCTTACCAAACACTTTTCAGGACATTCCTATTTAGGCGTTAATAGTGAAACCCACTATTTAAAGTTGCAGGCTGTAATTGGCTAAAATCCCCAGTATAGTAATTTCTACTCAGTAATAGTAGAGAAGACTGAGTTTAGTGAGGTTTCTTTCTTTTTAGCCCTATTTCAGTTGTCAGCAAACATTCTAGAAAAGAATCGAATGTACCCAACCTACACTCTTTGTCAGCAGCTGTCAAAGCTTGCATCTTCTTTCAAATGACATCCACATGAAGAAAGAGTAAGGACAAAGATCAGCGTTGGAAAGAATAACCCGCTTAAGTACTTTAAGAAGTAATTTGTCTGATAGCGGAGCAACTCTTTTTTTTTCTTAATAGCTATCACTTCTATTTAGCTGTAGGAAGCTTAAAGTTAATTCTTTTTCAAGGTTACTCTAAAAAGGCGAGTTTCCGCCTCCATTAGATCTGTTAATGACTGTTTTCAAAAAGATAGTTTCTCAGTGTTCAGATATCATTAAAATATGAACTAAGAAAAAAAGAATTCCTTTAGAACTACAGGTTCTGACCATGGTAGATAAAGAGAGATAATGGTGTCACGCCAAGACAAGGAGGGAGGTGGGGGAGAATGTCTGATCACGCGTTATTTACTGGTAAACACCATAAACTGTTCCCTGCAGTATTTTTCAAGTGGTTTCACATTCGATATTATGGGGAAGCCTGGATGGTTGGGACGAAGAAAGCCACCAGCATGCTTTAGCAATGTTGTTCTCCTGGGCGGCATCCAGGCTTTCTGGTTTAATGCTTTGGAAGATGCTCCTGCTTCCATATGCCAGCATCCAGGCAGCTGGGCGTGTGGCTGCGAAACCCTGGCGACAAACACCCCTGAACAAGCCTCCAGCAGTGAGACTCAGCTGCCCAAACCCTAAAATAATCACAAAGTGAAATGATTGAGCTTTGAGAGGAAAAGCTGACAATAATATGGTCACTGCACAGAAAGTTCCACAGTTGCTGGTTGTGAGGTAATTAATCTTCCCCCTGGATGCCTTTGAAGTCGGTGGAAGTGAGGGGAAACTGCCCCATTTGACTGATAGAAAAACTGAGTTGAGGGCAGCTAACTTGCATGTGGTTACCCAGGGAATAGTTGGCTGAGACGCCAGGATTCTTGACTCCAAATTCATTGCTGTAACCACCAGACTGAAACCAGCCGCCAAGGGCTGTAATTTGGTCTTGAAGCTGTGGCCATAGTTTAGAACCACAATAGTGAGAGAAACACACTTTAAGGAGGACCTTGAACATCTTTCAAGAGAATTATGCCTCTTTATCGGTGTTGATTATGCAACAATTGGAATAAATGAAGGTTCTGTCCCTACCACATTTTGTGGGCTTGGGTTAGGCTGTGGCACTCTAAGGAAGCTAGGAAGGTTTGCCTCACCGTTCAGCCCAGTTCTTAGGGGAATTGTGTTGAGTTTATGGTGCATGAATCAACATGCTAACATTGCGCTTAAAGCCGGCAGAAGTGCATGGGGTATGGTGGATAGAGGAAGTTGGGCTAGTGAGGGAAAACTCTCGGAGGCTTGGAAACTAAAAGATCATATTTCCTGGGGCCACTTGGGGAATTTGAATTGGACCCGAGGGAGAGCATCTCCAGGGATCTCATCAGATAGAGGCTTTGCAGAAAGACACACCTTTGGTGTCTTGGGCAGCACAGGTGTGTACAGAGAGCGACAGAGCAGGATTCCATGGTGAGTACCAGGCTAAACTTCTGGAAAGAAAACTTCAGACATCACAGGAATTGGGTATGTGCCTTTGGGTTCCAGGCTCAAAATAAAGTATTGTCACTGTTCCATCTTGAAAATAGCAAACTGAAGCAGGAGCAGGAGGTAATAACCATTATATTAACAATGCACTCTGGGAGGCCCCTGGGAGCTGAGTCGTGTATTGTTTAGTCCCTTTTAATCCTACTTCCAACCCTATCATGTAGGTTTACATTTTTATAATTTATTATGTAGACAATGTGTCTCCGAGGGGTTGACAGACATGGATAATGTCCTAGTGTGGCATAAGATGGAGAAGGGATTTGAACTTGGGACTCCAATTCCATGGCCTAAGCATTATGCTCCCTTTTACCACACCATGGACACTTTAGGCACTGAGGTCACAGGTGTAAAGGAAGATGTCCGATACCAGACCTGCTGTTCAAGGCGGCAGATACTTCTGTGAGGTCAACTTTTCCATTTTAGTTGGAAAAGCCAGCTCCTTTGCTGTGTGATTTCACTCGGTAGCTCCAACAGTCATTCTTCAATAAAAACACCAAACTCACCAACACCTGTGTCATGTCTAATATCAATCCCTTCATATCACATAGTACCCAATCTTTGTTTAAATTTTTGCATTTTGAGCGGAAATCTTTTATCTTCCCTACTGATGTCACTTCCCAAACAGTTATACTGTCAGATTGTCTTGTATATATTTGTGTTCATATTCATGCACTGCTCCCAACCTCCGTGCTCAGAGAAGTTTCTCTATTGTATTGGACGGTGGTCAAGGCAGAGGTCCTTTGCTGCTCCAAATGCTGAGAAGGAAGCACAGCTATAGATGTGACGCTGACAGACAGAAAAATATGCAGACAGACAGACAGACACACACACACAGCAAGACTCGGGCAACAGCAAGGGAAAGGGGATGGGAAGAATGCAAGAACGGGCAGATGGGGAGGGGCAGTGTGAAGTGCTGTTCTCTGCACACAGCATGGCCGTCACACACGTGGACACACAGCAGCTGTGCTTCCCTACACAAGATCAAATGAGTTAGGAACCCCAGCAAAGCGTGGGTCAGTTTTCTGATGCCTCTCCCCTGACTGAAGAGCTGTAGGAAGTTGCTAGCTGCTGTGGGGGGGGGGGTGTGCACTTTTCTTTAGGGGTGTGACCAGGCGCAGGTTCCTCGTTCCCCAGTAGATGAAGGGATACGGATACACTTACGGGGCTGTCTGTGGGGTGGCACACGCCTTTATTTCCAGCACTCGGGAAGAAGAGGCAGGCAGATCTCTGAGTTTGAAGCCAACCTGATGATCTACAGAGTGAGTTCCAAGACAGCCGGGGCTACACAGAGAGGTTTCGGAAAAACAAAACAAAACAAACAAAAAAACAAAACCACCACCACAACAAAAACCCCAGTACACATGGAAAGCCCTCAGTCGAGTCGGTGGGAAGGAGCTGTGGTAGCAGGGATAGGGATGCTGGTGGGTGAGGGGGTGGATATGACTAAGACATCATAGACATGCAGGAAATTTAAAGAATAAAAAATATTTTTAAAAGTACTTTATCTTAATGCAGTTAGGTACTATGTGTTTGCTCTGGTGGGTTACAATTTTAGTTTTTTATTCAAGAAATCTCTCAGGTCATGGTCAAGAAAACATTCCCTAGTAATCCCTTCTGACTAAAGCGAAAACCTCCTTTGCCTTTGCACAATGAAGTCTTGAACATATGGTCCCATATAAGGACTTGTTTTCCGGAGGTGTGATGGTCGAAGCTGACAGTTTGATGGAATTTAGGATCACCATGGAAACAGTATCAGAGCCTGTCTGTGAGACATTATCTAGATCAGGTTAATTGCTGTGGGTACCACCATTCCATAGTGTCTTTGCTGGAGTCTGGACTGGATAAAAAGGAGGAAGCAGCTGAGCACAGGCATCCATCATCCTTCCCTGCTTCCTGAGGCAGGTGTGCGATGACCAGTTATCTGGCTCCTCCCACCAGCCTTGGCTGCCATGGTGCCCTCTGGAACTGTAAGGCAGAGTAAACCCTCCCTTCAGTTGCTCTGTCAGGTGCTTTGTCCCGGCAGCTAGGAGACAGATATCCAGTACAGTAGGCCGTGAAGTAGGACTTCAGTTTTTCCAGATGAATAACCAGTCACCCAAGTACTATTTATTCAATGATCTGCTCCATTCCCAGCGACGTGCAATGCCACTATCGTCTGTAATGAAAAGGACGACTATTTTGCCAGCCTCGACTTCCTTACTGCTCACTCATTTGATCCCCTCGGACAAACTTCTTTCTATATCAGAATAGCACTCTGATGTTTAAAATATAGCAAAGCTTTGCATATGACGAAAGACATCTCTCTCTATTCTTTCGCCACTAATACCTTAGCTTCATTGACCATTTGGTTTTTTTCATATGAACTTTGAAATTGGTCTGTTGGATCCATGAAACAATTCGTTGATATTTTGAATGAAATTGCATTGAATGTAATCATGACTTGGGTGGGGGAGCAGTGATATCTTGATGATAAGCAACTTTTTCCATCAGAAGTATGGTGTCCCATCCATTTTTCATATACAGATATCTTTCAATAAAGCTTCATGGGTCTCCCAGAGGTTTTGCCTCTGCCAGTAGCATAATGTGTGGTAAAGAATGACGGTGAAAAGCAGGACAGCAAACTCCTGTACATTCTCCACACTTCTTTCTTCGTCTGTAGATGAGGACAGCTGTGGTCTCCCTCTGAAGGTTTTTATAAACAGTGGATGACTTGGGACACATGTGGGGTATGAAAATGTGCCTGGTAAGTAGCAAGAACCATGCAAAAATTGCCTTCTAATATTATTTATTCCCAACTTTCTTTCATTTGTTAACTCTACTCCAATAAAGTAGGGATTTTGGATTTACATTTTCATTTCTATATTTATTCATGCACTTGATTGTTCATATTGGCTTTAAACCTAATTATATGGGAGTAAGATTCCATTTGTTTAAAATTTCTTTGGAATTGCTCCATCTGGTCAATTTTCATAAATATTCCATGATTTATTCAGAAGTATATCCTTACATTATTGGATATAGGTTTCTATATATGTTTATTGTATCAAACTTATGAATTGTTTGGTTAAGCCTTATATGTTACCATATTTAAAATGTGTGGATTTTACTAGTTCAGTGAGTGAAACTGAGATAGTAATGTAAAAATATCACTAAACAATTTAAAAGTCTTTATGTATGTTGAAATTTTTATATATAATAAAAACGTGGTTTTCTAAAATAGAATGCAGAGTTGCTTTGCATTTTACTAGAAATAAATCAAGTCCTTCTGTTCACAATGATACTTAGAATTTTTTCACTCAAAAATAATGAATTTGTTGAGCAATAAAATGGCTCAATTTTTCTTTTAAAGTATCCTTGGCACATTAAGGACTAAGAGGTGTGTTGAAATGTTCCACTGTAAGAAAGGATGGGTCCAATTCTTTCCATGGTCCATCAACTTCTGATCTATATGATTCAAAGCAATTCTAAAACTACTAGATCTTCATGGGGATAGAGACTTTCTTAGGATGTTGAGACTCTCTGTATCTTTTTTATGACTCAAAGTCCATCTTATCTGCTAGTATTATAGTTTTCTCAACTCTATTTTCAGTAGTTTTTGATGAATAGTTTTCCCCTCTCCTTTCATTTTCAACTATCCAGGTCCTTTCATATGTTTTGAGCATTATTGCCTGATATTTTTTAGTGTGTGTGTGTGTGTGTGCGTGTGTGCGCGCTCGCATGCCTGTCTGGGTTGATATCAGATGCTTTCCTCAATCCTTTCCACTTGGTATTTTGAAACGTGGCCTCTCAGTGACATTGGAGCTCACTGATTCAGCCAGATTGATACAAACAAACCCAAGGACCGTCTGCTTTCTGCATCCCCGACCTGGGATTGCAGATGCATTCTGGGATGTTCCACTTCTATGTGGGCCCTAGGGATCACGGTCCCATGCCTGGGTGAGGAGCACCGAACCTGCTAAGCCATCTCTAGAACTCTGGTACTCTTAGTTTCACGACAAATTTGACACAATTACACTTGCTGTAATTTTGAAACATAATAAACATAATTTGGCTTCTTAAAAAACAATCATCTGACTTTGTCTCTCTTACTTGATTTTTTTTTTCTAGGCTGTCTCTGTTGGCCTTTGTGGATGATAATTTTTTTTTAAAAGTTTTCTAACGAGATTTCAGTTGTTTTTAATTTTGTGCATATGTATGCCTGTGTCTGTGAGGGGGTGTGCACGAGTGTGTGTGTCTATGGATCCAAAGGACGGTTTCATCCGGAGGAGCTCGAGTTGTGTGCACGAGTGTGTGTGTGCCTATGGATCCAAAGGAGGGTTTCATCCGGAGGAGCTCGAGTTACTAGTGATAGTAAGCTTTCCAACGTGGGTGCTTGAAGCAGGCTCAGGTCCCCGACAACAGCAGCACACTCTTACCATCTGAGCTGTCTCTCCAGAACCTTTTGTTAAATTTTTAATTTCATCTTTTCTCTCTTGACTTAAAAGTTATTAACTTCTGTTTCAATGGCCATTTTTCAAGCTTTGCAAGTAAACCTAGCAAAATCAGCCTTTCTTTCTGTGAGAGAATATTCAGACCCTTTATGTATTTTTAATTCTGGTCACCTTCCCTGCTATCATGAATGCTTCTATCTGCTGTTGTTTCTTTTTGGCGTCAAATCGATAATTGTTATTTGGAAACTCCATGATTATGAGTGCTTGATGTTCTTTCTTTCAGTGGCCCAGAGTTTGGTTCCTAATGCCCACAGCAGATGGCTTATAACAGCTTGTACCTTTAGTTCCAGGGTGATCTGAAACCCTCTCTGGCACCATCAGGCACCTACACTCATGTGGTACACACGCATGCACACACACACACACACACACACACACACACACACACACATACACACACACACACACACCTTTAAAAATAAATTGTTACTGTTACTGATTTTTTTTCAAGCAACCTTGTGTAGGTTTAACTCCATTTTAAAAAACAAAGCAAAACAAAGCATTTCTCTTCCCTTCTTCCTAAAATTATGCTTCGGAGTTTCTTGAGGAAGGATCTTTTAGTGATGATCTCAAATTTGTTTGCCAAGAATGTCGCATATGCCTTTGTTGTTGAAGCACAATTATGGTGAGGGTGTAAGTTGGCAGTTACTTGATGTCAGAACTTTGAAAATATTATTTCAGTGCTGCTTTTTGGCTTCACTAGCTGCTGTGGTGAGTTTCTACCTATAATTTGTGGATCATTTTCTTTCCTGTTGCTTTAGCAATCTTCCCTTTTGATTTTGCTGTAGAGTTTTAAATTCTACTGTTTCACCAAAATGTATCCAGGAATGAGTTTATTTTATAAAGTTCTTCTTAGCGTATACCATACGTCTTGTGTCTGTAAGTTCATGTTTCCTCAGTTCTGGAAGATTTGGGGCCTTCGATTCAGAAGTTTGCTTCTTCCTCCCTGCTCTTGTCTGATGGAGGGCTCGCACAATATGGCACGGCAAGTGTTGACATTCGCCAAGACTGTCTGTGAAGTTACTGCATTGCTGTGGGGTCATTCAAGACAGCCACAGTAAAGCAGCTGAACACCAGCGTGGGGCTTCTGATCAACTGAATGGTGTCTCTCTGCAAATTAGAAAAAAAAAAACCCTCTTTCATTAGAAGTCACAGCTTACAGAGTCTGGGTCAGGTTAAGGTTTAGTCCCCTGTGGGTTTCCTTTTCTTGATCAAAATCAGCACAACCAGGTTCGATTTCTTTGAGTGGTAAGGTTTGTAGTGGCTGTGAGACCCTGCACACTGAGTGTCAAAGGCATGGCGTAGGGGTGAGGTGAGACCCTGCACACTGAGTGTCAAAGGCATGGCGTAGGGGTGAGGTGAGACCCAGGACACTGAGTTAGTGTCAAAGGCACGGGGCGGGGTGTGTGTGTGGGAGGTGAGACCCTGGACACTGGGTTAGTGTCAAAGACATGGCGTAGGGGTGAGGTGAGACCCTGGACACTGGGTTAGTGTCAAAGGCATGGTGTAGGGGTGAGGTGAGACGCTGGACACTGGGTTAGTGTCAGAGGCATGGTGTAGGGGCGAGGTGAGACCCTGGACACTGAGTGTCAAAGGCATGAGGGGGGGGTGAGACCCAGGACACTGAGTTAGTGTCAGAGGCATGGCGTAGGGGTGAGGTGAGACCCTGGACACTGGGTTAGTGTCAAAGACATGGCGTAGGGGCGAGGTGAGACCCTGGACACTGGGTTAGTGTCAGAGGCATGGTGTAGGGGTGAGGTGAGACCCTGGACACTGGGTTAGTGTCAAAGACATGGCGTAGGGGTGAGGTGAGACCCTGGACACTGAGTTAGTGTCAAAGACATGGCGTAGGGGTGAGGTGAGACCCTGGACACTGAGTTAGTGTCAAAGGCATGGTGTAGGGGTGAGGTGAGACCCTGGACACTGAGTTAGTGTCAAAGGCATGGCGTAGGGGTGAGGTGAGACCCTGGACACTGAGTTAGTGTCAAAGACATGGCGTAGGGGTGAGGTGAGACCCTGGACACTGAGTTAGTGTCAAAGGCATGGCGTAGGGGTGAGGTGAGACCCTGGACACTGGGTTAGTGTCAGAGGCATGGCGTAGGGGTGAGGTGAGACCCAGGACACTGAGTTAGTGTCAAAGGCATGGCGTAGGGGCGAGGTGAGACCCTGGACACTGAGTACACTGAGCTGGTGTCAAAGGCATGGCGTAGGGGTGAGGTGAGACCCTGGACACTGAGTACACTGAGCTGGTGTCAAAGGCGTGGGGAAGGAAGGACCTGGACACTGAGTTAACATCAAAGGCACGGCGGGGGGGGCAACACTGCACAAACACAGGAAATCTTCCTGTGGTCCCTTCAAGGAGGACCTCCTGGTCATGGGTTGGTTGATGGTCATTTCCCTGACGTCACCCATTAGCCCCCTTCTAATACTGAGAGAAATTATAGATTTTGTCTTCTGACATCTGTGCTCCTGTGCATGCATTTAGTTTTGCATCTTTATTTGCATCTTCGTTCCTTAATTAGAGGATCACATTGAGAAACAAAATAGTTGGTTATTTGGTAGAGTGAGTTGACAGAAGCCTTACTGTGCAATCGAGGCCCACTTGGAATTCTCTTATTTAGCCTGGGCTGCTTGTCCTGTCTTGACTTCCCAGGGGCTGAGAGTACAATTACATGCCTTTTTGTTCTAGTGAGAAACACGCTTGTGTGGTTTCAAACTTGTTTTAATAAAAACATTTAAAATGTGCCTTAGAGATGATTAGCATTCTTCATCATATCAGATGTATAGACTAAGCATCCCCTGTCCTGCAAGTGTGTTCTTAGATACCGAGCAAATGCAGGAAAGAACAGCGCTGGAGTCTGTACTCAGCCACTTTTGACTGGGCACTCACTCCGTGCTTGGGACTGGCCGCTAACCACTACGCTGCACAGATACTATAGAAACACTAAGAGGGAAGTCCCTGGGCCCAGAAGCCAGGGGAGTTGCAGGCCCTTAAATAACACAGTCCATCCTCTGATTTCACTTGAGATACATCGGCCTAAGTAGCCTAATTGAGTGTCATAATTGATTTGGGAGACTCATTTCCTTCCTTGGAAATCGTTAAAGGCAGCCACGGCCTGCTTGAAGCAGCACTTCCTCTAATGGAATCCCCTGGATCTGTTCATGAGGAAGAAAGGGCTGTCAGCAGGTGGCTGCTCAGCCCTGCTGGCCCATAGCCTGCCCAGCCCTGCCCTCTCTACAAAGGCCTCAGTGGCTCCTCAGGCCTCCCCACTGGGCATCTTTCAGAGCACACAAAAAGGGCATATTGCCATTCCTAATGGAGGCAGCCACCCTGGGCAAATGGCCGTCCATTGGCGTGGTATTGGTCATCATCCCAATTAGCGAGACACACTCCATGCCACTGAAGAATTTGTAGCAGGAAACTCCTTTGTGAGTGGCTCGCCTTCTCACCTCTGTGAAATACCTAGATACTGTGGGCTTCTTTTTCCTAATTAAATCCTTACCTTGGAGACTTTTCCAGCTGAGAAAACCCACTGAAGAATTTGCAATGCCCTCTGTTAATTTCAGCAGCTGTGAAGCTGGGAGCACCCGCTCTGCTCAGAAAACCTTTGGAGCCACGGGGTGGTTGTTCATCCCCTCACTAACACACAGAACAAATGTGAACGAGTAACCTGAAGTCCACAGAAGACGCTGGAGTTAAGGTCACAAGTGGGGTGCAGTCTGACATGTTGTTTGACACCCGTCTCTTGACCTTATCCTTCAACATATGTCTATATCGGAATTGCCATGCATATATTGAAATGCTTACCCTGAAAGTACAAAGTCCTGGTTTAGAAACATTTTCACATCTCTGAGATAGCCTCCCAATGGCATGTCTGAAACAATCTAAGAAAGAATTCCTGTGCCATTAACGATATGAGAATGTTCTCCCTGCCCGCTGTGAGGGTTCACCATCTCACTGCTCCAAAGTTCTCCAATGTGTCCAACTTAATTTTTCTTACTGTTTAAATTTCTAGTCTCTATGGAATAAATAACAGGGGTTTCATATTATAAAGGCTTTGGAGACCTATTTCCTTAGGGGAAATACTATAATTGTGACTATATAAGACTATATAAGTCACAATTTATGTTATAGACAGAATGTTTTCAGTCACAGCTACAGCTTAGCTTATGAGTTGGCCCAATATATAAATAACTCTCTCTTATGTTTTAAATATGTATTTTATGTAACACATATATGGAACATATACTCTGTGCAGTTGGACTGTCTCTTTCCCAACTGCAAGAGATGGCAGAGCACACGAGGGAAGTTTGTGCTCTGGCTCCTTCCTCCATCCTCTCCTACAGAGAGGACTCACAGGTTATTTTTGCAGCTTCATCTTGAATCACTGTCTAAATACAAATGATTCTGTTTCAAGGACCATTTTCCAAACAGGGATCTGAGTTTCAATGGAATAATCCCGCTTTTACATCCCTGGGTTTTAAACTACTTCTGACATATAAAGAAATAAACATAATTTGTCATGAAAACTTCTCAAATACAAAATGAATAAGGGTAAAAGAAGATGCATGGGAAAATAAACTGCCGTGCTAGGATTTGCATAGGCAGAACAGTGGGCAGAGAGGCAGAAGGCGGATGTGGTGTGAATAGCAAAGGAAGAGATGGCCAACAAGGGGGTCCAACTAGGCACTGAGGTGACGTGGGAGTGATTTCTTATTAATAAAGAAACTGCCTAGACCCATTTGATAGGCCAACCCTTAGGTAGGCGGAGAAAACAGAACAGAATGCTGGGAGAAAGAAGCTGAATCAGAGAGTCGCCATGATTCTCCCACTCCAGACAGACACAGGTTAAGATCTTTCCTGGTAAGCCAGCTCGTGGAGCTATACAGATTATTAGAAATGGGTTAGATCGATATGTAAGAGCTAGCCAGTAAGAAACTGGAACTAATGGGTCAGGCAGTGTTTAAAAGAATACAGTTTCCGTGTAATTATTTCGGGTAAAGCTAAGCGGCCGGGTGCCGGGGATGCAGCCCCGCCGCTCATACTACAACACTGAGGGAAAGATACACAGGCCACAGTAAATGGGAATTAGTGGGTTTGGTCAGCTGAGGCCATGAACTGAGACTACGCGGACTAGGCACCAGTGACAGCCACGGCAAGATGGAGCCAATGTAGAGCTTAGAGTGGGGGTGGAGAGGGTCTTGGCATCCCTCCTTCCTAGAGCTGGCCTTGTCTCCAAGGGTGGACTGGCATGAGGATGACGATGGAGAGAGGTGGACAGAACAGAGCTTCCCTACATCACCTTTTTCCTCACTGGATGAGGCCGCTAGAGTCTGTTCTGGACCCTGGTCTAAGTTTCTGTTGTCGAGACTAACAGTTAACTTGCTCTACGGCCAGCTCAGCCTTCACTTTTCACTGTTCCAGCAATAGTTGTATCACCAATCCCTTGTTTAGACTTTCTGATCTCTAAATCATTCGCGTTTAGAAAGTGACTTTATATATTTATGATGTGCTTGGCGCAAAGGAAATTGAGTAAGCGATTCAGAGCCACACACCGCTGGTCATATGGGGAGAAGCATGTACGGAGGGAAACAGGACACCTGACTTCAGAGGGGACAGCAGGGGTTCACTGCAAAGGACCCCTGTGTGGTGTGACTGCCAAGGGTCAAGGAGGTGATGTCTTTGCTCGCAGCTTTTCTGATGGGGGTGGTTTAACTGACATGGACCTGTGTCAGACCATTTCAGGCTGTGGTGCTGGACAGGTGGCCCAGCAGTTCAGAGTGCTTGCTGCTTTTTCAGAGAACCTGAGTTCTGTTCCTAGAACACCTGGAACTCCGGTTCCAGGGCATCTGATGACCTCTCTGACCTCTGAGCATGTGTGCACACACATGCGTGTGCACATACACACACACACACGTTTAAAAATAAAACCTTTTCAGGTTGTATAGTTAAACATTTGTACTCAATTATATCTCATATAATCTAGAAAGAATTAAAATGACTGGTGGTACCCACAACTAATGAATGTAAATTAAAAAACAACCTAGCTGCAGTTGTTGGCTGTCTGCAGGTCAGTGAAATGGGACTATGTCGGCATTAGGTTCCTCTTTACTCATCCTGTGAACAACACTGTGTTGATCTCCTCTTCCCTCACTACTTGAACCAGATTCTGGGATGAAACTTTTCAAACATACTACCATCAGGCCCTCTTAGTTGACCTCTGACTAAGGGGGAAGCTTGATTAAACAGGAAGGGCTACCTTGTGCAATCTGAGTTCCTGGTGACTAGCCCCCGAGGAAAGGCCTGGGCTGCCTGCAAAGCCCCATAGAAACAGACTGGTTTCCAGCAGTCTGGACAGCAGCCCGTTTGTGTGCCTCAGAAATGCCCATGGTCTGGTGAACACTGTGTGTATTGCCACATCACAAGGCCTGAGGTGGCACAGAAGGTTGTCGCCAAGGTTGAATCACTGGGAATGTGTGGTCCTTCTGCTCCACTCCCGATCACACAAGAGGAAAGACAATGTTTTCTAGTTTGAAGTTTAAACCTTAGACCCCCCAACACTCAGGTCTCCCTCCTCAGCCTGGAAACTTGACCCGGCTGAGCTCTTCATATTGCTGTTGGACTGCGAGAATAGGACCCGTGTCTCCTGTTTCCATGAACTGTCCCTAGTGAATTCTAGCATCGGGGCTCCTTGCCTAGTTGACATTACTGCCTTAAGTCTCAAGCCCTGAGCATAGGAGTCTGTTATGAATCCAGGGCTTCTTCCTCATCTGTACTCTCAAGATTACTCTGCAAAAGATACACCTTACTGTTCGCTCTCTCGCCAGCCTCCAGCTGAATGTGAATGTTTATAACTTTCTTCAAATCTTTCACGGATCATATTCTCTCATTTTGGGCAAACAGCCCAGCTTCCAACGACATAGAGAAACAGACACCATTAAATACAATTTCTCTCCTAGAGACAAATGGATCCCTGTCTTTTCCCCACACTCCTTCACTCCTTCTCATTTCAGAAGAAAGAAGGGGGTGGTTGTTACACCGTGCTTAAGAGCTGGGGGGCTTGCGCTTCTGCCTTGCTCACTGCTAGCTAGCATTCTAACCTTGGCAACATCGCCTGACGTCGCAATGTCCTCATCTGGATAAAAATGATAACACTATTGATTTCGTAGACTCCAGGAGAAACAAATGAGGAAAATGGGAACTTGGCAGCAGAACCTGGTGAGCAAGCATGTACTTTGTTTTGCAGGGTTGTTACCAGGAGAAACACTACCTGTCCCCGAGTCCATGTCTCTTCCCACGGCAGTCCTCATTACAGGAGACACTCCTCTCCCACCTCTCCTCCAATTCTAGGATCAAAGGCCGCATTTAGCAGATTTCCCCTGTTAAAAGTCTCACCTCTGTGGATCTTGATACTTGCAAGTATAATTTGCTAAATATATAAAGTTTTTAAAAAGTCAGATTTTCTTTCCTTTCTTTCTCTAAAAAGACTACTTCCTGTGTTTAAAAAGCTAGCCATGTGACATTTCCCTCTATCGCAGTCTATTCTTGGAGGGGCAGTGTGCTGTGTTCAGGGTTCTGAGCTGGTGAGGCCTGGGTAGGAATCATGGCCTTGCTGTTGGCCGCTATGTGAGTTTACTTGTATTAACTACTTCATTGTTTCTGTGCCCAAAATACTTGACAGAAAGAACTTAAGAAAGGAAATATTATTTTCGCTCACTGTATCAAAGGGCTCCATCCGTGATTTTCAGGTTTCATGTGCTTTAACGCCATGTCGACGGAGCCTGTGATGAAGGATATGTTTTCACATCGTGGCAGATTAGGTAGCAGAGAGTGAGGCCGCCAGAGGCTGAACTGTACTCATAAAAGACCCATCTCGACTAATCTGCTTCTGCCAGCCGTGGTCTACCACCTAAAATAGTGTTTTTTTTACAGCCTCCTAAAATAGTGTCTTCAATGTATTCAAAACATGAGCTACTCGAAGATATTTCAGATTCAAACCATAATGTGAACTAATAAGTGATTATCTAAGCTCACGATGCCCATTTTGTCCTATGTAAAATGGAGACAGTCCCGGATCCGTCACCATGGAACTGTAGCATCAGTTCAAACAACAGTAGGAGGGTGTGTAGCTGCACACTTGGCACACTGGCCATTTCATCAGTGTTCTTACAGGAATTAGGGAGTTTCCCAAACCAACGTGTGGTAGCTGCTGAAGAAGCCACGTCAGTTGTGTGGCTGTGCTCATGGATCAACACTAACGGTGCTGTCAGAACTACAGAAACAAAGAGGAAAGGGGAAGCATTTTCCCCTGCTCACAGACCTGTTTCAGTGCACGCTTGGGTGATTATCTGTTTGAGCGTGTGTGCTTAAGCTTAATTCACACAATTAGCCTTTCCTTTCCCATCTCAAACAATTTTGAGCTAAGGAGGAAAACTAAACTTTCTTCTTTCAGAAACATAAAGAAAAAAGTTACTCTAAGGTAGCTTAGATTATGTGTGCAGCTTTATTGAGATTGTGTGTCATATCTGTTATGATTTTAAAGTGTTCAAGTTAATTGATCACCCTGATAATTCAAATAACCTCATAGAGATGACAATTTATATAGCGTAGATTTTGATACCACTTAAAAAATTAACCCTGTTATTTTTTCTGTGATGTCCCTCAGTTGTTTTGAGCAGAAAGAGAAGATACTTAATGTCATGAAAATCATTGACGTAGTATTCAAAATACTGTGTTGTATCACAGAAGGCATGGGATTCTTATCTTTAATATAGAATTTGTCATAAAAGTTAACCAAAAGATGCACCTTTATATAAGTGGAAAACAGACATTAACAGGCATTTATCAGCATAAGTAAAAATGGTCTATAAAATAGCATAACAAAATATTAAGTGTTATTTTAACATGAAAAGTATATTTGAACAAGTTCCCATGCAATTCTTCATGACAAAGATTGAGCCTAAAGCCTAAGAGACATCCTGCCTTTACAGATAAGTTGACTGCCTCCATTTTCTATGCTACTGAAATCCAGCAAAAAATAAATAAATAAATAAATAAAGTAAAAGAAGATAAGCAGTGTGGAATAAACTGACCAGTGGTACAAGCTAAAGATTCACATGTGGGGACAATTTGCCATGAAGTCCATGTATAAATTAATTTCTAGACTGGAATTTGGCAAGCTTTGGCCCAAGGGTTAAAACCCCTCTTCTCATCCTGCCCCTCTTTGGCTCTGACGACTGAAGTTTCTGTTGATCACAAATTTCATTCCCTGAGCAGCAGACTCAGCACGAGGAGCCTGTCTCTCTGCCCATGGATTCTAATTTCCTGTCCACCCATCATGCATCACATTTGATGGTATTCCAAAGTGGCCTCCTCACTTACTGTCTCATTTATTCTAAGAAACAGTAGTTACCTTTGAAAGAGTATCTCCTTCCATTTAATGAGCTACAGGAAACCGCCGTGTAAACAATGTTTTTCA
The DNA here is from genome assembly GCF_037038515.1 of Microtus pennsylvanicus. Lineage (NCBI taxonomy): Eukaryota > Metazoa > Chordata > Mammalia > Rodentia > Cricetidae > Microtus > Microtus pennsylvanicus. Next base: position 4,257,977 of record NC_134597.1, on the reverse strand, counting down.
TAGGAATCTTAGTGGAAGGACCTAGCATCTTTTCTACTATAGAACTTTAAATTTTCTTGGTCCCTAATAAATTACCATACTGGCCACAGGAGGTGACACTTCTACACGGAAACTTATGGCAATGCGATTGTAACGGAAGCGATCCTCGACTGACATGCTATTTAGACTGTGGCTTCGGAAGACACGGAGACCACCTTGTCTTAGGTGGTTGACTTTCTGAAATTCAGCCCACTTCGTTTTCTTGATGAATAAATGCTTCCCTCTGAGCCCCAGTAAGCCAGAGGCACAGAAGTCCAAAAATGCACTCTTAGCTTCCCATGCCTAAAAGCCCTGTGCACAAGCATATACCCAGATTGCTTGGGGGGATGAACACAAAAAGTTACTATCAAAAAGTAGAAGAAAGGTATAAGTTGATAACTTTATTTTATAGGTGACTGTTGACATGGGATTTTTCCTTGGTGGAAATCTTGGATTTTCTCTGCAGCTGTCAGTGCGTGTCTCTGCATGTCAATTCTTTCCTTTGGTTTTTGCACGTAGAAGTTGGTGGTTCTCACTAGAACAGAGACAAAGCAGACCTACAGTGTTGGTACTGTTATTTGGAAGTCTTCCCTCCATACTTTGATGTTAAAGCAGCCAGAGCAAGCCCTGAACTCAGTATCCTCAAATAACTCTCCCTTGTCATTGTCTGGGTACAACCGAGTCACATAAAGTATGACTGACAAGGCTCCTTGGGGAGCATGGCCCTTTGCTTGCTTGGTAGTGGGAACTCACCTTCCCACTGTAACATGAAAATCAAAGACTCATCACATCTCCCTAGGGCAGTGGTTCTCGACCTTGAGATCCTTTAATACGGTTTCTCACACTGTGGTGACCCAACTATAAAATTATTTTCGTTGGTACTTTATAACTGTAATTTAGTTACTATTGTAAATAGCAGTGTAAATACTTTTGGAGATACAGGTTTGTCAAAGGGGTCGAGACCCACAGGTTGAGAACCACTGTTCTATAGGAAGATTTGTGTGTGTGTGTGTGTGTGTGTGTGTGTGTGTGTGTGTGTGTGTGTGGTCTCAAGCAGCAGAATTTCCCATAGTTTGCTCTGTGAATGCTTAGTTTTGCAAGATGCCCATAGGAAAAGAAATTTTTGTGGCTAAGATCATTAAGGAAACAGCCTGTCCTTTTGAGCTATTTATAGCTTAATAGGGCATGTTAGCATGAACATGTCCTGAGACTTCCTGTGTTTTTAAAAAAGAATAAGAAAAAGAATCCTCATTTTTTAAAACTTTGTTTAGTTTAGTGATTCTGAATTTGTTTGACCACAATACCTTTTTTGGGAAACATTATCAGTATTTCATGAAACTGGAAGGGTACAGAAAAATCACTGGGTGTCTTTATGGATCCTATTAGGATAATGGAAAAAATGGGTAATTTGGGCTCTCGTACTTATTTAGCTTAGATCTTAGATTTAGATTGTTAGCTTGGTAGGCTCTAGAATTAGCTAGGAGGTGAGCATCTAGGCCTTTCTGTAAGGGATTATTTAGATGGGTTAGCTGAAATGCAAAGACCTACCCTAACTTTGTATAAAAATGAGATAGGGAGCTGGCCTTTACTACTCTCTGCTTCCTGATTATGGATACAATGTAACCAGGTACCTCAGGCACCAGATAGGATGATGTCACCACCATGGTGGACTGTATCTTAGAACTGTGAGCCAAGGCAATCCCTTTCTTTCCTAAGTTGGTTTTGTGAAAGCATTTTATCTATGAGCAGAAAATTGGTACCAAAAAGTGGGGCCGTTTCTGTGAGAGGCCCAACCATTGTGGTTCCTAATATGATGGTTGGATAGATAGATAGATAGATAGATAGATAGATAGATAGATAGATAGATAGATAGATAGATAGATAGATAGATAGATGGATAGGTGGATGGATGGGTGGATGGATGATGAATGGATGGATGGATGGTAACAGCTCAGAACCCTCCAAAGCCAAGTTCTCAGGACAAAGGAGATTTATTTGCCCTAGAGAGCCAGAGGGAATAAGAGACAAACTCAGTAGATGATGAGGGAGAAGGGGAAGGAAAGAAGGGAAAGGGCAAGGATATTTGTCCAGCAGGTACAAAGGATGGCCTCGGGATAGAGGGGAGATGGACATAGCACATAAGAAAATGGCAGTTTCTAAAGGTACAAGGGGAAACCCCATGTTAGGATGAGACGTTCAATTTTATTTGAGCATGTTAACCAAAACATGTGAGCCAAAGGGGGCTTTTGGTCACTGGATTTCAATACTTTGATAGCTGGACCTTGGTAGTCAGCTTCGGGAGAAGGAACCGACCAATTGAGGAAACACACCTGGGCAGGAGGTGCAGTTTCAGAAATGCAATATGTTTTTCTGCAAGGTAGAGGGAATGGGAGAGAAGGGCAAGACCTGCTGGAGTCATGTTTGCCAGGCCTAGGCTGGTTGGAGCTCGTGTGTGTGTGTGTGTGTGTGTGTGTGTGCGTGTGTGTGTGTGTGTATGTAAATTTTATGTATGTGGGTATTTTTCCTGCAAACATGTCTGTGCACCATGCTTGTGCAGTGTCTGCGGAGGTCAGAAGAGGGCGTTGGATCTTCTGGAACTGGAGTTACAGATGATTGCAAGCCGTCATGTAGATGCTGGGAACTGAACCTGGCTTCTCTGCAACAGCAACACATGCTCTTAACCACTTAACAATCTCTCCAGCTTTTGTCTTAGGACTTTGGGATTGATTTATGGGAGGAATGTAGAAGACTATGAACTTGGATAGACAGTGCCTTTAATCCTGTGAGCACAGTTTAAGGGATCATTCTGGTGCGAGTGTGGGAGATAAGAATACTGAATAAAATGTCAACAGTGGAGGCCAGTATAGTTGGAATTCTAATTGATCTCAATAGTAGAAACCTGGAGGGTGGAAGCTGAAGGATCAGAGAAGCAGGGCAATCAGAGAAGAGGTAAGCCACTAGAGCTCTTACTCTAGCGAGTCCTCAAACTGAATGGCGGATCACCTGTCTCCTGCCTTATAGTCCTCTTTCCACCCAGCCATGGCACTTCCTGCCTCTGCCTCCCTAGTGCTGGGATTAAAGGCATGTGCCTCCCAAATACTAGAATCAAAGGCATGAGATCCCAAGTGTTGGGATAAAAGGCAGAAGACCCTAAGTGCTGGGATCAAAGGTGTGTGCCACCACTACCTGGCCTCTATGGTTAACCAGTGGCTAGCTCCGCCCTCTGATCTTCAGGCAAGCTTTATTTGTTAGAGCACAGACAAAATGTCATCACAAACTAGACTCATGAAGTTTCAAACACTCTATTAAAGCTAGGCTCATGGCCATTGTTGATGTTTACTAATAAATCTGGCTATGTTCTACCCATGTCCTAAGAACTTGAGTGGGATTGAATTAAAAATAATCAATCCGTTTCTTTGGCAGAGGAAATTTCAAGGCCTCATAGCACTTAGGCTGTGGCAAACCTTCCACTCAGTGCTCTCAGTCAGAGCTATAGTAAAAGAAAGAACAAAACACGAAAACTGTAAAGTGTAGCAAGAAAAGCTTGAGGAGAGAGAGTACCCCTGTGTCGGTGAGAATTTGGGATATGATCAGACCCATGTCAAAGACCCCATGAGCATGGCAAGGCCTTTCTCGGATGAGGTGTGTGTGTGGGGGGGGGGGGGTGACAAGGACCCCTCAATGCTGGAGACGCCAGGGCCATGGGACTTCTGCCGAGGAAAGCTGCAGCCATGGAGTAGAATCAGCCCAAGAGGGAGAGGCTTTGTGTGCTGCAGGCAACAAATCTGGAGGGGTGGGATTACAGAAGCCCCTAGAATCCAGATGATTCTGTCAGGTGACCCCAGGCCTCAGATGGAGTTGCAGGATTTGGTGTTTTCCCTGCTGGCCTGGTTCCTGCTTTTGTCTGTTTTTCCCCCTGGCTATGCCCCATTCCTCCTTTAGAATGTGAATATTTGTTAGGGGTGGTGACGCATGCCTTTAAAATCCAGAATTAGGGAGGCAGACACAGGTGGATCTCTGTGAGTTTGAGGCCAGCCTGGTCTACAGAGCTAGTTTCGGGACAGGCTCCAAAACTACAGAGAAACCCTGTCTCAAAAAAAACAAAAAAACAAACAAACAAAAAAGAATGTATTTATTATGTTCCATGTGACTTTTTACTCTTTTTTATAGTTCACAGTTGAAAGTCTTAAACGAGACTTGGACTTCGGATTTGCTAACGGCGTTAGAAATATTAAAGACTTCGAGGGCAAAAGCAGAAGATTATCACTTAAAAACAACATGTTTGGGTGCCAAGCTGATGAAGGGTGGAATTGTGATGCTTAATATTCTTAACTGGCATGATGTGGAAGACAAGCTTGTAGGCATGTCCGCGAGGGAATGTCTAGATTTAGTGCGCCATAACTATAGAGTGCGTGAAAAGGAGGCAGGAAGCCGAGCGCCAGCTTTAATCATTCCTGCGTCACCAACTGCAGAGACGACGTGACTCTCTGACCTTGCTACAGGTTCACAAATGGAGAGTACAGGCAAACCACAGGCCAGCACTGAGCTAGAAGGAAGTTACTCAAGTCCTTCACAGTCTCACAGGCCTGTAGGGGTGTGCTCACCAGCGTCCCGTGAGACGGGCATTAGCCACTTACAGATGAAGTGGGATGAGCAGGAAAGGACATAGCATGTCTATGCCACCATATTGGCTGTCATTATTATTATTGCCCAGTAGTCGTCTTAAAGTCACAGTGGTTGGGCTTACTGCATATTTTATTACAGCTCAGAAACATCATAGTTTTTGAAATTTGGTGAACTGGTGTTTATGAGCTATCTTCATATTAAGCTACGCAGTCCCCACTTTTAACTCCTTGCGACTCCACTTTTGCTTTCTCTACTGAAGTTTTTATTTACATTCATGATTAAGTACTTTAATCTAAATCTCAAAGAGCCTTACAAATGACCTGTGGCAGATAAAGAGCTACAATATTCGGTGAGTCCCCAGGCAGGCGTAGAAACACTCAACCACGCTGGCCAATGTGAGAGCTCTGGCAACGGATACATTTCATTGCCTTGGTTCTCAAAAGGGAAGCCCAAGACTTTGCTATGCCTGCCCTGAACTTGGGTCTCCCCCGATCCATTGAAAATAAAATGGCCTGCCAAAAATTTGCAGTTTGACTTCTGTTTATACTCTTTGCAAGTGTAGATCTCATATCCCATCTCAGCATCTTCTTATGGAGAAGGCCACCCACACCCGGAATTGTTTCTTCTCTGTCCTTCCTGCATGTCCGTCCAGTGTTTCGAGAGTACAGTGTCAGTGTGTAAGTCCTCACGTGGTGTAAGCCCTTTCTAAACTAGACAGGTAAGCCAGTTTCTGTTGCTGTTCCATGGATACAGAAGATGGAAGCTGAATCTGGTGTGAATGGGAGCAGATTCGTCTTATGCAGATGGATGTCTTGGTTCTTTCCTAGAGAGAGTCCTGTGCTTAGCAGGGAGTCACAGATTAGAAGAGCCATGTTAGAACTCTGGAAAGCGGGCGATCACTCTCGGGTTTAGTGGCTCTCCCCATGCGCACTCCATCTGTGGACACTTCTCCCTCTCTCCCTCCTTTCCCTTTCTCTATCAGAGCTAGCACCAATGTCCAGAATTCCACTACCTTTCCTTCCACTTCTTATATGATAGTTGAAATGATATTTTCCTTTATGAATTGTTATTCGCAGCAACCTTCTTGACTAATGCGTTCAAAAATTGTGAATGCCATTTTCCCCTTAAATGGGCCCCTTTAGACAAATAACTGCTAAGCATTTTCCCTGTGAATATGTAAATAGGTTAAAAATGAAGATGCAGCCAGTGTTGTGTGAATATTATTCCAACATTACACTTAAGATCCTTTCAGCCCCATTTGCTAACATTTTGTACTCCTAGCCAAAGTGCCAAAAATTGCTCTCTCCTCATGCAATTTTCAAAAATTTTGCTGGCACAAAATGAAGTAAAATCTCTATGTGCAGGAGAGAGCAAACTTCATTTAGCGTGTTTTACAAAGTGCTAAATAGGTTTTCTATTTTGGGAGCGGCGTGCAGAACGTGTGCTTCCTGCTCTCCTGATCAAACATTTGCAGTTCCGTCCTGTGGGTTACATGCTCCAGGTTGTCTGTGGTGTATTAACATAGGCTTGTTATTTCCTTTGAAAGAAAGGAAATAAAATCACAGTGTGTTTATGGGGAATGAAGTCGTTGCTGCAGGTTGTTCCTCGTTTTTCTTCATTCTTTACGTTTTTATTTTTCATTATTTAAGATAAGGTTGTGGGAATGGCTTTTGTCTTCAATAGTTTTCAAAGTAAAAGTTCTTGTTTTCTTTCTTTTTTTGTTATAAAATGTAACAACCAAGCCGAGTTATGATCTTGCTAACCTGTTATGAGGAATTTAGGACACTAGCACCATTTTCAAGTACCCATCACATCTTTGTCTGAAAGAAGCCATACGTGGCTAGACACCCTCTGGATGTGTTTTCTAGAATGACAAGTGCCCATAAGAACAACACTGATAACTGATGTTTATACCAGATTGTGCTGTTTAGATTGATTTCAGACCCTGAATTTTTTTTTTCCCCCGAAGGCAGGGTTTCTCTGTATTACAGTCCTGAGGACTGTCCTGGAACTTGCTTTGTAGACCAGGCTGGCCTCGAACTCACAGAGTTTTTCTGCCTCTCTCTTGAGTGCTTGAATAACATAATTCATTATAATCCTCTCAATATTTGCATCCTAAGACACATACTTGTATCTTTTAACCAATTATATTCATGTATACTCATTTGCAATAAAAAAACAGCAATAAAAATAAATAGATATATAAAAATTTGTCATTTGTGTAAAAACCGAATTTGACTGATAAAAGGGGCTCACGGTGTAATTGTTACTCTAGCCCTTGCTGGGATCCTCTGAGACAGCGCACTCACAGCAGCTGGGTGAGAGAGAACTTCGTCATTCACAAGCAGGCACCAAGAAGCAGAAGCAGCTTGCAGCTGTCAGTGAGCCAGTCCTTCGTTACCCAGAGACCCTCCCCGTGCAGGGAGCGTCATCTGTGCAGGTGTTTTACTGCATCACAGCTGTGGGAACCTGAAAGCACCCTGGGACTTAGATTCTACCGGGTGGTGGGGGCAGGTAAGAAGAGGGTGAACTTTGGTCCCTGGGTTGAAACATCACAACTTATCCCATCCTAGAAAGGATGGGAACTGAGCCCTGGGTATTCTAGACAACCCCTGTTTGTTTCAGAGTATTTAATAGCTGTCCTGAGAGGAGGAGACTTGTCTTCCTGCTTCTAACTATCCTGAGTAAGCTTCTAATATTTCTCTTGAGTGCATATGAAAACAGGAAAAAAAAATTTACGCCACCAAGAATAAAAATAGAACTGTTCAGAAAACTCATTGCCAAAATCTGGGAGCAGTCCATGGATTCAAACAGCTGACAGACTTGCAAAGATACCCCCATTTTCCCTTTGACTGGTGACATCCTAAATTTTGCTTCTTGAGACAAAGCAGAACCCAGAGTCCTGAGCATCCCTTACCTGGAAGCTCTAAGTACATCTTCATCATACAGACTTTACCGCTCTGGGAGGCTGCCTATGCTCGGCGCGATCTGCCTTCTGTCTTTCCTTATGGTTAGAGAAGCAGGCCCCAGGAAGATGGCCCAGGAAAGCAAGCGGTGTGGCCTGTGAAATGTTAGAGTTACCACAGAAAGATGGAGGGTATGGATGGAAACTTAAAAACCTGGCTTGGCGCACAGGAGGCCATCAAGGGATGTCCAGCTGAAAATTTGGACACTCACAGTTATGAAGGAGAGGACAGGAGCGAATGCATCCTTCTATTGTTAATGTAGTTCTTTATTATTCGGGATTCTTTGAGATGGGGATGCGCATCGAAAATGTGATCATGAAGACACTGAAGGGATTTGGAAGAACCGGTGGCTGCTTGGCATTGGAAAGGACCGCTGGTAATTGCTGAAAAGCTTCAGCAAAAATCAATATGCCACAGCCTCCAGGAAACAAGCAAAAGAACTAACAAGGAAAAACCCAAACCAGACAACACGTACAAAGCAGATGAACAGAAGAAATAATAAGAATCAAAAGATAGGATTAAAACCTACATTTTTACAAGAAAAGGGAGGTTGCCACCCACGGTTGAGAACCACTGTTCTAGAGACTGGGTTAAATGGTGTCCCATGCTTCGGATGCTTTTTTTCTAAACACAAATACCAATGCTGTGCTTTATATAGCCTTGAATATACTAGCCTGTGGAGCAGATTCGCTGAACTGTAGGCTCATAACTCTGTTATCAAAAGAAGTGGAATAATAAAAATGAGCCTGTTGTGCAAATTGCTCTCAAGTGCTTGGTTGCCTTGAGCCCCCTCGCTTCCTATTTCAGTTCTTCCAGCATTAATCCGGAGAGACAACTTGGACAACCTCTCCCGTGAACCCAAGGATTAAATGCTGCTGTCCAGTAAACCATGTTGCAATGGTAAGAATACGCTAGACCTGTGTTGATCTATAAGCAACTACTGTTCACATATAGATACTGAAGTGTGACTAGTAAAATATAGACAGTCGTGTTTTTAAATGCTATGCTGGATAGTGTTTGTCTCCTTGACACAAGCTAGACTTGTTGAACAGGAAGGAACCTTAATTGAGAAAATGCCTCCATCAAATCAGGTTGTAGGGAACTTTCTTAATTAGTGATTGATTGGGGGAGGGTCCAGCCAGTTGTGGGTGGTGCCAACCCTGGGCGGGTGGTCCTGAGTTCTATCAAAAGCAGGCTGAACAAGGCTTGAGGAATGATCCAGGAAGCAGCATCCTCCATGGCCTCTGCTTCAGCCTCTCTCCTCAGTGCGTTTGACGATGAACTGCTACATGGAACTGTGGGTGAAATAAACCCTTTCCTCCCCAGGTTGCTTTGCTCATGGTTTGTCCTCACATCTATATAATCCTGAGACAAATGCCAACAATATCGACAATGGAAATTCCGAGTTTTGAAGTTTAGGCATTGTCGAGAGCCATTGTTTCCATGTGTGTTCCCATATCTCACACGATGGACACGGATGATGAATAACCAGGAGCTTAAAAATACCTTGCTCATGAGCTTTATTTGAAAAATAATCTTCGAAGCTCTACTAAAAATTTAATAAAGGTAAAAAAAATCAGCTCAAGAATAAGAAGATTTAGCTAGGCATGGTGTCTCATGGCTTTAATCCCAGCACTTGGGAGGCAGAGGCAGGCAAATCTCTGTGAGTTCTAGGCCACCTTTGTCTAAATAGCAAGTTCAGGCCAAACAATGCTACATAGACAGACTCTGTCTCAAAGCAAAACAAAACAAAACAAGAATAAGGAGGCTTGGTCCGAAGGCCTAGAAACTCTACCTTGGCTAGAAGCAGATATGTTCAGGGAAAAAAAGCAAATGAAATACTCCCTATATTCAGCCATACCAGTTGAAGGGCCGGGCAATCACCACCAGAGAGTCTCCATCAACAGCTGATGGGAACAGATGCGGAGACCCACAGCCAAAAAATAGGCAGATGGTGATTCCTTCAGTAGAAGGGGAGAAAGATTGGAGAAGTCAGATGGGTCATGAACGCCACAAGAAAACCCACAGAATCAACAAACCTGAACTCATAGGAGCTCACTGAGACTGAACCAACAACCAGAGAGCTTGCATGGGACTGACTAAGGTTTTTCTTTTGGATGCCTAACAGAAGGGGTGGGGCTATTTCTGACACTTGCTTGCTTTGGAGACCCTTTTCCTCCTAGGTTCTTTCCTCCAGCCTTAATAGGAGAGGTGGTTCCTGGTCTTATTGCAACTTTACGGTCTGCCATTTTCTGAGAAGGAGTCAATGGGGCGGGGAGATGGGGGAGGAGTTGGGAGGTGAGGAGGGACGAGAAACTGCGATAGGGATGTAATATATGAGAGAATAAATTAATAAACAACGAATAAGGAAGCTTTATTATAAGCATCTGGATTGCTGCTACTGAAAACAGAGATTAAGTGATGTAAGCCTGTGAAAGAAACCTGGGCCTAAAACTCCAACTTATGCTGCGAGACAGGGAGAGCTAGAAAACAAGCTAAAGTCTGTACTTGTTTTAAAAGATGCAGCTGGTTCTTAATTAGACAGGAGAAGAAAAGGAAAGTACTTTTGCATATGTATTTGTTGAATTTAAAACACAGTAAATATCCTACAAAACACTGGAAAAGATTTTTTTTTAAATGCACATTCTGTGCCAGAGAAAAATACATGTTTCACTATTAAAAACCAAAAAATTGAAATAATTTAAGCATTCAGCTCAAAGAGCTAGAAAGTGTACAGCAGGGACATTTCAGAGGAAAATTCACACACACACACACACACACACACACACACACACACACACACACATATATATATATATCAGAATAAAGAAGCCTAAGAACCAATCTCTTGAGGTAAAAAAAAAGCCCTAATACATCTTCAGCTAACTGAAACAAGGGAATACAGAATACATCTGTAGCTGTAGCTGACTGGAACAAGGGAATACAGGAGGATAAGCCCACCTACATTGCAAATGGGAAAGAAAATATAATAGTAAATTTTAAACAAATTAATTTTTAAAAATAAGGAGAAAAATAATTCCCCTAAATCTGAAAAATGAAAAAATATTTGGGGGATACATGAGTTAACCAATATAAGAAAAATTAGAAAACATGATTAACAGTTTAATGTTTTAAAAGGACTCATTGGAAAAATACTGGCTTTGGAAGTTTTTAAAACTATTTTTTACTTTTTGAGATTATACGGCCATCACATCCTCTTCCCTTTCCTCCTCCCAAGAGGTCAGCTCTGGGAGAGTGCACACAAGCAACCAGCAACTCTTCCAGCCTTGGAAGCTGTGAGTGAGGTTTTCCAAACATCTAAGGAGATTACCTTCAGAATTTACTTTACAAAGACTGTTTCCCCACCCCGCCCCCGGAACAGTTTTTTATTTGCAGCAGTATTAAAAGTCAGACAGACTGGCCTGCCCATGCCCCGCTTCCCCCACCAGAATGGTACCTTAGTTACAGTTGAGAAATTCACACGGAGGCAGCATCAGCACCTAACATCAGCAGATCACATCAGGACCAGGGTCTCTCAATGCTGCACATGGTCCGTCTGGACGTGAGCCAGCATCCGATGCTGGTTATTATTGTACATCACACAGCACTCTCACTGCCTCCATCCCTGCTGCCCTGATCCCTGCCAATCAGTCACTGATTTTCTTCGGGTTTCATTGTTTTCCCTTTCGCAGAATGTCTGATTAGAATCAGATATTACATAGCATTCCACGTATCTTCTTTCACTTAATGACATACATTTACATTTTTCAAGGCACTTTTTTTTAAAAAAAAAACAGAGAATAATATTCCATTTTCTGGATTACAACACTTTAATTACTCATTCACTAATTCAGGGACGTTTCGGTTGCTTCTAAATATTTGGAGTTGCACAGAGTTAAAATAAACGTCTACAAGCAGGTTCTGTGTGAATATATATATATGGTATTGACACCCAGAGACTCTTTATTGCTAAGTCCTATCAAAAAAGTGTTTCACTTTCTACTAAAATATGATCAGTCTTCAAAAGTAGGCATATTATTAGGCACTTTGCGTTCATTTAATCAGTAGCAGAGTTTGTTGATCTATGTCTTTGTCAGCATTTAGTGTTGTCAGAATTGTAGAGTTTGGTCATTCTGCCAATTCGGTGCTGGGATCTCATTTCTTCTTTATTTTAGCTTGCATTTCCCTGCTGGCGGCATGATGTGGGCGTCTGTTCACATGCTGCTTTGACATATTTGGTGAGGAATTTGTAAAGACCTTGGACTCTCTTTTTAATCAGTTTGTTTGTTTTTAAGAATGATTCGTGTCATTTGGACAATAGCCATCAGATCTGTATGTATTTCTGCTCCAGGTGGTACCCTTGGAATTTGCTTACGTATTATGAGACTTGCTAGCAGTCGCAGCATAAAGTAGGCAAGGTGCTATCCTTAGTGAATCCCAAAGTGGAAGTCAGGAGGCCCTGGAACTTCAGGCTATTCATCAGAACGACAGAGTACAACTCCAAAATGAAAGAACTTGACACAGGGTCATAGCAATTGGGTCATCAAGAGCAATATCACCAGAGTGGTTAAGGCAGAAATTGCCCTTCATTGAGTAAGCTCGTGGGAAAAATTTTTAGGCCATGGTGACCAATTTGTGGTTACACTGAGTTCTTCAGTGCAGTTAGAAGTGGGGGAAGCCCAAGAAGTACCCCTTCCTTTTCTCTTGAGAATTCCTGCACATCAGTTAGAGAGTATGTTGCATACAGACTTGGGGATCACCACACCCTGTATGTCTCCATCACCAAATGAACCCATGACCAGCTGTTTGCATAACAGCCCTAGATTCCTTCTGGATCAAGGGTTCAGCATTTGTGTCACTTATCTGAGTCCAGTTAGGGAAAAGTTAGCTCTCATTAGTTTAAAGAACTGAGCCTATAATTCGTGATCCTAGAGAAGCTAAATAAGAAGGTGAACCCAAAGCAAAACATAAAGTTATCCTCCTGGATATTGGAAGTAGACAAGATTGCCAGACAAAAATTGGGAACTTGGGAGTGGGGTGGGATGGGGGTAAGGGGAGATGGGGAGAGAAAAGTGAGAAGGGGAGGATGGGGAGAGCTTGGGGGAATGGGATGGTTGGGATAAAGGAAGGGTGGATATGGGAGCAGGGAAGTATATATCTTAATTAAGGGAGCCATTTTAGGGTTGGCAAGAGACTTGACTCTAGAGGGCTCCTAGGTGTCCAGGGAGATGTCCCCAGTTAGTTCCTTGGGCAGCTGAGGAGAGGGAGCCTGAAATGGCCTGATCCTATAGCCATACTGATGAATATCTTGCATATCACCATAGAACCTTCATCTGGCGATGGATGGAGATAGAGCCAGAGACCCACATTGGAGAACCAGACTGAGGTTCCAAGATCCAAATGAGGAGCAGAAGGAGGGAGAACATGAGCAAGGAAGTCAGGACCACGAGGGGTGCACCCACCCGCTGAGACAGTGGGGCTGATCTATTGGGAGCTCACCAAGGCCAGCTGGACTGGGACTGATGGAGCATGTGATCAAACTGAACTCTCTGAACATGGCGGACAATGAAGGCTGATGAAAAGCGAAGGACAATGGCACTGGGTTTTGATCCTACTGCATGTACTGGCTTTGTGGGAGCCTAGCCTGTTGGGATGCTCACCTTCCTAGACCTGGATGGAGGGGAAAGGACCTTGGACTTCCACAGGGAAGGGAACCCTGACTGCTCTTTGGACTGGAGAGGGAGGGGGAGAGGAGTGGGGGGAGGGAGAGAGGAGTGGGAGGAGGGGGAGGAAAATGGGAGGTGGGAAGGAGGCGGAAATTTTTAATAAAAAAAAAAAAGAAATGTGGTTAGTGAACCAAGGTCACAAGACTGAGACTTCAGACCTGAGGTCGGGTGGAGACTGCTTTACACAGTGCCTGTCAGGGCCGTGGGTTTGGAAACATCACACCAGAGCCCATGGCTCAAGCTGCAGTCTACCTACCATTGCATGTTACGATATGGACAGGATAGGATTCTACATGACTCGGCAGAAAGAAGGGGAGGCACCTCATTATATCTGAGGCAAGCATTCCCTGTGGGGTTGGGGGTGGGGCGGCTATGACGTGTGGAAGCAAAGATGATTCAAAATTCTTCCTCTGACTCCCAAAGAGTGGGCTAAAGACTTCAGCTGCTGACCTCGCCTTTCCGCAAGGTTCTTCAGCAAGGCCTGAAAGGATTCGCTCCATCCAGACGAGGGTAGAATGACATCACTTCTTTGGGGGATCCATGAAGTTGCCAGGCACCCTTAGATGCAGATCTGTAAGGGTCAGTGACCTTACAGACACACCTTTTCTGTCTGTCTCTCTGTGTTTCTAGCCCTCACACAGATTGTCACAGGTTCTTAGTCACTTGTCAGACACAAAACGCCCATTTCACTTTGGCTCTGGGGCTATAGACCTGTTCCTCAGAACCACCCCGAAGCGTTTTATCATTTTCAGTTTGTAATGTAAAGCCAACTATAAGCACCATGTCAAGTTTTTTTTTAAATATGTTCACGTGTCTAGAAGCTTTATTATTTGATACTTTGTTCTCTCTTTTCATTGCCAGAAAATTTTGTTTCCATGCTTTTATTTCACTTGAGTTGATTTTATTTTTATGTCTACAGATGGTGTGTCCAACTCTATTACCCATTTAGTTTTAGGGTGTCAGGTTTTAACTAAGTATACTGAGGCGTCTAGCTTTCTGTCCATTCAAGCGCTCAGAAAACATGCTTCTGTATAAGATGAAAGGGTGCCTTGCTGGTGGGCATGCTGCAGGCAGCTTGTCCTGTTCCTTCTGCACCAGATGGGCATGGGAAAATAGCCCATGTAAACCAAGCTTCTCCTTCCTTCCCTCCCTCTTTCCTCCCTCCTTCCTTTTTTTCTTTCTCTGAAGTACTGCTCTGCCTGGGTCCTTTAATTAAATACGAACTACCAGGAGTGAATCTTGGGCAGTGTCATTATCTAAAGTACTGTAGGGAGTTCCACCATTCGACAAATAGCATCAGTCAATGAAGCATTTCAAATCTGGCTGTCTGTGACTTTGAGAACAATCAGTAATGTCTATCTCGATGTTTCTCAAACTTCGGTGGATATTAGAAATGACTCGCCCAAATTAGTAAGCACAACAAATAAAAAAAAACCCAAAGTATGGCCAAGTTTAAGAACTGGCACAGTACCCTCCGATTCAGAGTTTGAGATCACCCTAAAACCTGTAAAAACAGCCTTGGGGCAAGTTCATCTGCAGCTGATTCGCCACCTTAAAGTTTTATTGCGCTGCTGTAGCCTTGCGGTTTCCACCTTAAATGATGGAGTTGGTTATTTTATTATCACTTATCATTTTAATTCATCTAGTTGTGATCACAAAGTGACAATGTAGAGGGATAGCTCTAAAATGCTGTTCCCCAAAAGCACCCAGGTCTTTCCAGGGAGCCGGTCACATGCTCCTGAGGGGATGTCACTGTGTGCCTCTGGCTCTGGCTGGCTTTATCTTTAAATGTCTGTTACTCCTCTTCCTTTCTGCTCCTGCCCATGTTTGGTGACTGCAGGAGATACGAGGGAGGCAAAGCCTTCATGTCCTTCATCTGAAAATGAAGTGCCAACTCTGAGGATGAACTGTGAGCTACTCAGAGATGCTTTGACACCTTGCGGGGTGGGCGGAGGAGGCAGCAGCCAGGGTGCTCCCGCTGAGCGAGTCAGCTCTGCTCTGTGGGAACAATGGTGTTCCCCAGGATCACCCCATCTCCGAACTCCAAACTCCTCCAGCTCTCCAAAAACAGCAAGCTCCTCACAAGGCACAAGGGTTGTCCCTTAAGGAAGAGTTTCCATACAGAGAAGCCTAATGAATCCATTTCTGCTTCGGCTGAGTCCCCGTCGCTCACCACTGAAGCTGTTTCCAGATGTGATGGGTTTCAGTTGTGTCCCTTCCTTCAGCACCGTGACTGAGAAGTGGGTGTTGAGCCACAGCTTGGCAAGGAATTGCCTAAAAGCTGTCTGTGCAGATTGCTCTTTGCCCAGAATTTTCCTGTCTCGTGAGTCACTGCCTCATTCTCTGCTCTAAGCCTGTCTTATGCCCTGTGCAAGTACATTACATACACACATATACACATACATGCACAGACATGCACACACACGCACACACACACACACACTTAGAGGGAAGGGCAGACCTCCTGCGGCTTCTTCCTCTGTGTTTCTCTCAGCTAATGGTAAGCTACTGGAGGGGCAGACTCTAGAAGGCCCATCTAGGAAGCCCTGGAGTTGATATCTGGGCTTATTTAATGGGATGTGCTGGGCACCATTGCATCTAATTCTCAGCAACTGAATGAACTTTTCATTTGCCCTCAAACATGTCAATACGTCAGTTCAGGCCACTGTCCCCAGAGAGCAAACCCCTTTGAGTGAGGATCTCATGACAAAATGAAGGAATCAAAATTGGTTCATTAAGAAAATTTTAAGCAAAAAAAAAAAATGTAGTATACTACAATGAACTTCTACACACTTACCTAGTAGCTATCATTTTCAACCAATAGCTTTTGTCCTTTTTCATCCATATTCATTTTTATTGAGTCACCTTCAAGTAAATTTCAGATGTCTTTATGTCAGATACTACGGCATTGCTATGGGGTGGGGTGGGGGGAGTGCTGATCCCAAGAAGGTACATCCACACCCTAGGCCCCTGAGTCTATGAGCAATACTATTGCTCAAAAGATGGAATCTTACCTTATGTGAAGAAACACTCTCTACCTGTATAATTTCCTTAAGGATCCTGAGATGCAGAGACCATCATGAATTATCTATGTAGGCCCAACATCCAATGACAAGTGTCCTTACATGAGAAAGGCAGATAAAGGATCAGCATCCATGGAAGAGAAAAATACAGTGTGGAGATGGAGTCCATAGAAGGGAGTTATCAGCCATAAGCCAAGAATTGTGTGGAGACAGCAGAAGCTGGACCAAGCAAGCATGTTCTTTCCTTCAGAGGCGCAGAAAGGAGCGCCTTTCAACACCTTGATAGTGTGTGCTTGTTTCTACAACTGTGAAAGAATGGACCAATGAACTTTTCCAGCTTCTTAGAATGAGCTACAGCATCCCTGGGGACAAGTACCTCCTGTATGCACCACAAATAAGCCTATTCTACATAGAGATAACACAATGATCTCATGTAAGAAAACTGATCCAAATACCTGATTTTGCTAATACTTTGGTATAGTCCAACTAAATTTTCCTGATTGCTCTCCAGAGATCTCTTAGGGCTATCCTTTTGAAAATGGGATCCTTTCAAGGATAATTTATGTATTTGGCTATTATTGTAAGTTTTTTTTTGTCTCTAGAAAAATATCCTCTTCATTCCTCCCATCCTGTTGCCATGGCACCGACTTATTGTTGAGCTGGACAAATTACTCCCATTATGGAAGTATCCCATGGCTAGAGTGAGAGGTTGTTGCAAGTTGGTGATTCTGCCAAGAGGTTTCCAACCCACTGGGTCCTATTTGCTTGTAATAGCCTACTTGAGAGAAGGCTAAGGGGAGGCAGCCACAAAAGGGAGTCATGTCTCTCCATTGCTCTCATCTTCCTGGGGCTTCCCCTCCCTTCTCACCTGGAAAGAAGCTAAGATTCAGTGCCTACTGGAGGGGAAGTAGAGCAAACCCCTTTCCCATTGAAATCATGGTTCATATACACACACAGCATGCACACACACACACACACACACACACACACACACACACCCAATGTTACGATGATACGATGTCTGTAGACTGGAGGACCAAGGAAGACAGGAGTATGGCTCAGTCTAAGTTGGAAAATTTGGGAAGCAGAAGGGCCCATGGTATAAATCATACTCAGAGGATGACAGAAGACCATCATGAAGCTGAAATAGGGACGATATACATTCTCCCTCACCAACTCAAACTTAAATCCTATGCTAAAGCACCTTCGTAAACAATACCCAAAATACTGTTGAGTAGAATAGTGAACACCCAATCAAGCTGAAACATAAAATTGACCAGCGTGTATGTTGTGACTGGCACGAACCCTAAAGTTCTTGTATTCTGTGTGGTCCACACCAAGGCAAGAATCTCATCTTTTGAAATCTATCCCTTTATAAATGTTAGGCACTTGCGTTGAGAATGCCACACCTCTAGCATTTGAACACAAATTCATTGTGTGGCTAATGAAGGGGTGTGAATTGGTGTTTTACCACACTCATGGCCTGCATTTTGCTGATTATGTCATTGAAAAGATTCGATGCTGATGGGAATTTTGACAAAGAAAGCCTTCATCTGCTTTCTAATTTCACACAGGACTAGATACACAACTAGAGAGCTCGAGTGGAGAATTGAGTGCGTAGGAGTCAGTATTGGCGTTCGTCGTGTACCTCGAAGGAGAAAGACGAAGCTTCCAAGACACTTGGCTGAGGATAGTCTCATTAGCTCTGCTGAACACTGGAAGGAAAATGGTGCCCTGTTTAGAAAGTGCCTCTGGTGTTTCTTGACCTTTCCTGGATCAATTATTATTGTCTCCCAAGTGGTTCAAGGCCAAGAAGTGTTCTCTCATCACTGTGTCTCAAGGCTCTGAAATGAGGTATTCTTCTCTGCTTCTTTTTGATTTAGGGCCTCCGTTGGGCATTTATTGGCCGGATTAGCACATTAGTTTTATTGCTTTCCTCTATGACCTTTTATGTTCTGGTGAGTTTATGAGGAGAGCCCAGTTTCCTTCTGGGAGTTGATTCCAAAGGCCTTTACGGAAGGCAGGCATATTTCCTTCTCTCATAAAGATAAGAGAACATCAGCAAGCTCAATAAAGATATCAGACTGTCTGAAATGGAACTGTGGACCAGACTAGACTCCATGGCAGACTCCCTTGGGAAGAAGCCATCTTCAAACTCACTGGCTTACTTCTCCAGAACATGGTCTGCAATGAGCTACTCCTCCTCTTTGCAACTGGTTGTGTCCCTTTGCCTACTCTGGAGGTGTTTTGTGACTAATATCTACCTGGGAGTGTTCAGGATCTCTACCTGGGCCCCAGGGAGCACAGACCGCAAGAGTACTAGAGAAGACAGGCCACGTTCAGGAACATATAAAGACTATGTTTTAGAAGGAAGAAAATTTAAATTTCTTGTACTCCTAATTATAAGCTCTCATACCCAAATGAATTCACTAGCATACTTTCTAGTGCTGTTCTTTCAATGGCGTATTTATTCAATGGTGTCTGATTAATAATTTCATTTTGGCTTTGTACAGCTATGCATTGTTTGTCACAGAAGCATCTTTCAAGCACTGAGAAGCTATGAGGGTGGTATTTAAAAATCCCTGGAACTGAGAATGGACAAGCAGCCCCTATATATAAATTCAACTTATCTGAGAGGTTCCTTCTGTGCAAATCTACACTCAGGCCATCCCATAATCTTTTTTGATGACTCTTAATCTGCCCTTCTAGGATGAAAAAGAATTGAACAAAGGCTTTAAGTTATTCTAAAATAAAACAAAGGCTCTGTCTGTCTGTAAAAATTTGCAGCTCCGAGCTAATCAATTCTTAAGATGCCACAAACATTATTTTCAAGAATACCTGATTGATCTGTCTACTTATATTTACTTATTTATTGTCTCTGCTTATTACCATTGAAGGAAAAGAAAATATCATTTCAAGATTCCTAGAAAGCTTTCTTATTACTGTCTTATTTTCTTTATTTTAATTTTATTTTTGCTGACATGATGGGATTATTTCTAATGAACAGAACTTTTCAACTTACAGTTTGATGGCTAGAAGTCCAAAAAGGGGCTGTGGGCCAGGCTATATCATCTCAAGTCAGACGTGTAGAAGAGCAAAAGGAGGGAGAGGAGAAGTAGGGGCAGGCCAAACTCATTCCTTCATGAAGAGCCCACACCTGCAATAACTGTCCTTTTCTCACGGTAACAGCATTGATTCATTACCCTCATGAATCATATATTAAATAGGCTACCTATCAACTCTGAGAATTAAGTTTCTAGGGTAAATATTTAAATCACAACACACATGACTTAATTTTACCTCCCATAGGCATACCTTTGTCTAGTGGATTCCTGGAAACCTCAAGTGAGTACAACTGTAATCCCAGCCACACCTCTGAGCTCTTACAAGCAAGGCCAAGTTGGAGCAGACACCAGAAGGTTTTCATAGAAAATGATAACACGGAATGACTCTATTCCTACTCTAAACCCTACAGTTCCAAAATACAGAAAAGTGCCAAACTCAACATAGCTGAACAGGTAAAGAAGAATGGTAAATGAAAATTAATTAAATCTGGAGGCATGGGAATGCAAATAAAAATACAAATGAAAGAATATAGTGTAAGCAGAGTACCGGGCTCTGTCAGCCTCTAACTACTGTGTGGTAGGGACATTGTTGTCCTGTTGTAGGCTAACTCTACTCTTCTCTCTCTCTCTCTCTCTCTCTCTCTCTCTCTCTCTCTCTCTCTCTCTCTCTCTCTCTCTCTGTGTGTGTGTGTGTGTGTGTGTGTGTGTGTGTGTGTGTGTGTGTGTGTGTTAGAAAGCTTCTGCAATAGGTTTCCATGTCCTTTTCTAAGGTCTTCACTGTTCTTTAGCCATCCCTATACCCACTTCTCCAGCCTACTCTGTGTTCCTCCGCTCTAAATTAACCCTTCCTGTTCATCATTCTCTTTTATCCTTCATGCCATTGTACTCTGTTTCTCCTCCCTGAGTGTCCTCCCTGTGGCCCCTTAAGCTAAGTGTATTCCCCAGCTTCTCATCTATCAGTGTCTGTGCCTGTGTTGAGGTCCTTGATCCCTCTGGAGTTGGGTTTTGTGTAGGTTGAGAGATAAGAATCAAGTTTCATGCTTCTACAGATAGATAACCAGTTTAATCAGCACTGTTTGTTAAATATGCTGCTCTTTCTCCAATGTGTACTGTTGACCTCTTTGTTAAAAACAAAACAAAATGAAAAAAACCAACCAAGCAACCAATCAAACAACAACTAAACAAACACACAAACAAACAAACAAAACCCCAATCTGTTTTCACACAAATACCATGATGTTTTCATTACTGTTCCTCAGAAATAGCTTGATGTCTGGGGTGGTGATACCTCCAGAAGTTGTTCTTTGTCTTTTCATGTGAAATTGGAATTGGTTTTATTTTCATATTTTGCTTGCTTGTATGTTTGTTTAGTTTAGTTTCCATGAAGAATTGTGCTGGAATTTTTCAAGGGTATTGTATTGAATCTGTAGATTGATTTTGGTAAAATGGCCGTCTTCACTGGGTTAATACTGCCAATATTGTTAATCTGTTCAAAGTACCAATTCTGTTTTATTGATTTTCTTTTCATTTCTGTTTCATTCATTTTGATTTTGATTATCTCTGTCTAATTTGGGTGGTTGTTGTTTGTATGCATGTTTCTAAGGTCAATGAGTGCATTGTTAAGTTATTAATTTAAAATCTCTCAAATTTTTTGATGGAAGCAGATAGTACTAAAAACCTTGTCCATTTTTTTTCAGTCCCATGGTGTGTTTTCATTCAGTTCTAGAAAGTCCTTCTGGAACTCTTCCTCCAGCCAGTTTTGATCCAGTTGTGTGCTATTTAACTTCTGGTAGTTTAAATACAGTGCCCCCATAGGCTCACGTAATTGAATGCTTAGTCCACAGGGAGTGGCTCTATTCAAAAAGATTATGAGAATTAGGAGGTGTGGCCTTGTTGTAGGAAGTGCATCCCTGGGTAGGATTTGAGGTTTCAAAAGCCCACACTGGACCCAGCCCGCCCCCACTCTGCCTACAGATTAGGATGTAGCTCTCTCTCAGTTACTGCTCCCTTGCTTGCCTGCATGTTACCATGTTCCCCTCCATGATGGTAATGAACTAAACCTCTGAAACCGTAAGCAAGCCCCCAATTAAATGCTTTCTTTTAAGTTGCCCTGGTCTCTTCCTAGCAATAGGACAACAGAAAGTTAAAACAGCTCCTATGAGTCTCTAACTTCTGTTTGTTGTTGATATCCAGCTTTAATCCATGGTGGCCAGATAGAATGCAGGCTGTGATTTTAATTTTCCCATAATTTGTTCAAACTTACTGTATGTCCTAATATGTGGTCTATTTTGAAGAAAGTCCCAGTGAGCTGCTGTGAACAATCTGTCTTTAGTATTTAGGTAGAATGTTCTGAAGATTTCTGTTAGGTCCATTTGATTTATGGTGTGATTTAGCTCTTAAGGTTTTCTTTTTACCCTTCCCCTCCCCCCCACTTTTTTTACTAGATAACCCATTACTGATGATAGTGGAGTATTGATATTGCCTACTATCACTGTGTTGAGGTTGGTTTGTGATTTCAAGTTTAGTACTGTTTCTTTTAAGTAACTGGGTGCTTTTATGTTTGGGGCACATTTGTGTAGGAGAATAATAACCCACCATTGGATTTTCCTTGAATGAAGATAGAGTGTCCTTCCATATCGTTTCCTTTTAGTTTTGGTTTGAAGTCAGTTTGTCAGATAATAGAATAGCTTCACCTGTTTCTTGGTTACATTTGCTTGGAATACCTTTTTCCTTCATATTACTGTACGATGGTGTCAATCACTGGTCATGAGCTGTGTTTCTTGAAGGCAGAAAGAAGATGGGTCCTGTTTTCAGAGTCAACCTAGTCTGTGTCTCTTAATTGGAATGTTGAAATCACCAATATTAATAATTGTTTTTGAAAAATGTGTATTAATTCCTGTTGTTATGTTATTTTTATGGTGGTCTATCAGACCTCTTTGTTTCAGTGTTGTAGAATTATTTGTTGTTCATACTGTCTTGGGCCTTTCTAACCTTCTCAGAACTATGTATTCCTTTCTGTGTCTTCTGTAGAGCTTGCTTAGTGGTCGTAAATTCCTTAAATCCTTTTTATTACAGCAAGGTTTTCTTCTTCAACTGTGACTGATAGTTTTGCTGAGTACAGTAGTCTGGACTGGCAACTGTACTACTTGTAGAATATTGGATCAATCTCTTCTGGCTTTCATGGTCTCCAGTGGAAAATCTACTGTTATTCTTTTGGGCGTGCACTTGTATGTGAGTTGATCTTTCTCTAGCTCCTTTGGTTCATACATTTAGTGTTTGACTATTAGACAGAGCCAGTTTCTTTTCTGATCCTAATTTGATGTCCTTTCTGCCTCTTGGATCTATATGGATCTCTCTTTCCTTAGATTAGGGAAGTCTTCATGTATAATTTTGTTGAAAATATTTTTTGTGCCTTTGACCTTGGCCTCTTCTTTTTATACCTATTATTCACAGGTTTGATCTTTTAGAGTGTCCCAGGGTGTTTGTATGTTCCAATTTTGGGGTGTTTTGAATTTGGCATTTTTTTTTATTGAGAGATTCAATTTTGGATTTGGTTCACAGGTCATAATTTGCCAGCCACTGGCAGAGTTGGGATATCAATCATCCAATAAAATGTCTGAGCAGGGCTGGCAATTGTTTTCAGCATCATTATATGGGTTCTGCCTACAACATAGGCTCCCAGGAGTATGTGTTTGGAGGTGCCTTCTAAACTATAAGGTAATATACAACTGTAAAATATGATAATGTATATTGACAGTAGTTTTAATTTTGACAAATCATTGTATTCATTGTTATCCATGGGTCCCGTCCTTTTGTCGGGTGTGGTATCACCTTCTATCCTCTTTGGTCCTTGAGGGCTCCAGTCAAGCAATGAGATGTACCCATAATGCCCTCTTGGTGATACATACTGGGTTCATTGGGAAAGAGGGCAGCCATTACCATCGTGAAAGAGGACAAAAGAATGAATTCATAGAAACTTTGCTCAAGATGAGCCAAGATGCCCAATATTCCTCGTGGATGGAATAAAAACTTAGTAGATGGGACAGAAGACAAGACGTGCAAAGCCCAGCAAGCACACAAACAAGCAGAGGGCATCTATGGAAGCGCTCCTACGGCATGCCAGCAGGGGATAGCCTGGGCTTCTGCACATCACTTCTCTCCCATCTGCTGGCACACCAAACTATCTTTTTCTCTCTTCTTTAAGAACCTGTTTGTTTTAAATAGTGATTTTATTGCAAACAGACCATAGCATTGGTATATTGGTAAAAGGCTGTATTTACGTTGTATATTTTGATCTTTTTATAATTTTACAGAACTGCTCAGGTGGTGTTGGCACACTCCTATAATCCAAGCTCTTGAGAGGCAGAGGCAGGTGAATTTCAGGAGTTCAAGGCCAACCTAGTCTACAAAGTGAGTTCCAGAACATACAGAGCTTTTATATAGAAAAACCCTGTTTTGAAGAAGAAAAGGTAATGTTTACAGAACTGTGCAATCACTACTAACTTGAATTATTTTATCATCTTCTAAGGGAAGACATGTATCATTACTAGTGATTTTCCATCTCCCTTCTTTATTCAACCTTAGACAGCCAGTAGCCTGTAACCATCTGAAAGACTCTAGACATTTTATAAATGGAATAATACTAGCTGTGGTCTTTTGAAAACAATCTTTCACTTAGCTTAGTCGCTCAAGAGCAGAGGTAAGCTTTTTTAACATTTCCATTTTCACCAAGGTAGATCTCAGTATATATTTGTTCAAAGGAAGGTGGGTCACAGTAAATATTTTCTCTGTCGATAAAAGGACTTAAACATAGAGAGTAAGATGTCTCTCTCAGACAGTAAGAGTCTCAGAAATTCAGTCTAAACCCACAATTCCATCAGAAAGCTCTATGAGATGTCTACACACATATAGGAGCTAGCTCAGGTATGGGCAAAGGGGAGTCAAGGAACTACAAGATACATCAGTGGCCAGCAATGGCAGGCCTCTCGGGACAACGCTATATCATATATTGTATATACACCATAACATTTACCTAGCTAGATTGTACATGTCAATCATTTTTATAATAGTTATAGCACTGCCAGGCAGTGGTGGCATAGACTGTGTTATTAGTCAGTCTATATTATTCGGCTACTAATGTTACCTGACTGTTTATCTACTTTATTAAATTTAATTTTAAAGTGATTAAGAGAAAGGGGTATAAATTCTTTTTATATTTTGTATACACCTCACAACTATTTATTAAATGAACAAACTATATCTTAAACACATTTCTCCTGAAAGAGAATGAATTTTTTTGATAATTCATCTTCTTTCAGACAAAACACAGATTGTGAGAAAATGCTTCCATTCCAATTAAGATACGTGTAGTGAATTTGAGGGATAATGCTGTGTCATTGAGCAACTACTCAAAGCATTAAAACGAGTGAATGTGGAAACTGCTATCATTCAGCAACACACTTGTTTTCTAGCGACTGTCCCACTAACATGAAAGCTCCATGAGGTCAGAGACTAATATCTGTTTGGTTCACTATTGTATCTTGAGCATCTAGAACAGTTTTGGGTGTGTTAAAAGTGCTTCATAAGTATTTGTTTATGGAGGATATGGGGGAAGAGGAGAGAGGAGAGACGAGACTGAGGGAAGCAAGACTTTTTTTTTTTTTTTTTTTTTTTTTTGATTTTCGAGACAGGGTTTCCCTGTAGCTTTTGAAGCCTGTCCTGGAACTAGCTCTTGTAGATCAGGCTGGCCTCGAACTCACAGAGATCTGCCTGCCTCTGCCTCCCGAGTGCTGGGATTAAAGGCGTGCGCCACCACCGCCTGGCTCCTAGGAAGCAAGGCTTTTGTATATGGAAATGTATAATAACTATATATTAGTGCTAAAATCAATCTTACTGAATATTGGTAAGGTATCTAAAAAACACACCTGCTGGAATTAAATTTTGCACAAGGTTTCTGTGTAATGGCATTCTGAAACAATAAGGATAAACTGTAAGAGAGAAGAAGTTGGTCATACGAATGGGCAGGAAAATGGCATATGAGCTCCATGCAGACTGATGTAAGATGATAGCACATTACGGAAAAATGGCACAAATGTGCCTGCAGATAACGGTTTCTAACGACCGGATCAGAACTAAGAAAAACTGAAGGGGTGGATGACTACAGCCTACTTTATGTGCAAGGGTTACTCTTCAACTTCGATGCGGTAGAAGAAACATTACTTTAATTATGCACTTCTGGGCTTGGATGAAAAATATCTCTAGAAAATTTGATCATTTCTCCCGAACGACCATGACATAGTTCTGGGTTCTTTCCCTAGTCTTTCTATGTCTTCCTTTCAAACCTATTGCTATGGCTGTGAACCATTTGTTCCCACCAAAAAGGTGTGTGAGCTTGTGGGGTAATCACAGGACAGTTGACATGGTTAAAGGCCTAGCTCTGTAAGAAAAGTTCCTACAGCATTTGCTGCAGGTGTGGTTGCTATGAACTAAGACTGACCATTTAAAAATTTAATATATATATATATATATATATACATATATAATGTAAGTATATTTTCATTATAGCTAACTACAGACTGAAGACTACTTGTTATCCACATCTTCCCATTAGATCCTGTATATTTAAAGTTTTTATTTATTGCAATCAAAAAGAAAAAAATCCCCGTTATTATTTGGAAGTTATATGTCAAGTAGACAAAGAGTAGACTCATGGTGGTTATTCTACTGTTTGCTAGATTTAGGATCACCTAGGAGACATACTTCTGGGCATGCACACTTATGTGAGGGCATTTCCATAAAGACTTAACTGAGGAAGGAGGATTCATCTTGAATGACAGCATCACCTTTCCGTGGGTGAGGGCTTAGATTAAACAAAGGAGGAAGAAAAGAAAGCTAGCGTATCAACAGTATTCATCTTTCTGTTTCCTGGTCCACTAAAACATGAGCCATCAGCTGCCACATGTGTCTGCCAGCACAAAGCCTTTCCCGCCATCATGGTCTGTGTCACACCAAACCGTAATCTAAAAGATAATCTTTCTTCCCTAAAGTTGATTCTTCTCAAGTATTCGGTCACAGCAAAAAGAAGGGAAACAAACATATCTGGGTATCAGTTAGAAGTCCCTTTCTAAGCCGGGTGATGGTGGTGCACACCTTTAATAATTTATTCATGCCAGAATGGGACATTTTCAGTTTTATCTGTTGAAGCTTCCCATATATATATGGAAATATATATAGTTTTATATATATGGAAATATATATTTTTATATATGGAATAAAAAGACTCAGATGACTTGACTATATCTGAGCTAGAAGCCTTATTCCTAGTCTAGCTTCCATGGTGCTAGAAACTGCTATGCAGCTGGGAAAGGGAAGGCAATGAAACAGTCCTGCCCAGCTGTGACACCTATGGACAATGAAATCACCAATATGACAAGTGTGCAGAAAGGTGCAGGAACTGGCACTCACCTGTTAGTGATAACCACAGCTGTCCATTGGACTTAAGCTCCTCAGCAAGAGGGTAGTCATGCATGGTACTGGAAAGCTACCCAGCTTCCTAGGCTAGTGAGCTAGAAACAAACCTACTACTACCCCTCCGTTAGACCAGCAAGTTCCCTTACTACATTCTAAATCTTATCCTTCTACACACAAATAAGCGTAGCTACCACCCTTCATCAAAGAAGCCTCTCTTTAGAGCAAATGGAGGGCCTCCCAGAAACCATAGGTGGACACAGTGCCGAGTCAACAGTCTGGGTACCCAGCCACAATGGGTACGTTTACATCACAGCTCCTTCATCTGTGGCCCGAGAACATGGAGGAAGGGGGTTAGAAAGAGTGTAACAGCTAGAAGGGCTTCTGCTATGAAACAGCAGCTCCTAGAAACGGCTGCATAAACAAGACAGAAAGAATGGTAATACCAACAGGCATGTTACTATGGAAGGATGAAATTCCACAGGCTCTCACACCCAGACAGAGAGCTCCGGGCAACTAAGAACTGCTGGGAGAATGAGAATTAGTCTCTCCCAGGGATGAGACTTGTTGGTTGTCCAATACAGAATGGTCAGCCTTGAAATATTATACACATGACCAATACAAACGGACTCATCAGATTGTGTATGTGTATTTGTGTATATGCATACATAGTATAAAACAACAATCAGTAAAGAAATAAGCTACCAGTTTAAGAGTAGGTGTGACATGGGAGGGGTTCAAAGAAAGGAACTGCGAGGGGCTGGAGGCGGGAAAGGGGTGAAGTGTAAAACAATTCCATCTCAATTAAAAACATACTTTAAGAAAGAAAAGAAAAAAGGCTCTTATAAGTGCAAATTGATCTGACCAACAAAAAGTCTCTAAGATAAGTAAATTCTGAAAAGAACTAAGTCTCTTGGATAAATAAAACTGAAGAATTAACATTCTTTGGAGGTAGTCTCAATTCAAACGTACTATAGACGTCTCTAGAGGCTTTGCTGGAGCCTTTGTGGAGGGGACTCTTGGGCTCAGTGGGGGAAACAGAACTTGTTCATCTATAGACTGTGATCTGGTAATCTATATGAGTTTACTCAAACTTTCCGCATGATTTTATTGTTGCTTTCCGCCAGTGATGTTCCTTGGAATGTATTTATTCCAGAAAAATAGATGACGACGTCAGGGTTGGTTTCATCTGGCCTCTGCACTTCATGAACAGTAATGGAGAGCTGAGAGCTGAGGAGAGTTAGGCAGGAGAGGCTGGGCCCTTCTGCACTGGGCTAATTTTAGTATGTCAGGAATGGACCCAACACAAAGCAAAGCTCAAGAGATTGTTAACATAAATGAGTGCATCGATTGTAAGCGATTAATGTGTGTTAACTTACTTGCTCTTTGAATTCTATAAGGAAAGCACTAGTATTACCCATATTTCTCCTGCCAGGAAGTCAGTTGCCCAAGGTTTCACAGTGTCAAGGCTTGATTTAATTTTTAGCTACTTGACACAAAAGTCCTATCAAATCACCATAGTAGGTGGCCCTCTGATGTACGTGGGAGAAACGGAAGTGCAAGTGTTAAGACATTTTTAAAACGTTAAAACTTTCTCTAACAAGAAGTAGTAAATAGGCACGAGTGTAAAATTTATGAATATTAATCCATAATTCAGCTTGAAAGAACTTTGAGGACGATAGAGGGTGTCAATCTATGGAAACAGATCAGCTGAGAATGAATGGGTTCTCAACTCTGCCTAATGGACCCATTCCAGGTAAAGCAGAGAAAGAAGGAAGCCCGATTCAGGTCAGTGCAAAAGGTCTCAGGCTGCCATTGTATCATAACAGCTACAGAAAGGACATTAGAATGCTCATTACAGGACTTTTCCGAGCCCCCACTTCTGGTGATGGCTTCATTAGAGTGTAGTACGGGTGTAGTAACTTTCTTGTGTGTGTTAATTGTGTTCATGTGGGTTTACCTCTCTGCTAAAGAAGATGCATAGATATTTGTGATAGATTTTAAATGCCTGATTTAAGTCCTGTAACAAACTGTTCGTAAACAAAATTAAAATGATAAAATCAATATAAAAATATTAGTCCTTTTAAAATTTTATTTTAAGTGCTATGATTCACATGTATCTACTAAAATAAAATTAATGGTACCTAAGTGGGCCTGGGACCTCTCTATATTAAAAAGCCAATCCGGTGACTAAGAATGTCCACTAAATTTGAGAATAGCCGGTCTAACAAATGAGAATTATATCCATTCAAGGTAAAATAATGGAAAGATTAAGAAACAACATTTAGATATTGTTGGAGGGAGGGAGGCATACTGTTAGGAGAGATTTCACATGGTGACAGTTGCTATAGGAACCGGTTACCAATTGCTCAAGATATCAGTTCCCAAGGAAGTCAGGAGTATAAAGCAAAACAAAAACAACAACAACAACAACAAAAACAAGGATCTGTGCACAGACACACAAAACCTAAGCACTATTTGATGTGAACACATACAAAAGATGGCACTGTCTCAAGAAGGCAGGTGTGGTGGTGTGCCTTCATGCTGGAATGAGGACACAGGAGTCAGGCTCCATTTAATAAAGAAAAACCTTAGTATTACCTATTTGGAGCTAGTCTGGGATTATTTGGTTTACATCCCCCTCCCCTCTTCTGACATGTTCCACTTCATCTGGCACCCAATGCAGGGCCAAATCCATGCTTACTGCAAATCCCCCTGCCTCCTCCCACTGCGCTCCCAGTTCACCACCCAGGAATATTTCTCACCCACCTGTGGCCCATTTATCTGCCACTGCTTAGGAACCTGACTTTCCCTGCCGCAGCCCGAGGTTGAGGGGACTTGAGACTGAGGGGAATCTTTGGGTATTCTTCTTCTTCTGGCTATTAAGTCTCTCCATGTATGGAATCATTTTAATTGTCCTTTAATTTTGTTGAAGCCTATTTATCAATATCTAAGTAGGTGACAGTGCACACAGAAGAAGCGAGGACACTGCATGAAACTAGTGCAGTAATGTTACCAACCCCAGAGAAGCTCAGTCCCTCCATCACCCAGCTGCAACCACGACACCTCCAGGCCAATAAAGATTATTACACCTACTCCAATTCACTGTAGTTGCCAAGGGCAGGTAAGTTATAAAATTTGAAAGTTATATGATGACTGACAAGATTACCCTCTAGGAATTTAATAAACATTTTGTTTATGCTATGAATGATATTCTGCAAGGTTTATGTGATTTTCCTTATACATCCATTTATTTAATTTTAGGAATTAGTTTTGTTTTTAATATTATATCTTTAAGAAAATGATTTGATAACAGAGCCAAGAATGAGGCACTTATAAAAATAATACAGTCTTTACAGACTAACAATGAACTGCTAGCTGAAAAATTAATACTATTTGAAAAGGATAACATTAATTTGACAGACAAAATTCAATACATGTTGAAGGGGGCTGAGAAATTATCTGAAATAATTCATACTGTTAAATTTAACAATAGGAATGTGTCGAAAAGTTATGATAGGTTAACAGTAAGTTATCTCTCCGGGAAGGCAATATGAATGCCATCCAAATCATATCCAAGGACGAGACATTATCTTTACTAGACAATTTCCATACTTTGGAATCATATGCACAGAATAAGGACCATGAGCTAAATGAATCAATGAGGGCACTAGAACAGCACACAGGACTAGAGATTCAGACTTTATAAAGTCAGTGGTAAAAAGATTTGAAATGACTGGGGAATGATTGGAACGGATGAGCAGGGAGCAAAGATACAAGAACAGGATTTAGCCTCGCTAGTATGGGTCAAAGTCAGGGATGACTTACCCAGAGTTTTAACTGCTTATCCAGTAATATCCTCTGAGAAGCCATCTGGTACAAAATACCCTGAGGTAGTCAAACCTATAGGTATGAGCGATCTAAAGGAAATTAAGCAAGCAATAGTCTCTTATGGCTTGCACTCACCATTTGATAGGGAAATGGTGAAAATGTGGACTTCAAGTAATAAGGCCACCTCACACAATTGGCTTCAATTAGTCTCAGTGGTCCTAGAAGATGGACCCCAGCTGCTCCAGAAATGCTATTGGTGAGAAGAGGCAAAAAAATTTTTAGAACAATAGGAAAAAAAGCAAAAGGATTTGAGACTTCCCAAGATCAAATTCTTGGCAAGGGCTATTACTCTGATCCTCAGGACCAGGCTCTCTATGATGAACACACCTTGTCCCTATGCAGTGCAACAGTTATAAATGCTTGAGCGGGATTTAGGAACCAGTTTCCTAAATCATAAACCAGAGTTAAACAGGACCACAGAAAACCCTTTAGTGACTTTGTTTTAGAGATTGACTAAGACTGTACGTGTAGGACTAACACTCCCAGAAGTTAGATGTGTACTTATTGGAACTCTGGCTTCTGAAAATGCCAACTTAGAATGCAAAAAGATACTTTGGCCTTTAAATGTCAGAATGGCAACAATAGATGAATGTATTCTGCATACAATAAATGTTGAGCCGTTTTACTATAGTGCTGAGGCTTGGATAGGCGAAGCAATTTCCAATGGTATGAGGAGAGACCAAAATGAAAATGTTTTAATTGTAGTCGAATAGACATCTGAGAAGGGATTGTAGACAAAGAATTCCTAGAAATAATGCCTCCTCTGGGAATGGAAAGAATAGGCAAACTCAACCTTCTGGAATATGTAGTAGATGTGGCAACAGCAAGCATTGGACCAATGAATATAGATCAACAAAAGACAAACAAGGCAACCTGATACTATTGGGAAACTCCTTGGAGGGTGATAATTCTAATTTTTATACTTGATATCTGTTCTTATTGTGTATAGTTTTGTATTGGGTTTGAAATTCTCTTATTTAGACAAAAGGGGGAGGTGATAGAGAACCTCCTTCAGCCAATGGCCTTTGAGAGGCTTAATCAGGTGGAGCGTGGCTTTGCATACCAAAAAGCCTCTTTCCCGCCCTCTCAGGCTCTCTCTTCTTGCTTGCCACACCTGGATGTTGGAGCCCATTTCTGTTTCCATGTTTCAATGTGTGAGTTTACCTTTTAATAAAGAAAAACCTTAGTATAACCTATTTGGAGCTAATGAGGGATTATTTGATTCATGTTTCTCCCATCTGCTTCAGGCATGGCATGGTGATCTTTAGAACAAACAAGATCTTTAGAACAAGGTGAAATTCCAAGTCTGTCTTTGTACATGGACACCTTACTCAACTTTGTTAAGTTGTAGATTCCTTTTCTATTAGAGGATTTGAGTGGACAATAGATGGAATAGGTATTTAGTTTATAATAGTTTCCTTGCCTGCCTCTAAGTCATATGTGTGTTAAAACCGTTCTAGAGAATGTGGACCCTCCAATCCTACACCACTTACAGCAGCCTTTTCTGAGGGGGAGGATGCATGTGCTTGCTAGTGTGGCAATATGCACTTGGGAGAGGTGTCTTAGTCACTGTTCTGTTGCTGTGAAGAGAACATGACCAAGACAACTCTTATAAAGAAAAGCATTTAATGGGGGGCTTGCTTACAGTTTCAGAGACTTAGTCCATTCTTGTGATGGCAGAGAGCATGGTAGCAGGAAGCATGGCAACAGGTAGGAGTAGTGCTGGAGAAGTTGTAAAACTACATCCTGATCCCTCAGTAGAAAGCCACACTGGGCCTGGCTCAAGTTTTTGAACCCCATAAGTCCACTTCCAGTGACACACTTCCTCCAACAAGGCCACAGCTCCTAATCCTTTCAAATCCTTTCCAAAGGTTCCACTCCCTGGTGACTAAGCATTTAAATACATGAGGCTATGAGGGTCATTCTTATTGAAATCAACAGAGAAGTATATGAGCAACACATACACTTGTGTGAGGGGGTCTACACCTGTGTGTGTACATGGGGGTGCTCTGTGCAGATGAAAGTGGGTGTGTGTATGTAGGAACCAAAAGGAGTAGACGTCAAGGTATCTTTCCACAAAAAAATCTCTATTTTGGAGACAGCATCTCTCTTACTGAACCCGAAGTTGATGATTAGGCTAGCCTACAAATCTAATTAGGCTAATTAGGCTAGGCTGGTCATCCAGTGAGCTTCAGGGATTTACCTATCTCTCTCCACACACCGCCTCCCTATTTGACACAGTGTTAAAGCTGTGGTGGTGCACGCCTTTAATCCCAGCACTCGGGAGGCAGAGGCAAGCAGATCTCTGTGAGTTTGAGACCAGCCTGGGCTACAGAACAAGTTCCCAGACAGGATCCAAAGCTACACAGAGAAACCCTATCTCGAAAAAACAAAAACAACAACAACAACAACAAAAGTATCATCCTACAAAAATGGCCTTTCTTCAACTTCTGCCAGAAATATTTCCTAGATTTTACCATCTCTTCTTGCTCTTATCTATCTACCTACTTATCTATCTATCTACCTACCTACCTTCCTACCTGTCATCTATCTATCCATCTATCTATCTATCTATCCATCTATCTATCTACCTGTCATCTACCTACCTACCTACCCATCTACCTACCTACCTACCTACCTACCTACCTACCTATCATCTATATACCTACCTACCTATGATCTATATACCTACCTACTTAACTACCTATCATCTATATAGCTACCTTCCTACCATCTATCTATCTACCTATTTACCTATCATCTATCTATCTATCTACCTACCTACCTACCTACCTACCTATCATCTACCTACCTACCTATCATCTACCTACCTACCTACCTATCATCTACCTACCTACCTACCTATCTATCACCTATCTGTCTGTCTGTGTATACGTGTATGTGTGAGATTCTATGTTTATCTCACCTTTTTAAAAAAAACAGTATCTGTTGTTACTTCAGAGGTTATCATTTTTAAATCTCTTATAGCTTTTATATGTTCACTATCCATACATTAGCACAAGGACATGTCACACTAAAACAAAATCAGGGATGACATTTCAAAGTGTGGCAGCATGGATACCGTCAGTTCCTTCAGCACAAAGTAGTTTTTACAACACTGAATGCTGTTCCCCAAAATATCCAGTTCCTGATTTTTGTCTAAATGAATCCAGGAGCAGCAGATACATCTGTTGCTATGTGACCTGGGAATTCCCAAGTATCGCCATTGAATAGCTGACATTTCGATTAGCTAATATGTTCTTAAGGAAATAAGTTCTTTTCTGGGTAGTTGTGAAAGGATCTGTGTGTTTGGCTCAGACCTTAGAGGAAGGACACTCTCAACAGGTGGATGTAAACACACACAGAGCCAGGGTCTTCCAAGCAGAGGATCTGGATCTGATTCTCTAGCAGATATAGCAGGGCAGGTCAGAGTATTGACCCCAGGGGTGGGGATGGGTCAGGAGGGCAGGGAGAAAATCTGCTGGTGTTCTCCTTCTCCTTTAAAGTCTGGAAAGAGCAGAAAATGGGCCGTTTTTAAACAAGCTTAGGAAAGGAGGTATTTTTAGAAAGATAACTTGCTACTTAAAATAATTCTGCCAGTGACATGTAAGTGTCACGTACAAAATCAAGTGGTGGAATAATCCACCCTGCTATCAGAGCCATCAGGAAATAGTTGGTAAGCATCCTTGGGAGTAAGGGAAGTAGCAGATGGACGCAGGGCTGGAGACAGAAGGTTAGAAGACAGCCCAGACTTGGGGAAACACGCTAACACTGCACCATTTTCTCACTCTCTGCTTCATGTTATTCTTTAATTTCTCCTACCTACTCTCCCTTCAACATCTGCGCTCAGAGGGCTTTGGGCCTCTTCCCAGCTTTGCACAGGAAAAAGACAAAGAGAATCCTGCGATTCAGTGGCATTTTCGTTCCAGCCAAGCAGATGCTATGGTTCAGCTCTCTGGCTCTCTGCGAAACTCTAAATCATCCATGCTCACAGGCAGTGGTGTCTCCGTCCCTCCCTTCCTTTCCTCCCCTCCCCTCTCACTCCTGTCCTCTCTTCCTTCCTCCTCACCTCCGTGGTATTTTCTCGTTTCTTCTCTGATTTTCTCCTACTCCCGCACTTGATTGAATTTCTCTTTTAACTCCTCTAATACTCCAGGGTTATCGCCCAACGACACCTTATCATTTTCTTAAAGAGAAAAAAAAATTAACTGGCCTTGGTAAGAGGCTGCACATACCTACATAAATGGTGCCTAGGCCCAGATGGAAATTAACTATTTTAAATCAAATTTTGTTTAATAAACAAACAGCAGTAACCAAGATGGTAGCCCCTATGTCTTCCGTATAGTGAACATCCGTACTCATCGCTCAAAAGATGCCGGAGCGCCGCTCTTCTACTCTCTGCTCAGATCTTTCCAATTAGAACTTGAAAGCCCATTTTCCTCCCCGAGAAATGCCAGATGCATTCTTCTTTAATGAGCTTAGGACCAAAAGTGCAATATGATCTCCAGCTTCAGGTGGAACATGGGTAACAGCTTAGAAAGAAAGGAGAATGGAGTCTGGAGGAGGATGTAGATCGAAGGATTACCTTAATTAAATGTAAAAGTAGGATCAGAGGGGTAGCAAGGCCTTAAAGGAACACCAGTTCTGTGGTCTAAGGGACAAAGCTTGACTGGCAGCTGTTCTCGTGTGGGGGTGGGAGGGGGATCCAGCATAAGTCTGAATATTTACGAGGCATTCAATGTAAACAAGGTGAGCATTGTAAACACCTCACAGAGTACGGGTAACCCACGACAAAAACTTATACTAACCACCAATCGCATCTTCAAGGTTTTTAGTTGAGCTGTGACGCTATTTTGTGCACTCTGTTGTTTCCAAGCATTTCATTGTATTTTTCAGAATCTTAACAATTCAGGCCATAGACAAATAAAAACTTAAGTCAGGCTCTATAATGCACAGTTTGTGTCACCATGAACTTATTAAAAGACGTTTTTAAAATCAGGGCTTGAAGATGCTGTCGTTTGAATCTAGTAATCTCCAATTTATTCAAATAAAGAGAAAGTATGAAACTGTAGAGATGGGTGTAGAAATCATGCAGTGTGATAAAAATAAATCAAAGATAAACCGCTACATGACAGGTAGAATAATAATATGAAACAATATGCAGGGGATATTAGCATTTACGTAACTGGGCAATGAAAACATATATGTATCTATTTACATAGTTATACAAAGGCAAATTTGAGAAGAATGTGTAAGATATTAATGAGTAATTAATTTCTAGTAATTAATTCTAGTAACTAATGGACAGGAGATGACTGGGCCCTTGTCCTCAGGGTCGAGGAGACATTTTACCATACCCAGTTTTGTTCTCTTAGATCCTTTCACTGTGTGAAATGTGTGTGTCTGTGTCTGTGACTTATGAAGAACTTTGAAGTTCTCTAAATAAATAAATAAATAAAATGTAGCATCCAAAAGACAGTTGCAAACTGATGAGCCTGTGGAGCGGCTCCCCAATCCTGACCTGTGTTTTATCCGCAAGCTTGGTTATCTTGTTTCTTGCTAATAACTCCAATTCCTAAGGTTTGATCCCTAGGTAAAAGGAGAGGTCAGGAAACTTCAGAACACACAACCCCCTGGTAATCTGCTTAGAGGCAGTTGGAACTGCTCAGTGATCCATGAATGTCAAGGCAAACCTCTCTCCTCAAGCCAAATCTCTTTATCTCAGGTAAACTTTAGGTCGACAAGAAATACCTGTGACCTTTGTCTTAAACTCCCGGTAGTTTCAGAAGCAGGCTTTCTTGTCTTTTTCTGATAACTTAAAGAATGAAGCAGTATTTCAAATCGCTTTCCCTGCGTGGAGCAGAGGCACTGGGAGGAAATGGCCCAGTGCTGTCTGCAGGGAGGTAAGAAACAGCCCTGAGTTCTCTGATTCCTGAGGAACTGCAGAGATTCCGCCTATTTCTGGGCTTCCAGACATTCCCGGCTCCCCTTCCCAGCAGTCATTTTAAAAGCCCATTTCTTATGTAACCTGATGCCTTCCTTTTCCCCAGGTGGCAAATGTCCTCTATCTAATATCTGGGAAGTGCTTATCACCGGAGTTATTGAATGTACGAGCTGACACAACAAACCGCCAATTTGTTATTTTGATGAAAATATTTTTGTATTTTCAGCAGATGGCTCAAAATGTTGCCTTTGTTATATAGGCTTTGTTTTGACAAAGACAAAAAATAAAGAGAGGGAGAGAGCGCTCTGGATCATTTTCCTATGAAACTTAATCTAAAACCAAACAATCTGGCACGTGACTCCTGATTCCACTCGGACGCCATTTCCCTGGCAACCTCCACCTTCTCCCAGCTGTGGAGGTCAACACAATAGACTTGTCACAGGTTTGAAGTCGGGTAACCACTTTTAATTTGGAGAAATTATTACCCGGGGAGAAAATAGGCTGGTCCTGTACTTCAAAGAAAAAAATTAGAAATCAAGACGCACACGGCCTCCTGAATTGTCCGACTCTCAGCGCTGCTGTGTGGCCTCACGAGCAGCTGTTCAAATAAGTGGTTGCCCAGAGGAAATGTATATTCAAATGGGTCTTGTCATTCGCCTCTCCTTGCTTCACACCTAAAAAGCCAGATGCAAGCTCTTCCCAGCGAACAAATAGAGGCCTTCTGGTGGCTCATTATGGTAATTACTGCCCGTTTATTACTGCCGTGTGAAAAGGCTTGTACCAGGCCAGCCCAGGGGCATTTACAAGGGTTTTATTTGTGTTCAGCTATTAAGAATCCTCGAGTTATCAGATCAACTACTGCTCTGGGGTTTTACAGCGAGCTGTTCCTAACTATCCATCCTTCATCGGCTACCTTTGTGATACATTTAAGCAGCAGTTAAGGACCTAACCTGCTGTGTGAGAAAGTTACTTTAAGGTTTCCAAAGAGTTTCCAAGTCCTCACCCGTGTGATAGCCACGTTCTACATTCTACCAGCGTATTTCCCTGCAAATCCTCCCCCCACTCCATCCCTCCCAGGCCTTCACCTTCCTTGTTCCTCCACAAGACTGCATGCCTACCTGATGGAAATGAATGTTGATACAACTGAGCCTCATAGGTTTGCAGAATTCAGGCTGGACTCCCAAGTTACTCAAGGTCTGAACCTCAGACAAGATAGGGGATACCTTTTCTTAACAGAAAAAAAAAAAATAGAAACGTTGTGTTTATTAAAACAAAGCGCACAAATACATTTTGCACCAGAAGTGAATTTTTTGTTGTTGTTTTTATTTTGGAGACAGGGTTTCTCTGTAGCTTTGGAGCCTGTGTAATGGGTTAGATAAAAATGGTGCAGTTCCCCGAGGGGCAGCCGCAGCCCATAGGGGCTGCTGGTCCCAGGTGGTGCACATCAGGCCATTGAGGGTGGTGTAGGGCAGCAGCGGGTGAGGGGACCATGAGGGTAGCCGATCCTACCACCTGAGGCCTCTGTGGATCCCAGGCAGGTGGAAGGCAGCCGGTCCCATGAGGAGCTGAGGTGGGTGACCCCAAGACAGCCCTTGCGGGTGAGAGACAAACAGATACATCATGCAGAGAAACTTTGGGTATAGAGTTTATTTAGTGGGTTATGGAGGGGAAATGGAGAGGGGTGAAGGGGGAAGAAGAGCGGCAGGGGGGAGGAGACGGGGGGGGGGAGGGGGGAGAGCAGAAGTTTCTTTTTCAGAAGAGAGAGAGAGGAGAGGGAAAAAGAGAGATTGCAGGCTGGAGGAGGTACGCTATTTACTTCCCTTGGCAGAAGGGGAGGGGTTGAGGGGTTGGGAGCGGGCAGGGCTTGTCTCTTAAAGGGACAGGGTACCCAGGTGACAGACCAGGCCAGCAGATCATAACATTCCCGTCTCTTTCTTATAATAAAAAGGCAGGAGGTTAGGCACAACATGTTAAAGGAATTCAGATGACGGATTCTCAAAACTGCTTCCTGCTTATTTGTGGGCATTGTCTTGCGCGCGGGGGGGGGGGGGGGGGGCACCTGAGAAAGCTGGGTGCTGGTCACATCCTGAGGTAGCTGGTCCCTTTATGGTGAGAGACAGATTCAGTGGGTTATAGAAGGGAAGGGGGAGAGGGGAGAGAGAAATAAAAAGAGAGGAAGAGGGAAAGAGGGGGGAAGAGGGGAGGGAGGGAGAGGAAGGGGGAGAGAAGAGGCAGCAGCTACCTCTTCTGAAGAGGGATGGGAGAGAGAGAGAGAGAGAGAGAGAGAGAGAGAGAGAGAGAGAGAGAGAAAGAGAGAGAGAGCAAGAGAGCAAGCCTGATCTGCTTGCCTCCTTGGAAGTGGGGGAAGTGAGCAGGGCTTGTCTCTTAAAGGGACAGGACAGACCATTACAGCCTGTCCTGGAACTAGCTCATATAGACCAGGCTGGCCTCAAACTCACAGAGATCTGCCTGCCTCTGCCTTCCAAGTGCTGGGATTAAAGGCGTGCATCACCACTACCTGGCTCAGAAGTGAATTTTTAAAAGCTGATAAATCTTTACTCATCATAAGACCTAAGAAAGAATAACATGACTTTTTAAAGTTGATTCCTCCGATGGCAGGATGGCTGAGGGGGTGAAAATTCTTGAAGGGCAAGCCTGCCAACCAGAGTTGGATGCCCAGAACCCACACAGAAAAAGGAAGGAGAGAACCACTCGCTTCCAAAGTTGTCCTTTAGCCTCCACTTATTTGTAAAACTTTGCTTGTCAGCGTCTGAGTCTGAGAGACAGTCCTCATACATGGTGTCCCCCTGTGCATCCCCCACCCCCACTTTCCTCACCCTCAAGTTCCTACCCCAATCCCCACTCTTTGCAATTATTCAGGGGGTTATGAAGGGGGAAGGGAGGAGGGGGGAGAGAAAGAGAGAGGAGAAGTGGAGAGGAGAGAGAGACAGAAGGGGGAAGCAGAGAAGTGGGGAGAGAGGCAGAAGCGAAGCTGCCTCTCCAAGAGGAAGATGGAAAAGAGAGCGAGCTCAGGCCAGAAGCTGAAGACCAGCCTGCCTCAGCGGATGGGGAGGGAGTCACACTCCCAGAAAGCCTCAGGAGATCTGGGATGTGGGCAGCAATGGATTTGAAGGAAGAGGGACTCTTGGCTGTGCAAGCCTCTTTACTGCGGTGGGAACTCTAGCAGAGCACGGGAGAGCCTTTGCTACAGAAGCCAGCACGTTGGTGTGGGGCAAAGCAATGGTGGTACCTGCTCTTGTCTGCCGGCCCTTCTCCGAGAGTCCACCTTCACCAGCTGCCCTCCTGCCTCCTGAGTGCTCTAGCCCTCCCCAAACTCGTCCTCCAGCAGTTAATATAATCACGCTATGGAAAAACAAACCTTTTTCTCTTAGAGGAGTTTGAAACCCTATTAAGATAATGACTTGAGCCTCACTTAAAAACCTGCCACATTCAACCTTCTAAATCCCCGCTCTTCCAGAGTGCTGCCCCGAGTCCGCGTGCATTGTCTCGGCAGTGCTAATGGTTTTCTGTGCTCTGTCTGCACACGTGACAGCCCGGTGTCATAGTGCTGCTGAAAAATGCGTTCTCGGTGCCCAGGAAGAGCCTGTACAAATATTCTCAATAAATAAATAACAGTTGTCATTTTCAGAATATGACAATCTCCAGCTGCCTGTGCTTAAAGTGAGCCACGCGTCACTTATCCTAATAGATGTGAATGCATGTGTTGTACATACCAGCGAGCCACCTAATTCTTATTCACTCCAGCCTCGGTCTCAGCTGTGGGCAAGTGCCTCTAACACGGTTCGGCTGGATCAAATCACAAGCTGAAAAATCTTGGTCAATTATAGAAGCCTGAAGCTAAGGAGAGAGGTGTCTCTTCAAACCTCCTTACAGAACTACACACACACACACACACACACACACACACACACACACACACACACTTCCCAGGCTCATTGATGAAGCCAGGCACCTCCCATCCGTGGAATTTCTGGGACTCTTTCTCCACTTTGTAATTGAATGTGACTCAGTTGTTCTGTGTCCCCAGAATACAAGAGGTGAGAAAGGCGTCTAATCCCGCTGACATCGCCTCTTGTCAGCGCCTCTTTATTTCTCTCTGTAAAGGCTCAACATGTTTTGATTTACAATCCACGCCAAGATAACTGCAGGTGCCCTCTCTAAAAGGCAAGGTTAACTCACCTGAGATGAGTTCTTTTATTGCAAACAAAAGCAATACATGAGCAGGAAATACAATTAATACAGGTGGTTCCCTGAACCTCAGCAGATGCCTGCAGTCCTGAAAGAGGAGAGAACTCTTCCCCATTGCCTGGGGGTCCCTTTCACGCTTTTTCAGCTAGGGATTTGAATTAGAATAGGTTGAAGGAAGGGGGAAAAGCCTCCTGTGCAGGACCCCGTATAAGGAGCTGTAAATTGTTTAAAGACTCAGGTTATTCAGGGGTAAAGAGTTGACCAAAACTGACCCTCACACTGGAATTCGGTGAACCGCCCGCCAATGGAAGCTTCCGCCTATACTGGATGCATTTTAGAGCTGTATTCATGACAAAAACCTTTTTTTTTTCTTTTAATGGATACAGTTAAGGCAAACTTAAAAACAAAAACACAAATCTTGTCATAGGATTCTCCTTGAGATACATAGTGCATATATTAGTTCAGGGCAAGTGTTTGATTCGGTCGGTGGAGGCAGTTAACCTCGCTTAAGAGTTCACTGAGCCCACGATTTCGTTCTTTTTGATCACAGCAAAAGTTAAGAAAGTAAAAGGCTTCTATCTTGAAGTGTAGGTGAATCTGTTGAGATTGTTTGCTGTTTGTGGTAAGAAATCACCAAAAAGAAAATCAAGAAAAATAAATGCTGCAGCCTTACCAAATGGCCACATTTCGTGAATGCTGTGTAAAGAAAATTAAGATGAGAAACCCTGAATCCCTGGAAAACAAAAGTATGGGGTGAGGGTTGTAGACTTTAGGACCCCATAAAGTTTTGTTTTGTTTTGTTTTTTTGCTATATTGACCTCCCCTCTGAGCACTTAAAGTGTTTTTCTTCACTACCTGGTTCGATCTGAGCAGACACGTTAGGCCAAGTGCCACTTTTCAGCCTTGGTCGGGTCCTGTCTGACACTGCGTCAGGGGCCCAGATGTGGGCGCCTGCCCCCCTGGTTCCCCTGGGATGTTTTCCCTTCCCTCCAGAGCACCCACACAAAACTGCCTCCCCACAGATGCTTTGGCCTAGCCACATTTCCTCGGTGCCGGTGGCAAATTCACCTGCTCTGGAAACGACGAGATGACAAGACTGCACGCTCAATTTCACCCGCTCCTCTTTTTAAGTAATTGCCTTAGATCTTGCCAAATTACATGCTAGTTTCTCAGGCACGCTAATTCAGAGTACAATGAAGGTGCTAAACCTTTATCAACGACTACAGAGCCCGATGGCTGGAAGCAGCGGCTTTGTTTCCAGAATTCTACTCCTTCATGACCCAATTGCAAGCGGCCGGAGAACCCTGCGCTGTTGGATCCAAGCGCCCATTATCACCACATCTCCTTCAATATTGTCCAAATGGGAGCTACTTCTCCCCATGCTCTGATTTTTATGTGACAAAGAGTGCTGCTTTGTGGAATGTCTTATGACTTACAGAAATAAGAGCAACAAAGGAGTTAAAGCATGCTCACCAGGTTTAGCAAATAAAAATTTGACATGCCTAGTTAAATCTAAATTTTAGATAAACAATGAATTATTTGTTAGTGTAAGTATGTCTCATGTAATATTTGAGACACGGTGATGCCAAAAACTGCTTTTTTTTAAAAAAAAAAATCTGAACCTCCAATTTAGTTGGGTTCCCTATATTTTATCTGGCAAGCCTGGAGCAGAGTGAGCCAACCCTGATCTCCACCACTATGCTTTTCTAAGAAACGTTTTATTGGGAAATTAAGGAAACAGCTATGTTTTGATTTTTTGTACTAGGAAAATATGAAAGGATTTGTTTAAATAATAGGTAAAACTAAGATATTATTGGCAAGAAACAGTAAGTTGAATGGGAGTTCCATGCCTTTTTACATTCTAGAAAAACATCAGGTTTTTTGTTTTGTTTTGTTTTTTGTTTTTTTTCCTGGGCATACGGATATGAAAACGCCATTGTTTTCTGCCTGAATTAGCATTTGTTATTTTTGCGCATGACCCCTAAAACACTTTCCATTACTCGAGTCATATGCAGTCACTCAAAACTGGTGAGGCTTTTGAGCACCAAATGGAGAAATGGGGTCTAATTAAAGCGAGCTCACTTCGAGGAAGAAAGGGCCTGCGCCTTAAACAGGACTGTCAGAGACAGTGTGTTAGTAATGAATAGCCTAGACAATTCCCTGAGTCCGAGAAAGCTACGCTAAAGACAATTTCTTCTCAGAGTCATAACTGTGAAATGCAAGAGTTCTCATATTTATTTCTGTGGTTCAATGGCATTAATGAAATGGTTACAAAGCAATGGAATGAGTTCTCGCAGAACCTCTTGTACTTACCTGTTATATTAGGAGCCAGTAGGAGATACGATGTAAATTATTAATATGTCAGTTTTCGGTATTCTAATGTTCAGCCTACATGAGAATTGCTTCTCACGTAGAATTAATACAGTGTTTCTTATTTTATAAATCACATTTTGTTATCCTTCACATTGATTTTAGTAATTTTACCTTTTTCTCCCTCACTCTTAAAATAGCATTTGAATTGATAAGAGAAGATTGGCTGGGCATATGACAGAAGGGACTTTTATTATCAAGCAGGAGTGGATCTGTGTTGAGCCACTGTTATTGTCATAATGTGCAGTCCACAAAGTAAAAGCTTATTTTTTTTTGTCTTTATGAGAGGTGAGACAATCTCAAGTGTTCCTGTATTGGTATTGTTTGCCTGGGGGCTTCACCCCAACACCTGGCATAAGACCCCTCCCTTGGGAAGCTGCCTTAGTCCAAACTCCACCTCTGAGAAAGCCCGCCAAATAGTGATCAGGGAGGGTCAAGAACGCCTGCCAAATGGTAACCTCTCCCCAGGGAAGATGGAGACTACTCCCACAGGCTACTGGAACTGACCGCCAGAGAATGAACTCTTGGTCTCCGTGTTTCACGTGTGTTCCCCTTTTCTCTCTTTCCCTCTCCATGTTTTCCTGGGGCCTCCTGGGAGTATTGTATTAAACATGGGCATCTTCAATTCGGTCTGATTGGAATTATTTGTGTCGGCAGAGAGGTTCGTCTAAGACAAAATACCTAACAGGTACTCTAAGAGAAAGTATGTATATTAACATACAATCCACTTTAGTAAACATGACAAAGTTTAAGTCCCAAGTCTACTAACTAAATTTTTTCTTAACATTCATGTTATTCACTTGCCTTAAATGGCTTGTGTTATTTATTAAATATTTGTTGAATATCTGTGGGAAGAAGCCAAACTTACTGTGCAAATTTCCAATATCGTTCATCGTCATCATTTATGCCCTGGAGATGCTGAGCATGCATGGGCAGCCTGTGTGTGGCGGTTCTCCAGTGGTTCCTTTCCTGGGCAGTCTGTCATTGTCACACCCAAGGTCCCACAGTCTTCCTCTACGCTGTCTATCCAGCATTTTGGGGACCTTCCTCTTCACCTTGTCCCATGTACTCCTGCAAGCAGTGCTATCTTTGGGTATCTGCCGTCATCCATTCTGAAGTATACTGTCCA
Organism: Microtus pennsylvanicus; assembly: GCF_037038515.1. NCBI lineage: Eukaryota > Metazoa > Chordata > Mammalia > Rodentia > Cricetidae > Microtus > Microtus pennsylvanicus. Next base: position 4,213,543 of record NC_134597.1, on the reverse strand, counting down.
GCACCCTGGTACTATCAATATTAATAAAATGACAGTTAAGTTTCTTTAGAAGATTTCAGAATGACTACTTTTCTGGTAGAAAAAAAGAAAATCTTAGTTGGTCCCAAGACAATGTTTTTTTAAAAAAAAATCAAAATCAAAATAAATGAATCTAAGACATACTGTGAGAACAGATCTACTATTGGGCAATGTGCCAACCAGGAGCAGGCTGCACACTTGGGCCTTACTGAGGCTGTGCAGTCAAAGCTGCTCTTGCCACAGTGGGCAGTGAGGGAGAACTACTCTCTGCGAGGAAGAAAGGAGAGAACAAATAAAGAAAAGAAAGCTCAAGGATGACAATGGGAAGAGGGGTTGATCGTGAATCAGAAGGGGCAACGGGCAGATCCAAAAAAACAAAATGAACAAATGCCTCACAATGAGACTGGACAATGCAAATTATCGCTTTTCCATGTCAGAAATTAGTGCCCAGAGTGTGAAAGGCGCAGTGGAAAAAATCCCCAGGGTGAGATACGCTTGAGAAATGTATGTGCCTCCACCTTGGAGATTGCTATGGGAAACCAAGCAGTACATATTAAATATATCATGATTAAAATGGATTTCCCCACACTTCTTTTGACCATGGGATGGATTTATTTATTTGTTTATTTAGTTACTATTTATAGGTCCTTTGGAAACATTCTTCTGCAGCAAGCTTTCTTTTGGGCCACCAGCAACTCCCAAATCATGACACAGAAACTTATTGTTAATTATGAGTGCTCGGTCTTACGTTATTCTCATTTCTAGCTAGTTCGTATAACTTAGTTTTACTTGTTTCTCTTCATATGTAATTTGCCTCGGGGCTTTTCCTCTTTCTGTTGCTCTGTATGTCCTACTCCGTGTCTGGCTAGCTAGTGGCTGCCTGGCTGCCTGGCCCCAAAAGTCTCCCTCTCTTTCTCCCTCATTCTTTCCTTTCTCTCCTCTCTCAAGCCTACATTTTTCCTCCTTCTTATTCTCTCCGCCTGCCCGTCATGCCTACCTCTTTACTGCCTAGCCATTGGCCATTCAGCTTTTTGTTAGACCAATCAGGTGCCGTATGCAGGCAAGGTAACACACATCTTTACATCATCAAACAAATGCAGCCTAAACAAATGTCACACATCCTTACACAGTTCAAGTAATATTCCACAACATTCCTTATCATATGTGGAGATGGAGAAATGAACTCTAGTGTTCCATCACTTGAAACCCTGGGTCTGGAACAAGGAATACCTTAATGGCACCAAAAGGCCTTACTTTTCTTGTCTTATGATGTCCTTGGTAATGGGCAGAGTAACAAAGGTGTTATACGTAGGAGCTTAGAGTTGGGACTTCTTGGTTTCAAATTCCAGGTCTTCTATCAGCCTAGACAAGGTCCTTGACTTTTTTATGCCAGCATTTCCTCCTCTGTTAAAGGAGGGGGAATAGTGATAGCATGACCAGTTTTCTATATTAAAGGGAATATTCCCAACAACACTTTAGTGAGATATTCTCCGTAAAATACATAACCAATGCCCAGCACTTGTGAAAAACAAATTTTAATTAAGGTGTTTTTTAATTTTTTTTAAATCTCGTCTGTGAATTTTCCTAGTTGAGTTTCTGTCTGGCTATTCAAATATTTTGGAGCGGGGGGGGGGGGGGGGAACAAAGATGAAATGAATGCCCAGTTTCCAAAGACGACAATCCAGTGCGTCCATCTGTGGTGGAATGTGTGTAAGTGTGATCCCGCCAGCCCCATGCTGACTGAGAGGACTGGGTGAGATTACGCGTGCAAAGGGCTTAGTGGCTTGATAGGCAGCAGGTATTACTATTTAATTGTGGTAGGGACGGACTGACAGGTAATACTAGTGTGAGCTGGGTTCCTTATCCCCCTCAAGTTGCCCCTTTCAACCGTTTTCAATACCTGCTTTGCTGAGACCCAAACAGGCTCTAGAGGTGTTGTATCTGTGCGCTCAGCCAGAAAAGTCCCTGCCACAGGCAGCTGGCATTGTGAAGGAAAGGAGAGCTCCGAGAGAGGTGCTGAGCCTCAGGATGCAGGCGAGAGGCAAGCTTGCACCACACGATAGATGTGTTTATAACTACAGATTGACGTGACGATGAGGGGAGACTGCAGAGACGTCCTGAGGACCCTCCACCACAGTCTATCCTCACATATGTCTTAGTTTTTGGTTTTTGGGTTTGTCTTTTATTTTTGTTTGTTTGGGTTTTTTGTTGGTTTCGAAGATTTTTTTCCCCTATTATTTACATTGTTTGAGGACCAACCAAGATTTTCTTTTTCCCTCTAAATAAATAATCCGAGAAAGTGTCCCTCGTTTGCTGTTTCTTAAGTAACTGTGGTTTGGTAAGAAAAGCAGGACATCAGGACTGGATGGAGAGGACAGAGTTCAAGGCTGTTGGTCACTTTTTGGTTTCATCTCCACAATCAAGGTGCGAAACCGAAGGCTGCTCTGCCTGACCCCAACTTCCGGGCTGTCCTTTGTTACTGCTGATGTTATTGAAAGAGTTTGTATGACTACAAATATTACTTTTTTATTGACTATCTTTCAACTTCTCCATGCACCCCAGAGGTAGACAGGAATAGAAGAGCAGTTTCTGAAGGGTTTGGATTCCGGAATGTAGATTTTATAGATAGTGAATGTATCTCCTCCGGATGCAGTGTGCTTCCCTTTCCTCTTTGTAACTCTGCTGGTCGTGAGGAAAGAATTTAGGGAGTAACTCTCCATCCTCATCAGCTCTCTGCCCTCATTCCTAACTAGTGGAAATGCCTGTCCTGAAGAAAGGAGCAAACGCTGAAGCACACCCCCTTTGGGGAGCCGTAAACAAGCTGCTGGTGGTTACGGGGTAACATGAACAAATTGCTTCTGCTGGAAAATTCATAATTAATATGAAAGTCAGAGCTGTATTTTAAATGTGTGGTGATGACTGGATCCACTACATTAGAAATGATTTCAAGATGCCACCATAATGACTTGTTTAAAAAAAAAATAAAGAAAAGGATACTTTGGAATTTCATCATGCTAGCTAGGGAAGCTTAATTCAATAATGATATGACTGAGTATTATACCATATTCTTGCCTTATTCTCTAGTCCTTAGTTTAAATACATCAAGATTTAAAAGACCAACCCTAATATATTTGGGTATGGCTCTAGTTCCTATTGTTATTAAAGAATTAAATCCTTCGTATTTCAAAAAATTGAACTTAGTGGATTTCTACTTGGTAAAAATTATTATAACAAATACCTTTTTATCTACACAATGAGTTAGTTTTAGCAAGTGATAAACAAAATGTTATTGAAATTGGGAGGCTAGGTGATAATTCTGCTCATGAGGTACATCACCAAGGAGACTAACTGTACTATCTACCTAGCATAGTTACCTACATCAGCAAGGAGACTAGCTGTACTATCTACCTAGCATTAGTTAGCTGTACTATCTACCTAGCATTAGTTAGCTGAACTATCTACCTACATTAGTTAGCTGTACTATCTACCTACATTAGTTAGCTGAACTATCTACCTACATTAGTTAGCTGTACTATCTCCCTTGCATTAGTTAGCAGCATTTTGCCGACTGTATTTAGAAACAGACCCTATCCCTAAGTGCTTTCATTGGACAAAGCCTGTTTTTAATGCTGCCCCTAGGACTGTGATAACACAGATCCCCGGAGGCAGCTGCTCTCACAACACTTTCTCACACATCCTTGTTCTTCACTGGGGATCTTCTCTATTCCCTTTGCCTGAAGTTCTTCTAGAAATTTCATTAAAAAAAAACACTTTTTAAACAAATTATTATGCATGCAGTCTTTTGTGTGCACACGAGAAAAAGGTCACCAAATCTCATTACAGATGGTTGTGAACCACCATATAGGTGCTGAGAATTGAACCCAGGACCTCTAGTAGAACAGCCAATACTCTTAACCCCTGAGCCATCTCTACAGCCCCTAGAAATCTTTTTAGAAAATAGGTCCTTTAAGCTTTTTAGCAGTATGCTGAGTTTGTCTTAGAAGATGTTTCAGTGGATATACAAGTCAAGGTTGACAGTAACTTTCTTTTAGCATTTGAAGATCTCTCTCTCTCTCTCTCTCTCTCTCTCTCTCTCTCTCTCTCTCTCTCTTTCTCTGAAGGCGTAAGTCACAAAACAATCCCACACCAATTTGGAATTATGATTAATAAAAGGGTTATTTATTTAAAGGGAAAAAACTTACAGATCACTGTCCTAGACAACAGCCCTCTGCACAACCAGGAAGAGTCTGGTAGCCAGAAGCAGAATTCAAAGCAAGAGAGAGAGAGCACACGGCTATCGCTATTTTTTCAAGCCAAAGAGACCATGCCCAAGTAGGTTGGTATCTTAAAGGCTATTGGCTGAAGGAGAGGAAGGAGCTCCCGCAGCATTTCTCTCTCTCTCTCTCTCTCTCTCTCTCTCTCTCTCTCTCTCTCTCTCTCTCTCTCTCTCTCTCTCGTGTGTTTTGCTTTCTCCTCTTTTCATAACATCTTTCATAACCAAATCATAGATTTGGCGATCTAAATCCTTACTATTAATCTAGTGTTGTGGAATGTTAGTAGAAGATGTATTGCATTTGTTTATACTGTGGAATATTTGTTTAATGATGCAGAGATGTGTTGCATTGTCCTATGTTGCATTTGTTTAACTCTGTGAAGCTGTGTTACTTTGCCTGCCTAGAACACCTGATTGGTCTAATAAAGAACTGAATGGCCAATAGCTAGGAAAAACAGAGGGGTAGGCAGGGCTGCCTGTCATAGAAAGAAAAAGAGAGAGAATCAATAAAGGAAGAAAAGGAGGAGAGGAGGACTTCAGGGGCCAGCCACCCAGCTACACAGCAAGCTACAGAGTAAGAAGTAAAGAAAGGTGGAAAGGTATACAGACTAGAGACAGATAAAAGTCCAGAGACAAAAGGTAGTCAGGATAGTTTAAGTTAATAAAAGCTGACTAGAAACAAGGCAAGCTAAGGCCAGGCATTCATAAGCAGAATAAAACTTTGTGTGATTTATTTGAGAACTAGGTGATGGACCCCCAAAGTATAAAGACAATGAGTTTTAAAAAAACCTATAATTCAGTTAGCACTTTATTTTTTCTTTATCTTGCTTGAGTTTCTTGTATTTGTTATGAATATAAGACTTTGTTCCCATTGTTTCTGTAAAGCATCTCCTCCAGTAGAATGGTGAGAAGCACTTTCCAGCTAGTCTATCATCCCCACCCCAGAAACTTGATTAGACTCTGATTAGGACTCCCCTCTCTTCCTTCTTTACTCTGTCTAATCACAACCTCAGTCCATTAAGTCTCTAAGGTTCTTTCCTTTTTTCCCTTTATTTTGCCTGGTCTTTGTTACAGTCTTTAATGTTTAATGGGATTCTGTTTATTGTGCTTATTATTGTTGGATACATATATGTGTGTGCACATGTGTGTATGTGTATGTACAAATATATAAACCCAACCTGTAAGTCCAATTGTGTGTGTCATGGAGGAGTTTTAAGATAAGATTTCTCTGTCCTTGGCTACCCTGGAGCTCACTTTGTAGACCAGGTTGGCCCCAAACTCAGAGATCCACCTGCCTCTGCCTTCCCAGTGTTGGGATTAAGGGTGTGTGACATGCTGTTTCTTTGTGTATGGTTTCATGGCTGATCATTCTACATTGGACAACAGTAAAGGGACTTGTCACTGGGAGAGGCTAGTTCTCTCTCTCAGCAGTCATTAGCTGCATGTGCTTCTTTGTGTAGAGGTGGGACTTGGGAGTGCTCCTCCTTCCACATTGATATGTTCATTGACACTACCATTGTTCCATTGTTTCTTTGTACGACCTTTCTAGGAGAGATTGTTTCCCAAGCAGCTTTCCTGGTATAGTGTTTCTCCCCATCTTTCTGCCCTTTTCCCTCCAGGTTCCCTGAGCCATAGCTGTATCCATTGGTGCTGGGTTCCCCATTTTCTATTGATGTCTGCATTGTGTCCAGCTGCAGTTTTCTGTGAGGGTCTCCATCTGCTGTAAAGAGAGGCTTCTTTGATGAAGGGTGGTAGCTACGCTTATCTGAGGATACAGGAATAAGATTTAGAATATAGTAAGGAATTACGTTGCTCTAGCAAAGTGGGAGTGGTAGATTCCTGGGCCTCACTAGCCTGGAGAAGCTGGCTAATTTCCAGTACCAGACATGAATTCCCTCCTGCTGAGTGGGTCTTAAGTCCCATTAGACAGCTGTTTGGTGCCACTGACATGTGAGTGCCAGTTATTGTACAATTGCCGTTGCCATGGTGTTGGATGTAGGTGAGACAGACTCATCACTTTCCTCCCTCAGCCCTGAAGCCTCTGGTACCTGGAGGCTAGACTGAAGGAAAGAGGCTTTCAGGTCAGGTCTTGCTCAAATTGTCTGAATCTTGTGTGTTAAGTGTGAAGTATCTTCAGCAATAGGGGCCTACCCTCAACCCCTGAAAGAAAATCAAGGGCTACAAGATCTACATTTTTGGGGCCAGGCAGATCTCTGTGAGTTTGAAGTTAGCCTGGTCTACAGAATGAGTTCAAGACAAAAAAAAAATCATGTCTTGAAAATAAAAAACAAAACAACAGAAGAAAGAAAGAAAGATAGAAGAAGGAAAGACTTTAAGAGCCAGAGAGGATAGAGGATATTAAGAAAACAACGCCTTCTCAGTCAACATGAGCAAAGCTCATATGAACTCACAGAGACTAAGACAACACGCTCAGGGCCAGCATGGGCCTGCACCAGGTTCTCAGCATATGGTTTATGGCTTCTAGTTTAGTGTTTGAATGTGATCCCGAGTGCGCAAGCTGAGTGGGTCTCTGATTCGCGTGCCTTGTCTTGTGCTCTTTTTGTTCTGTTGGTTCGTCCTATCCTACTCCAAGATATAAGTTTTTGCTTTATCTTATTATATTTTATTTTGTTATATGATTTTTTTTTGGTTTTTCGAGGCAGGGTTTCTATGTGGTTTTGGAGCCTGTCTTGGAACTAGCTCTTGTAGACCAGGCTGGTCTCGAACTCACAGGGATCCGCCTGCCTCTGCCTCCCAAGTGCTGGGATTAAAGGCGTGCGCCACCACCGCCAGGCTTGTTATATGATTTTTAAAAAAGAAACGAATGAATGAACTGATGAATGAAAACCGAGTCACTAGGGTAAAGGTTAACAACGGAGCTGTCATTTCTACCAACTGGGAGAGGGAAAATCCGTTTTCTCTAATTCTCCAATGGAGTGAGTGCCACAGGGCAGGCCTCAGGTTCAGGAGTAGTGGACCAATGAACTCCACAGTTTCTGTGTGTGTGTGTGTGTGTGTGTGTGTGTGTGTGTGTGTACGTACATGTGTATGTGTGTGTACATACTTAAATGTATTGCGTGTAATTTTAGGTAAACATAAAATATGATTGCCTGAGGTGCTGTCAAGCAGATTTGGCTTCATTTGTACCGCTTTCCTCCTTTTCCTCCATTATTCCTTCCTCTGAAGTTGGAGCCCCACCCCGTTCTTCCATCTCCCACTTCATAGCATCTGGATCCTGCTTATGACGCACTCAGGCCTCCCCTGTAAGTGGCCCTCTTATACTTTACTGGTTACTGTATGCTTGCAAACTCACATCTGAAGATTTGGAGCTGGAAATTGTAGATAGGACAGAACATGGGGAATTTGGTTTTCTGGGTGTGGGTTGCCTCACTCAATACAATCTTTTCTAGGTTCATCCATTTACCTGCAAATTCCAATATTTCATTTTTTCTTTACAGCTAAATAGTATTCCATTAAGCATATGTAAGGTATATTCATTATCCATTCGTCTGTTGAAGGATAATTAAGTCATTTCCATTTCATGGCTGTTATGACTAGGGAGTTACACACATTGCTAAGCAATTGTCCATAGTATAGCATGTCCAGTGTGTTGGTGACAGGCCAAGAAGTGGTATATGTGGATCATATGGTAGATTCATTTTTAATTTTTTGAGAATTTTTCATACTAATTTCCAGAGTTACTACAACAACTTGTATTCCCCCAGCCAACATTATCCTAAATGAAGAAAAACTCAAAACATCTCATTAAAATCAGGAAGGAGCCAGGGCTGCCCACTCTCTCCACTTCTTTTTAAAATAGCACTAGAAGCACAACTATTAAATGGCTTGTACTTGGTTCTTGATGGGAAGGCTGAAGAAATCTTTGTTTTGTTTTGTTTTTCGAGACAGGGTTTCTCTGTGGCTTTTTTGGTTCCTGACCTGGAACTAGCTCTGTCGACCAGGCTGGTCTCGAACTCACAGAGATCCGCCTGCCCCTGCCTCTGCCTCCCGAGTGCTGGGATTGAAGGCGTGCGCCACCACCGCCCGGCTAAGGTCGAAGAAATCTTAAGTGGGTTTGAGATGGGCTTCAAATAATGAAATGGTCTTGAAAATTCTTCACTAAGAATTTAATTTCAACTGGCTCTGTGTGAGCAGTGCTCAGAGGTGGTGGATAGAATGTAAGATGAAAAGATACCCATTTAAGAAAAGAGCATGCACAGAAATTAACCATAATAGCCAGGCAGTACACTCTAGTGCACCAAGTATCAATGGCAAGCACAGAAGTGGTGTTAGAATGGAAGGAGAACCGCGAGATGAACCCACGGTGCATGGTATGGGCTCCCTATGGGAAGACTCGCAGACTGAATCATATGGATGTTATGATATCAAAGCTGAACACACAGCAAAGAAGGATGAGATAATACTATAAAGGCATTGTATAATGACAAATGACATAATTCACAGGGAAGTACAATAGTTATGGACAGTCATACACCAGATAACATAGCATGAAAATTCCTAAGGGATCACTGTGGGTGTGGCTCAGTAGGTAAAGTGCTCACTGGCCAAGCATGATGGCCCCAGTTCAGACTGGCAACGCGTCTGTGAAAGCTGGCTTGGTGGTGTGTACTTGAAACCCCAACTGGTGGGGATAAGCAGAGATATGCAGGTTCTGGGGGCCTGATGTCTAGCCAATCTAGCAAGTTCCAAGTTCAGTGAGAGACTCTTGTCTCCAAAACTAAGGTGACAAATAAGAAAGGAATCCATGCGGTGTCAACATCTGGCCTGCACACGCACACACATGCACGCACACACAATGCACGTGTGCGCGCGCACACACACAGAGCTAAGGGAAAGCCTTAACATATTGGGATTGCTGATGTAGCTCAGGAGTTGAGAGTTTATCTTCTGTGAAGTCCCTAGGTTCAGTGACTACCACTGCACATTGTCCCTGCAGTAAGCTATCTTAAAATGTGGAGAGAGATGATGCCCTATGCAGGGCAATGAGGGCCCAAGGGAAGCATGGACACTCTTACTGCATGCTATATTGTATGTTTAAATCTTTAAATCCTATTTGTACCACTTTGAACAAAAATTGCAAAGTATATATTTAGACCACAAATTTAAACACAGTAATGTCATGTGAATAAACAACAGATGTTTCTGTAAATTTCGGAATATGATATGAACAATGTGTCTGAGTATATATTATTGACAGTAACTTGCTCTGTTGTCTCTAACCTGGTCAATGAATCCAACAAGAGGAGGACACTCTCTTTTCAGTAAAGGCTATGTGAAAATCTGTTGAAAAGTTGCTAGGTTTTCTTCCTTTTTTGTGTGTGAGCTTGAGTTGATAATCTCATCCTTTCTAGGCAAGCATTTAATCACTGAGTTACATCCCTAATCCTTTTTATTTTGCTTTAATTTCATTTCTATGAATAAGAAGCAGCCTGTGACTCACACTTTTATTTTAACGAACATCACTAAATAGATCTAGGGCTATTTAAGTTTATAACAACTTTCACTTTAGTAAAACTAGCCCGGAGTGAATAAGCATGACCATTGCTCAAGCTTTAGACTATGAAACTTCAAGACACAGGTAGAAAGTAATATATGTATATGTGTATATGGTCCACATAATGTATAACAAATATAACATACATAAGATGAAACTATAACATACATGAAATATATATATTATATATATACCACATATTTCTAATCACCTACAGTGAGCTCAAAGATGAACTCAAGAAGTTCATTGCTGGAAGCTTGTAGGGCCCCTCTGTAAAACTGAACCAGAAAAATTCACTGTTTCCTACACTCTTCATCCTTCTGCTCTCTTCAAATCACAGAATCCACTTACTAAAATTGGTACCTCACAGTGCACTGACCTTTAGACTATAATGGCTTCCAGGGGCCATCACTGCTTACAGGACAAACATCTTCCAATCTTTCAACCTACAAGAAAAGGTTACCAAGTTTTAAGGTGTGAATTCTCCCTCTGCAGTGGAAAATTCACGTTTCCACCCACTTTGGGGCCTTTTAGTATGTGACATGATATTCTTGAAAATCAAATTTATATCTTAGTAGAAAGGGGGATGTTTAAAAATGTTTACTATCCCAGGATCATGGCTTATCAGTAGTCATGGCCTGCTTTTGAACCATTGTCAAGGGAGAGAGGATTGGTTTTTGTTTGATTTAAAAATACACATCAAAACTTACAATAATTGTCTAAGGATTGCAATTACCTTTGATCTTTCTATTTCTGCATTTTCCAATATTCAAATCAATGAATGCATTAATTATACTTAACAGTTCAAGTCAGACTTGGTTTCACAATTGGAAAACGTAAGTGAACAGGACAATGTAGACACTTGTCCTGCCAACATCTTCTGTGGAGTCTGAGTAAGGTCACCCTTTTCAAGTACATTGAAAACCTCCCAACAGCAGCAGCACCCAAAATAAGTCCAGGTGAAACAGCAGCTCCATTCCACAAAGACCTCAAGAACTGATGAGCCTTGCCCTGCCTGATTCTTCTAGAGAAGACAGCATGTCTAGATCACTTTTGTCAGCAGAGGTTGACATGCCCATTCCAGCAGCATCAGGAAAGAAAAGAAACTAAGTCATGTATTATTCTTTTTCTTTTCTCTTCTCTTCTCTTCTCTTCTCTTCTCTTCTCTTCTCTTCTCTTCTCTTCTCTTCTCTTCTCTTCTCTTCTCTTCTCCTCTCCTCTCTTCCCTTCCCTTCCCTTCCCTTCCCTTCCCTTCCCTTCCCTTCCCTTCCCTTCTCTTCTCTTCTTTTCTCTCTCCCTCCCTTTCTCTCTCTCTCTTCCCCTCCCTCCCTCTCCCCTCTCTTTCTTTTTTTCTTCATTTTCTTTTTTGAGACAAAGTCGGTGGCTGGCTGACCAGCTGGCAGGGAGTGGTGATGACCCTGAAATTCCCAGTTTCATGTGGTGCTGGTAATGGAAATCAAGCCTTGTGTATGCTGGTTGAGCACTGTTGACCTAAATCCCAGCTCTCTTCTGATTAGTATTTCAATGTTAAATATGCCAGTTTCACTTCCTTCTGAATGCCCAGGACAGTCTCATGACCAAGCATCCTCTATCAAGGAATGCTGGGGAAAGGAATGTGTTTGGATGACCCAACCAGCTGAAAACTGGCCTTACTTCCTGCTTCTTCATCTCATTGCTCCTGCCATAGACGCACATTCTCTAATCACTAACAGAAGATCCATTTTGAAATCTTTGTTCTCTCTTCATTTGTAAAGTCACAGGTAAAAATAGGTTTTAAGACAAAATCTTAACGATAATGAAGACATTTGTAGAATCATTTGAACCACCACGGTTGACTCAAAATGAAATAAAAAACAGTAGATAATGTCTGAACTCATCATCACTGGCAACAACTTTTCTTTAGTCAAGAAAAGAATTGACCCTGATATGTAATTTTACCAAATTCTCTGGTTTTAAAATCATCTCTTTTTATACCAAGTGTCACAGAAAATAGAGAGCAGTCAGTCTGCACTCATGGGAACTATGACAGAGCCTAAGGAAGAACAGGCAGGATGGGACCAGAGCCAAAGGCAGTCACAAATCTACCTAGTGCTTATGAAATGTTAGGGGTAAAATGTGGATTTTAGCTGGCTTTATACTGAATTCTTAAGTTTACCTGGGTGGATTTCTGTTTATTTATAAAAATTCAGGGGCTGACATACTAGACTTTGGTTTTAAATGTCTCCTGTTGCATTTTCTCTCTCTGATCTTTTGTAAAATATGCCTGTTCAGCTGGCAGTGGTGATGCAGGACTTTAATCCCAGCACTCGAGAAGCAGATGCAGACAAATATATGAGTTCGAGGCCAGCCTGGTCCAGAACACAGCTATGTAGAGAAACTCTGTCTTGAAAAACACAAACAAACAAACAAACAAACAAAAGATGCATCTGTTCTTTTAGGGCTCATATGTATTATTTTACAGGTGTGTAATACATTGTAGTATAATGAGCAGATTTAGCCTCTTTTCTAAGATCGCAAACCATTTCTGTGGCCTCTCTGGTACTGTGATTAATAGGTAGCAAGCATTTCAGTTTGTCATTAAGAAATTCAATGTAATTTTAGTTGTAGTGTTTCCTGTTGAATTAATCTGTTTAGTCAAATATTTCTTATGGTATTTATCATCTTTCTTTCCTTTTGAAATATTTATATATTTGTATGTTCTTTATTGCCATTGGTGTATTTGCTCGGGAATTTCTTCATCTCACTGAGAAACAATTTCATTGTGTATTCAATTCTCTGACTCCTGATTGTTCATTATATTTAAAAGGCTGGTCTGTTCTGCTTTCATAAATGTTACTGAAAAACCATCTCCCGGTATAAATGTTTTTTAAGTACATGATCCTAGGCTGGTTTTTATGTTTCATGTTCTTTTGGGATTCTTTTGTGTTTTGAAGGTTATCTGCACCGTGTCTAGGTATGAGTAGAATTTTATTATTCATCTGGGGATTTCATAGAATTGTATGAAGAGGGTGCCCTTGCAGGTTGTGTTCAGCCCTCTATGAAAGTGAAGGCGTATTCGATAGGTACACTAAAATAACCAGATCAGCTCAAAACAACAGATAAAATTTAATAATTGAAAACGGGAAAACTCACGCGACCAGAGTAAAAGTTCCGATGTCCAAACGGGTCAGGCAAACACCGCGCAGAGAGCCTGCGCACCTATCTCCCCTGTTTATCTACCTGGCTCCGGGTGGCTACACCCAAGCCAGATGTGATTGGCTGAGCTTCCTCATCACCTCTAGATCTGCGAGGTCAAGTCATCACAGATCTAAAATATCTCAAACAATGTGCATCTGTCTAGAGCATCAAACCGGTACTCTAAAACAAGAGTGTGATGCCTGCTTACATAGCATTCACACTGTGCTGAGTGCGGGTTGCACAATCCCTAATATGAAAACCCAAGTGCTCAAAATTCTAACACTTTTTAAGAACTGAAACCGAAGCAACTTTGGGTTTTTAAAGGACTTATTTTTTTTTTTTTTGTCATGGATGCTCAGGAGGAGACGTATACAGCTACTACAAAAGGAAAAGAAACAGGAAAAGAAAGAAAACTCTACATTTAAAGCTCATCCAGTTCCAAGCACATGGATTAGGGATATCCAGTTGTTAGTGACCAAACATGACTTAAATCATTTATCATGCACTTCATTTTATGTGAGGGAATCAAGCATCCTCAGATGGTGTCTCTCAGGGGTCCTGGACACCATCCCCCACTATCAACTCCCAAAGATGACTGCACTTCTAAGGAACTCTCTGGAAGCTGTGAGACATTTTGTATTGTAAAACTAACAATGATGAAATTTGAGATCTTCCTGTGTATGTCTTGTTTTTCTTCCAGATTTCTCCCAAGAGACATAAATTTCTTGGACAGTGTGCAATTATTACTGTGAGTAATTTTTCTTCTGAACATCGAGTGCTAATTCTTTGAAGTGAGTTCTGCAATACCTTTTCCTCGGGGAGCTTCCACCACAGCTTCTGACATTAAAACCAGGATTTCAACTTCCTAGACTTGGCTGTGATTCTTTATTTTACTTATTTCAATCTTTCTCATATGGACCATATACCTTCTTTTCTCATGAATTAAGAAAAATAGTTAATTAGTAAAAGAATTCAAGCAGAATTGCAGGTGAGATTCCTCAAGAGAGATAACCTTTCCTCTTCCTTTCACCACCAGATACAACACACGCGTGTTTTCTCTCCGTGGTGTGCAATGAGATCCATTTTGGGAGACTATTTTGTGGAGAACTGTGGGGTCCTCTTCGAGCTGGCCTCAGGTTTTAAACTTGTCTCCTGTATTCATTTGCCCACAAAAACCAGGAACCACATAAGGAACCAGGGTGTAGGAAGAAATGGCAGCTTTCCAGTGCGCTCGTTACCTCTATGGGATTCTGCGTCCACGTTATAGAAATATTTGCATTCCTTTGATGCTAGCTCAAAAATTCCCTTGAAATTATTTCTAAGAAAAATCTGCTAGCCACCAGTTGCCTTGAGGTCTAAGCCACCATGTTCTAGAAAACGAGGCGATCCTCTTGTGTCTGCTAATGTTTCTGGTGTGGTTATGCTCTCGCACTCGGCTTGCTCACGTCGTCCCCCCCACCCCCCCCCCACCCCCAGGGAGCGCTTATTTTCGTTGTGTTCTCTAGCATTGCGATAGGATTTTCATGCTTACCCATTACTCCTCTCATGACTCTTGCGAACTGCATAGCTTAAGAACCAAACACACAGTCTTTCTAATATCCGCGGTTCTCCACTTCAGCCCCGCCCCCGCCTCAGCCGTTCACTTCTACCAGCGAACGCATCTGGAGCCACGTCCTTATCGGTGCCCGACAGCCTTAAACCACTTTGTATCTTCCTTCCTATCTTTCCTCACTCATTCTCATATTCCAGTTTGAATACTTCTGTTATTCTGGAGTCCTCGTGGCCCTGGTCATCCAGTCTTACTCCCAGGTTCTCGCTCCAGGGCCCCTCCCTTCGGTCATTGTGTCAATCCTTCACTCTCGTACCTCACTGGTCTGACAGCTGTTGAAGCTGCTGAAATCCACATCTCCAGCGATCGCTCCACGTCCCAGTCACATCATGTGTTCCCTTCGAGCAACCATTTAAAATCACTGTCTACCGGGTGATCAGAAAGGGAAAGGTCTTTATTTTGGATCATTGTTCTTGAGGCTGGAAAGTCAAAACCTTGGTGAAAACAGTTAATAAGTATTAAGAGTGGTGAATGAAAGAAAGAGAAAGAGAGAGAGACAGAGAGAGAGAGAGAGAGAGAGAGAGAGAGAGAGAGAGAGAAGAAGAAGAAGAAGAAGAAGAAGAAGAAGAAGAAGAAGAAGAAGAAGAAGAAGAAGAAGAAGAAGAAGGAAGGATAAATGAATGAGAATTCTACAAATCCATGTTAAGAAATTCCAAATTAGAGAACTCCCCTGAGGCTGGGTGCCTGGCAGCTATGGCAGCAGGACCATCAGGCTGTTTGTTCATATCTCTGTGGAACAGGAGCAGAGACAAGATTGGAAGCTAAGCTAGGACTCACTTTCTGCAGCCAGACCACACCTCTCAAAGGTTCCACAATCTCCCCAAATCTTTCCACCACCTGGGAGACTGACTTTAAACACTTGAGTATATTGGAGGCCGTTTCACCTCATCATAAGAGGCGGATCCATAGTTTTGCCACCTCAGAAGTTAATGACACATCTCAAGATATACAGACCTCCACAGAGCTACCTTCCTTCATCCTCTGCATCCTGGGCTCCTCTCTGCCTATAGCACATCTATACAGACTTCCACAGAGCTACCTTCCTTCATCCTCCGCATCCTGGGCTCCTCTCTGCCGAGAGCACATCTTCAGTGCTTCACATTATACTCCCTGCAGATAAATACGGTGATGCTTAGTTACATAAATGGTTTCAAAGCTACTGTTAAGTCCACCACTTACTGTAAAACAGTTGTTCAAGTCCTGGGGCAATAGAAGTCTTACTCAGAGCAACTCAAACTCAGATAAAGGGTAACTGGAATCAACTCATGATGGAGTTGCAGCCACAGCAATGCAGGAGGAAACAGCAGAAGGGAGAAGCCATTGAAAGGTGCTGGGGGCTCCCATTCTTTGTGAGGGGATGGGAGGATCAAAAAAGGAAGACTAAGTACCTGGGTTTTTTTGTTTTTTGTTTTGATCCTTCATGTCTTTCCTGTTGTGGTGCAAAAAAAAAAAAAAGCAACTGCAAAGAGAAAGGGTTTACTTCAGCTCACAGTAGCAGTGGGCGCTTGAAACAGTGGGTCCCATCACATTCAAAAATCAGATACCAAAAGGGATGAGCACATGCTATTCTCCGCTTCTCCTCTCCACTTACAGTTTAGGACCGTCTTTTCTCTGCCTTGGGATGGTCCTGTCCACAGTTAGCATGGATTTTCCCACATCAATAACAGTTTACTCAAGCTGATAGTGAACACTGCCATCATGCCCCGTAAAGTCACTGGTGGGACAGGGCGCCATTGGGTAAGGAAGAAGCCCGGAGCAAGTGCTTCCGGCATTCTCTCCAGGAGCTAGAGAGGCATCGCCAGTCCTCTTCACACCGCTTCAATCTAGGCAGTTTGTGGGTTTCTTTTGAAGGGTAAATGCTTTTATATAAAAGCACTATAAGATTGTTCTAGTTATTCTGAAGGATTTTGTAGTTGTGAAAGTTATTTTTACCAAAAAGAAGGGGGAGGGGGAAGATTTTTAAAATTCTAAACCTATAGGAGACAATGTACCTGTACTGGCTAAGGAAATATATCTCCATCAACTAACAGTAAACAAAGGTATTAAAATACACACCAATTTATTGTATAATATAGTATAGTTATATGTTACATAATAAATGTATTATATATAGTAGGGTGTTATTGCAAATCAAATGAAAAATGATAGCATGTTCAATATAGCGCATAGGAGCCATAGGGGTAATAGTTTCAGTGTTCAAGGTAAAGTCCTAAATACAGGCAAATTTATTTATTTATTTATTTATTTATTTATTTATTTATTTATTTATTTACTTATTAATTAAAGATTTCTGCCTCCTCCCCACCACCGCCTCCCATTTCCCTCCCCCTCCCCCATCAAGTTCCCCTCCCTCGTCAGCCCGAAGAGCAATCCGGGTTCCCTGCCCTGTGGGAAGTCCAAGGACCACCCACCTCCTTCCAGGTCTAGTAAGGTGAGCGAGCATCCAAACTGCCTAGGCTCCCACAAAGCCAGTACGCAGGCAAAATTTTTTAATTGATACAAAAAAATGAGAGCAATTGTACATCTCTCCATTGACACTTTTCCCTGCAAAACAAACAAACAAAAAAACAAAACCCAGCTTTTATGACCAAGGTTAAGAGCTACTCATGTCTATATTAACACGAACATTTAGGCAGCCGTGGAACAGCATGAGCATTTAGCAAAATAATAATGGCATACTTTACTCTAGGGCCTATGACCTCCCCAGCCATAGACTTTTGACCAGGATTGCAGTGACAAGCATAAAGTTCCCTCTTCTGGAACAAGCCTCAGATTCAATCAGAAATTGGTTTGTTATCTCGTAACAGTCTTGCCACCATTACACCGTGTCTTAGCTATGTTCTGTCGCTGTGAAGAGACACCATGACCCTGGCAACTCTTACAAAGGAAAGCATTTAATTGGGGCTTGCTTACAGGGCAGAACTTTAGTCCATTACTCTCATGGTGGGGAGTTCGGTGGCACAAACAGACATAGTTGCTGCGAGCTCTACATCTGGATCTGCAGACCCCAGGAAGGAGAGACACTGGCCCTGGCTTGAGCATCTGAGACCTCAAAGCCCACTCCCAGTGACACATTACCTCCAATAAAGCCACACCTTCTAATAGTGCCACTCCGTGGTGATCACACATTCAAGTCTATGAGTCTATGGGGGCCATTCTTATTCAAACTTCCATATTCCATTCCCTGGGTCGCCATAGGCTAGTAGCCATAGCATAAAGCAAAAATGCATGCAGTCTAACTTCAAAAGTTCCATAGCCTGTAACAGTCTCAGCACTATTTAATAGTCCAAAGTTCAAAGTCTCTTCTAAGACGTCTAGTCTCTTAACTGCAAGCCCCTGTAAAATCAAAATAAAAAATCAGATTACATGCTACCCACACCCAGGATATATATTGCCATTCCAAAAGGGATGGAAGGGAGTGTAGGGAGGAAATATGGACCAAAGCTCCCGGCTGAAGCACTCCCACAGCATGTGACTTTTCAGATTGTTTCTTCTACATTTATGAAGAATGGCATTTTAATTGGGATTGCACTGAATCTACGGTTTGCTTGCTAGGATGGTCATTTTGAAAATGAAGCTAATGAGACACCAACATCAGAAGCTACAAAGGCAACTCTTAATAATTATCTCTTAATTATTAATAAAAAGTAAATATGCCACATAAAAACATTAAGAGATTGAAAGACCAAGCAAGATACAGATTTGGGGCAATACAGGATTGATAGCCTTGACCAGCCAAGAACTATTTTTACTATAAATAAAAACAGCATAAAAGGATAAATGTAATATATATTATAATATGTGTGAGCCTGGTGCCCTTGTAGACCAGAAGAAGGTGTCAGATCCCCTGGGCCTCAAGTTACAGAATGTTGAGCTACCTTGCAAGTTCTGGGAATTGAACCCAGGTCCTCTGTAAGAACAGACAGTGCTCTTAACCACCCAGTCAATTCTCCAATCTCCTATGTACCTTTTCAGTGTATAATAAATGGTATTACATTTTGGATTCAAGCACTATGTAGTTAATAAATATATATATCAAAGGTTAAATTATACAAACCTCTTAACTAGGCCTTATATTTTTAGGAGTTTATTCTAAGAAAATAACCGGACACATAGTCATATACACAAAAGTAAAGACATTCAATACAAATTGCTTATAACAAGAAAACCTCTGAAACAACTCACATTTTATCCCACAGATCCATCCTTTCTGTTTAATTCTACTCTAGCAGAAAAGGGGTTTGTGAAGAGATCCCTGCTCAGTCTCTGCATGAAAGGCCTCAGTTCCATTGAAACTGGCTCTGCCTAAAGGGAACTGAGAGGTATGTCCTTCCCTGCTTAGGAAAAAGAAATGCAGATGAGGGTCTAGAAATGTCTGCTATTAACCATTAAAGTAATTAGGAAGAAATGATCGAAAACCCATTATTTTGGGAGGAAAATGATAAGTTTTGGAAAATCCATTTATTTTGACATAAGAGAAATAAGACAGGGGAAACATGTGTGTTCATATATATGAATTGCAAAATGTAGAAGGATTTCTGTACTGAAAATCCTCTAGCGAGTGTGTTTGAGCGGTGGGATTATGGCCACCTTAGGTTGTTCATTGTTTGACTCGAGTTTAGATGACACTGTGTAGCTCTGTGAAGCCTGGTATGTCACATCAGACTTCAGACTGTGGATTAACTGTTCTGACACACTCAAACCTCTCCATAACTGACAGGGACTTTGTCATCTCCTTTAACAGATAAAAATCTAAATCAGAGTTTGAGCAGTTTAACCCAATATTAGTCAATGAGCAGTGTCATGAGGTCCTGCCAACTGCAAATAACCCATGTCTTTTTTTTTTTTTTTTTTTGGTGTAGTAAAGATTTACTTTTTTTTTTCACATTTTTTTAATTGAGAAAAGGAAAAAAAAGAAAAAAAGTTTCCGCCTCCTCCCAGCCTCCCATTTCCCTCCCCCTCCTCCCATCCTTCTCCCCCTCCCCCCTCATCTCTCCCCCTCCCTCTCCAGTCCAACGAGCAGTCAGGGTTCCCTGCCCTGTGGAAAGTCCAAGGTCTTCCCTCCTCCATTCATGTCTAGGAAGGTGAACATCCAAACTGGCTAGGCTCCCACAAAGCCAGAACATGAAGTAGGATCAAAACCCCGTGCCATTGTCCTTGGCTTCTCATCAGCCCTCATTGTTCGCCATGTTCAGAGAGTCCGGTTTTATCCCATGCTTTTTCAGTCACAGTCCAGCTGGCCTTGGTGAGCTCCCAATAGATCAGCCCCACTGTCTCAGTGGGTGGGTGCACCCCTCGTGGTCCAATGAGGAGCGGAAGGAGGGAGAAGATGAGCAAGGAGATTTACTTTTTATATCCAATAAAATCTCTTCATCCCCGCAGACCAGGGTTCCTGGAGCCTTGCCATGTGAATCATAGCTCAGGTCTGAGGTTACTCGGGAGACACATTTCTGAGACAGCACTCTTTGTGCGTGGGAAGGAGTTTCATGTCTGCCTTGTGAGTGTGTTTGTAACTTTCCCTGTACAATCACTCCCTTTCTTGTTGATTCCCTTTATTCCTTGTAGACAGTTCATCAAGAAGCGACTAGGCCAAAGCCTCCACCCCTTCATTTTGCAGCTGGTCCTTCCCGGGCCCTGGGCCTGCCATGCCTACATTCATCTTCCTCCTTCTTGGACACGGATGCCCATGGACCACAAGGGCAGCTAACATAGACTCACCCCAGGCAGAGTTTCCGCTAGCTCTGTGTCCCCTGCCTGCGTTCGTACCATAGTGATTGCGCCGTATCTCGTGCCATGCTCTATTCCCACCTGAGCAACATCTGTTGACTTAGCAGCTGGCTCAGCCGAGCCAAGCCCTCTCTCTGCTCTTGGATTCTCTGATATCTCACAGTGTGGCAGCCATGGTGCATCGTCTGATCAGAACTCTTCTTGTACTGCTGTTCAGTCACAAAGAGGCCAAGCTTCCCCGGCTAGTGGACTGGATGATGCAGAGGGTTGGTGCTGGCCCATCATATGGGGTGCAGGACTCTAAACTGCAGCTTCTCATCTCCGGCTTCATTTCAGTGGCTGCCAATGCAAATGACGACAGACATGGGGGGTTGAAACGATGGGAGTATATTCTCTCACAGCTATGAGACCATGAGTGTGAACTTGAAATTCTGGCAGGTGTAGCTTCATCCCAAGACTTTGATGGAAAAACCAGTTTATGTTTTCTTCTAGTAGCTGGTGCCTGCCAACGGTCCTTGTTGAGCCTTAGCTTATAGATGCATAATTGCCTTCACATGCTCCCCACACACACTCTGGGGAGTGGGGTCGTAGGTCATCTTACTACAAAGACACTTGCCATTTGACTTAGGGCCCAGGTAGATGATCCAAAGTTATTTCATCCTGAGACCTTAGACTAGATGTGCAAAGACTTCTTTTCCAAACAAGATCACATTCATAGGTCTCAGATAAATGTGTATAGGGCAAGGCAGAGGTGAAAGCATCCGATCTGCTATGTTCAGGGACTTCAGGACAAACTGGCCAAAACTTTCCCAGAGATCCACTATGATCAGAGACCTTCTTAGCTAATCATTGTTCTCCCCTGTCTCACATGTGGTAGGCCTGCGTGGTTCCAAAGGTTCTACCTGCCTAATCTTACTCTTTTATTCTTTGTATTTTCTTTAATTAATCTCTACTTGTCTATGTCCATGTTGGTGACTGCTCTTTGGGATTCCTGGGACATCCAATATCTATACATGATTAATCTCTGTGTCTTGTTGAACATCAATGTCATCTTTCTTTTTTTCACCCTTCAGTACAAAAGAACACAGGAGTTGCTGTAGGCAGTGACCAGGTTTTGGTCAACTTAAAGTTTTCCAGCAAGAGGAGACAGCAACTGAGGAACGGCCCCCTTCAGATTGACCATGACTGATGTACAAAGGCCCAGCCTATAATGAATGCTATGAATGGTGCCAACCCTGGGACAAGTAGACCTGGATTATAAAAAACAAAACAAAAACCTAAGCAGGCCACAGGGAGTAAACAGTAAACAGCCTTTAAAACAGCATTCAACTTCAGCTCCTGCCTCCAGTTTCCTGACCTGAGTTCCTTCCCTAACTCCCAGCAGTTCCATGGAACTGTAAGATGGTCTTTCCTCCCCAAGTTGCTGTTGGTCAGTGTTTTATCACAGCAACAAAGACACAAACTAAAACAATACACAATAGTCTACATTTTTGGTATCATTGTTCCTTTTTTTTTTTGGTAGTTGCATAGGACAGACTTTCTCGGCATATTTCCAGTCTTCAATGCATTGCCAGATTGCTTTACAAAAACAGACTGATGTACTCAATCGAGTTCACTAGCCAAACCCTCCTCTTCTTCTCTCCCTCAAGGAAGGACATCAGAAGGTTACTTGGAGAATCTGTAGCTACTGCATCCCAAAAGTCAGTAATATGTAAGCTAGGACCGCTCTCTTCTTACTAGTATCACTTCATTCTTATTTCTTCTCACGTATGTGTTACCACATCGTAGTTAACACATATACACACAAAGATTGACAGCCTACAAATGTGTCCATCTGAGGAGTGCAAAGAATAGAATCATGCTTTATGAATGGAATCGCAAACCATTTTGCAACCACAGTAATAAATGCGGTTCGGAAAATATTAATGCACTTCAGTTGGTAATTGCATTTGCCATTATCAAGTGCTCAGTAATATAGTACTTAGCTATTCTAAAGTCACTCAGGTATGCTAGACAATTACACATGAATCTAGGGGAATTGCTGTATTTAGCTTTCCTCAATTATAGAACTGTGTGTTGTATTCAGGTATTTTCTATATCAAGTTCATGAAACAAGATCATCTTATTTCTTTTTTGAAAAATTAGTAATTTTGATTGACAAGTCATAATTGCATACATTTATGGGATACAGTGTCATGTTTTGATATATGTAAACAATGTACCATGATTAAATCAAGGTAATTAGCCTATCTATCGTCTCACTTATAGCGAGAATTTTTAATATGCTTTCTTATTTTGAAATATATAACATTGTTTTTGCCTAGGGTTACCCTGCTCTGCGATCTTCCAAACCCTCTTCCTCTGGTTCACCTGAAATTGTGTTGCCTTAATCAGTGCCGTGCCATTCACTCCGTCCCAAACACTCTCCTCTGAGCTCGAGTTTGTTAAGGTCCACGTGTAAGGTTGCGCAGCATTTGCTGCTGTGCCTTGCCGTGTCGCTAACATAATGCCTTCAGGCTCTGAATTTCTTCCTTTATAAAGGCTGAGTATTATTCCATTGTGCGTAAGACACTATGTATGTTACATTTTCTATCCTTGATGCATAGTTAAGTTAATCCCATAGCTTTGCTCTTGCGAATCATTTTGTAAGGATTGTCAGAATGCAATAGTTACTTTACTATATTTGATTTCAGATGTGTGTGTGTGTGTGTGTTTAACAGAAATGCATTCGGAGGTCCCATTGTCAGGTTTCTGGGTAGCCGCTCTTTTCCATAATGGCTGTACTGATAAACATTCACACAAAGATGCCTGAGTTCATATTCTCTGCATCTTCCCTAATACTTCCCACCACTCCTCTTTTTAAATATGAAGCCACCTCGCTGGATGTAAAGAGTCCTCTCGTTGCAGCGAATTCCCTTTCCCTAATGGTTAGCCAGGACCTTTTCATATTAAAACCTCATTAGCTGCGTGGTCTGCCGTCTGCCGCTGTTTTTTTTTTCTCTCTTTTATTTATTTATTTATTTATTTATTTATTTATTTATTTATTTTTTAATTCATTTATTTATTAAGGATTTCTGCCTCCTCCCCGCAACCGCCTCCCATTTCCCTCCCCCTCCCCCGATCAAGTCCCCCTCCCTCATCTGCTCGGCTTCCTTCTCTTAGCCATCCACCTCTTCACTTTGTTGGATCCTTAGCTGCCCACAGCTCCTTTTAGTTAGATGTGGTCCGGTTCCTCTAGTCCTGCTTCTCTTTTGCCTGTGCTTTATTTTTCTTGTGTTATTGTTCCAGGGTCTTGCTATGTAGGGCAGTCTGACCTAGAACTTATGATCACCCTGCCCTTGCCTCTCAAGTGTCACTTTGTGGGAATGTGCCCCAATATCCCACACCCACACCCGTGGTGGAGAGACCACCTTTCCCAACAATGTGTTCTTGTGCCTTTGTCAGAAACTCAGTAGACTGTGAATGTGTGGATTTATGTCTCAGCTTTCAACCGAACATTCCTGGTCAATGTGCCTGCTTTGAAGACAATGCTAGGCTGCTTTGATTCTTATCACTTTATGTTTTGAAATCAGGAAGTGTGGCGCCTCCATCTTGGTTCCTTTTGCTTAAGGTGGGTTTAGTCATTGAGGGTATTTCACGGTTCCCCAGGAATTTAAGAGGGTGGATTTCGCAATTCTATTTAAATATATCACTGAGAAACTCGTTTTCGTTTGCTGCACACCTGTAGTCCCCACACTCAGGAGGTGAAGGCAGGAGGGCCAGAAGGTCGGAGTCACCCTCAGCTACATAGTGACTTCAAGGCTGGTCTGAACTTCCTGAGACCCTTGCCTCAAAATAAATAAACAAAGCCATTCACATTTTGATCCATATCATACTGTACCTGAAGGTCCTTTTGAGTAGCGCAGCCATTGTCATAATAGTGAGACCCTTCCAGTCCATGATGTAGGGTAGTTTTCCATTATTTGTGTTTTCTTCAGTTTCTCTCAGCAGTGTATTACGGTACTCGCTTATAGTGTAGTTTTCTTGGTTGAACTCAGACCTCAGTCTTGAGTTTTCTATTATAAAAATGATTGCTTTCTTAATTGAAAAGAGTTTCTTCATACCCCCTTTTAAAGGTGTTGGCCTACTTTCTACCCACTTATACCCAAAGCAGCTTTGCCACTGTCCTTTTGTGCTTGCTTAGGTAGTGTATAGGATCTTTTCTTCTGTGCATTGCTGCTTTGGCTGTCTGATAGCCTTGCTTGGTCGTGCGTTTTGGACCTTTTCTTTTACACTGGTTCGAGATCTACAAGAGAATCCATTGTTTCAGAAAGGACTCAAGATTGAGGACAAAAAGCATGGAAATTACTACAAGGAGGGATGTTTTGGAAATAGCAGCCACCAAAGCATATGTCCCCACCCTGGCTAACTGCCAATGGTAAGACCCATTCCTGCCTTGGTTCTCACAATAATCATAACTGAGTGTCTGAAAGTGAACCAAATACACCTTTCTAAATTCTTAAATCTCCCCACCTTCACTTTCCCCCAGTGTGTTATTTCTTTATCCCCAACAGGATGGCCAGGACAGTGGGGCGATTCATCCACCTCTGCAGGGTTTGTCTTAGAAGGGGCAGCTTCCTTCACTGCCTTCAGCTGAGCTGGGAGAGTTCCCGCTAGAGCGTGGGAGAGCAAGAGGCGTGTGTGCGTGGATGGTCCTGACCCACTGAGGCTCATCCTGGTACCACTTTAGAGCTCCCATCGGCACTCAGCAGAACCACAAGCCCTGTGACAGCCAAAGGCGAAAGTACCATTGTGAAGCTGAAGACAGCTGCTTCCACAATAGGGCTAATTGCACGCTGCATCACAGACCTAAATTAGTAGTGAAAACAGTTATAAAAACCGACAGACAGTGAAACATGACTCACTTAGACGCGGCTGCCAGCCAGGCACACTGTCCTTGGCCACTGTTCAAAAGCCCACACCTGCATTTTTTGAATAGTAAACACAGAAGATGTAATTACTAGGAAAACAGATGCCACTTCCCCAATGTGACACCACTATTTTCTTCCTTGCAGCCGTGAATGGCATGATTCTAAACTGACCACAATACTTATCTATTCGCAGGAGTCTCCACGGAGAAACCGAACCCAGCTAAGGCTTAGGATGAGTTACCATTCACATATTAGGAACTGTCTTCAGTTTGTACAGCCTCCAACGGTGCGTTTCGCCTAGACAAAACTTCTCAATGTCTTTTCAACAATCAAGGAAAACTTCAATTTTGATACATAAGAACTATCTATTCCCAGGTGCACATAAATACACGACTCAGCTGAATTACCCAGCAGCAGAGAGTCGGGGCATCTTCCCTTAGCTCCCTTCTCAGCTGGCCAGTAATTGCTGTCTCCATAAGAAACAGATGGTCCCTGAAGACTTCATCTGTCACTGCGGCCGAAGCACATTCTGCCTCCTCAGCTACAATGCTGTACAGTGTGTAGGTCCCCTGCGTGGTACACACAAGTCCCACCAGGTCCAGTCAAAGGGTGACACGTTCTCCCTCATAGCAGGTAGCTTAGCGCTGACGGCAAAGTCCTTGGTTTCTGACCAACTAAGAACAGGGGATGACCTTGGAGAAAACATGCTTTGGACTATTGCCCAAGATAATTCTTCTTCATCCAAACAGCCCGAGAAGACAAAGGGTCAGCCACCCTTAGCTAAGGCACGACGGTTTAGGCTTTGTCATTACATCACTACGTTCTCCTCTGATGCTTTTCCATATGCAAACTGTGGGGCACTGTATTTCCCAGC
This sequence comes from Microtus pennsylvanicus, assembly GCF_037038515.1. Lineage (NCBI taxonomy): Eukaryota > Metazoa > Chordata > Mammalia > Rodentia > Cricetidae > Microtus > Microtus pennsylvanicus. Next base: position 4,187,440 of record NC_134597.1, on the reverse strand, counting down.
GAAGGGGAATTTCACCCTGACACAAATCACGGAGAGCTTGTCTAATGTCCAGGTGACAACCCTGCCTTTGGAATGTTCCAGCTTGGCCTAATGGAAACATTGGCATTGCTGATGAGGTGTGAAGCTACAGATTGACTAGTCCTGTTTCCCCTCTGCTCGGTTAATCTGTCAAACATAAATTCAGAACCACTCATGAGGTTGCTTCTGGCTTCTTCAATACCTTAGACCAAGCACAAAAAGAACACAGTGTTTTCTTCATGTAAGAGAGGGCAGAGGATTATATGAATATTTTTATGTCCTATTATTTTATAAGTAAGATACTCCTATAAACAAAAGTCCTATTAGTATTAACTTGAGAATGTGAGAAGTGTGTATTCAATTCTAGATGAGAGACCTGGGTTTTATGTTCATAGCTTGTGGTTATCTCTCTGAATCTCCCAATCTTTAAATATCTATTTATTTATGTTTTTTTCAGTACACGGTTTCCCTCTGTATCAGCTCTGGCTGTCACTCTGTAGACCAGGTTGGCTTTGAACTCACAGAGATCTGCCTGCATCTGCCTTCTGAGCTCTGGGATCAAAGGCGTGCACTACCACTGCCCGGTTTGAATCTCCCAAATGTATCCGCAGGTATTCAGCAAATCCTGTGATTTGGAGTGTTATGATCTGAACGTGCTTCGTTGGTCTCTTCAGAATTCAAGATCCACAGGTGCGGCTAAGGTGAAACTGAAGTGGAATGTTCCGGAGCAAGAGAAGCTGCCAGCATTGCTGCTGATTCTCCAGGTTGGTTGGAGGGATGGGGGCATGAATGTAAGTGATTAGATCCTCAGGTCTCATCCATTGGAGGACATTTCTAAAGGAGGAAGGAAAAGAATTTGTTAGACTTAACAAATATCTCTTCAGGGGGCAGTGGTGCTAGACCAGTGGCATTCACCAGGACAATTTGGATCCCAAATCTCATTTCAGGTGTAATTCTTGTAAATCATTTTGTTAAATTTGAAGATTTAGAGCTAGGCACTTACATGCTATTGTCTTCATGTCTTTATTTTATTTTGATTTTCAGTTTTTACATACATTACATCCCAGCTGTAGTCTCTCCTACCTCCACCCCTCCGAGTCTCCTCACCTCAAACTCCCCTAGGATCCACTTCTCCTCTATTTCCCTTCAGGGGGAAAAAAAAGAGCAGGCTTCCTGGGGATATCAACCAAACAAACATGGCATAGCAACTTACAGTAAGACTGGGCACAAACCTCACACCAAGGCTGGGTGAGACAACCCAGTGGGAGGAAAAGGGTTCCAAGCACAGGCAAAGGAGTCAGAGACACGCCTGCTCCTACTGTTAGGAGTCCACAAGAACACCAAGCTATGAAACCACACAGAAACCTGGCTCAGTGGAAACACCCTGCAATCTGCCAGAGTGATTCTGTTTGCATTTCTTTGCATGAAATATACTTGAACAGCATATGGAACAGATACTAAAATAGTCAAAGTTCCAGGCTGTACATAGGCTTCTAATATAATTAAGATACATGTTTAAGAAACCTAGATTTTTTTATGGCCGTATTTACCACCAAAGTAATATTAAGACATATTAAACTGCAGTAGATCGCAGAGGCTTTGGGATAAATATCCTTTTTAAAAAGCTAAAACATGCATATTCTCTCTCGCTAACCAATGAATGCTATCTAACTTGTCTTTGCTCAGTCACGCCAATATTCTTTCTCCAGGGTTGCCTTGTTTGACATTCCTTCCACCAGTCAGTTCCTCGGCCATCTTAACGAGTCCCGTCCCACTAAAAAAAGAGTTTATTTCGTTATCGTTACATGTTTTGGGGTATTCTGCCCACCTATGTGTCTGTGTGCCTTGTGCATGCAATGCCCCATGAGGCCAGAAGAGGGCATTGAGCTTTCCCAGAGCTGGAGTTATGGACAGGAGAGACAGGAATCGAACCTAGATCTCCTGGAAAAACAGCCAGTGCTCTAAAACATGGAGTCATCTGTCCAGCCTCCCTCTTCCTTTTCTCTTTGCTTTAAAGGTGTTTATTTTACGAATTTTAGATGTGTTTTATGATACCTTAAAATGGGTTCTAAGGAAAAGTGTAAAAGTATAATATTTCCAAAAACTGAATTTATTTCCCAAAATGTAGACCGTATGAGTAGCTATTGAGAAGACAACGGGAACATAGATGAGTAGGGTAAGGCAAAGGAGGGGATTGGGGCACGGAGAAGGAGAGGAGAGAAGCAAAGCACTGACTCTTGAGTGTGGGGTGGGAGATGTGGGTCAGTGGTGGAGAGCATGCAAAGCTCTGGTTCCCATCCTCAGTGTGGTAAAAACCCAAAAGAATAAAACACAGTGAAGTGAATATTTGCCTTCCATGGAGACAGTATGCCACACAGTAAGCATGGTAACATGGCAATCAAATTTGTTAAGAATTTGGGAGTAAGGAAAGCCAAGAGCTGGAAATAACAAAATTGATTTCAGAGAGGCGAACAAGCAGAGAACCCATACAGTAAGGGAACTAGAGGCTGGCTTTGTGGCATTCCTAAGTCAAGCCTTGGTAGCCTCTTTAGTGATGCTGAGTTGTTGGGATTTTATGGGGAAAAGGGCAAAAACTAGGAATAAGTAAGTTCATTATCGCATATACTCACTAACATTGAAAAGTAGATATAGTTTACTAATTAAAACTGTACATGATACTATTTTAAATGACTCATTGAGCATCTGTAGTGAAAACACAGATGCAATCTATCTGGTGCAGGTGTGCAATTCCTGGTCCATGTGTGTTGGCCTCTCTTGATCAAAGAACATTTGAATTTGTGAAGATACTAATGTGTATTACTTATTTTTATCCCAAGTATTTGGTGAAACGGGGGTGTCTAGGATCTTATGAAAATAGTGCTTATGTTATTGATAAAATTGTGGGCAAGATATCAACAAACTTTAGTCGTCCTGAAACACAGCAGGTGTTTACAGCAACTCGGCATCCTGTTCTGTTACTGCAGGGAAAATATGGTTGTGGAACTAAAGTGTTTGTGTTGATCATGTAGGAGACTTCTATCATTATCTACCACGTCTTTTATTGGTACTGAGATTAATCATTTTTTGCTTTTCCTCTACTTCCATGTCTTCAATTTTGAATCATCAGTTCTTTCAAGTTTTAAGATAAAGATGAAACAAAAGAGACACTGTGATTGGGGTTAGGGAGAAACCTGGGGCCGGAGAGACTCCCAGGAATCTACAGGGACGGCCCCTGCTAAGACTCCTAGCAGTAGCGGAGATGGTGCCTCAATTGGCCAATCCCATGTAATCGGATTGGTGACCACCCTAATTGTCATCATAGAACCTTGACCCAGTAACTGACGGAAGCAGGTGCAGAGGGGTTCCTTCATTTCTAGCCGGAGCTAACTAGAATTTTATAGTAGGTGTCTACCTTAGCACGACTTCTCAAGTGCCTCATACATCAATATGTATCAATATATCATCAATACACATTTTGGTCAAATATTTAAAGGTGGATTTTTCCCAGCATGTTTTTTTCTTTTCATTAGTTATCTATCACTGCACACTAAATTAAACTTAAATTAAGCTTAAAACAATTAGTATTTTGCAGTTTCTCATGGTTTATCTGAATCTTCTTCAGGCTTTTTCAAATGTGTTTACTCTCGAATTGGTTACTTAGTTCTGTGTTCTGATGATGGTTTCCCTGGTGGAAAGGTCAAACTCCTAGCTACTTCACAGGGCTGCAGGCAGGACTCATTTCCTTGAGAGCTGCTGGCTGGAGGTGACCCTCAGTATTGCCGACAGGGAATCTCCATCAATCTGCTAGCTTTAATAAATAAAGCAAAAAAGATAGTCGGCCAGTATTAGGAAACCACAGTTTTAGACGTCAGGGGATTTTGTGTGTGTGTGTGTGTGTGTGTGTGTGTGTGTGTGTGTGTTTCTAAGAATACTACCAGGTAAAACTCTAAGAACTTTCTTTCATGACCAGTGTGTTAGCCACAGCAAGGAACTGCTTTCTAGTGTGAAAGGCCTTGTGAGAGAGAGAGAGCTGTGTCCCAGGTAAAGGAGAGCCATTTTCTCCACCCCAGGTTCCTCCAAACTTTGCACCTCACCAAAATGAGAGGTGAAACCTTACTCTTGTCAAGTTCACAACTCAAAGAGTCATGCCTGCAGATGGGAGTAAATATGGCTCACCAGAACGTTCCCTCCTCCACATCTCACTGCCAATCAACAAGACCCCAGGATGGAAGTACATGGGAGCTGGAGGAACTGCAAGACCCAGGTGGTGTCTGAGGAGCAAGCAGTGCTGACAGAGACCCTCCGTCAGATGTGGAGATAGAAATTGAGGCTTTGTGGCCACAGGTGTGAACATCAAACATAGCCGCACACTCTACCCAGCATAATGTAACTGAATATTGAAGCTTTTTAAAAAGGAAATAGCAATCAATGCTATTTCCCTATCAATTAGCTATCGATGTGTTTTGTTTTGTTTTTTTTTTTTATGCCCAGAAACATTATCTTCCAAAAATACAGGTGAAGTATTTTCTCTGGTAAACAAGAACTGAGAGAGTCAACCTCAGAGGATAAACCCACAAGAAGCATTTTAAAGACTCTTCTGGAGTAAGGTCGTCTGTGTATCTGGGAGGTCAGATATAGATGAAAAAAGGTGGCGTGCCAATGGAGCAAGCAATGAAAGTTAGCTGGTGTGTTTGTGAGTGGTTTAAATCAAAATGTTTAAGTTAGTGTTTTAGCTACTTGTGGATTGCCATGGTAACTTAAAGAAGAAAGAGATTCACAGGCTTATTGTTTTAGAGTGGACATTCATGATGCTGAGGGCAGGGTGGTAGCAGGGCACCTGAGCAGGCGTCTCAGAGATCATATCTGCAAACACAGGTTCAAAGCAAGATGGGAACTTGGTAAGGCTAGACTATGAACTGTTAAAACCCACCCCAGGGAGGTGCTTCTTCCAGCAAGGCTGCCCCACCTCCCTAAACAGTGCCCACGCACCACCTAGATTGTTCAAATTCCTGAGCTTATGGGGGACATTTATCAAACCACCACAATCTGCAATGTTAAAAATGCATTGTTGTAAGAAATGAAGGACATCGGTGTCAGAAGAGATGGAGAAAAATAGGACCAGTCCTGTCACAGGCAGCCAAGCTGACCCTTTACTGAGGGGTTATTGGAAAGTAGCTTATATTAGTTAAAGGTGTATGTTATATACGGCTGGAGAGATGACTTAGCAGTGAAGACCCTGTGTGTGTTGCCCTTCCAGAGGGTCCGAGTTCCCTTCCCAGCACCACCACGGCACCACAGCTCTCTGTAACTTCTGCTCCAAGGAATCGGCCACCTCTGGCCTCTTTGACCAACTACACTTATGTGTAGACACAACATACACCATAATACACTTAACTAAAATAATTTTAAAATCCCATTAGAGTTTTTGAGAATAAATAGAAATTAATTAAATAAAATGTAATTATGCCCAAAAATTAAAACCAAAGGAGTCAGAAAATAGAGAACATAAACAAAAATAAAAATACTAAAAGAGTAACAATTACAGTAGATTTAGACTCAACTTTATTGATAGTCACCTTAGGTATGATTGGGTGGAATGCTATTCTCTGGAAGGGCAACACAGGGTCTTCACTGCTAAGTCATCTCGCCATTAAAAGCATGATTGAAGACAGAGACTGTAGGAATGGTTTAAAAGTGAGATCTAACTACTTTGTTTATAAGAAATTAATTTTAAACATAAAGATTTACACGGATGTAAACAGGAAGGTATGGAGAATAGCATTCCACACATAGACAAATTGTCTGCAGGAGGCAGGAGCAGCCTTGTGAACTTCAGATTAAGATGGCTTCAAAGTCAGGAAGGTCAGAAGAAATAAAGAAGAATGTTACATCACAAAAAGGTCCTTTCCCCCAGAATACATAATCTTTAATGAAGATATACTCAATGGAGTCAAAACACATGACCTGAACCTAATAGAAGCAGACAATTTTACTATCATAGTTGGGACTCCTGTGAGTGAATTCCAGACAAAGCAACAAGAAAATGGCAGCAGCATTCCACGCCCTGAAGCTCATAGCTATCCATCTGATCTCGTTGGTACCTGCAGACTACACTGTCAACGGTGGCAGGATTCCTCTCAAGATTGTGAAGAACTTCACAACAGAAACAGAGTTGAGGCCAGAGAGAACATGAAATCATACAAAGTGTAGTCTCATATCACAATAGAAATCAATAATAGAAAAATGGCTGGAAATATGACCAATCAAATCTACTTCCATATGATTTCCCCGAACACCTAGTGTATTGGTCAAACTTGAAAGAAGCTCCCACAAGATAGTGCATGCAGATGGCAAAACCTCACCGCAGCTTCAACAACAGCGCTGATAATTTTCTATCCAAATCATGATGCAACATAGAAATCCTTAAACTTAGTGGTTTTATTATTCATTTGGATTCTTTGAAATATTTATAACCCCAAAGAACTTTTTATTTGTATGGATTATATCTACTGATACTTAGGATATTAGAAACTTAAGAAGAGTTAAAGGTGATTGTTTATTCATTTTCTTAAGTAACAGCAATAAGCTCCAATATTTTAACATAACACATTTGAATGCCAAGTAATCGTTTTCAAAATCAAAAGAATTTAGTAAAAGTGGCATTTCACTTTTGCAAGTCTCTTCAGTGTCTGGCTTAGCATAATGAAGTCTCCCATGTCCTTCAGTAGCTGGTTCTCAATTGTTATTTTATATACGAAGAAAATCTAGCCTCATACAGGTACGTAGTTTGAAAAAGAAATATGGTTTTTATTGCCTTTTGAATGCTTGTGGTTATTCTTTGATATCACACCCAAACTCAGTCACTGGCAGTTTTTAAAAGAATCCTTGCAGTAAGAAACCTGCAAGTGTGTCAGTGAACTTGCCCTCTTCCTTGTATCAACATATCTCAGCCACCTGGTCTATTTTGCATGTTGAATGAGGCCTTTATTCATTGCTGCTTTTCTAACACCATACGCTGGTCATTTGGGAAGCATTGCCCTCCCAATCACACAGACTTTCCCAAAGCTGACACACTTCCCAACACAGCATCACAGTCATTAGTACCACCCCAGTCTTAGCAGAAAAGCCCTTCAATATTGGGAAGCTGTCAAGCTCACGGTGGCAGATAGGAATTTTCCAAAATTCTAATTTTTGCTTGATAGCTTAAATTTTATTGTTGGCAACAAATACTGTCAGCTGTTTTCCTTGAAGTGACAAGTTCACTTTGTTCACTTTTTGACAAATGTCTGCCACACACCTAAGTATGAATAACCATAGTTTGTCAGTCATTCTTTCAAGTAAAACTGACTTTCAATGAAAAGGAAAAGAAATCTAGCTAGCTCAGCTCTCAAGCGTCTGTACAGAGCCATACTGTACCTCAGAGCACAGCGGTGGGTACTTAGACCTCCCATTTTGACACACTCAAGAATCTAGATTTATCCAAATCAGTAATTATTACTCCTTTATCTAGGACATTCTTAAGTGACATTGGCCTTTTTCTCTTGTGAGTGCACAGTGGTCTAAAAAATATATTTGCTGGCCTACTCTGATGCCACTGGCTCAATTTGGAATAAGATCACAATATTCTTTCACCATGGCTTTCCAAACAAGAGTTTACATGTCAACTAAGAAAATGGCTTAGTATTTTATCAAAATATTTTTGACCCAGGACTGGAGAGTTGGCTCAGTAGTTAAGAGTACTGGCCGCTCTTCCAGAGAACCTGGGTTCAATTTCCCAGCACCCATATGGCAGCTCACAACTGTCTGTAACTTTGTTCCAGGGGATCCAATACACACATACCTACAGGCAAAACACTGGTGTGCATAAAATAAAAGTAAATTATTTAAAATTATTTAAAAAATATTTTGACCCAATGGTATACCCTTAAAGGTTCTAGAGGATCCCCAGTGATGCTCAGCGGTCCTTGAACCTTATTCTGTAGGGAGATCAATGAGGAGACTAAATGACCTCAATCACCATTGTAAACGAATGATCACCCTGAAGAAACTTGTCTACCCTTGGCTGAATTGAGATGCTGAGAATGGAATAACCTTAATATGCAAAAGTGGATTGTTCTAATTATATCAAAGAAAAATTCCAAATGATCACTGTAGACTAGAATTGGTTCAGGTTCACTATAGATCTGGGGACTTGTAAGGTGTTTTGAGTCTTGTCATATTTTCTTGTTTCTGGAAGTTTGCATTCCAAGACTGATAGGCATATAAACAATTATTGTGTATTTTTAGTGCAAAAACCATTGGCCCAGACGACATGCAAAGAATCTTCATTCATATTTTCTTATGAGAGAAGAATTGCCATGTTTATGACACGTAGAGATTTTCAAAATGACCTTATGTGTTATTTGTTCATTTTTTTATACCTTATGATGATTCCATCTTTATCTCCAGCAAGCCTTTCATTGTCTTTATATACACATAGTCATTGCGTGGATGGGGGATTGAAAGTGATGTTTTCACAACACACCATACGGCTGAGTTGGCAGTGTCTGTGAACCTTCCTCCAGCCTCTTCCCTACTGCCATGCTCCTCTCTTCCACGCCCTGATCATTCTGCTTTTGCTTTGAATAAACCGCTTTGTTTTGTTTAGTCCTCACAGCTGAGCAAAAAATGTTGATATTTGTCTTCCTGTCTGGCATACTTATGTCCTCTAGTTCTAACCCTTGCCTGCAGTGAATACTACTATACTTTTCTTTTGGGCTACATAATGCTCTACTGGATGCACAAGGTTCAATAAGAATGGTGTTTACATTATGGGATATATCATACGTCTTTATCCATTTATCTGTTGATGGGCATGCATGCTGACTCCACATCCTAAGTGCTGCAGTGAGCATGCATATGCAGGCATCCTTGTGTATGTGCATGCCATATCCCTCAGTCCATATTCAGGAGTGGGACAGGCCGATTGGACGAAGGTTCTAGTGTCAGCTCTCCAGTGAATTCCACAGTCTCCCACGGTGCTGTATTGATTGACATCCCTACCAGCCTTGCCCAGGGGCTCTTCTCGCTCCACACCCCTGCCTGCATCTGCATATATGTATGCATATATAGTAGTCATTCTCACTTGGAAAAAGATGAAATTCCACTGTAGCTTTCATTTGCATTCGCTTGATGTTAGCTATGCATGCCAAGTACTCCTCATCCCTGTATCAGTCACGACACGTTTGAGAACTGTCCACTTAGATCATTTTATCGCTCGGTTGCTTGGTTTCTTTCTTCTGGCTCAACTCTCTATTATTACACGGAGTAGAACAATGGGAATACAATGCCCATCTTGCTTCTGACATTGTTTGGGTTTCCTCAGTTCAACAGAATGTTGGCTATAGGTTTATAGAATGTAACCATTATTATATTGAGGTCTTTCTATACTCAGGATATTATCCACCTAGAATCTAGCAATTCTACTGAAGATTTTCTCCCATTGAAAAGATTTTTTTCTCTTCGCTTTGTTGACTTTTTTCTAAGTTGATATATTTTCTAAGTATATAAGCTTTTAAATTTTTTCCTTTTATTAAAAATAGATTTTTTTTTCTCACACAATACATCTTGATTTCCCCTCCCTCTACTCCTCCCGGTTTCTCCCCACATCCTCTCCTACCCAAATTCATTCTGTTTCTGTTTCTCATTAGACAGAGAACAGTCAGGTTTCTGAGGGAAAAATAATAAACAAGATAAAGTATAATACAATAAAAACAAAGCACACAAAGAAAAGAAAAACAATTCAAGAGAAGGCACAAAAATCAGAGACCTACTCAGGAACCCCATAAAAACACTAAACTGGAAACCCCATAGAAACACTAAACCGGAAACTCGAATGTATCTGCTGAGGACCTGGTGCAGACCCGTGCATACCCTGTGTAGCTGCTTCAGTCTCTGTGTGGTCTATGAGCTCTGCTCAAGTTGATTTAGAAGGTCTTATTTTATTTTTATAATAATTTATTTTAATTTTCTTTTTTGTGTATTGCTGTGAAGGTGTCAGATCCCTGGGAATTGGAGTTACAGATGGTTGTGAGCTGTCATGTGGGTGCTGGGAACTGAGCCCAGGTCCTCTGAAAGAGCAGCAAGGGCTCTTAAGCACTGAGACGGGTCTGACTTTCTTGGTGTCGTCCATGCCCTCTGGCTGTTAGAGTCTTTCAGCATCCTCTTCCTGGGGTTCCCTGAGCCCTGAGGGGAGCGATTCGGTGGAGACTTTCCATTTAGGGTTGAGCGTTCCTAAGTTGTCACTCTCTGCACGTGGAAGTCTTGCTGTGCATCTTTATGTTTGCTCTCTTATTGCAGGCTTGCCGGATGGTGCCTGAGCAATGCACTGAGCTGGAAGTATAGCAGAATATCCCAGAGGCTTCCAGCCCATTTGTGGAGAGTGACTATAGTCTTGGCAACAGCCTGGGTTGTTTGGGAAGCCTGAGGGGACTACTTTAGCTAAAAATTCAATTAGACGCAATCCAACCCCAGGCCTGGAAGCTTCACTTGAGGACAAAGGGTGGCCAGTAGGGACTCTGTCTCTCATTTTGCAATTTCATTTATATCCCCCTCATATATCTGTCTATTTTAGGAAGCTTCTACTGTATTAGATTTCCATACTATTCTTCAATTGTCACTTAACTTTAGCTGTCTCTTACCATATTCCTTCCCTTGTCCCCAACTCCCCTAATCCTTACTATTTGATCATCCCTTTCTGGCCCCAATCCATCCATAACTGTTCTATTTCCCTTTTCTAATGAGATCTACTACCTGCCATAGTCCCATACTCTATACCTAGCCTCTATGCTTCTACAGATTGTAGCTTTGTTATCATTGACTTAAGAGTCAATATTCATATATAAACAATTACCTACAATTTGTCTTTCTGGGTTTGGCATACCTCACTCAAGATGATTTTTTAAGTTCCATCTGTTTACCAACAAACTTCACTTTTCGCAATGGCTGAGTAATACTCTATTATGTAAACAACATTTTTTTCATGTGTTCTATTGTAGAGGGACATCTAGTTTGTGGCTATTGTGCCTAGAGTAACAGTGAACGTGGCTGTGTAAGAATCTCGGTGGTAGGCTGAAACCTCCTTTGGGTGTCTGCCTAAGAGTGGTTCTAGCTGGATCCTGGGGTAGATCAATTCCCATCTTCCTGAGGAACAGCCCCACGGATTTCCATGGTTGCTTGCATTTCCATCAGCAGTGACTAAGTTGTCTCCTTACTGCACATGCTCACCAGCATGAGCTGTCAACTGTTTTATTGATCTTCGCCATTCTGACTGATTTAAAAGAATATCTATCTCAAAGTAGTTTTGCTCTGCATTTCCCTAATGACTAATGATGTTGAAAATTCCTTTAAGTATTTCTTGGCCATTTAATTTCTTCTTTTGAGAATTCTCTGTTTAGAGCTGCATCCCATTGTTAATTAATTATTTGTTTTCTTGATTTCCAGTTTTCAGAGTTTCTTAAGTATGATGTATATTAGCCCTCTATCCGATGTCTAGTTGGTATAATCTTTTCAAGCCTCACATGTATGATAATATGATGACATTATCTGCCATGAGGAGCTCTCAGTTTTATGCGATCCCTTTTATTGTTGGTCTTACTTGTTGAGCTAAAGGTATTCTTCTGTTAAGAGAGTCTATTTCTGTTCTAATAAGTTAAAGGCTATTTCCCACTATTTCTTCTATCAGGTTCAGTGTGCCTGGTTCTGTGTTGGGTCTTGGATCCATCTGGACTTGAGTTTTGTGGAGGGTGATACGCATCTATTTGAATTCTTTTACATGCAGCATCCAGTTTGACCAGAATCATTTGTTGAAGTACTCTCTTTTTTCCTGTGTGTATTTGTGGCTTCCTTATAAAAAAAATCAGATGTTCATACATGCCATTTTTTGCATCTTTAGGGGCCTACCCCCAGCTCCCAAATAAATACATAGAGACTTCTTCTTACTTATGAATGCCCAGTCTTACCTTGGCTTCTTTCTTGCCAGCTTTTCTAACTTAAATTATATCGAGTCTCTTTAACTGCACTTTGCCTTTGGGCTTTTTAACCTTTATTTATTCTATAGGTCTTCCCTTCTTACTCTGTGGCTGGCTGTGCAGTAGGATGTCTGGCCACTGATGTCTTCCTCTCCTCCTTTTCTTGTTCCTCCCTCTTCTCTCTTTTTCTCCTATTTATTCTCTCTGCTGGCAGCCCTACCTATCCCTCTCTCCTGACTAGCTATTGGTCATTCAGCTCTTCATTAGACCAATCAGGTGTCTTAGACAGGCACAGTCACACAGCTTCATAGAGTTAAACAAATGCAACATGAAAGGATGTGACACATATATACATCACTAAAAGATAACCCACAGTATAAATGAATGTAACACACCTTAGACTAATATTCCACAGCAGATTTGTATCTATGTCTTCAATCAATGTCATCGATCAACGTGTCATTACGTGCCAATAGCATTCTGTTTTTATGACTACAGCTCTGTAGTACAGATTGAAATTGGGGATAGTGATGCTTCCAGCAGTTTTAGCTCTTCTGGATGAAGCTGAGAGTTGTCCTTTCGAGCTCTGTGAAGAATTGTTTTGGATTTTTGATGTGCGCTGCATTGAGTTTGTAGATTGCTCACAGTAGAATGGCCGTTTTGTTATAGTAATCCTTCTAGCTCATAGTATGAAAGTTCTTTCCATCTTCTACTTTTTTGTAAGCTGAGGACTTATTGGCATAAACACAACCATATAAAAACTTAAGTTATGCAAAATACAGTCACGATGTACTCTTCCATCCCCCAAGCTCAGCCCCAAGCCCCCTTCTGCGGAGGGCCAGCCTGGCACCACCCCAGTGCATTCGGTAGTCGGTGGAAGAAGAGAGCTCACATAGCTGTCCAGGTCAATAGTGAAGTCCAAGTCGCAATTGTTTTTGGCCTTGGGCTTCATGCCAAAGGTGCCAAAATTCTCCTTGCCAGTCTTTCCTGTTAGGTAGTCCTCCATGTAAAACACAGTCTGCTTCCAGTGTGTATCTGGGGACTCATGACTGGTAGAATAGCCCGTCTTCTTGTGGCATCGGTGAACTCAATGTTGAAGTAAGCCACCAATGCATGCACGTAGTCATTCTGCTTCACTTGTAGGCAGAAGGGGAGGTGAAAGTCAGGTCCTCTACCTTGATTGTATGAATGTCCATCTCCTTTATGAAGTAGGCATTAGTGACCAGCTGCTTCGGGTCCACCACGTCCACCAAGGGCTCCTTGATGGCCACGTCTTTGACACAGGACATATCAAAATCATATATTCTCCCAGCAGGGGATCTTGTAGTCTTTGTACTGTCGGTCCTCACAGAAGATGGGGCCATCGGGTGCCAACCACTTGTCATAGGCATTCAGCACGGTGTTGAGCATGGACTCGTAGGGAGCCTAGGCTGTTTGGACGTTCACCTTACTAGACCTGGAAGGAGGTGGGTGGTCCTTAGACTCCCCACAAGGCAGGGAACCCTGACTGCTCTTAGGGCTGATGAGAGAGGGGGAGTTGATTGGGGAAGGGAGAGGGAAATGGGAGGCGGTGGCGGGGAGGAGACAGAAATCTTTAATAAATAAATAAATAAATAAATTCCATTGTTTGTGTTTCCACAGATTTTTAAAAAGGATTTATTTCCTCTTTAAGGACCTCTCCTGTGTTCAGAAAGAATATTTAAGGCCTTGCATATGCACGTGTGTATGTGAGAGAGACAGACAGACAGAGACAGAGAGACAGAGAGAGAGAGAGCCCCATGTAGGAATCCGTTTTCTATGCCAATATTATAAAGTATTTCACCATAGTTTCCTCTAACAGCTTCAGAGTCTCAGGTCTTACATCTTCTACCACTTTTGAGTTTATTTTTATGTAATTCTTTTGGAGAGAGGATAAGAATTAGCACCAAACTTCAACCTTCTGCATACACAGACTCCCTAGCATCATTTATCGAAGAAGCTAACACTTGCAAATAAGGTTCTGACATTTTTAGTGAAGATCAGTTGGTTAAAAATATGTCCTTCTATTTCTGGATCCTCTGGTTTGCTCTGTTGGTCTCCATGTCTGGTTTTATGTCAATGCCATGCTGTGTTAGTTAGCACAGCTCAGTAGTATGTTTTGAAATCAAGCTTTGTGATGGTTCCAGGCTTGTGTTTTTGTTCAGTTGCTTTCATGATTTGGGGTTCTTTGTACTTCAATAAGAACTTTAAGAATTTTAGGGTTTTTAGTGCCTCAAAGAACATCACTGGTGTTTGATGGAGACCGTCATTGACTGCCGATTGCCTTTGGCAGCATGGGCACTTATTATTTCTTTCAATCCATTAACATGCATACCTTTTTATTTATTTATTGTGCTCTGTAATTTTCTTTGTCAATATTTTTCATTTCCCTATATAATATCTTATTATGTATTAGGTATGGGTTGTGACTATTATGCATGGGGTTGCCATGATTTCTTTCTTAGTGAATAAATTATTGGTATACAGAAGCTGTTGAATTTTGTATATTGATTTTATGTCCTGTTAGTTTACTTAATTAGTTTAATAGCTTTTTGGCAGACTATATGTTTTTCTGTATATAGTCATAGCATATGTGATTAATGATAATTTTCCTTTCGTGTTTGTGTGCCTTTTATTTCTTTTTGCTTTTTATTTTTTTAATTTATTAAAGATTTCTGCCTCCTCCCCACCACCGCCTCCCATTTCCCTCATCCTCCCCTGATCAAGTCCTCCTCCCTCATCAGCCCAAAGAGCAATCAGGGTTCCCTGCCCTGTGGGAAGTCCAAAGACCACCCATCTCCATCCAGGTCTAGTAAGGTGAGCATCCAAACTGCATAGGCTCCCCTAAAGCCAATACGTGCAGTAGGATCAAAAACCTATTGCCATTGTTCTTGAGTTCTCAGTAGTCCTCATTGTCCACTATGTTCAGCAAGTCTGGTTTTATCCTAGGCTTTTTCAGACCCAGGCCAGCTGGCCTTGGTGAGTTCCCGATAGAACATCCCCATTGTCTCAGTGTATGGGTGCACCCCTCGCGGTCCTGAGTTCCTTGCTCGTGCTCTCTCTCCTTCTGTGTCTTCATTTTGTGTGGTGTCCTTTACAGTCTGCTACGTCCAGTGCCATTTTTACTTTAGTAATCTTCTGCCCTAATCAACCTCACCTTTGAAGTTATTGAAAGTGCAAACCAAGGCTATTCAATAGAGTTTCTGTGATCATGCTCTATCTATGGAGTGAGATGCGTTATCCACCAGGTGGGCACATCAATCAAAGGCTTAAAATATAGCTATGGAGACAGATGCTTCTTATAATTCAAAGAATTCTAGTTGATTAAAATTAGGTAGCAACATGCATCTGCTTTATTGGCTACTGCTCATATTCACCCTGCTTTTCAGGAGGAACATGGCTGTTAGAGGTCATTTCAAGTTCTCTAGTAGGCATGTTACCAAGTAAAAAGAAATTGTTTCTATACAGTTAATCAAATTAAATTTTATAGAATTAATATAGTTAAACAATCTTATCAAAACTATTTCAGCATTTTGTGTGTGTGTGTGTGTGTGAGTGTGGTGCTGAATATAGAACCCAGGGCTTCGAATACACAAGGAAAGACATTTCCCATTGAGCTACAGCTCCAACCATTCACAGTGGCGTTCCATGGTTCAGGCAATTTTCAACTAGAGATCTTCCTGACTCAGCCTTGTGAGTAGCTGGGGTCACAGACTTGCACCAACAGTCTTGACATATTTGAGAACTTTTGATGAGCTATTAGATTCTGTTTTACACTAGTTTTTTTGAGACAAAGCTTATATAGCCTTAACTGTCATCAAATAAAAATAAAGTCTTCCTGCCTCAGTCTGTTGAGTGCTGGGATTACAAATATGTGCCACCATGACCTGCTCATGCTAAAGTTTTAATATCTGTCATGTAGATTTCAAAGGAAATATATGATCTGTGTTAAAATTTTGTAAAATTTATAGTTGAAGCTATACCATGTGTTTTCCCATTCTTGAAGTTTTCCACTAGCTAGATCAAGTACCAGTTTTCTATTTTAATTACAATTAAAGTTTAAGGTTTCTGTCCTCAGTCATGATGACCACATTCCGAGTGCTCAAAAGTTCCTGCAGGTCATCTTGAACCAGCTGTTTTCTTTGTTAGACAGCCTAGAGAGCACAGCCCTCATGTACGACCTCTGCTAACCGCAATAAGGTGGTTTAGCTCATTACCCAGCCTCTTTTTCTTTTTCGTCTCCTTGTCCTGGTTCTACGCTTCCATTTCAGCAGTGTTAGCTTCCTTTGGGAACTTGCTAGAAAAGTAACCCTCTGACCCAAGTCCAGGTCTTCTAAGTCAGATGTTCTGATTTAATGAATTACTGGATATGATCTTGATGTTTGCTAGAATTCGAGAACCTCTGGCCTATAGAAAATTGTACTGAAGTGAGCGAGATAACACCAGTAAGGGTGTTCCTTCCGGACACGGTGAGGGCACAAGGTTTGTGGAGAGAAGAGTAGAAGTGAGGCTTTTTATCAGGGGAATCGCAGTGAATCTTCTTCACGTGGGGTCCTAAAGAAACCCTGGACAAGGCTCCTCCCAGTACCTCTCACGCCACTCCCTACCCCAAACCTCTCCAACCCAAGGGCTTGGCTTCTCTTTCTATATAAAGCTGCTATTTCACCGCTCCCTTCTTGGTTTTCTCTCCTTCTCTCCTCGTCCTCGTCCTCCTTCTTCTCCACCTCCTCCTCCTCCTCTTCCTCCTCCTCCTCCTCCTCCTTCTTCTTTTTCTTCTTTCTCTCTCTCTCTCTCTCTCTCTCTCTCTCTCTCTCTCTCTCTTCTCTTCTCTTCCTCTCTTCCTCCCTTTTCCCCACCTCTCCTCTCATGGCCAAGTTCAGTCTGGACTCTTCCAGATGCCTCTGGTTGTTCTCTCCATCATATCTATAATAAATTCCTTCTCCGCAGCCATACCTTGAAAGGGTCACGTCCTCATTTTCATTCACTTACTGGTTTAATTGTTCAACTAGTATTTAAGAAGGAAGGGACCGTAGAATATGCTGATAGACTACTCTCTGCCTGCTTGTTTAGTCCTGAGTGGGGTTTAGATGCTAGCAAAATGCTGAAGCTCTCCTGGTGATCCAAGGAAACACACAATTCAAAAGATTTTAGTAATATTTGGAGTTTTATAGCCATCACCTCTACTGGTTTTAAATCATTTTCATCATCCTTCCCCTGAAACACACGTCATCCTATTAGCGGTACTTCCTTGCCAGCCACCCTCCAAATTTTATCACTTCACAATGAACATCTTAGTTCTCGTAACTTAGAAAATCACTAAGCACTTTACATTCCGGTAAAACATGTTCTGCAGATATTCATATTAATTTTGACAATACTAAAGGACTTCTCTGAATTATAGGTCTCCCCATGAAACCAAAATATTATTTTGAAGGTTTTATAAAAATACATACAATATGCAAACTTTTTACAGACAGTAGCTAAAACTGATCTTGATTGGGAGGTGAAACATTCTCAGTATAACAAAGAAAAAATGATCTCTTCTTGTGCATAACTACCAATAAAAGACTCTGAATTCATGCAGGGGGCAGAGACCCATGGGGCTAATATACCCCCAATGAAGGCCTCCACCTAAATCAGATCAGGAAGAAAAGCAATGGGGTCCAGAGCAGCCGTTCAGCAGAAACACCCCTCGGCTCAGCCCATTCAGCAGTGCGTCCTCCGTCCTCCGAGAAGATGAGGAGGGGAGCCCCTGGGACAAACAAAAGACCAAAAGCTTAACTCAACCTTGAGGGCAACTCTCTAAACACAGCCTCTTTTGATCTCCTAGGGCCAGAGGATGATAAAATGGTTTGTGGGCTCTGGTTGGTGCCACTGGGATGAGAGGCTGCACATGCCGACACCCCCACTTCTCTTAGCGGCCAGCTTTGTTCTTCACAGCGCTGGGGCGTGCATTCTCTGGGAGGCTAGGGAAGTTATTGTTATCAGATAGATATATCAGTTTCAGGGACAATCACCTCAGGCTGGGGAGAGAGAGAGAGAAAGAGAGACGGAGTGAGGAGAGAGAGAGAGAGAGAGAGAGAGAGAGAGAGAGAGAGAGAGAGAGAGAGCGAGAGCGCCTTGGCTCTAAAACGTAAAGATTTAAGGGAAAGGAAGGAGATGTGGGTAAGAGGGAGACAAGAATGTATCAACCTTTCTCAATGACGCCTTGGCTTTGTTTCTGAAACTGGCACATAGAGAAATGTATTTGCCCTGAATGTACAAGAAAGTCAGCACACAATGCCACTTAGTCCTGAGAGGAAAGATATAATAGATATTTGGGGTTGGGAGTGGGAAACCACAAGCAAATGAAATAAAAAAGTGGGGGAAGACTATCCCTAACTAATATCATGCCCCTGCCTAACACAGGGACACACACACGGCTTAAGGAAGCCAGTGAGTTCTGAGTCTCGTGTAAAAGTTAAAAAAATAAATAAATAAAACAACCCTCGATGGCAAAGGCCCCTGGGTAAACGATGTCATTTCCAATTTCTCCCATTCCCTTGATTTAGAGCAGGCCCCGGGTCTGAAATTCACACCAGTTCTTTGTGCACAGGGATGCAGGCTGCTAAGGCCCAGGCCTGCGGAACAGGGACATGCGCTTCCTGTGTGATTTCAGCAAAGCTGCCCTGTTCTGTCTCATGTTTAAAATAATTTGCCAGGTAAAAATAAACTTCTCAGACTCACAGAGTGAAAAATGTGCTTACCAATCCAATCCGGGTAAGTTTGGGATTGACAGAGAAAGTGCAGCCCGGGCTAATTAAATTACTCAGCATGTGTCTGAATGGCGGTTTCACCAGCAAGTTTATTAATTCGAATCATTATCATCATTATTCCCACTGCTGGTAAATTATGCTTTCCATGAGATAGCAGAAAGGACTGCGCTGTGATTCAGTTAAGCCTTGCTTAGCTTTCGGTCCCCATGTCTAGAAAGCAGAGCTCATTTGCAGTAAGTTATCCCTAAGCAGCCTGTCTGAGTTGCTTCTGTTACTCTTTGGAAACAATTAAAATCTATGAGGGTTTGAGTTTTTCTTCTGCTTCTGCCAATGATTCTCACAAACAAATCCGCACGGTTCACACATCACTTCTTTGTCGGGTGATTTTTCTGCAATCCCAGAACTCCGCAGGCTGAGGCAGGAGAATTGTGAGTTTGGCATAAGTTTGGCCTGTGCAATAAGGACCTGAGTCAATCCAAACCAGAAACCAAACCAAACACATCTCAAAAAACAAAACAAAACAAAAGCTTCAACTAAAACAAGAAACGAATGCAGAATGTCAGGTCCATCAAAGGCCTGCAAGGTCTCTTTGTTCAACCCACGCTAGAGCTGATGGAGGAAAAGCTGGTCTCATGCAACTCCCTCTCCAGTCTGTAACCCGCCACCTGGAACTTCTGCGGAAAACCTTGAAACACACAGCATTTGACAAGGGTAGAAACTAGACGCTAACATATATTCCCATACGGAAGAAATTGAATATGGGTTTCCCAATGTCTAAAAATATTCAAGAAAATAAACATCTTCTTCCATGCCTGTTGTTGCAGTTCATCCGGGTTCGGAGGAAAGAAAGACGTGTGGTGAACCATCATTAGGTAACGGACCTCACCCGACACCACACGATCACCCATGCTTTCGAATCTGGATGACAAAGTTCCAAAAATGAAACTTTAGGCTGTAGCAGGCTGATGTTTCTTTTCCCCATTTGTGGGGGGGGGGGGGTAGAGGAGACAGAAAGAGAAAACAGGTGAATGATTATAGGAAATAATTTTTAAAAATTAAAATGTCATTTATAAACACAATGCCAATCTAGACTCCCCCTTCTTCCATATAACAAAGGCTTTTTTAAAAAATTTCATTCGTTGTCAAAGGAGCATAGATCAACAACACCTACATATAACTGTCAAATGGATGTAGGTACAAAAAGACATTTCTCTTCAATTTTTCGAGGATTATTTCTGGAGTGGGGAGCAGGGTCTGGTTATGTACCCCTGCTGGAACTTCTGGATGGGCATCCTGCCTCTATCACCCGAATTAGGATTGTAGGTATGGACCGCTACACCATATGTTGGTGGCAGGTGTTAGGATTATAGGTGTGTGATATTGTAACTGTAATTCTTGCTTGATACCTGTTTTGTTACATACAATTTTACTATGTTAAAGTTAAAACCTTCCTTTTCATTTAGGCAAAAAAGAGGAGATGATGTGGAATTCCTCTCTATATGCTATGAATATGTTTTATTACCACTGGTTAATAAGGAAGCTGCTTTGACCTATGGCAGGGCAGAATATAACAAGGTGGGAGATCCAAGCAGAGACAGAGGAGGAAAGAAGGCGGAGTCAGGAGATGCCATGGAGCTGACAAAGGAGAAGGATGAAGGAACATTACCGGTAGTCCACAGCGTAATGGTGATACATAGATTAACAGAAATGGGCTGATTTGAGATATAAGAGTTAGCTATGAATATGCCTGAACTGGCCAAACAGTTTTGTAATTAATATAGTGTCTGTGTGATTATTCAGGTCTGAGCAGCTGAGAAATGAACACACAGTCTCCATTTACAGGTGTGAACCACTGCTCCAGACTCGTGTATATGAGACAAGGGTTAGGATACAGGTGTGAACCACTGCTCCAGACTCGTGTATATGAGACAAGTGTTAGGATACAGGTGTGAACCACTGCTCCAGACTCGTGTATATGAGACAAGTGTTAGGATACAGGTGTGAACCACTGCTCCAGACTCGTGTATATGAGACAAGTGTTAGGATACAGGCGTGAACCACTGCTCCAGACTCGTGTATATGAGACAAGTGTTAGGATACAGGTGTGAACCACTGCTCCAGACCCGTGTATATGAGACAAGTGTTAGGATGCAGGTGTGAACCACTGCTCCAGACCCGTGTATATGAGACAAGTGTTAGGATGCAGGTGTGAACCACTGCTCCAGACTCATGTGTATGAGACAAGTGTTAGGATACAGGTGTGAACCACTGCTCCAGACTCGTGTGTCTGTAACAAGTGTTAGGATACTGGTGTGAACCACTGCTCCAGACTTGTGTGTATGAGACAAGTGTTAGGATGCAGGTGTGAACCACTGCTCCAGACTCGTGTGTCCGTGACAAGTGTTAGGATGCAGGTGTGAACCACAGCTCCAGACTTGTGTGTATGAGACAAGTGTTAGGATACAGGTGTGAACCACTGCTCCAGACTCGTGTATATGAGACAAGTGTTAGGATACAGGTGTGAACCACTGCTCCAGACTCGTGTATATGAGACAAGTGTTAGGATACGGGTGTGAACCACTGCTCCAGACTCGTGTATATGAGACAAGTGTTAGGATACAGGTGTGAACCACTGCTCCAGACTCGTGTATATGAGACAAGTGTTAGGATACAGGTGTGAACCACTGCTCCAGACTCGTGTATATGAGACAAGTGTTAGGATACAGGTGTGAACCACTGCTCCAGACTCGTGTGTCCGTGACAAGTGTTAGGATACAGGTGTGAACCACTGCTCCAGACTCGTGTGTCCGTGACAAGTGTTAGGATACAGGTGTGAACCACTGCTCCAGACTCGTGTATATGAGACAAGTGTTAGGATGCAGGTGTGAACCACTGCTCCAGACTCGTGTATATGAGACAAGTGTTAGGATACAGGTGTGAACCACTGCTCCAGACTCGTGTGTATGAGACAAGGGTTAGGATACAGGTGTGAACCACTGCTCCAGACTCGTGTATATGAGACAAGTGTTAGGATACAGGTGTGAACCACTGCTCCAGACTTGTGTGTATGAGACAAGTGTTATGATTACAGGTGTGGCACACATTCATCATGCGTGTATGTATGTAGGATGGTGGGTGCCTTCCTATACTGCTCCACCATTTTATTTGGTTTTGAGACAAGGTGAACCTGAGACTGTTTCCACTAAGCTGGTTGTCTGAGAACTCCCAGGGTCTGCCTGTTTCTGCCCTCCAACAGTGGGGCTACAGGAATGTGCAATCATGCCTAGTTTATCACTGATTACTGAGGTCTCAGAGTCAGATCGCATGCAAACCATCTTACCACTGAGTTAACTGCCCAGCCCTTATGCCGAGGTTTATTATGCAGTGACGGAAGTCCAGACTTCATGCTTGCACAGGGAGCACCCCAGCTACTCTCTTCTTCTAAAAAATCATCAGTTGTCTCCCTGACTCAAGGCATGAGCGAAAGTAAGTAGACTTTCAATAACTACGAGTATGACCAGGTTCTTAGTACTGGGAAAAGCGCAAGGCCTTACATGGCTGATGCTTTTGATAAAACAGAAATTGAGGTTCTTGGGAAGAAGTTTTCTCAGCTGGAATTATTTTGAGCATGGAAATATAACATTTCTAAAAAGGACCGTCATTTTACGGAAATAGTTTTCCGGGTGTTTTACACTCACTTCAACCATCTTTGGGAAGATACAAATAAGATATTTTCGTATATAGTGACTGTGATCATTTCTAAAAACAAACACACACTTCAGGTTTAAAAACTCCCCCGAGAGGTGTGCAGGAAGTGCCTTATCTGTGCATTCTGAATTACTGCGGAGGAATGCCACGGAGCCCTAAGCCAGAATAAAAACAGTTTTTCTGCTTCCTTCCCCACACTTCCCAGAAGAGAGTCCTTAACTAATGCAAATAACGAAACAAAACTAAAACAAAAACAAGCCAAACCAAAGCAAAAAAACAAACAAACAAAAAACAAACAAACAAACAAAAACTCTCCTACACAGCTCTGGCTATGAGAGGATGTCACAATTGGATTTGTTTTTAGGGTGGTCGCTCTTTCAGGCTATAGCTAGTTTTATGGGTGCAGCCTGGCCAAGAAGAGAGACTCATTCATATTTGATTCCTAGCCATAAATAAATAAATGAGACAAAGATCCTAGAGAAGCTAAATAAGAAGGTGAACCCAAAGAAAAACATATAGGCATCCTCCTGAATATTAACCTTCATCAGGCAATGAAAGGAGACAGAGACAGAGACCCACATTGGAGCACCGGACAGAAATCTCAAGCTCCAAATCAGGGGGACAAACATGCCCGTATCTTAATCACATAGAAAGCTCTTTGATGGATAGAGTAATGTGTTCTTCCTTTTTTCCAATTTCCAAGTTTCAAGATATTTATGTCAAATTAAGGTTAATATTCCTATATGCCCAAGTACAAAGACTGGACCCACAAGAGTAGAGGAAAACTGTGAAGACACCCAGTAAAACATGACATAGCTCAAACCTCCCCATCCACGTCTTCATTATTTTTAGTTCAAAATGTGAACAAAGGCATCTTGGGGCAATGTCACAAAACCTGAGCCACATCATTACCCAGAGGAAATCCGAACGGTGTTAGGATGGGCACCTGATAAAAATGAGACAAGAGGAATGGAGTGAACGTTTTAACATCATTCACCCTGTGGGCTTTTTGTTGCTGTTGTTTTGGTTTGGTTTGGGTTTTTTGTTTTGTTGTTTGTCTGTTTGTTTTTTGCACAAGGCACTGGGCTCAGCTCTGTGCATGTGTACAGTCCTGGCAATAATCTCAAGGAGGAATGCTAATAGGAACACCGAGGTAAAAAGCAGTCATGATCAGGAATTCCAAAGGCCTGGTGCTCAGAGCAGAGCCCACTAGGTGATCGAAGCACTGACTGGTCAGAGCACACGGAAAGCCAAGCAGGGGAAATCGATATCCACCTACATTAGGACAACAGTCTGAACAGCGTGACTGATATTTTAATCCCTCGGTACCCAGAGGTCAGGGATTTCTATGCCAGGAGTGGATCAGTTACACCGTCTCGTGGTAATACGGAGCATGTGCCTGGGGCAGCATGTCAGTCTGGGTCATCTTGGATGTCCCAGACACTACACAGGACATATGCCAGGATAGCTGGAATGCTAACATCCACTTCCTACTTACTGTGCTCGACATCCTTTCGGGGATAATTAACAATTTGGTGAAATTGATTTTGAAAAGAGGGGAAACAAAGACCACGTTTTATTTATTTCTTTCTTCTCCTTCCTAAGATCTGTTTCCCCTCTGTATCTATACAGTTCAAGTTGGTGATGTAAACAACCGACTCTCATTTTGTTCTTGAACTTCGGGTAACTCTATAGTCAACGGGCCATCTGGACACATTCCTTGAAGCTCTCCTATCTATGTTTCTGGACCATCGGCGGAGACGTACAGCCTGATTGTGCACAGCCCTCTGGGAAAGGCATGGCAGTGAAGTGGAGAAACGTAGCCTGCGCAAAGAGGCCTCCACTTGGGGCTGCACATTTGGGTATGTGCGGCCAAATGTTCATTCCACGTGACGCTGGGGGAGCCTTGGTCAGCATGTAATCCAGTGTGGGTTGGGCAAGGAAAAGACAGGAGAACATGAAACTGCCAAGTCTGGGGCCTGTTACGCAGTTGTGACCTGACCTAGAATGTGGTGCTGAGTTGTGTGCGGGGAACTCAGTCATAAAGAGGCAGCTGTGGTCTTCTTAGTTGTGAACTCGAGATCATTTTTGCAGAAGACGAATTGCCCCTAAATGATTAATCTGGTATTTGGAGGAAATACTGTTCCCTGCGTCTTCCAAATGGAGACACTAACCAGACACTTGTCCCACACTCAGACCGGGCATTGTGGTGTGGCTTGTACCATGGTCTCTTGTACCAGAACCATGACCTTGAACTGACAGTTGCCCTTTAAGTATCAAGCTTGTGTTTTTCATCTTAACATGATATGCCAGGGGCTTTCACATACCACATGTTGTTGCCAGGTTTAAGCCGATAAAAGCCTGGGAAGAGTTTTGAGAGGTCTGAATGAGGTTGGACTTATTTAGCAAGAGACAGTAAGTCCTCCTATTTTGGCCTTAGACAATCTAGAAGAAAATTATTGGCACGCTCTGTGAGCGTGGACTCAAAGTAGTTTAAAATGTTAAGCCAAGGGACATGTCCCTCCCTTTGTTTTGTGAGGTTTTACAACAAAATAACGTGTTTCGCTGAAAGGCTGGATTTGCCGGCTTCGGCTTTGCCCAGAAAGGTCGAACCTGGGGAACTAGGGGGCTCGCAGGAAAATAAGCAGAGGATAGAAGCAAGACTGCACCTTAGGTCAGCTGGCCAAGGTCAGAACCGCCAGGAAGCTGGTGGGGAACTGGGGCATCAGTGAGCCCGGCATCGTGAAGTATGCACAGAAAGCTACCCATGAGTGTAGATATGGTATCCTCACACTCTGTCCAGAGTCATGATTACAGACCGGATGCTTTTCTTTGTTCTTCCCTAGCCCTTGCCACCAGACTATATCTTTCCCTGAGCCTTCTCCTTCTTTTTGGCCATTTCAGCCTTGGTGGGGGAGGGGGGAGTATGAAGGGGTAGTGACCCACACGACTGAGGTTTCTTTGGTCTTGAACATGCAGATTATTTCCAGGTGTGAAGCAAAAGGAGTCAACTGTTAGATCAGCTATTTGGTGAGAATAAAAGCGCCGATAATAAGCCTCCTGTTCGGATAGAGTTTGATTGCTACAGAGCAAGTTCCGCCCTTAGCTCATTGGATTGTCACAGAAGCTCAATGAAATCAGTTCACTCCCAAGGCCACAGGTGAGGAACCTGAGGCTCCAGCTGACTCTGTATCCCATCGGAAGTCACGGGAGTAGGGGGGGTCAGGCTTGATCTGGGGAGTTACCATTCCATCCAGTCCTGTTGTACAAAAGATTATGGAATGATGAACGGCCCTTCCTCTGACTTCATCTACTCATCTCTGGCTCCTCCTTCAGCTATGTTTTTCTCCAATAAGATCATTACAGCATTTTTCTTCTGCCTCCCTCAAGTCCCACACCTTGGAAAGCATCAAAGTCTTTCTTAACAGGATCTTTGTGCCAGCACAGTCGGGATGGGAGTGGGTTTCAGCTCACATCAGATGGGAGCCAAGCAGATGATTACAAAGCCCATGAAAAGATTTCTTCTTCCCCCGTCTGTTTTCCCTGCAAGCGCACAGCGGGAGGGCAGTCCCTTTTGCTTTCCACCAAGAAAAAAAAAAAAGCTTGCTCTTTTTAGTGTCCGCCTGTGACCTGCGACTAGGGATGAACTGTATACAGTATCTACATTCAGCCAGCATAGAAAGGCTTTGGGGAGGCCAGCCTGGATCCTCAAGACCCTGGGGTAGTGGGAAGACATCCACGGCCCAGGCAGGTGGATCTCTCTATGATGAGCAAATGTGTGTTGGAGAAATGGGAGAGGAGGAGCAGAACGGTTGATGTACTGTGGAAAGAAGCAGGACAGAAGAAGTGAAGGCGGTGAGGAGAGGCTGATAGGGGAGGCCTTGCTCCCCAGGGCCATGTCTGGATCTGTAGTCCCCACAGTCAGTGGGTGTGTGGCCCTCCATAGTCCATGTTGCCACCAAAGGCCACAAGGATCACCCGTGTCCGGGGCTGCCGTTAGTGGACTTGTCTATGTCCAAGAGGAGTTCGGTCAGCAGAGCCACACTGATCTTAGTGGCCTGTGCTGTTGGGTCTGTGACCCTTCAGCAGCCAGGGTCTGAGTTGATGTCTGTGGCTCCTGTTGCAGCTGAGGGCCATGTGGTTGCCCAGGGACCATGCTGGATCTAATTAGTCATCGTGAGTCTGGATCAGAACTGCAGCTGGGGGCCGTGTCTGGGTACGTGGCCCTACTGCAGCCAGGGTCTGAGTTGATCACCATGGCTTCCATTGCCAGGAGGGCCATGTGGATCCCCTGGGTCTGGGCTGCAACCTGGGGCCATGTTGGTGTCTGAAGGCCACACTACCTCTGAAGCTGTGACAATCTGAGTGACTTCACTGTCACTTGGGGAGATGGTGACATCCAGACTGTGGTCCCACTCAGACAGGGTGTGTGTTGCCACCAAAGGATACATGGAAGCCTGGGTTTAGGGCCTCAGTCTATGGTCTTGTCGGTGTCCAGGGGTCATACCGCCACCAGAGCCATCCTGATCTAAGTGGCCCTAAGATGTCATCCAGGCCCAAGCTGCTGCCGAGGGCCATGTCTAGGTCTGTGGTACTGCTGTGACTGGGTCTGTGTTGATGAATGTAGCCCACGTCACCTCACAGAGCCTTGAGAACCGTATGTGATGGAATCAGAGGGTCATGCTGAGCCTGCTCCGCCCTTCACTGGCCCTGAGACAGCTGGCACTGCCCCTCACTGGATGCTGCAGCAAGGGAGCTGAGCCCAGCTCATGGGAGAGATAGCACCTCACACTTGGGAGAGGTGGTCTTACCCTTCCCCACAGGCAGGGAGAAGGGGCCCTGATGGCATGGGTGTAGGGAATGGCCCTGGGAGCCTGGACTGGCAGCTCCGCTAGCACCCAGAACCACAGCTGAGTCTGGGGTTAGCCCAGACTAACATCCACCCCATCTGGGACCTGCTGGAGACTGTGAAGGGAATTGTTCTGTGCATGACTCCGAGTGGCTGTGGGTATCCCCGAGGAGTTCCCAGGAGGATCCAGGAAAGATGCTGTGCCAGAAACCAGAAGCACTGAACCGAGCAGTGACTCACGGGCAATGAACATTTGCACGTAAAGCTGATTGGACAAAAGGATACCCTCTGTGACACGCCTGGACTCCCAGTGCCACCAGGACAAATGAAGAGGTGTTGGAGAGGCAGAAAAGATGGAAGAGTGAAAGGTTTTCTTTTCCTTTTTCTCCCCCTTTTTTTTTTTGGTTGATAGTGTTTTTTGTTTTTTTGTTTTCTTGTTCTTTTGTGGGTTTTTGTTTTTACTTGTTAGTTTTCTTGTTTTGATTCTTTTTTAATTTTTGTGTGGGGGTGTGCAGGGGGGAGGGAAGTATATGGAGGCACTGGGAGGTGAGCATAATTGGGGTGCACGATGTGAAATTCCCAAAAACTCAATAAAGAAATCATGATTGGTGTACGTAAAAAGAAAGGGTTTGGGGGATATTTTCAGGACAGAGTTTTGTTTTCTCATGAATACTGGAATCTTTACAACTATCCCAGACGCATAGAGGGTCTTGAATGATAGCTCCTGCCTAGAATACTCAGCGAGCTCATTCCCTCATCTCCTTTGACTGTTCACTCCATCCTTATCTTTTAATTAGCTTTCATCCCCATCAGCAGTCTATTTAAAACTCGTGTCTACGCACATCCCTCTATGGCTGGTTCCCCACATTGCCCCACCATCCCTCCATGGCTGGTCCCCCACATTGCCCCATCATCCCTCCATGGCTGGTCCCCCACATTGCCCCACCATCCCTCCATCGCTGGTCCCCCACATTGCTCCACCATCCCTCCATGGCTCGTCCCCCACAATGCCCCACCATCCCTCCATGGCTGGTCTCCCACATTGCTCCACCATCCCTCCATGGCTGGTCCCCCACATTGCTCCACCATTCCTCTGCCTATAGCATGAACTACCATCCCTCCATGGCTGGTCCCCCACATTGCCCCACCATCCCTCCATGGCTGGTCCCCCACATTGCCCTATCATCCCTCCATGGCTGGCCCCCCACATTGCTCCACCATCCCTCCATGGCTGGTCCCCCACATTGCCCTATCATCCCTCCATGGCTGGCCCCCCACATTGCTCCACCATTCCTCCATGACTGGCCCCCCACATTGCTCCACCATTCCTCTGCCTATAGCATGAACTACCATCCCTCCATGGCTGGTCCCCCACATTGCTCCACCATCCCTCCATGGCTGGCCCCCCACATTGCTCCACCATTCCTCTGCCTATAGCATGAACTACCATCCCTCCATGGCTGGCCCCCCACATTGCTCCACCATCCCTCTGCTTATAGACTGAACTACTGTCACCCCGTGGCTGGTCCCCCTCATATTGTTCTACAATTCCCTTGCCTATAGCATGCACTACCTAAAATACCACATAACTTTGGCATGTCTCTCGTTCATTACGTGTCTCTTCCTTCTTAAATTAGGTTCTGAGAGGGGACAGAGTTAGGTTTTATTTCTGGCTAACATATCCCAAGTCTTCAAGCAATAACCACTCAAAAATACTTTATGGAATCATTAATGTTCTCCTTATCCATGTATCTTAACCTCCCTCTATAGGCTTCCAGATTGTTCATTTTTTTTGTCTTCACCAATAACTAATGACTTTTACATATAATAACTCCAAAACCCCTGATTTGCCTCTACTTGTAAATATTTTCCTCTGTATTATCCACCACGCCAATTGATCATGGTATCTTTAGAACTGAGTGACCATTTATAAAGGCCCAAGATCGTGTCTCTCAGATATAGGAAGTTGTTACTCAACCACATTTGGTTAGTTCTTTTAAAACTGCCTATAGATCACCAAGCCAGGGGGGACCAAGAACTATTTTCTGTTCATAAAAAGCACATGGAGAGTTTTCCTATTTTGATAATTATGAAATGCTTGATCTTCTCCGTCACTGGCTACCCTTCTCTCCACTTTCTGTCACAATAATAATAAGAATGGCCAACACATGTGCTGACATTCCTGTGTGCCAGTGAAGAAAATGTACTCAGAATAAAATGTGGTGGAGACAGACCAAGCACAGGAGCACATAATTGTCCTTGGAGGCCATTGCGTATGTAGCTTGAACTTTATCCCTTTAAGAACTTGGCTGCTATTGGAACATATCGTGGGGAGGGGAGCTGATGCGAAACTTCACATATCAGGCTGATCAGAATGTTGATATTACTTCCTAGGGCACTGGCTTCCCAGTAGGTCAAGCTGCTCATGGAGCTATCGTTAGCTGAAGGCTGCATATGAGTGTACCTGCAAAGTGAATGAACCTGGGTCTATCTTACTGGCTGTGGGGAGAGTGCCAGCTCTAGTCAGTAGAGATACAGACACTAGACCAGATGTTCACTCTAGCAAGCACACATGCAGTAGCCTGGCTGTCAACCTCTAGCAAGTACACACAGTAGCATGGCTGTTGATCTCTAGCAAGCACACAGTAGCGTTACTGCCAACTTATAGCAAGCACACATGCAGTAGCCTGGCTGTTGATCTCCAGCAAGCACACACAGTAGAATGACTGTCAACCTCTAGCAAGCACATACACAGTAGCAGGGCTGTTAATCTCTTCATCTCATGCTGATACTTTTCTCACTGCAATACACATGTGTATTACATGTGTGTGTATGTGTGAAGTTCACATATGAAAGCATGCTTTACTCTACAAGCTCTCAGCTTATTGTAAAGACCTTATGCCCGTTCTAACTGATGACACTAGTAAAACTCGTAGCCCCAACTTTGAATAAGGAGACCACAGTAGGATTTTCCCACAACACATGTATCTTCATTTATGTATTCCTTGATGTTAGAGAATGGATTGCTACTATGACCTATAAGATCAAGTAAATTATTATTTTTTATCAAACCTAAATTCACCATTTTGATATGAGTCTGTGCTATACTATCTACAATTTCTGATAACATTCTACATGACCAGTGTTCCTGTGCTATCCACTCTAATGCCTTTGACACTTAAATATAGTATAAGTAACTCATGCACTTTAAAATGTAAACAAATATGACTCACCATACATTTAATATCTGTGTGTCCAAATCCTAAGTATAGAACGAGAGGAAAAGTGTAGAGCGAGTTATAACGACTGACACATTTTACTACATAATGAAAGTCAACAAAGCACATTCTGAGCTCCAAAAACACATTTGCTGTACTTGAAGAGAGCATACAATAAACACACGGGATAAAATGTTCACTATGAGCGTTTGTTGCGATCTCGAACATATAAAATACTCTTCTAGCATAAAGCAACAACTATCAGAGAAGGATCAAAGGCCACGAATAGGTAGTTCACATAGCACAACTTCAGATGTTTGGAAATAGGAAACCTTTATCTAGTGGCCACAGAGATGCTGGTTAAAAATACTGAGAATCTGGCTTTCCGTTTTCAGGATAGCACAAATTAAAATAAATAAATAATAAATGTTGAAATTAGTTTGAAGAAAGGAATATTACAGTTGGGGTGTAGCATCAGAATTCTTTAGAAGACTTATTTTTAAGGGAATTTTCAGTTACAGCAAAACTGAGATTGAGATACAGAAATTTCCCACATTCCCCTTCGCTCCATGGGACGCAGCCTGCATCCCCTTTGAACCCCCACCAAAGTGAGACCTTTCTTAGTTACTAGACCCACAAGGACAAGTCGCTAACCACAGTCATGGCTACAGTAAGGTTTCCTTGCGGTGTTGGTCATCCTATGGATGTGGACACACACACCGTCATCGCATTGTGAATATTTTCACTGCTCAAATGAAATACTTGCTTGAAGTATTTGTCCTTCCCCCTCCTCGGTTCACAGCAGCGTTTTCCCTAACTTCTCACTGCATCTGTGGTTTGCCATTTCTAAGGTGTCACAAGCTCGGACTCTACAACCGATGTGCCGTGAAGATTGGTTTTTTTCACTTACCAATATGCCATTAAGTGTCTTCCAAGGACTCAATGACTCGGTAGATCTTTCTTTTTAATGTCGGCTACTACTTCACCACGTGGCTGGTGAAGTTAGATATTTATTTGTTCACCCAATGGAGACCGTCTTCCTAAGCTTTGCAGGCAGGGGTTATTGGGTTTGTGCTACTCACCCGGAATCCTCACATCATCTTCCTTCTCCATGTCTAAATTTTTTACTTGTGTAAAAACAGAGCCATGCTGACTTGGAGTTCATCCTAATGATTCCATCTTTACTTGATCAGGTGATCAAGTAAAATCATCTCTTTCCAAAGATGACCATACTAATAAATTTGGAGGTCAGGACTTCACCTAACAGTGCTAATCAAACAGCCCGAAAGTTAATGGAGTAGACTTCTTTACTTACCAAGTATGCTTCCATTACAGGCTCCTTGCTTATTAAATACCAGAATGTGAGCAGCCTTCTGGACTCACCTGCCCTTTTCCTCCCTACCTGCCCATCCCAGCAGGCCTCGTCAGGCCTCCTGTGCATTTCCACTTGGTCACAATCCCAGGAATGAACAGGACGTGTGGACTTCTGTCAACAGTGGTGGACAGCTGAGGGCATCTGCTCGCTCTTTGACAGGTCAAGAAATCACACACATTACAGCTCCTATGGAAGCCTTGCTTGAGCCTGCTTCTCTTTTCCACTAATCCCTCATAATGCCCGTGTTTCATAATGTGATTTAGTGAAATTAAGCTCAAACAGCCCCAAATTATATAATTAATTACATTTGGCTTCAATTACATTGACTAATTGATCCAAGCCTGCTCACAGGCTACCTGCAGCCTAAGGTGGAGTGAGCAGGTGGTGGAGGCGCATTAACTTAATACTCCATGTGCACTAGCTAATTTGGTTTTTAAAATTGATCCAGACTCAGATGGACCATACCACATGTCAGGTGTGTCTTGCTTAGCCCAAGTACATGGCGCTATGTGTGTTTATCAAGAGGTCTTTGTTGTACTGTCCTGTGCGCTGGCCCTTGCCCTCCAGTTCCCCACACTCTCATCCACTCCAACAAAGCCAAATTCATTTTTCTGATGTGGGACCCTAAACGATGGTGACCTTGGACTGGGAGGCAGGGCTTCGGTTGCGTGTGCAGTAGGAATGATTACACGCCCTGGAACTCTGTCTCCACCAGTCATGTCTTTTCAACAGTTTCTAATGAACTATGTAAAAACAGCCCCGATGGTTGCTGAGAACTTAGGACTTCAGAGGCCTTCCAGGAACCACAGCAGTGTTTTAGAGCTTTGGAGATGTAGAATCGAGGGCCACACCAAATCCAAATCTGGAATTTAGCAAGTTCCCTGGGTGTCTTGAATGCCCTTTTGATTTTTGAGAATCTCTATTTTAAAGGAAACATTGTGAATTCAAGTTCAGCTTCTGTGACATGTGACTTGCACATCAGGGAACCGGGTGTGAGACCTGGAGAGAAGATACACAGAGAGAGGAATGACCTTTTTAACTCCTGGCTCCCTGCTTCCCTTGATCTGCAAACCCTCTTCTACGTTTGTTCCTAGGTATGGAAGCCTGGCTGTGCATTGCTTGTAACACCTCCTCTTTCTACAGACTCTATGTGTGACCCAAAATCCTTCAAAGCCACATTCTCTATAATCTGCCCAACCTAAGTTTCTAGCCAGTTTCCTCCTCCAGTTCACACTGGGTACTCCAGCTGAGTAGGCATGCCTTCAGTTTGCACTGGGTACTCCAGCTGAGTAGGTATGCCCCCAGTTCACACTGGGTACTCCAGATGAGTAGGCATGCCCCCAGTTCACACTGGGTACTCTAGCTGAGTAGACATGCCTCCTGTTCACACTGGGTACTCCAGCTGAGTAGGTATGCCCCTAGTTCACACTGGGTACTCCAGATGAGTAGACATGCCTCCTGTTCACACTGGGTACTCCAGCTGAGTAGACATGCCTGGTATTCACCAAATGAACACCATCTAGTCCTCCTTATGTAACTTGCTAGAATGGCAATTTGGGTGTTTTTTCATTATGGCGTCTGTAGATAACATAAAACTCCCTGGGCTGTCTTGAGGTTTCCTGCACAGGAGGATTATGCACATATGCAGTTTTGCACAACTATCACCTACATCAGTCTCCAAACATTCCCATCTCTCCTGATGGAAGCTTCGTATAGATTAGACACTAACCCCCCATACCCCAGCCCACAACCATAGTTCTACTGTATGTCTCTATGCATTTGCCTATGCTAGGTATTTCATATGAGTGGAATCCTCCCATATGCGTAGATGCAACAATGCTTGTAATGTCTATCATTTTCCAACTGACTTAGCGCATACAGCCATGTCTTCCAGGTCCATCCATATTATAGCATGCATCGGAACTTCCCTCCCATGGAAAGCTGAACAACATGCTCCATGTCCTGTTTTTCTGTTTACCCTTCTATGGACACTTGGGTTCTTTCCTATCCCTCTATCGTGAATGCGGCTGCGAACACAGAAATTTAAATTATAATTTAGGGTTTCCCCAAGGGCTGAGCACTGTGAACATGAAGTCAGAGCGCCTGATAGGGAGGCTCAAGCTTTAGATGGGTTACTCTGTTGATTCGATGGTGGAAACGGCATCATTTTGAACATCCATCAAACTTCAGATAAGTGGATTCTGGTCATCAATTCTCCAGTCTCTGTAACACATCATGCTCGTTACTAGGGAAAGAGAATCTGAACAATGTAAAGAGACACTGTAGAAATTTCACTTCAGCATATATAGTAGAGATTGTAATCTCTTATAATAAGGATTAGCGTTTCATTTAAAAACAAGTTTCTAATCAAATCATGACACTTGATTTAGAGTTGCAAAGGCTCAATGCATCTTCACAGAAAAGAAAATATTCCCGACATTCCTTTAGCTCCCTACGGCAGCACTACCTGGGCGCTTCCGGCAGCCTTGTGGTATGGAATGGGGCAGATTTTCTCCGGTTGCCTTCTATAACGTATTTACCCACCTTAGATCTGCCACCAGATCTGTGCCAAAATCCGGGCGTGCTGTTAACGGGATGCAGTCTCACTGACAGCAACTGCAGAATGGATTGCTGACCACATGATAAGATCAAGATGCAGATTTCAATGGGCTGTATTTATGTTCCAGATGCAAGCTGATTATCTCACAGCAGAGGGAGGCAACGTGATTGAATACATAAGGCACAGGGCCAGAAATCAGGAAATCTGGATTTTATTCCTGGCTTTATCACTTAGGCCGTGTATGCATGAATGTAGCATTTTGTAATTGCATTGTTCTCGACCCTAAACTGCTTCCTCCTGCCACTAAAAGTACATTACTATGTTCAGTCATGACACCATCGCCTCACCTCTTCTTCCTTCTATTTTTTTCTTGTTTTTTGTCTTCCCTGTTTCTTAGTAAATGGTGTTACATTTTTTTCATCCAGCCAATGCATGAATACATTTTCACCTTTTTTAACAATCAGAGAATAAATGTTGATTATCATGCTCCCATT
Source organism: Microtus pennsylvanicus (assembly GCF_037038515.1). Taxonomy (NCBI): domain Eukaryota; kingdom Metazoa; phylum Chordata; class Mammalia; order Rodentia; family Cricetidae; genus Microtus; species Microtus pennsylvanicus. The sequence goes on along the minus strand of NC_134597.1, from coordinate 4,152,437 downwards.
TCCACAAATCTCTCCCCTTATCGCTAATCATGTTTCTCTTTCCATCTTTTTATTTCACTTATTTTCTGACTGTCGAGTCCCATTCCTTTTCTCAGTCGTTTTACCAGCTTGAGTTACACGTTACATCTTTCCTCAAACAATAATCCTCTGAGCTACGTGATGACAAACAGAGAAACATGTAACTGGGCTGTAGAACACAAAAGCAAACAAAGACACACATGAGAAGACTGGAGAGGACGCAGGTAACCGTGGGATAGGATTTCAATGAACTAAAACCTGCTCTCAGTTCTTCCTACCCCATTAAAAGGGGTTAGACAACAATATAATCGTGATCCAGGAGCTTCCTGGATAATGAAATGCTTCTGCATCCCCACGACGGCAGTCTTCATGGCAAAGAGAGCCCAGTCCACTGCAGTGCTCTTTTGGCTCATCAAAACCACTAGGAAAGTCAGCCTCGGGGGTAGAGAAGGGGAATCTACAGCTAGACTTGCCAAGAGTGCAGGGCCCTCTAGTCAGCATCCTTTACTTTGTAAAAAAGAGCAGGTCACTGAAGAGGCCCAGCCCTGGCCTATAAAAGAGCTAAGAACAGCCTTACTGCTTTTGGACAAAGCTTGGTGTTTTCCCAGGTCATATTGGCAAACAAGCAGAGGAATACACTGGAGAATAGTTACTTTGACAAAAATGTGCTGTTTGGAATTATATTTTTTTTTGTTTCTTTCAAGTTCCAATAGTTATCCATGGAGTGACTGAGGGCACAGTTAGCACTCGGTAATGTTTGCAGCAATAAAATGCCGTTGGCAAAAATAAAGACCCATGCTTCCCCGACCCGAGCAGTGCTCCAAAACACAGTGCGCTTTTGATAGTAAATGTGAGATCCAATGTTTTTTGAGACACTGGGCAGTTTAGTAATCTCAGCTGTGCAAACATACACATCTGCATACATCCTTGAGGAGATGAGTGTGTGTGTGTGTGTGTGTGTGTGTGTGTGTGTGTGTGTGTGTGTGTGCGCATAATCTCTACTTTAAAAAAATGGGGCAGGCTGAAACATAAAATTTCTGACCTCTTTGCCACAGAGCAGATAGGCTACGTTAAGCGGCTTCCTGTGATCCTGTATACTCACAGATTTCTATCTTTTTGTTTGGTCTTTTCTATTATTTTTCTTTTAAGAAAGCATAAAAGGTGCCACTGAAATCCTTGTCACTGCCCGGTATTCCTCTTTCTGAGAGGGAGTCAGACTTCTGAAATGAATGGAAACCCTCCTGTTCAGGCCTTCTGTGTTAACACTGCGTGTGTCCTGAACCAACATATAACTGCAAAGTACTTCAAAAAAACAGTGAATTCCTTTGGAAATTATGTCATAAATAAGAAAAAAAATTGTTTCTTCCTTTCCAATAAAAATCCACTGATTCATTTAATATACATTTTTCTTAAATATGTTTTCTATATGCAACATATTTTGCAAGTTTTTTTTTTTAATATCTGGACCAGTTCACAGAAAGTAAGCAAGAGCTTCCAAGTCACTTGACAACCCCCCCCCCCAACATGGGTAGGAGCCACTTGACCCTGGAGAATCACTGAAGACGTGGTTCTCGGTATCATTAGCGACAGTCAATGTTTCATGTGAATCACAAATGAGATCCGTTACCATGATAAATTATCAAGCTGGACTATCCTTCATCATTTGAGTTTGCCATAAATGAAACCAAACTGGCCCGGATCTTGTTGCCCTCGTTCTCAGGCGCATTGCACGTGGGTTGCCGGACCATTTTGCTTTCTACGTACTTAAAATATTCTGTGGGAAAAAAATAAAAAGACGAGGGACCAGGGTGAAATCCAGAGAGTAAGGTCTGTGCAGGAGCTCTGCTTGCAGTGTTTGAAGATGGGAGTTGCAGATTCAAGCAGAAAATGAGTCAGTTTGGAAAAGCATGTGACTTGAAAGCCATTAAAATAAAGCCCGGGATCTGTACTCTCCCAACCGTATGGTGGTGATGCTTGGCTCTCCGACCTGCCAGCACGGACTTGAGAAAATCTCCACGTTCCCAAAGGTTGGATTCAGCCTGTGTATGTATTTCCGAGGACAAAGTGCATGGCTCCGACAAAGCCATAAAAAGAATTCCTTTTCCCTGGAACTTTGAAAAACTTCTGCTGTAAGGGGAAAATCAGGAAAACTGAGAGCATGTGCTGGCGGGTTCCACAGAAAACCCAACAGGAAGTGAGCAGTTGTGGGCAGTGCAGGACCGCTGAGAATCTGATACTCGGACAGCACCGCAGTGTCTGGGTGGATAATACCCGCAGTGTCTGGGTTGTATTTGTAACCGATCTCTTGACCTTCTTACTCGTCTCGCTAAAGAAGCAGTTACAGTGAACCCTGACCCCGCACACCTTAGCAACCACTGCCATTAGGGTTCCCACAGCGCAGTTCAGGGAATTTTAATGTAAGCATATTTGGTGTAGATTATCTACTGGGTTGGAATTTTCTAATTCATCATGAAGGCCCTGGTCTGTAATGTTCCCTTCGATGCTTAAAAATGGGGCTAAGAGGAGTTTAGGAAATATTGTGTTATTTTAGCACACCAGACATCTCAAAGATGAAATAGAAGCTTCACTGGATGTTTGCTTTGGCTGGACCATCTCAAGGATGTATCAGTCTCAGTGAGTCACGGAATCCATCACACTGAGCTTTCAAGATAAAAACAGACATGGTATGCTTCCTAGACTAATCCTTTTCTTCTCTTGCAAGCAGTAAGCAGAGCTCTTTGCTTCCTGAGCGAGGAATGGTGGTAGTGATTCTGGCAACCAACAAGAACTTTCAGAAGAGAGGATGGGTTTCTAATGTGAAGTCTGTGCTATTTATTATGTTCAGATGGACGCAGAGTCCATCAGGCATTGAGGAAGCATGTTGCTTGATTAGTCCTTGGAGGTTGTACTGGGGATGGAAACATTTCACTTGGTAGGCACATCTCTAACAAGTAGTCTGATACAAGCCAGTTTAGAGCCCTTTTTATCTAAAGATAAAATTATGCTGCCAGTAGGGAAATAATGTCCAGTATATTCTATGGCTGACTGTGCAGGCTTTTTTATTCAGCGTGTGGGCAACGCTTGGGGTTAGAAGACCTTGCTAACCCATTAGTAAGAGGCTCTTGGTGCTGGGTCCTAAACCAGGGGAGGACACAGGAGAAAGTGAGCAATAGAAGCCATTTCCAAGTCTACCTCAGAATGAGACACTCAGTGAGGAAATTCCATGCTGAGGTCATATAGCGAGTCTGCATTCACTTGGTCCCTAAGTCAGAGACCAGCTTCGGCATGACTCGTACATTCCAGGGTGGGAGCGTGAGGATCAGAATTATTAAACAAAAGGAACAGAGAAGTGAGCGAAATAAAAGACAGAGACACAGAACAGCATCGGGAGGGACGTTCAGTGAATCCTGAATCTGCTTGTCCTTATTTTCCACAGGCTTATATATTTCACTTCAAAAGAGAAGGCGGGCTACAACAGACTTCATTAACATGATATAAGGAATAGACTTGAACGCTCTGATCTTTGGTCCAGGTGGAGCAGATCCACCTCTACATCCAAAATACTAATTAGACACACTCTGGGTCAGAATCTCTTGTCTGTAGCCATGCCTGTTGTCAACAACTTTGAGAAAGCAAAAATACGCTCAAACTTTCTGTCCTCCAGTCACGGTGGAACAGGCTCACAACTATGGGTCCCCAAAACCCTTCCCCAGCCAAAGATGGCCCCATCTGAGCACATGCCTTCCACATAGGAGGAACTCAAGAGTCTGTTGGGTGACCACGGTATAACAAAGGATTTGAGCTGAAATCATTGGATAGAGAGCTTCTCTGCCAACCTGGAGTTTATGCTTTCCTTGGAATAAAAAGAAGCGGAGAACATGGGGATGCCTCAACTCAAGTAACAGTAACGTACGTGTTCGCTGAGCACTCAGCATACATCCAGCGCTAGTCTAAATACCTTGCACCCATTCCTTCTCTTAGCAACCCAATGAGATGACTGCTACCATCCGCTTCACAAGTTAGGAGCTGCAACCAAGAGAACATAAGTCACATATTCAAAGTCATATGGGTTATAAGTGACAGACCCTGGGTTCAAACCCAGGATTTTTCATTCTAGGATCCGTAGTCTTAATTAGTTTTCCAAACCATTGCCTTTGGAACAAGGACCATGAACGAAAGCCTAGTTTTAAAACATGCATGTATCTTGAAAGGTTATTTCATGGCAGCAATAGTGTACAGCGACTTACAAAGCACTGGTCCTGGTATCACAGATTTTTTTTTTTTTTGCATCATGCATGTCTTACCAGTGGCTCTGAGAAGAATACTTAACCTCTCTAAGCTGACATTAAACTGAAGGTAATACTCCTTGCCTCAGAGAGGGTTTCAGAGGATTAAGTAAAGCTTTTAGTGTGTTTGGTACACATGGTAATGATAAGGATAATGATAATAATTGACATTTATTGAGTATTTGCTATGTACTTACTAAACATCTAATAAATTCTAATTAAAATAGCTTGGTGTGCTCAATATCTACCACATTTGGATGGTTTTTAATCTTCTCTAACAACAGAGACTATAGTCACCATAGTTACCATCATTGATTCAGGGACCTTTTAGAATAATGTTTAATATTAACTAACAGTTAACTTGAAAAAACAGTTCTTTCTTTCCAAGTTCTATACATGATGAAGCTGTTTTGGATCAGTGAGATGAAGATAGCTAACCAAATGTGGCTTGGATTGCATTCATGATGACTGGAAATTAACATTACCAAACAACTGGCCAGCGGACATTTTAACACCGGCCTCCTCCATTCCTTTCCATGCATGTAGAAAAATCTAATGTCAACTCTAGCTGTTGTTCTGTCTCTCAGACATCGTGAGACAGTGTAGACATGGGGCAGAATGGAGAGACCAGGAAGGACATATAAGCTCTTTCACGAACCATATTTAAATTTAGAATACCCGGTGTTACTCTCACTGGCAATGCGATCCACGAAGTCTGACCTCACAGTCGAAGCAGCATGCCAACAGTCTGTAGGCAGCAGCAATCTGTAAAGGTCAAGAGACAATGGCAGGCTGAGCCTCCAGGTGTTATAGTAAGAGAAGGGCTGTTGTTTTGCATCATCCATTTGAGCTGAAGAGAAACCTTTGGTGAGTGGATGGCAAAGAGGAACCCCAGGAAAACATGATAAGAGTTAGGGGGGGGTTCAGGATCCTAGCCAAATGCAGTTCAGACATGGCAAAGAGCTGGGAATGAAATGAGCCCAGATGAATCTCTAACCTTCAGTCTGGGACTACAAATTAGGGGATCTGAGAGACGACTGCCACAAAATTAATAACCAAGGACTTCCTGAATATCATGTAGAAACCAAAGACAATTTAGGGGGGTTGGTGCCTTGGACTAGTAATGGTTTATATTATAAGTTTCATGGTACACTAAAGTAGATGTCTCTATTCTGGAATCTGTTTATGGGTCTCACCATTCCCCCTGGAATAAATGTAAGGTATTTGTATAGGTGCCCATAGATGCGATTTTCGGGGGGTGGGGTAGGGGATCGTCTCTTTTATTTGATTCTCAGAGTAGCTTTCTATCCAAATTACGGCACAACCACATCAAGTGGACTCTATATAGACTTGATAATTTAGAATTCACGTTGAAGAGGTACATTTACCTATCTTTTTAACGTCACAAAAATACTAATGGCGTATCATTAAACCAAAGCATGTAACATGTAACAACTCTTCATATCCAAAGAGGACTCAACTAACCACAAGAACTACATGCTTTGAGGACATGACTTAGCAAAGACACAGAAGCCTGACCTGCAGGCTCAGCGTCCCCCTTGCCAACATCGAGTCCTTCCATTCTGGCCCTTGACTCTCCATTCTTAATCTTCTGTTTTTTACCACAGATACTAAAACGTATCCTGGGAAGTGACTTTCAGATTTCTGCTTGCAAAGGGCTCCCTGCCGAACATGGTTTCTACGGCACAAGAAAAACATGGTGAGTTTTCATTCACAAAGCTAGAATTACTCCGTTTAAATACCTTTAAAGACAAAAGGTTATTTTCTTACTAGTTGTGTATCATTGACAATGTTCTTATATCATAATGGTGATGCTCAGTGGCGACTTATCCTTTGTTTCTCGTTCTACTTGAGCTATGGTGGCTCTCCACTCTCAGAAAGCCTTCTCAAGCCAATGAAATCAAAACTGTGAACTCAACAGTAGTGGGTCTAGCTGAGAGGTAAATGTATCAAGAAGCCAGGTTAGAAACACCTTGTTCTCCCATGCCTCATGGCTACTCACATCACTGATATTTCCAGTGTGGCATTGGAACTAAATAGTTACAGTAGCCTTGTATGTTGATTTGTTACTGGGCACCTGGCTTAGACAGTGAGGGGGTCCTGTGGGACTTTGCGGTTCCATCTTTAACCGCAAATGTGCCCCACCGCACATGGAGCGAAGGTTCACTGAGAGAGAATTGGCTTGGCTTCTCACACAGTTCCCTCCTGCCATGAGTCAGTCAGCCAGCTGCGCCCAGCAGCTCCTCCTATGCGAGGGGGTGGCAGCTTTTAGAACGGGGCGGGATATGAGAGCACTCATCTATTTCATTCCCAACCTGCTCTCTAAGTGACATGGTCACTCAACTGGACTTTTCCTACTCCTTGCAAGGAGTGAAAAGCTCAGACTGTTCTTGTTGCCTGCCAGTCTTTGTTTAAAGACAGCAAGTGTGTGGGCTCCTTAGGAAAACTGTCTTTAACATAATTATGTGCTCTGGGAATTCTGGAGGTAAAACATTTTCATCTTAGCATAAACAGAAGCGAGGGCACTCTTCAGAATAACTGTGATTACTACATTGCTTGTCTTCATACTCACATTTCAGACATTTTTAATCTGTGTGCTTTTATCCTTTATGTATAATTGCAGTTAAAACTTTCATTAAATAATTTTCTTGCAAATTCATATATTGGAAAAACATCAAAACGAATGTATGCAAAGCTTATAATGGGAGAGAAAAATATTATTAAATTCATTACCATGAGAATACCATGTAGGAAGTATTTTTGTACATTTGTTCATGTAACTTCAGGCACAGATGTCCTCTGCTCAACTCTGCAGAGAGTAAAAGCTACCTCCAAGCGTCCCTGGAAGAATTAACTATGCTAATATGTGTGTTCTAGCACCAGGCGTGACGCATGACCGTAACTTTGCCCAATTAATGTCGCTCCTATCACTGCACACTTGAAGCAGAGGCGTAGAACACGCCAGTAGCAGGAGAAAGACAACAACCTCACATCATTTCTTTCCACCGTTAAGTTGCAACTCCCCTTCAATTCATCTCCATCGTGGCTTTCTGAGAGAACAGCAGGACATAAATAAGTTCAATCATTCTTCATCTCAACGACAATCTCAGACAATCCTAGCCGATCGCCCACACATCTCCATCTAGACCGCGCACTACCCACACGGGCGGACGCTCGCGCTGCCTGTCAATTCTTACAAGATCCTTTAAAAATTCCAGAAAGCATCCTCCAGCAAGGCTCCTTCTTTAAGCTGACCTTATATTTGATTGCAAACAGAAGTATAAGCAGTATGGAATGTCGCCTCTTAAAAGCATGGGCCTTGAAGGCAGACCGCTTGGTTTCCAGTTCCAGCTCTGTTTTGTCCAATTATTCATCCTTCCTCCACGTCGTTTTGTCTGTGAGGGCGGCTTTATGGGAGAGCCACAAGGGTTAATTGACAGGCAGCATATGCAACCCTCGGCCCAGCACCTGGCGCCTTGTAAATGCTCTCTAAGCTGTAGCTATCATCCTGTGCTGTAGGTGTGCTTTTTATCCCTAGGAGTTCCCTCCGAGCCTTTTCTGCTCTTTCCTCACCGTGCAGTGCGTTCCTCTCCGTCTCGGAACGTGTGAAGAATACCGTACTTGTCTACAGTCTTCGTTAATTCTGTCTTCTTTGTCGTTCCCTACTCATTTCTACTAACCGATATCCTCTTACCTCTGGGTCATACTGTCTTGCCCTTCTGCATACCTGGTGCTATGGTTTAGATGTAGTTTGAAGGATTCCTCAAAGATTCAGTTGCTAGAAGCTTGGTTCTCCTTTGCGGATATTTTCAGAAGTGGGACCAAATGGAAGCTACCGAAGGCATTTGAAGTCTCGCCCTCGGAATGCAGTAAGATGGTCCTTGCAGGACCCCAGTTAGTTCTTATAAAATGAACAAAAATGTGCCTGCCCGTCCTGCAGCTTGTGCCCCAGCCTGTGATTCATCCATAGCAGGCGTGCCGCAGACACACCTGTTGTGAGATCATTACCATGCTGAAATAAATCAAGAGAGCCAGCACCAGAAACTAGACCAAGGGAACTTCGTGTTCCTGGGGATTTAGTTTCAAAACTATGAGTTAAATAACATAAAACAAACACCTCCAAACATTTCGACAAAGCGACAGAAGCAGACTAATACACACGTTACATTTTTCCATTATAAACTTGGTTATCAGTTGCTGGGTATTTTGAATTTCCTTTAATTGGTGTTGGATTTTTATTTGCTACACATTTGAGTTACCTGGGATAAATTTAGACACTTTGAAGCTGGGGTATATTCAGAGAGGCTTTGGGTTGTAGCTCATTTAGTCTATCTTTGTTGAGGATTTGCCTAAGGTCTCTTGTGCTGAGTTTTTCCACTGCGGCTGGTAGGAATACCAGCTGTTCCCTTCTGTTGTCTCCCAATACTCTCCCGTAGTCCTTTCCCATATACACCAGCCATTTACGCTCATGCGTATGCAGATCACTTCTCAGCCAAAAACTTGTGGGCACCCCTCAAATCTCCAACTTTCTAGATACCCATTTCTTCATAATAATGCCCTTTAAATACAGGTAACAGTTTACAATATACCTGATACAGAAATAAATGGGAAGGGGATACAAATTTGTATAGACCACATTCAGCTTTTAAGGAGAACATCCCTTTCTCTTGTCTTTTGCCTTTTCTCTTTCCTCGTCTCTCTCACATCCCATTTCTTCCTTGCTTCCTCTCTGTCTCCCTTTCTCTGTGTGTCTCTGTCTCTTTCTTCTGTGTCTGTCTCTCGGTCTTTTCCCCACCTCTCTTCTTTCTCTGCCAGTAAAGCTTTCTTTCCAAAATTCTGTCCATCAAATTCTCAGTGTTGTGGCCTCCGCGAACACCAGTTCTGCCTTTCTCAGCTTGCCCGCGATGCTAGGCTGCTGCTCTGCACATTCGGCCCCGTTACACTCCAGCCATTAAGCTGTTGTAATCACAGGACTGGCTCTCTGCTTCCCTTCTCTCAGGAAATGACAGCCGTCTAGCTGCTCAAGGTGGGAGAGCAAATCCACTCTTTCCTGCTCCATCCTTTTCAGAAGTTGAAGTCTTCAGCTATTTTTTTCCCAAAAGCCAGCTTTAGGTACAAAATCTTACACATCTGAAGCCAAATTTAAAGAAATAACAAATGTAATATATTACAGAACATGCAGGCTCGTGTGTAGTTGCACAATGTTATTAAACACACTCACTGATCTAGGCAAGCGCTGGGTTAGTTTTCTCCTTTTGTTTTCCCTTCTGAGAACATTTAGCTTTTGGATTCTTGGCACTGAGCCAATTTTGTGTAAAAAGCCATGAATTTGGAAGCATTTATAGAATTTAAAATTCTAGATAAGATACAGTTATGTCTTTTGTGAATGACTTAGTCAATTAAAAGTTTTCCTAAAAAATGAGGATTTAATTTTTGTTGTTGTTGTTGTTCTCTGAGTATTAACACCATGCAATCCCTTGAATGTGGAAAGTTGTAAGTTCTCTTTTATGATGGCATTGCAAGAATACTTTCGTCTGCTTGTGAAGTGGAGCACGGGAAGCTGGTCCAAGCCAGGTTTAAGTTTTTGTACAGCTCCATGCTTATAGTAATCGTGATCACGTTGCTCAGCCCTCAGTGAGCTCGTAGGAGATACGTGTCTGTGAAAGACACACAAAAGCCATGTACATGCGCATGACGAGTGTGATCCTGCTTAAATAAATACAGTATTTTTTCTACAGATAGAGAAGTGAAAATCCATGATTGGGAAACTGAGGAACTAAGACTTAACAAAAATTCCCCTTGGAATTTAGTCACTGCATATTGAGGCATGCAAAATGTAGCGCAACGTGGAAGGAAACGGTCCTCGCATAGGAGCTGCTCAAAAGAGAAATAGTTCCTGGACCCACAAATTATAATGTGTGTGCATAAAATTATTCTTAAATCTTACATTTCCCCATTGAGACATTTATTGTTCCTGCAGAAAACCATATTATTTCTTATTCCTAAATCTGTCTTCTATTAAACCAGAGAAGTCTATAAATCAATAATAACCTTTTAGATATCAACCTCTCCATAATTATGCCCCCAAATCCAGGTAATTGTTTGCATGTTTTATATAAAAATAAACGCGGGGAGACATATGTTCTGCATGATTGGATGAGGGTCTAAAGGTTTCAGTTGGATTTCAACATTTGTGAAATTTGGTTTTATCTCTTTTATATTACATTTAGGCTAATTTATTCCACCCAGAGAAGCAAATAGATCAGATAGTGCTTGTCAGCTCTTCAGGGAAAAAAACAAACAAGCAAGCAAGCAAGCAAACAAACAAACCAAGATGTCCATGAGGACTTGGTGTGGATTTTATCATAGTGTGGTTTCCATTAAATATGACAGTAAACTTGTCAGCTAAGGAAATGTTTGATTTTAGTTGAATTAAGGTCTGCGTATCTTTCTGTTGCTTCTTCAGATTGTCCCAACAGGAAGTGGCTAAAAGGCCACTCCAGACTGATCTTAGATTAAGAGACCCGGCATCTCAAAGCCATTCTACTTGTGGGATGAAAGGACAGCAACCAGAGTGGCCTCCGGCTATTTTCCTGATGCCTAGACTGTGAGCCAGCCATCTGTATTCATTTAGACAGGGTGTGTGTGTGTGTGTGTGTGTGTGTGTGTGTGTGTGTGTGTGTGTATGCATGCGTGCATGTGTTTGTGTGTGCATGCGTGTGTGTGCAAGTGTGTGTGTGCATATGTGCATGTGTGTGAGTGTGTGTGTTAGTGTGTATGTGCGTGTGTGTGAGTGTGTGTTTGTGTGTGTGTGTGTGCGTGTGTGTGCAAGTGTGTGTGTGTGTGCATGCGTGCATGTGTGTGTTTGTGTGTATGTGTGTGTGTGTATATGTGTGTGTGCATGCATGCGTGCATGTGCATGTGTGAGTGTGTGTGTTTGTGTGTGTGTGTGTGTGTGTGTGTGTGTGTGTGCAAGTGTGTGTGTGTGTAGCTGGCGAGGCTGGTGAGGGACAGAGCTCAGGTTGCAGGTCTCAGTGTGGGTTTGGTGCCGAATGAACTCTTCTGCCTGGTGCTTCCCTAACGAGACCCCTCATCTGCTGCTCCCTCCAGAGAAGTAATTTCACCAATACCAGCTGCGAGGGGAATGTTTTGTGTTCTCTTTATTCAAAGTGAAAGACGTTAAACAGAAATTTTCAGAAGCACTTTTGTTTGGAAAATGGGAAAGGAAGATCACGGAAACTGGAAAACATCCATGAAATTAGCCCCAAATCACGGCCAATCCTGGTCATTTCCTGACAAGCTGTCTGTCAGCGAAGCCACAATAATAGTTTATTCAGGGTATCCTGGAGCTGACAGTGTTGCGGCCCTGCTAATTAAATATCGGTACAACGGCTGGCATTCTCGTGTTTTCATTTTTATAATTGCAACGGTGGCTCCATGGCATTTTAGTAGCAGGAAGTCTCAAAGACTCATTGGTATGACTCTCCAATGCACTGTACTAGCTGGAATTAAAAGAATACAGCTTTAAATCAAAGTCCTCAATATCTATGGGAATCAACTAAGAGAGAGAAAAGCGAAGAGAACAAGATGTAGGATACACTTGGTCCCACTGATGTCACATTTGGAATGTTTGTTGAAGGCTATCGAATTCAGTGTGTATGAACAGGAACCGGAAACGAGCTTATTTGGATGTATACTTTCATTTATTTACTACTTATAACCCAGATGCCTCTAATTAATATACATATTTATAAAATTTCACAATATCCCTATGGCATCGAATGAGTCTCCCCTCTCCTCCCCTCTCCTCTCCTCTCTTCTTCTCCTCCCCTCCCCTCCCCTCTCCTTTCCTCTCTTCTTCTCCTCTCCTCTCCTCCCCTCCCCTCTCCTCCCCTCCCCTCTCCTCCCCTCCCCTCTCCTCTCTTCCTCTCCTCTCCTCTCCTCTCCTCCCCTCTCCTCTCCTCTCCTCCCCTCCCCTCTCCTCTCCTTTCCTCTCCTCTCCTCTCCTCCCCTCCCCCTTCCCCTCTCCCCTCCCCCTCCATCTCCCTCACAGATTTTATTTCTGTACCTTTCCCTGATCTGACCTCCCTTGTCCTTACATATGCATCCATCCGCGCTGCAGTTCTAGCCTCCAGCTCCTAACCAGCTGCCCACCGGGCCTGATTCTGGAGCTCTAGTTCTGGGTGGCACAACTGCAGAGTGATTTTCACTCCCAACTTTGTGTCAAATTATCCATGTACAAAACTACTAAAAGCTGTGAAACTGTCCTTCCTAAACTCTGCTAAAGGGGCACATTTTCTGCTTATTAACCCGGCTGTAAAAGCTGTCCTAAAGCTTGCTCTGAAAACAGTTCCCAAACTTAGCAAGAGGCTTCCTGCCTCGCGGAGGGCTGCGTTTCCGTGCAAACGTCAGCTGGACCCTCAGAAGTGCGCGCCCATTTAGAGAATGTTTCACATACTTGGAGAATTACTTCAGATGAGAAGCAGACTCACCTGGGTAGCATTTCACCTTAAAAATTCCCTGGCCTGAGTTTGCACATCGCGATGTAAGAAGATGCATAAGGAACTGGTTTAAAGGCTGTGCTCTTGCTGCTCTGGTGTTTGACAGACACCGTGAGAGATTTCTTCCTAGCTGGAAATTGTTTTCTTCTTAAGGGCTCTGATAAAATTCTTTCTCCACATTTTGAAATCTGTGGACTCAGGTTGCTCTGTCTTTCTTCATGAATCACCCTCTAGCAGTTTTCCGGAGTCATAGACAGAGTCCCCGTCCCCAAGACCTGAGTGTGTGGATGGAGGAAGCAAAACCAGCGCATGTGGGAGATAAATGGAGACCATCTACTGTTGTGGAGCATGATGGGAATTAAGTGAGTGACCAACGACGCCAGAGATCTGGTGGGGAAATAGTGGGATCTCTGGAATAAAGATGCAAGAGGCAAACATAAAATGGCAGTGTCTCTGTGTGAGAGACTCGGGAGGCTGTTACCTTTGAAGGCAGGCAAGACTCCTCGACCAAAGACAGCTCCTCAATAGAGTTGGGATTTCACAGAGGAGAGTTTGCAGCCTTTAAGAAGCTTTCTCTGATTTATGATTCCTAGATTTTAAATAGATACATAAAACCACACACGCACGCACACACACACGCGCGCGCACACACACACGCACACGCGCACGCACACACGCGCGCACACACGCACACACACACGCACACACACACACACACGTATAAACATGGAAGTAAAATGAAATGTCTATGAGAACTGTCAGGACTAGCAGGAACTGGGAGGGACAAGGAGCAGGAAGGTAAATGGGCGGAGCTGTGCTCATCACACCATATACATTTGTATGAAGGCTTTAGAAATAAACGTGTTTTAAATTGATGTGTTAGGAAAAGCATTCTGACAGTAGTGTTGGAGACTTGATGGGGACATCTCAAAGAGAACTGAAGAGCTGTTGAAGTGAGCTGCAGTGACCAGGCCTGCACTACACTGCAGAGCTATTGAGCCGCAGTGACCAGGCCTGCACTGCACTGGGGAGCTGTTGGAGTGAGCTGCAGTGACCAGGTCTGCACTGCACTGGGGAGCTGTTGAAGTGAGCCGCAGTGACCAGGCCTGCACTGCACTGGGAAGCTGTTGAAGTGAACTGCAGTGACCAGGTCTGCACTGCACTGCAGAGCTGTTGAAGTGAGCCGCAGTGACCAGGCCTGCACTGCACTGGGGAGCTGTTGGAGTGAGCCGCAGTGACCAGGCCTGCACTGCACTGCAGAGCTGTTGGAGTGAGCTGCAGTGACCAGGCCTGCACTGCACTGCAGAGCTGTTGAAGTGAGCTGCAGTGACCAGGCCTGCACTGCACTGGGGAGCTGTTGAAGTGCCGCAGTGACCAGGACTGCACTGCACTGCAGAGCTATTGAACTGAGCTGCAGTGACCAGGCCTGCACTGCACTGCGGAGCTGTTGAAGTGAGCCGCAGTGACCAGGCCTGCACTGCACTGGGGAGCTGTTGAACTGAGCCGCAGTGACCAGGCCTGCACTGCACTGGGGAGCTGTTGGAGTGAGCTGCAGTGACCAGGCCTGCACTGCACTGGGGAGCTGTTGGAGTGAGCTGCAATGATCAGGCCTGCACTGCACTGGGGAGCTATTGAAGTGAGCCGCAGTGACCAGGCCTGCACTGCACTGGGGAGCTGCTGAAGTGAGCTGCAGTGACCAGGCCTGCACTGCACTGGGGAGCTATTGAAGTGAGCTGCAGTGATCAGGCCTGCACTGCACTGGGGAGCTATTGAAGTGAGCCGCAGTGACCAGGCCTGCACTGCACTGGGGAGCTATTGAAGTGAGCTGCAGTGATCAGGCCTGCAGTGCACTGGGGAGCTGTTGGAGTGAGCTGCAGTGATCAGGCCTGCACTGCACTGGGGAGCTGTTGAACTGAGCTGCAGTGATCAGGCCTGCAGTGCACTGGGGAGCTGTTGGAGTGAGCCACAGTACCAGGCCTGCACTGCACTCTGGAGCTGTTGAAGTGAGCTGCAGTGACCAGGCCTGCACTGCACTGGGGAGCTGTTGAACTGAGCTGCAGTGATCAGGCCTGCAGTGCACTGGGGAGCTGTTGGAGTGAGCCACAGTACCAGGCCTGCACTGCTCTGGGGAGCTGCTGAAGTGAGCCGCAGTACCAGACCTGCACTGCACTGGGGAGCTGTTGAAGTGAGCTGCAGTGATCAGGCCTGCACTGCACTCTGGAGCTGTTGAAGTGAGCTGCAGTGACCAGGCCTGCACTGCACTGGGGAGCTGTTCAAGAGCCACAGTGACCAGGCCTGCACTGCACTGGGGAGCTGTTGAAGTGAGCCACAGTGACCAGGCCTGCACGCAGTTCCTGACAGCTAATGAAAGGAAGCTCATTTCTGAGAAAATCAACAATGGTATGTGGCAAACTAGATGCAGGAAATGAGTGGCAATGAGTCCAAGGAGGCGTGGTGATCTTAGACTTAGGAAACCGGGAGGTGGGTGATGGCGCAGGAGACGTGAAGGCTTTAGATGTGTGGGTAGAAAACACACTTTTTAAAGGGAGGCTGGAGGCAAGAGTAAACAGAATTCACAGAAACTGCCAAAGATATATTTACGATAAATTTTTTTAATTTCCTCTTGTGTGCTTTGCTAAAGAAGCAAAAAAAAAATGTGTTCAAATGTATCAGTGTGCTTATATTTCAAAATCAATCATTCGAGACCAGGGAGGTGGCTCAGCAAATAAAAACAATTTTTGACAATCCTTGGGACCCATTTAAAAGTGAATGAAGAGAACTCACTCCTCAAAGTTGTTCTGTGACCTCTATATCTATGCCCATGACACAAGTGTACACACAGGCATGTGCGCAAGCACACGCACGTGCACACACTAAGTCTAAATGAAACTGTAGTGGTCCACAGTGTATACTTCTAGAGATATACCTCCAAAGAACTGAAGGTAGAGACCTGAACATTGTCATAGCGGTCAAAGGGTGGAAACCCAAATCTATCAACAAACTAGTGAATGAACTAAATGTGAGTATATATATATATATATATATATATATATATAATGAAATACTGTTAATAGGTTACATTTAGAAACATATGTATATGCATGTGATAACAAAGGAAAAGGAGGTCACCTCGCCTTTGAAGGTGAGCAGGGAAGGGGGTATGGGAGACTTTAGAGGGAGGAAAGGGAAGGGGGACATGTAAGTATATTATATCAAAATGAAAAAAACTATTTATTCTCAGAAAGAAAAGATGCTCTGACAAGTCATAGAACAAGGATAAGTCTTGAGGACATTAAACTTAGTGAAACAGTGGGCTGGGGTGTAACTCAGTAGTACAAGGCTTGTCTAGCATGTGTAAGGCCTGGATTTAATTCCCAGCACCACAAATTCAATAAGCCAGATACAGAAAGACAAATGTCATACGGTTTCCCTTCTTGGTGGTACTTACAATAGTCAAAGTGATAAAGACACACAGGACAGTAGATACCCGTGGATGGGGCAGTTACTGTTTAAAAGATTCAGTTGGAGTGTGTGATGACACACAGTCTGAGGGTGGAGCCCCGCGACTGCACAGAACTGTGAATAACATGCTTCTGATCTGTATGTTTAAGACAGTGAAGAGATTTATGCTGTGCATGTTACTGATTTTTTAAGTGTTGTGCCCCGGGTTTTAGCTTAGCAGTAGAGCTGTTGCCTGCCGTGTGCAGTACTGTGCGCCCAGTCTGCGCACCGGGGAAGATTGAATATCAAAGGGAAACTATGCGTAAACACAGAGAGCAAATCAAAGAAATGTTTCAACTAGACGAACGAAACCTGTACTCCTGGGTCATCCTAGACTCGGCCGCTTGCTAGCGCGTCTGTATGTAACCAGGGAAACAATGAGCGTTACAAGAACTGACATTAAATTCCTTGGCATCTAGGAATTCTACAGAAACGCGAGTATCTCCCAGTTAGGAAATCACCCTCTGGACTTCTTCCCTCCCCAGAATTAGACCTCAGGTGTCTGTGTGCCTGACTCATGCTGCACAGATCTTCAAAGAGGGGGACAAAGGAAGGCAGGTCAGCCAGGAAGCGCCTCTCTCCAGGTTCAGACCGAAGTAAAGGAAAACACAGTCGCAACCACCAGGCTACTTTTGACTGACATCTCTGCCTTGGCCTCCTGGTGTGATTCCAGAAACTTCTGTCACATATACTAGATTGGGTTTGACTTTTCCCTTAGTGAGCGTTTATAACTAAAGGTGTGAAGGCAAAAGCAGGACTTCCAGCTCTGAAGCTGAGTGTGTCCAGTCAGACGTGAGCAGCCGAAGGTTGCCGGGGATGGCTCGGTCTGTAAAGTGCTTGCCTTGTTAGCAGGAAAACCCATGTTTGATCTTCAGACCAACAGAAGAAAGCCAGGCATCGTGGTACATGCTTATAATCCCACTGCTGGGGAGTCCGAGACAAGAGGACGCTTGACTTGCTGGCCAGCTTGTCTAGCCTACTTGGAGAATTCTGGCCAGTGAGAGACCAAAAAAAAAAAAAAATGAGGTCGGCAGTGCCTGAATAACAACTAAGATTGTCCTGTGTGCTCCACATGCATGCAAATACCCAACACACTCACACATGCTTGCACACGAACAAGTGCACACACACACACAGCGCACACAGAAACAGACAGAGCATTTCAAGCTCGCAACACTTCCTTAGCAGTGAAGACACTCGAAGGGGAGGATTGAGAAACTGCCAGGGGGAAAAGCTGTCACGGACACTAGTTTAAAAAGAAGACTAGAAATTATGAGAATTGTTGCGCATGTAATTAGAAAGATCTCAAGGTCATCATAAGTGCCGCGAAAGCACTTAGCATTTTGCTAACTAATGATAATTCCTGATTTATGTAAGAAAGGATCCCCTACCGTAATGTTTATCAAAACCTGAACTACACTAATGGGAAAGCTCTTTCAAACACAGTCTAAATAAGTGACCCATCTCAGCTTTATCTTTTTTTAAGAATACTACAAAACCGGCTACACAAAATCAGATATTACTAATTGCATCAATAATTTTTCTGTCAGCACAATTAAAAACTGCGAGGAAACCCCAAGGTCACTTACAGTGGAGTTGAGAACAGAATCCAGGACTCCTAATTCTGAGATAAGTATACGCATCTCCACATACAGTTCTACTACAGGGGTCACAGATCAGTCATAGAACCCCACTAATACCAACCTCAACACCCAACATAAGCCTAAGAGAGCCAGAATAAACCCATCAGACAATTCTGATTGTGAGCCTCAGAAGCCACCATGTCCAAAGGGAGCCTCACTCACTCTGTGAATTCTGATTGACTTGTAATCTAGATCACGGGGTCCCATTTGTGACCACGGTCTTGGCCCTACTGTCTACTGGTCCGTTCCCCCTCGCCCCGGGACCCCCATCAATAGAAGCCTCTCCAGCTCCAAGTCTCACAGACAGCGGGCATCCTGCCTCCTGCTCTGCATCAAAGGCATTGTAAAGAGATGCCTCTGTGGTCTTCATTCACGAAAATAGTCATTTAGACTGCGCGAGATTCAAAACCCTAGGGAGGTACTTTCGTAATTTAGCATTTTTGTTTCAGTGAAAATATTATTTCTAGTTCATAATGGGACGTTCAAAAACATTATTTCTCATCACTGAAAGCTTTCTGTGGTGTGTAATCTGGACTCTTTATAGGTATGCTCCCTATAAAAAGCCCTAGGGAACAGAAATCGGGTCTTCCTACAAAGAAATACCTTCAGTATCTCCAGTTGCTTCAGGACAAGGTCTTTAATTTAGGACTGAATGAGCCTCACAGATAAACACTTTAAAATCCTGGGATCTGCACTTAGCTTTAACAAGCTTTTAAGATGGTTGGGGGTGTGCTTCTCCGTCTGCTGGGAAGATGATGACGCAGCCGAACACACAGGGCTTCCCCTTCGGTGTTCCGTGTCAGATTCTTCATGGAAACTGCGTGACACAGCAATTCTGCCATGGCAGGCGAGAGGCAGTTGCTGGAAGACTTTCCCTTTCTGCCTCTGACCAAGTGCACATCCACCCGGCATCGCAGAATGTGATGTCAGCCAGGAAAAGGTTTTACATATGAACTGAGAGTCAAGGAGGAGGCCATAGTGAAATAAGGAGAAAAATCTAACTCAATGTCCTTATGAAAAGAGGACACGCAGACATAGTATCAAACGGACAGGAGAGACATGTGAGACTGTATACAGGAGTTAGATATTTATGAAATCAAATAATGCCAAAGACTGGTGGCAATAGCTCCGAGCTAGAAGCACTGCGCTTCCTGAAGACTTGGATGGCTCATAAGCCCACCGACACCTTGATTTAAGACTTCTTACTTTACGGTATGGAAAGATGCATTCTACTGTATAGGCCACCTTGATTGTGACACTCTGCTATAACAGCCTAGGACGTGGATATACACCTCACTTCCAGACTGCTTGTTTAATTAGTCTTGGGTGAGCATGGGATCAGTATTATTGAAAGCTCCTCAGGTGGCTCTCAGGTGTCAGCATTTGTACACCCAACTCAGACTTCTCGGATTCTAAACACTAGGGTAAAGACCCAGTTATCTGTAGTCTAACAGGCTCGAGGTAGCTCAATAACACCATAAATGCTTAAGCATCGGCTGCTCTAGTTAATAAGGTTGCTACTACAGTAAACCAACAGGAATGAAGAGAAGCAAGGAGCAGGAAAGCTATGGAAAACAAGGGAAGAGCAATTTGTATGCTCTCCTGAACAACACTGAAGCTAAGCTTGCTGAAATCTCATTACCTAAGCTGTGCTGCTGAAATCTCATTTCCTATCCTACACAGCCAGGGAGGCTGAGGCAGGAAGATCAGCTGAACTCTGAGTTCAAAGTAACCTGGATAACAGAGTGAGACCTGCCAAGGAAGAAGAGGAGGAGGATGGAGAAAGGGAAAAAACGCTTCACACCCATGCTGATAGGTGTGGTTGAAGCCATGTTGTTTGCAAACTTGCAGAAGCGGCCCTCACACCATTGCTACCAGGACACACGACCACCCAGGCTCAACATGGAATTGACAGCTTGACCCCATACGAGGGGGCAGAAATCAAGGGCAATATGAACACTCAAGCTCTGAAATGGCACAGGGGCCAACGTCTTTTTACTGTAACGATTAGAGAACTGCCTGTTCTTTCCCCGTACTCCAAAGAACAAAACAGGCCAGCACATTTTATTCGGTGTGGAATTCGTCCCCTTGCCATAATCTATGTTTGAATGACTACAGTAAACCACTAAGGATGGGGGCGGAACTTTGGTGAAGGCCACATGACTAACACTTGCTAGCATAGAAAATAATAGTTTTTATTTTCTCTTCAGAGAAAAATGATTTAAGAATTGCGTGTCCATTTGTTTGACTTTTCTGTGTGTCTGCCCTCAGGCAGCAAACCTTTTCTGGAAGCACTAAACAAGACTCTTTTCTAGGGGTTTCCATTGTGACCACATGTGCAGTTCCACCTTCCTGAGACCTGGAGGACTTAAGGTTGTCTGCCCTGTAAGTCACCATGTCTGTAACATTACACCTCAGCAATGCTGATGTCTTCCTCCTGTGTGATCCATGTTAGAAAACGCCCTAGAAGAAAGAGTGAACTCAGAAGCATCAGCAAAGTTACCCTTGCCCCTGAGGCTCCAGTCCCTCTTCTTGGAGTACGCGGTGCCCTCAAGAGAATTCTCAGAGGATTCCTCAGAGAAGACTATCCAAAAGAACAGCAACTTTACCTTCCAGTTCCCGATTTGACGTCCCCAATTTTGTGGTTTAGGCCCTGCTTCCTTATGGATTGATTTGCATCTCAGGCTTGCCATCCAAGTATTGTACCACTGCATTCTATTACCATCCCTCATTTTGAGGAAGACTATGAGAAAATTCTTTGCTCAGGTCTGGAACTCATCCTGCAGTCGAAGCAGGATGTGAACCGGGGTCCTGTTGCCTCTTTCCCTGGGAGACAGGGACTCAAACCCTTTACCTCCTGGCAGGCCTGTGGTTATTTTTTAATTAGCTGAGACAAAGTAATATTTTAACATGCAGCCAATGAAGGAAATATCTGGTCAGGATGTGATAGCACATGCCAAATTGACCCTTTCCTCGCTAAGTAGCTTTTGGTCATGGTCTTTATCACAGGGAAAAAAAAAATCCTAAGCAAGACAGTACCCAGAGGGCAAAAGGGAAAAGCTGATGTTGGCACAGATGGGGACAACTCTGTAGAAAATGAAGATTATTATCATTTATATAGAGGTGGTGGGGACCAGTCCCACAAGGGGTGGTGACGGGTCACTCAAGGCTTCTGTGGGTCCCCTGGCAGGTGGCCTGCACCAGGCAGAGAGAGTTTGGTATAGAGTTTATTTAATGGGTTATGGAGGAAAAAGGGAAGGAGAAGAGGAGAAGGGGAGAGGGGGGTAGAAGAGAGAGAGGCAGAAGCTGCCTCCAGGGAGGCAAGCAGTGGGGAGGGCAGACTAGAGAGAATGGCGGACTAGAGATCCACTTGCCTTGGGGGGAGTGGGCGGAGCTTATCTCTTAAAGGGACAGGGTACCCAGGTGACAGACCAGGCCAGCAGATTACAACAATCCCATCTCTTTCTTGTAATTAAAAGGTGGAGAGATAGGCATAGTAGGTTGAGGGAATTGGGGTTGTGGATTCTCAAGACTGTTTCCTGCTTATTTGTGGGCATCGAAGTCTTTCTTGAGGGGGCCTGAGAGAGCTGGGTGCTGGTCACACCCTAGGGTAGCTGGTTGCTTTACTCCTGTCCAGGATTTATGGTGTGGAACTGCCTGGTGTCTCTTGGACCTGGCAAGGTATTGGCAGAGCAGATAACAAAGTTAAGTTTAGGAAGGAAAAAAAAATTCTCAGAACCAGGGAACTGAGAGGGGTGTATCTGACCTGTTTAAGGTGAATCTTTCAGTTTGGCTTCCTGGAAGTCATAAGAATTTTTTTAGTTCGTAAAACATAAGTTTTAGACATATACATTGCATAAACAGTAGCATATTTTTTGTCAGAATGACTTTGACAGATGTTTTTGTACTATGGAAAGTATTGACACTTAATAATGTACATTTTTCCTCACACCTTTATGACTTGAACGTATACACCTTAATAACTTGCATTTGTATATCTTTAAACCCCTTTTATTTAGAACATATTAAGAAGTTATACTTAAATTTGTTTGGTGAGGTTATTCTTTTAAACCGACAAAGCCTCTCAGCTGTCAAACTGCATCAGAGATCTTTGAGAAGGATAAAATTTTACTTGAGTTACTGATTTATAAAATGATGAGGACTAACTGTATTGGCTACCCAGAGCCGCTCCTCAAGTTCCTCCATGGTCATCGAGGGCAAGGGCATCAGGACTGTATTTGTCTTCTGCTGTTAGAAGCAGGGTTTGCCAGTTTCCAGAAGATTCTTTCGGTGAAAAAATATGTAGGAAGGCAAGCCTACCTTGGCCTGAGCAGCTAGGCAAGTTCATTCCATTTGATTCTTTGTCCACGTCTGGAGATCTTTAATGGTTTAAATGAAAGGTAGTTTACGCAGTGGTTAGCGCTTTTACTTGATGAAGAGAATTGTGGATGGACGCTGTTCTATGTCCGCCTGTCTTCTGTCTTCTTTGGAGGAAATAGACTGCATGTTCTCTGTCATGAAAAGTCCTTTAATAATTCAACATTTAAATGCCATATTCCCCAGATCTCTGAGCACTTGAGGGCTGTTTGCCGGGTATAGATGAGTTATAACTACAACATAGGATCTGCCTGGAGAGCTGGGTTCAAGCTTGACTGCACTGGTTTTTAACTTAACAGGTGAGATTTATACTTGTGAAAGACAAAGAAGAAAAAGCTGTTTGCAATAGAAGCTTAATGGCAGAATTGACAATAGTGGAGAACAGCTTAATATATCTTAAAGCAGGGTTGATCACATATACAATATTTTTGTAAAATATTTAAAGGAACATACCAATTTAAAATATGAGACTTATTGTTTTCTTAGTCTGGAAGGAGATACAATGAACAGACAATTATAACATTTAACAGTAAGTATGCATACATTTACACCCAGTTGGATTTAAGTTTTATACAAATATACACACCAAGTTAAAGCTAACATGTTCACTCATAGAGTTAACTCAAAAGTCAATGCATGATCACACACACACATAACACATATAAAACAAGAGTTGGGTGGAGTGGGTTCTTTGGTGGACCCTACTGAAAGCATGCCATTGCACAAAACACACATGTAACAGACTCTGTAAGAGGAATTTAGAGACAAAAATATAAGTAAACCATGAGTCTAGGCAAGAAATACCTCACTAAAGATGGCGACTTGGTTCCCGAACCTGCCCTTAGTCAAGATGGTGGTGAGGTCATCTGACCTGCCCTTAGTCATAATGGCGGCAGTCATGTGTTGTACAGAGAAACCACATTTCAGAGTCGCGGCAGGAATTTTAAACAGATACAAATAACAAAAGAGACATAGAGCCCATGTAGAACATACATTTAAAACAAAATTACATCCGTGTGGCCACATCATTCACACATTCTTTCATACATGAAGTAGACAGGAAAATTAGTCTGGGAGTGGAACGGCCACCTTGGAACCGGCCAGTTTTGCAGGGGACCAGCAGCTGTAGTGGTGGCAGAGACAAAATAAGAGGGAGAAAAGAAATAGAAGAGTGTTTACAGGTGGATGGCCATCGCGGGGCTGCCCAGGGGAAGGAAAAGCGGATGGGCCTGAGATGTGAGGCACCAGCAGTGCAGAACACAGCTGGAAAGAAAATTTTAATCAGCCTGGTTTGCTGGTAGAAATTGGAAAACTCCCTCTTTAGGTTGCTATTTGAGGGGTAGGTAGGGCATTTATTAGTGCAAAGGCGGGTAGGTTAGGAATCTGTAATAAGGCAGAAGTTTTAGCGTCTGTAAAAGATATACCAGTGGGGAGGTTGGGCAGATAGTTTTCGAGGGTTTGTTTCCAATGGCTAAAAGTGTGAGGAAGGCAAGGACTCAGGGGAACTAATCACGAATGTCTTTGGAATAGTGCAAGGATCGAAGGCTAGGCCAGACCAATTCGAGACCCATTGGTACAGATATTGGGGCTGGATAGCCCCGCTCTGAGTGGCCCGACAGAGGACAAAAGTCAGAGTGGCAAGGAGCCAAATTTTACTTCTTAGCAGTGGGGACTCACCGGAGATGAATGCCAGCGAAAGCTGACTTGGGGAAAAGGACCTTACCATTTGAAGCGATGGAGCAGGCACAGGAGGTTCAAAGTGGTCCGAGTTCAGGGTCCCCGTGTGTCCTCAGCTGGCCTGTCCGTGGGTGGGAAGAAACGTGGAGAGAGCCTGCCGGAGACACACACCAATGTTATCGTTTACAAAGAGGTCGTGGGGGACCAGTCCCACGAGAAGCAGCAGCAGGTCAACCGAGACTTCGATGGGTCCCCTGGCAGGTAACCTGAGGCCTCAGCAGGAGACAGAGAGATTTGGGGTGTAAAGTTTATTTAGTCGGTTATGGAGAGGAAAGGGAAATGGAAGAGGGGAAGGGGAGGAAGGAGAGAGGCAGAAGCTGCCTCTCCAGACAGAGGGGGACACTAGAGAAGAGGTAGGAGATCCACTAGCCTGGGCAGAAGGGAGTGGGGGGTTGGGAGTGGACAGAGCTTGTCTCTTAAAGGGACAGGGTACCCAGGTGCCAGACCAGGCCAGCAGATCATAACAAAGATGAGAAAACAGACCAGGCATAGAAGGCTGAGGGTCTGGAGAGTCCTGTCAAAGTGTGTGCTCTAGAATTTGAATGTTTTTTGTTTGTTTGTTTGTTTGTTTTTGTTTTTTCGAGACAGGGTTTCTCTGTAGCTTTTGCAGCCTGTCCTAGAACTAGCTCTTGTAGACCAGGCTGGCTTCGAACTCACAGAGATCCACCCGCCTCTGCCTCCCGAGTGCTAGGATTAAAGGTGTGCGCCACCACCGGCTCTACTCTTGAATGCCATTTTTTATCAAGTTTTATGAAAATGCATAATTTTATTTTACTTATTTTAAGCTATGTTGTTAGCATTAGGAGCACTTCATTGCTTTGTGTGGGACGGTACATATCACTAACAAAATGTATGCAGAGCTGGATTGATGTGGGGAAAACATCTTTCCCAGCTAACTTTGAAAGATTCTTTTTGGAACCCAGAATGTTCACCCTGGTTTCGGTCACCTTAGCACAAACCCTCCTTGTGGTGTGGGAAAACCGAAATGTCGCTTCTGTGTCCTCCTTCTGTGTTACCAACAACAAACTTCCATAAAACTGGACACCTGCCAAACCTGACCGGTTACAACTACCTTTGCTGACACTCAGGCAGGCTACTTTTCTGTGACGTCACTGAGATGGCATTACCCGGAAATGCAGCGATTCCTTTCCTGAAGGATCCCGCATCTCCACGCTGATCATTCTGACATTCGCGTTTCCTTTGCAGAAAGTCAGGGTTGGCTTGTGGAAAGTCGTTCAACAACAGTCAGAGTGTGAAATGTCAGACGAAGACTTCTCCAGCTTTTAGCAGTGGCTTTCTGACCTGGGCCGTGTTAGTATTCAGGCATCTGTGCTGGCCTGCCCTTGGGGTCCTTCCTCTGGTGTGTGCTTTTGACGTTCGACAGGACGGTAGAGTAGCTGCAGGCGGCCACAAATAACTGAGCATCTACAAACAGAAAAAGGGGGAAGGCTGAAGGCTCCCGACACGTAGAATCGTCATTAGAGGAGATAGAAAACGGTAATTGCGCTGCTTTGATCCCTAACCAACATATATTTATATCCAGTTATAATATCATATCCTACAAACGATTACAAATAATCGGTGTAAACTGATGAAAGGTAAAGCAGAACAGCGGGCGGACATTGCGTTCACAGTTCTCTTGGCGGCCGCCCTCCTGAGGGCTCGGAAGAGCTGCTTTAGGACGACGCTGTTGGAACCATTCCAACTCCCTTCTTTAGGGAAGAACAACTACCGGAGCTCCTCACCCCTCCTGAGGAGTTTGCGTGTGCACGCTGCCTCCTCCACAGCGCTGTTTCAGGAGCATCACATGAGCTAGAGGCAAGACTAGATGCCACCAGGCCCGGAGAGCCACAACCAGGGAGTGACTGATAACTAAGGGGCCAGAGAGAAGGGGATGGGGTAAGTCTAACTGTGGTCCTCTTTAAGCACTACTGCTTAAAGAGACAGTGTTAAACTAGATATAAAAGACAGGAGCCGGGCGTTGGTGGTACATGCCTTTAATCCCAGCACTTGGGAGGCAGAGTCAGGTGGATCTCTGTGAGTTCGAGGCCAGCCTGGTCTACAAGAGCTAGTTCCAGGGCAGGCTCCAAAACCACAGAGAAACCCTGTCTTGAAAAACCAAAAAAAAAAAAAAAAAAAAAAAAAAAAGACAGGAATATAACCCACACCACAGGCCTACCCTGTATACTCTTGGCAGCCTGCAAGTTCTGGAGCAGTACTTTCCGCTTCTGTAACAGCATCCTTTGCTATGCAGCGGGGACAAAGCCAGGCGGAAGAATGACATAACCAGGAACAACCATCCCAGCACCCATGGGACTCTGGAGCCATCAGTGCGCCCACCCAGATCAGCAAAGGATCAGGTAGATGCCAATATGCCCAATGCCAAAATTGTGACTGACTGAACTTAGATCTCCCAGCAGGCAGATGCCAGCCCCTCAAAATGGAGTAGGAAGAAATCGACACTCTGATCCTTGTACCAAAAATACAGAACACACTCACAAAAAATGTGATGTCTCTACTGTGACTTTTATACAACCACATTTACTATTTTGCTTTTCTGTTTGTTTTGTGCAATGCCTTTCTGGACTTTGTGCAATGATCATTTTAGGAGTAAAGTGTCACGTATGACAAATTTAAGAACAAATAATGAGTGAATAATACTTCCCTCCATTAAAAAGGGGGGGCCGTCATAACCCCTGGGAACTGGGAACATGCTGCCCTCTGTGTCGAAAGGGATTTGAGGGGGGATGTACTTAGGTTGTGCGTGTGGAGATGGGGAAATTGGTTTAATTTAGCGAAGGGGTCCTGTGTTGTCCCAATAGGAATTTGAGGCGATCAGCAGGGGACCAGGGTGCTATGAAGAGAGGCAGGGGTGGAGATGGCAAGAGAAATGATAAAGGAGCCGTAGAAGTTGAAAAGTCAAGGAAACGAATTCTCCCAGCAGGCTTGAGCGGAAAAGTGCCCTGCTGATACTAAGAATCGGCATTGGAGAAGAACACATTGGCCCTCTTTAAGTCAGGGGGTTTATAGTCACCTGTTATAGCTTTAATACGAAACTCATATAATCGCCGGGTGATGGTGGCACACACCTTTATTCCCAGCATTTGGGAGGCAGAGGCAGGTGGATCTCTGAGTTTGAGGCCAGCCTGGTCTACAGAGCAAGTTCCAGCACAGTCGGGGCTGCCAAACAGAAACCCTGTCAAAAAAAAAAAAAAAAAAAAAAAACAATAACAATGAAAAGCCTCACACAGTGGAATAATGGGTCATTCTTATATTTTTAAATTGTTCTTAGGACAAACAATGATCTTACCCTACAGGTAACCTGATTCAATGTATTTAAAGCTGGCAAAATATTAATTTTGCTGCATATTTGAAGGATCTCAAAGCTTGTTCGGGCTGAACACAAAGAGTGTGTTGGTCTGCCCACGAGCTCTAGCTGCCATTAGCCTCTAGCTGGCTGCGGTGGTACACACCTGTAACGCCAGCACTCTGGAGAAAGGGGCAGGATGACAGAACTCAGGACTATTATCTTGTCGCATGGTGAAGACAAACTTCAAGGGTGTCTCTAGCTGGTACAAGATAAACACACAGGGTAAATGAGAAACAAATGTGTTTTTGTTTTATTTTTTCCAGTTAAATTTTTTTGTTTATTTTTAATTCGTAGGGCCAAACAACATCAGGTCCATGGGAATTGTTTCTTTCATGAATAAAATGAGTAACCAACTTTAAAACGTTACAGGAAAAGAATCTCATTCATAATAGGAAAACATACTTAGGAAGAAGTATAATCAAACATTTAAACCTTAAATAACCCTTATAGGCCATATTAAAATATCTATTAAGACATTCTAAGCAAGATCTTAAAGGAATAACCAATGGCTCAAGGTATATAATATCTATCCATGAAAGGACTCACTCCTGTAAAACTGTCATTATGATCAAATTACTGTGAAAATTAAGTATAGTTTTGATTAAACTGCAGGTAGTAATGATTGTAGAATTTAACGCGGAGTCTATAATTGATCAGGAATAAAAACTACAAAAATAGCCATAGCAAAGGAAAAAAATTGTTCTATCAGTTATCAAAATACACCAGAAAGCCACGGTTATTACAATAATTTTGTACCAATGCAAGAACAGCCAAAGAGATCAATGAAACAGAATGTAAGGCCCTAAACTAGAGCTGTGTAAATAAGTGAAAATTTAGTATATGAAAAAGATGCGTCCAAAATAAATGGGGAGAGTATGAACTTTTCTTTTTTAAATTTATTTATTTAATTTCCATCCTGGTGAGAGTTTCCTCTCCCTCTTCTCCTCCCAGTCCCTCTCACCCTGTTCCCACCCTTTCAATCTATCTCTGTTTCTGCTTAGGAAAAGTGGTCGCTGTTGCGGTGAAGACCGTTGGTCTTTACCAGGGTCTTGCCCGTGCAGTGTTTAAGGTGCAGGATGCCAGTTATTGAATTCGTTTTTGTTCAGATTGAAGTTCAAGAGCTCACTTGTTTGAAAGATTCTTCGTGTGTATGCATTACTTCATTGTAGCAAAAACACTTTTAAGAAAAGTAGAGGTGCAGACACTAAGAAACCACAGATGCCAGCCCAGATGATGATACCCAGAGATACCATCAATCACCACAGGCAGAGAAACCAAGATAGTCCATGACAGGACCAGATTCAAGCAATACCTAGCCACAAACCCAGCCCTACACAAAGTGCTAGAAAGAAAACTACAACCCAAGGAAGTTAGCTGCATCCACAAAACACAGACAATTGATGGTCTCAGAGCAGCAAATCCCAAAGAAGGGAAAACACACACACACAATAACATCACCAATAATGAAAACCAAAATAACAGGAACTGGAAATCACTGGTTAATAATATCCCTTAATATAAATGGACTCAACTCACCAATAAAAAGACACAGGCTAACAGACTGGATACAAAAATAGAATCCATCCTTCTGCATACAAAAACACACCTCAACCTCAAAGACAGACATCACCTCAGAGTAAAGGGTTAGGAAAAAATTTTTCAATGAAATGGACCTAAAAAACAAGTGGATGTAGCTATCCTAATATCTAACAAAATAGACTTCAAACTAAAATCAATCAAGAGAGACCAAAAAGGACATTTCATAGGGAAAATCTGTTAAGAGAAAAGCTTGATACCGAGCATCTATGCTCCAAATACAAGGACCCCCGCATATGTAAAAGAAACACTTCTAAAGCTTAAAAATGACACATTAAACCCCACACACTAATAGTGAGAGACTTCAACACCCCACTCACCACTGAACAGGTCTATCAGACAGAAAATTAACAGAGAAATAAGGGAACTAACAGGTGTTATGACTCAAATGGACTTAAGAGACATCTATAGAACATTTTATCCAAACATAAAGGAATACACCTTCTTCACAGCGTCCCATGGAACCTTCTCAAAAGTTGACCACATATCAGGTAACAAAGCAAACCTAAAGATACAAAAGATGAGGACTCTAAGAGAGACATACATGGATCTAATCTACATGGGAAGTAGAAAAAGACAAGATCTTCTGAGTAAATTGGGAGCATGGGGACCTTGGGAGAGGGTAGAAGAGGAGAGGAGAAGATGTAAGGGGAGCAGAGAAAAATATATAGCTCAATAAAAACGATTTTAAAAAAGAATAAAGGCAAAGTTTTAGGGGAAAAAAAGAGAAAAAAGAAACATCAAAGCTTGCCCTGTGTGACGCATTTCCTTTCACAAAGCCACACCTCCTGAACCTTCCCAAACAGTTCCAGCAAGTGGGGACTATGTATGTAAGCGTATGAGCCTATGGTGGCTATTCTTACTCACATCTCCTCACAGGTGTGGAGAATCTAAATTGACCCATTCCACTCAAATGAGCTGCTGATTCTCCTGGAAACCATGATGCTGGGTGGTAGGTCCAAGGCCTTCTGGAGAGCTAGGCAAAAGATCCCTCAGAAGACTCCAAACATCCCAAACACACAAGTAAATTTACTGAAAAGTTGTATAACTTTTCCTCAGGATCTGGCATTCAGAGATAAGCCAGCCAAGATTGTGAGACTTCTGTGCACTCTTGTTCCTGCACTGTGAAAAAGGTGTCTTGAAAAAACGGTTTAACTCATTAGAAAATTCAGAAGGACAGAAGCTTTGGGAGGCTTGCAGGATGTGATGGCAGCATGTTGGGTCAAAGAAGAGACAAACTGGTCAAAGACATCCTTTAAAATACTAGGAATGCAATAGATTGATTCCCTTATAACAACACATCATCTCTCAATAACACCAAGACTCCTTTCTTCTAGTTTTTCCTGTGCTTATCCCTGGTTCCCGTGTGCCCCAACTAGCACAGTGGTCAGAAAAGTCATTAAGGATGCCTGGGAACATTTTGTAATTTTAGCATTTCAGGTTATTCCTCTAAATTTGCATATATGTATATTACTATATCTGTACCTCAATACCAACGATCTTTCTGTTTGTGTGCGTGCGTGCATATGCACGGGGCGGCCAGAGCAGGATTCCTGCTCTATTATTTGGCTTTTCCCCCATGAAACAGAGTCTCTCACTAAAATTGAAGGCACAAAGAAACCATAGCTTTACATGCATCTTTTGCTCTTATTATTATAAGGGTATCAATATCATAGTAGATTCATTTGACTCTATTTTGCAGTACAGGGGCCAAACCCCACCCTACCTCTTGCTAGGCAAGTTCCTTTCCACTGAGCCCCACTCCCAGCCATATAGACTATGTTATACCCCAGTTTGTAATACATAGAAGTACCTTCACTAATCCTCTCAGGCTGGTTTGGTCATGGAGTGTCCTTCCAATCTACCATGCCAGACAACGTACAGGTATATGCAAGATGGACTGTCTTCAAACGGTTGTTCCTTCCCTGGACCTCAGAGCAGATCGGGAAGGGACAGTCCTGAGGAAGGGACTGATTCACCGTCAAACAGTAGACTCACGAAGACCGAGGCTCCCCAGTACCTCCAAAGCAGAATTATAAAGTGTTTTAAAGAGCCAGTTCTTCTGGGTCAATGATGCCCCCACACTAAATGCTATAGAGATGGAGAAATTGAGCTCCACAAATAATATCATCTGTGGTGAGTTTCCTCAGCTCAGTGCTTGGGTATGTTTACCGTAAAGAGTGCTTGAACTTGACAGACAGCTGAGAGCACTGATTGTCTCAAGAGCAGAGATTCCTTGGAAATGATAAGGTGCAAACGCTGTCAAATGGCTCCTTTTGCATCGTACTGCAATCTCTAGCCATAGCGGCGGCCAGGACCAGCAGGAGCCGAGCTGCCAGCCATGCCTCAAAACACCAGGCTCCAGCTATCTGTGGGATCCCCGGGCTACATAATAACAGGGGCTTCAGCCGCCCAGGTTTGGGCTGGGTTTGAGGCTGAGTGTTTCTGGCCATGGTACTCAGATGGAGATCCAGCAACGTAAGGATGCTATGAGCACCACGTGACCAGGATAACTGAGCAGCCGGGGCCCTGAGCTATAGGCAGCTGGGATGCGCTGGAAACCGAGTCCCCTTTTCATTGCGCTGAGCTGCAACAGGCTCGCTACTGGAGGTGGCACAGGCCTGAGGGTTTGTATCTTCTGCAACAGAGCCACTGGGGATGGCATCCCAGAAAGAAGTCGGGGTTTCTGATTAGAGTACACCTTAACTAGACTCGCATGGGAAACCCGGACAAAATGTGGTTTGTGTGACTGACAGCAGAGAAATGGCCTTTGGGACTGGACAGTCATACCTCATACCTACTACACATTTCGGAGAGCCTGGCATACTCTACTCCTGTCGTACATATAAATTCATAGAGTGTCCGGATACCACAGCCATGGTTGTAAACAGTGTCCATTGCTGCTCTTCTTACCAGCGCTTTTTTTTACAAGAAGCTTGGTGCTGGAGGGCTAAACAACGGGTGTGAATAATCCCGATATTCACAAGACTTGGGCTTCTTTAGACGCATCTGAACCCATGCAGGTTCTCCTCTGGATGGAGCCGTATACGACAATTGAGGTTGGACTTAGATAACTCTCTGGCCCAGCCTATTGAGACCACTAATGTAAGATGGTAGGGTTCATACGGAAGTGTGGTGGGGCCTGCTTGTGTTCCTAGCATGACCGTTTAACCCTCTGGCACAGCAGTCCTGGCACAGAAGCCCACGCTGCTGAAAGTGTGTAGGGAGGACACAGACAGAGGGAGTAGGTGTCCGCACTTGTGAGTGACCACGGCATCTTTCTGGTCAGTGTCGGCGAAACACAACTCTGTCACCCCCTTCTGCACTGCCCAAGACTGTTTCGCGGACATTTGATCTTGTTAGGGCAGTCTCACTATGTAACTAACTCAGGCTGGACTTAAGATCACAATTCTCCTGCCTCAGCATCCCAAGTACAGAGATTGCAAGCATGTCTTCCCACACGTGGACTGGTTCTGAGGAGCTTGCTATTGTTAGGATTTTTTTCTTTGTTTATTTGTTTACTCGAGAAAGACTCTCACAATATATCCTTGCTGGTCTGGAACCTGCTGTGTCGAGCAGGCTGGCCTCAATCTCATAAGATCCACCTTCCTCTGCCATCCAAGTGCTGGGATTAAAGGTATGTGCCACTTCAGCCGGCTTCTTCTCAGTCCTTGATATTGTCAGATGTAGCCTGGCTTTCCCACATATGTGATTCTCTGGCCCTCGGCACCCTGTGTCTTTGCTTAGACCTTTGTTCTCACAAAATGTGCTGTACTTTTTATCCATCTGAGAACTTTGCTTTCACCATGCCATTTGTGCATCAAAACCCAGTGAACAGCCTCTGATGCTAATAATGAAAAATCACCGGGAAATGTGCGGCTCATTTTTCCTGCATTATGTGCCCAGTACTTTACTTCCTGTCTCATTGTATATTTACAATGCATCTTGTTCACCGAGGTCGGGACTGGCACAAGCTCACACTCCTGGAGCACAGCAAACCTCGAATCTAAAGCCAAATCACTTTGATTCCGGAACTGTCTCTTACATGTCTCTGCTTGTGCCTCATTTCCATTGTTTCTGTTAATTGTTTTTATTGTCTTATATAGTTTTCTCCGCTCCCCTACCTTCCTCTTCGATCCCCTCCTACCCTCTCCCATAGTCCCCGTGCTCCCAATTTACTCAGGGGTCGCTTATGTAAACTATTGCATCATCATCAAATAGTGAGAGTTTGACTTCTTTTCTGATTTGTATCCCCTTGATCTCCTCTTGTTTGTCTTCTTGCTCTGGCTAGAACCTCAAGAAGTATATTGAATAGATATGGAGAGAGTGAACAACCTTATATTGTTTCTGATTTCAGTGGGATACCTTTGAGTTTCTCTTCATTTAGTTTGATGTTGGCTGTTGACTTGCTGTAAATAGGGGATACAAATCAGAAAAGAAGAAGTCAAATTTCGCTTTGGCTGATGATATGATAGTTTGCATAAACAACCCCCAAAATTCTACTAACGCACTTATACAGCTCATAAACACCTTCAGAAATATAGCAGGATAGAATAAAAAAATCAGCAGCCCTCCTGTACACAGATGATAAATGGGCTGAGAAAGAAATCAGAGGAGCATCACCCTTAACAATAGCCACAAATAACATAAAATATCTTGGGGTAACACTAACCAAAGAAGTGAAACACCTATTCAACAAGAACTTTAAGTCTTTGAAGAAAGAAATTGAAGAAGACACCAGAAAATGGAAAGATCTCTCATGCTCTTGGGTAGGTAGAATTAACATAGTAAAAAATGGCAATCTTATCAAAAGCAATCTACAGATTCAATGCAATGCCCATTCAAATCCCAGTAAAATTCTTCACAGACCTTGAAAGAATATAATACTCAACTTTATATGGAAAAGCAAAAAAAAAAACCCACAGGATAGCCAACAATCCTATATAATAAAGGAATTTCCAGAGGCATCACAATCCCTGACTTCAAACTCTACTACAGAGCTATAGTACTGAAAACATCCTGGTATTGGCATAAAAACAGAGAGGAGGACCAATGGAACTGAATCGAAGACCCAGATATTAATCCACACACCTATGAACACCTGATTTTTGAAAATGGAAATAAAACATATTTAGCAAATTGTGCTGTAATAACTGGATATCGACATGTAGAAGAATGAAAATAGATACATATTTATCACCATGCACACAACTCAAGTCCAAATGGATCAAAGACCTCAACATAAAACCAACCACACTGAACTTCATAGAAGGGAAAGTGAAAAGTATATTTGAACACATTGGCACGGGAGACCACTTCCTAAATATAACTCCGGTAGCATAGACAGCGAGAAAAACAGCTAATAAATGGGGCCTCCTGAAGCTGGGGTGCTTATGTAAAGCAAAGGACATGGTCAACAAGACAAAACGACAGTATACAAAATGGGAAAAGATCTTTACCAACCCACATCAGACTGAGGTCTGATCTCCAAAATATGGAAAGAACTCAAGAAATTGGTCATCAAAAGACCAAATAATTCAATAAAAAATTAGATTTAGACCGAAATGGAGATCTCTCAACCAAAGAATCTAGAATGGCTGAAAGACAATTAAGGAAATACTCAACATACTTAGCTATCAGAAAAATGCAAAGCAAAACAACTTTGAGATTCCGTCTTACACCTGTAAGAATGGCCAATATCAAAAACACTGATGATGTCGGGTGGTGGTGGCGCACTCCTTTAATCCCAGCACTCGGGAGGCAGAGGCAGGCAGATCTCTGTGAGTTCAAGGCCAGCCTGGTCTACAAGAGCTAGTTCTAGGACAGGAACCAAAAAGCTACGGGGAAACCCTGTCTCGAAAATCCAAAAACAACAACAACAAAAAAAAACAAAGACAAAAAAAACCAAAACAAAACACTGATGACAACTTATGCTGGAGAGATTGTGGGGTAAAGGGAACACTTCTGCATTGCTGGTGGGAATGCAAACTGGCACAGCTGTTTTGAATAGCAGTAAGGCACTTTCTCAGAAAATTGGGAAACAACCTACCTCAAGACCCAGTAATACCACTTTTGAGTATATATCCAAAGAATGCTCAATCATACCACAAGGACATGTGCTCAGCTATGTTCATAGCAGCATTATTTGTCAGAGCCAGAACCTGGAAACTACCTAAATGACTCTCAACCTAAGAATAAATAAGGAAAATGTGGTACATTTACACAATGGAGTACTACACAGCAAAAAAAAGAAAAATTGACACCTTGAAATTTGCAGGAAAATGGATGGATCTAGAAAACATCATATTGAGTGAGGTAACCCAGACCCAAAAAGAAAAATATTATATGTACTTACTCATAAGTGGTTTTTAGACATGGAACAAAGAAAACAATTCACAATTCCAGAGAACCTGGAAAACGATGAGGACCCTCAGAGAGACGTATATGGATTTACTCTACATGGGAAGTAGAAAAAGACAAGTTCTCCTGAATAATTGGGAGCATGGGGAGTATGGGTGAGGGTAGAAAGAGAGGGAAGAGGTAGGGAGGGGAACAGAGAAAAATGTATAGCTCAATAAAATAAAAAGAAATGCCTTTATTATGTTTAGGTATCTTCCTTGTATCTCTGCTCTCTCCAAGACTTTTATCATGAAAAGATATATTTTGTCTAAGGCTTTTTCAACATCTACTGAGATGATCATGTGGGATGTTTTTTCTCAGTTTGTTTATATGGTGGATTACACTGGCTGATATTTGTATGTTGAACCACCCCTGCATCTCTGGGATGAAGCCAACTTGATCATGCAGGATGATTTTCCTGATCTGTTCTTGGATTCTAATTGCTAGTATTTTTGTATCAATGTTCATGAGTGAGATTGGTCTGTCATACTCTTTCTTAGTAATGTCTTTGTGTAGTTTAAATATCAGGGTAATTGTACCTCATAAAAATAGTTTGGCAATGTTTCTATTGTGTGAAACCATTTGAGGAGTATTGGTATTAGTTCTTCTTTGAAGTTCTCATTGAATTCTGCACCAAAATCATATGGCCCTGGGCTCTTTTTTTGTTGGGAGAGTTTTGATGACTGTTTCTATTTCTTTCACAGTTATAGGTCTATTTAATTGCTTATCTGGTCTTTATTTAATTCTGGTAAGTGACATTTATCCAGGAATTTGCTCATTTACTTTAAGTTTTCCAATTTTGTCGGTACAGGTTTTCAAAATATGTCCAAATGATTCTCTGGATTTCCTCCATGTCTGTTGTTATGTTCCCCTTTTCATTTCTGATTTTGTTAATTTGGATATTCTTTCCCTGTCTTTTGGTTAGTTTGTGTAGTAAGAGAGCCACTTGTTGGTTCCTGGCTGCTTAGCCCCAAAATAATCACACAAAAAAACTATATTATTTAAAACACTGCTTGGCCCATTAGCTCTAGCTTCTTATTGGCTAACTCTTACATCTTAATTTAACCCATTTCTATTAATCTGTGTATCATCACATACCTGTGGCTTACTGGCTAAAGTTCCTTCCAGCTTGCGGGGGTGGGGGGGGAGGTGCTACAGGGCTTCTCTCTGATTCTGCCTCCTTTCTCCCAGCATGCCATTTAGTCCGTCCCTCATCCTGCCTACCTAAGTTCTGCCCTATTAATAGGCCAAGGAAGTTTCTTTATTCATTAATGGAAATCACAGCATACATATGGAAATCCCACATCAAGCTTGGATAAAGGTTTATTTTATTGATTTTCTTAAAGAACCAACTCTTTGTCACATTTGATTCTTTGTATTCTTTCCTTTGTTTCCATTTTGTTGATTTCAACTCAATTTGATTATTTCCTGACCTCTAGTCCTCCTGGGTAAGTTTGCTTTTTTTTGTTGTTGTTGTTCTAGAGTTTTCAGGTGTTCTGTTAATTCACTAGTGTGGGCTTTTTCCAGATTTTTTTTATGTAGGCATTTAGTGCTACGAACTTTCCTCTTAACACTGCTTTCATTGTGTCCTATAAATTTGGGTATGTTGTGTGGTCATTTTCATTGAATTTTAGGAAGTCTCTGATTTCTTTATTTCTTCCTTGATCCCTTTATGATTCAAGTGAGCATTGTTTAATTTCCATATGTTTGCAGGCATTCTGAAATTAGTGTTGCTGTTGAATTCTAATGTTAAGCTATGATGATCTGATAAGATACATGGGGTCTTTTATTTTGTATCTGTTGAGGTGTGCTTTGTTACTTGGTATGTGGTCAATTTTCGGGAAGGTTCCATGGGTGCTGAGAAGAAGATTTATTCTTTTGTGTTTGGATGGAATGTTCTATAGATGTCTGTTAAGTACATTTGAGACATAACATCTGTTAGTTTTCTTATTTCTCTGTTAATTTTCTGTCTGATAGACCTGTCCAGTTGTGAGATTGGGGTGTTGAAGTCTCCCACTATTAGTGTGTGGGGTTTAATGTGTGCTTTAATCTTTAGAAGTGTTTCTTTTACATATGAGGGTACCCTTGTATTTGGGGCATAGATGTTCAGTATTGAGATTTCCTCTTGATGGATTTTCCCTGTGACTAATATGAAATGTGCTTCTTTGTCTCTCTTGATTGATTTTAGTTTGAAATCTATTTTATTATATAATAGATTAGCTAAACCAGCTTGTTTCTTAGGTCCATTTAATGGGAATTTTTTTTCCCAACCCTTTACTCTGAGGTGATGTCTGTCTTTGAGGTTGAGGTGTGTTTCTTGTATGCAGCATAAGGATAGATTCTGTTTTTGTATCCAATCTGTTAGCCTGTGTCTTTTTATAGGTGAGTTGAGTCCATTTATGTTAAGGGATATTAATGACCAGTGATTTCCAGTTCCTGATATTTTAGTTTTTATTATTGGTGATGTTATTGTGTGTGTGTTTTTCCCTTCTTTGGGATTTGCTGCTCTGAGACCATCAATTGTCTGTGTTTTGTGGATGTAGCTAACTTCCTTGGGTTGTAGTTTTCCTCTAGTACTTTGTGTAGGGCTGGGTTTGTGGGTAGGTATTGGTTAGTCTGGTTTTGCCATGGAATATCTTGTTTTCTCTGTCTATGGTGATTGAAAGTTTTGCTGGGTATAGTCATCTGGGCTAGCATCATGATCTTTTAGTGTCTGCATAACACTTAACCACAATTTTCTGACTTTCATTGTTTCAATTGATAAGTCAGATGTAATTCTGATAGGTCTGCCTTTGCTTGTTACTTTGTCTTTTTCCTTTGCACCTCTTAATATTGTTTCTTTATTATATATGTTTAGTGTTTTGATTATTATGTGGCGAGGGGAACTTTTCTTTGGTCCAGTCTATTTGGTGTTCTGTAAGTTTCTTGTATCTTCATATGCATATCTTTTTTTTAAGTTGGGAAATTTTTCTTCTATGATTTTGTTGAATACATTTTCTGTGCTTTTGAGTTGGACTTCTCCTTTTTCTATCCCTTTATTCTTAGGATTGGTCTTTTCATGTTGTCCCATATTTCGTGGATATTTTGTGTTAAGCTTTTCTTACCTTTAATGTTTTCTCTTACTGATGATTCCTCTTTCTCTATTGTATCTTCAGTGCTTGAGATTTTGTCTTCCATCTCTTGTATTCTGTTGTTTATGCTTGCTTTTGTGATTTCTGGTCATTTCCTCATGATTTCTATTTCTATAATTTCCTCAGTTTGTGTTTTCTTTATTGTCTCTATTTTAGTTTTCAGGTCTTGAATCATTTCTTCCGTCTGTTTGATTGTTTTTTCTTGGTTTTCTTGGAGGGATTTGTTGATTTCTTCCAATTTTTTGTTTGTCTTTTCCTCCATTACTTTGAGGTAATTTCTCATTTCTTACTTTGAGGGAATTTCTCATTCCCTCTTTAAGGACCTTAAACATTCTTCCAAAGTTATTTTTTAGGTTGTTTTTTTCTGCTTCATCTATATTTGGGTGTTCAAGTCTTGATGTTGTAGGACTACTAGTTTTTATTGGTGTCATGTTTCTCTTTGTGGTGTTGTGTGTGTTCTTGTCTACCCATCTTTTCCTCTGATTGGTAAAATTGGGGCTGTGTCTCTGGTGATCAATCTTCCAGGTGCCAGTGGATCCAAGGTTCAGATAATTTCTCCTTGTGGTACAGTCAGGACCATGGAGGTTCCTCAGTGCTCTTGGGGGTCACTCTGCAATCCCAGGGGTCATTCAGCTCTGCTTCCATAGAGGTTGTTTGCTTGGGCCTGCTCTAGCAGTGGTTGCTGGCTCATGCCTGCTCCGGTGGAGGTCACTGGCTCCAGCCTGCTCCGGTGGAGGCCACTGGCTTGGGGCTGCTTCTTTGGAAGTTGCCGACTTTTGCCCAATTTCACAAAGCTCTCTGGCTTGGGCCTGTTCCCTCAGCGGTGGCTCCCTTGTACCTGCTCCTGTGGAGGTCGCTGCCTTGGGACTGCTCCAGCTGATGTCGCTGGCTCAGGCCTGCCCCTGTGGAGGTCACTGCCTTGGGCCTGCTCTAGGCCAAAGTTGCTGGCTCAAGCCTGCTCTGGCTGAGGTTGCTGGCTCAGGCCTTTTCCCATAAATGTCCCTGGCTTGGGCCTGATCCTGCAGATGTCTTTGGCTTGGGCCTGCTCCCGCGGAGGTCCCTGACTTGTGCCCGGTCCCGCAGAGGCCTCTGGCTTAGGCCTGCTCTCTCAGCGGTTGCACCCTTGGACCTGTTCCTATGGATGTCGCTGCCACAGGCATGCTCTGGCTGAGGTCACTGGCTTCGGCCAGCGCTTGTAGAGGTCACTGCCTTGGCCTGCTCCAGCAGAAGTTTTCATTTTCATTGTTAACATCAGTCTCTTGTTCTTTTTCTTTCCTTTTTAAAAACTATTTCTTTTTTTTTCAAATGTAATATAATTAATTGTTGTTACACACACATAAATATATATAGGCTCCTAAATACATAAGTACAACCTATTCTGATGTGGGATTCCCCTCTTTAAGATGTGACTATGTTTTAATACCATTGGTTAATAATTGGTTTATAGCAGGGCACAATATAGCCAGGTGGGA
The DNA here is from genome assembly GCF_037038515.1 of Microtus pennsylvanicus. NCBI lineage: Eukaryota > Metazoa > Chordata > Mammalia > Rodentia > Cricetidae > Microtus > Microtus pennsylvanicus. Next base: position 4,112,385 of record NC_134597.1, on the reverse strand, counting down.
AATCTGTTAATGCTTGTGTTCTGACAAAACCGTGAAAATGGGCAAGTCCGTGGGAGCTATTGCTAAGAAATGGAACAAGAGCCTATTTCATTAACATTTCATTTTTATTTTTTATTTTCTTTCAACTATTTTTCTGTAGGTTTATTATATTGTTCTTTTCATGATTGGTTCCCTAATCATTGGCTCTCAGCAGTATGAGCACTTAAAACAACACATTTCTCTCTACACATTCTCTACATATTATTATGTTCCAAGGACCTTCCACGTGTTATCGTATGAATTTTGTGTTCTATGGATTATTTTGAATATCCTTGCAAGGTGAGCAAAGACTGAAGAACACATGATAGCAGACCTCTCTATGTCTTGGACAATGGCTACTTTTTAACAATTTTGCTGCTTGGCCATGGATATTGTCACTGCACTGGCTTCCTCTGAAGTTATATCTTTTAGCCTTATTTAGTCTGACATTTCTGATGGAAGAGCTCCATATTTTAGCTGTGCCTTTTGGAAAAATAATACTCTGTCTATACGTTCTTTCTTAATTCATACGGTTTGCATTGTATTTTAAAATTTTTCTTTTATTCTTTTAATTATTTTTCTGTTATATGTAGATACCTAAGGCCGTTTTCATGCAAGTATATCGTGCACTTTGAATATATCTACTCTAAATGGTGATGGTTTCTATCTTCCCACCTTCCCATTAGCCCCCTTTTACCCAGTTTCTATTTGCATATCATCATTAGACAAGAGGTTTTTATATCTGTTATTTCTAAGGCCTTCAAATGATAGGAAACATGTGATACGTCTTCCTGAGACTGACAGTTAGCTTAAGATAACTATCTTCCATTGTACCAGTTTTCCTGTAAATAACTAACTAAATTCTTCATTACTGAAAGTATTCCTCGTGTCTACAAACCACACTTTCTGTACCCAGTCCTCCACTGGTGTCCACAGCACAGCTACTTTCACAGTACTGCAAAGACATTGATGGGCTGCTGTCTCTGTGAAGTACCATCTTGGAGTCTTCTCAGCAAACATTACGAAGTCAGCTTATCTACTCTTTGTTGTAAATCTTAATATCTTTAGTCTATGCCATTATTTCTTCCATCTTTTAATTTGGGTTTAGATGTTCTTTTTCCTGGTTGTGTTGTCTTCTTTCCTGCCTTAATTAAAAATAATTCAGGGGCTGGAAAGATGTTTTGAGGGTACTCTTTCCAAAGAACTAGGTTCAATTCTCAGCACTCACAGAGTAGCTCAAAACCATATATATATAGCGTCCCGCTACCCGGCTAGCTTTACCCGAAATAATTACACGGAAACTGTAATTTAAACACTGCTTGGCCCATTAGTTTTCGCCTCCTATTGGCTAACTCTCACGTCTTGGTTAACCCATTTTTATTAATCTGTGTAGCACCATGAGGTGGTGGCTTACCGGAAAGATTCTAACCTGTGTCTGTGTCGGGTGGGAGAATCATGGTGACTGCCTGACTCGGCTTTTTTTTTTCAGCATTCTGTTCTGTCTACTCCACCTACCTAATTTTTTGTCCTATTAAATGGCCAAGGCAGTTTTTTTTATTAACCAATACACGGATGACCCTCCTCATTTATTCAGTTCTACAGGATTAAACACATGAATAAATAATAAAATTAATCTCTGAAAAGTAAATAGCCAGGATGGTGGCTTATACCTTTAATTGCAGTACTTGAGAGGTAGACAAAGGCATATCTTTGTGAGTTCTAGGCCAGCCTGGTCTACATACTGAGTTCCTGGAAAGACAGAACTACATAGAGATAACCAGTTTCAATAAATAAATAAATAAGAAAGATAAGGATAAACTCCATTTTAACTTTTCTATTATCATAAAAAAATCATGACTTCTATTTTAATTAGCTTCTATAAATTAATATATCACTTGCGTTAAGCTTAATATCTTTACCTTGAAGTGAAAAGACCTCATAATTCTCTAATTCTAAAGAAATGCCATAGACAGATAATATGCTAATATATCATTGCTTGTTGTTTTATGTCTTTAGATCTACATGCTAAGCATTATTATGTAGCAATTTTATCCACCTTGAAAAATTCCCTCCTGGAGACTCCTAAGATTCAGGAAGTGACCAAAACTTGGTCCCAGAGAGCCTTAGCTTACAGGGTTCCCAAGGCCTGTCCCCAGGGCTACATCATTGCTAGAGAGAAGTTCCACAGTCTAGCTGCCTGCAAGCTGTGTAGTTTTTGCTGGTAGTCAGCCATATAGAGTGGGCTTTCCATGGCATAGCTGCCTTTGAGTCACCCATACGCTACAAATAAGCCCAACAAACTCATTGCTTTTGCAAGTCTATCTCTATCTAATAAAAATCATTACTTTGGTGTATAATTGGTGCCATATCTGGTGTGAGAAGATATTCTTTTCAGGAAATACACTCAAGCATGCTCTGACCTATGTGTTGTGGGATATTTGTACACTGTGTGAACATATATTGTTGTGATTGGCTTAATAAAGAGCTAAATGACAAACAGCTAGACAGGAGGTATTGACAGAACTTCCAGGCAGAGAAAAGGGAGGTAGGGAGAAGAATCTAGGCACAGTGGAGACAGAAAACAAACTGTTATAAGAGCTAGTTAGAAACAAGCCTAAGCTATAGGCCAAGATTTTATAATTAATTATAAGTCTCTGTGTCATTTTTTATGAGCTAGTAACCCAAAGAACAATCCTGCTACAATTATGGCTGGCATTCTTTAAGATTTACTGGAGTATTTACTGTGTTGTATTATAATTAGGGGCTTATTTGTAGAATACGCATGCCAACTGGATAAAGCTTCTTGACTTGATTTTATTTTGCTGGGGTTGGTGTGTTGCCTTTGCCACAACGCATGGATATATGTCAGAGGGCAAATTGAAGGAGTTTGTTCTCTCTTCCAAGTTCATTCTGAGAATCAAATTCAGGTTGTGAGACTTCGCAGCAAGCGCTGAGCCATCTAGTGGGTCCTAACATTTATTCTAATAATTTCCTTAGTATAACTGTCAACAGTAAACTTTATTGTTGTTGTTGTTGTTGCTTCAAAATTCATTTAATTCAATCTCTCAAGAAAGATAAGTTTATTGAGTATATAGTTATTTTCTACTTGAAAGATGATTTTGACTTTCTTCTTGAAAGATAATTTCACTTGGTGTATACTTATTTTCTTTCAGAAGTTTGCAGATAATATTTCACACTCTAGCCTCACGGTTACTCTTGAGAGATTGGTCTATGTAATAGCAATAATGATTGAAAATATTTAAGAACTACAGTGCTATAATATACAAAGGACTGCTTTTGACTGTATTTATATGTGCTCTCGTTTAATACTCTCACATATGATAACAAGTAGGGGATCTTGTCATTTTTCTCTGATAAATAATCACACTCTAGCAACAGGATGATTAACTATCCCCCCTAGCGTTGAACCTCTGCTATCTCGAGTCACTCGAGAGCCTCTCTGCTTTGTCCACTCTGCTTTGGTTTCCACAGTTCACACAAGCACGTCTCAGTGTAGAACTTTTTCATTATCGATACCGCTTGGGGTTTATATGACTTTCCACATGTTCTATCCCACAGTTCTGGTGATGATCCAATATTACCCTTCAGCCCTTGTCCTTTTCTTGTCTGTCTAAATACCCAGTAAGCACATGTGTGAACTTCATGGCCTCCATATCTCTCACCAACCTCTGAATTTTCCCAATTACCCTTTGTTTAATACATTTCCCTTAATCTAATGTTTATTCTATTGTGTGTCTAATTTTCAGTACAATATTGATACTTTTTTGTTTGTTTTATTTTGCTTTTCTGAGTCAAGGTAGTCCAGGATGTCTTGAACTAGATCATGCTAACCCTGAACTTGAGGTAAAGCTCCTGCCTCTGTCTCCTGGGTTTTGGGATTGATACCCACAGAGTTCCGTCATTTAATAATATATTCTTGCTTTATTATGTTTTAAAGGTCTTTTATTTAAGTGCAGTTCCGATAGAGTTCCGCCTGTAGTGATCCCGGTACTTCCCATGTCACACTGAGAAACAAGGACTAGGGCCATGTCAAGGTCTGTCTCAAATCACTTATGTGGTTTTTAAAGGTATGCAGTTTAAGAACATATCTACTCCATCTTGTTAATATTTTTCAAATAGCATTTACATATCTTTAAATATTAGGTTAATGTTTTCTTTTTTGATGTAAGAAAATTTTAATACAATCTTTTCTCATTTATATAGCTATTCCTGTTCTCACTCTCTCCCCTCCTCCTGTTCCACCCTTCTCCCCACCCCAGCCCACCACCCTCTGTCCACCCCTCAGAAATGGTAAGGCTTCCTGTGGGGAGTCAAGAAAAAGTCAGATATATCACTTCGAGGCAGGACCAAGGCCTTCCCTCCAGAAATAATGTTCTCCAAAATGCCAATTCAAGTACAAGGGATAAATCCTGATCCCACTGCTAGTGGCCCCACAGACTTCCCAAGCCTCACAACTGCCCCCCATATTCAGTGGGCCTACTTTGGTCCTATTCAGGTTCCCCCACTATCAGTCCAGAGTAAGTGAGTTCTCACTAGCTCAGGTCAGCTGTTTCTTTGGGTATCGCCATCATGATCTTGGCCCCTTTGTTCATATTATCGCTCCTCCCTCTCTTGGGCTGGTCTCCAGAAGTTCGGCCCAATCTTCACTGTGGATCCCTGCATCTGCTTCCATCAATTGCTGGATGAAGCTTCTATGATGACAATCAAGGTAGTGATCAGTCTGATTACAGGGGAAGGCCAGTTTAGGCATCCTCTCCACTGTTGCTTAGAGTCTTAGCTGAGGTCATCCTTGTGGATACCTGGGAATTCTTATTTCTTTAATTTCCTGCTTGTTTTCTAATGAGAGAGAAAAAAAGGGCAAAGATGCAGATGGGAGGGGAAGAGAGAAGGAAATAGGGAAAAAGAAATCATAATCAGAATATATTGTATGAAAAAATCTATTTCAATTTAAAATACAAAAGAAAAAGGCAAACCTACTCTATCTTTCTATTATTTTAAAATAATATAATTTAAAGTTTCACATTATATGTTTCATAAATGTGTGATTACATTTAAAACATAGGACTGCAGGAGGAGAAAACAAACCATTCCTCTTTTCTCTGAGGATCTGTAAGATTCTGGAACCCCACGTCTCCCTTTCCTAAGAGTATTATCTTCCCAGAGGAACACTTGCAACCCAATTCTCTCAATTTATGAACATAGTATGCCCTCCCCTTCTAGACCTTTGACAGGTATGACCTACAGTCAAGTAGACTATAAGCTACTCAAGCCTTTAACTAGATTTCAGAGAATTTTAAATCTCTTTTAGCAACTAGCTTAGGACATTATAAGAGCAAATGTTCATATCTGTCTCCTGAATAACCCTAAGTGATTTCAGAAGAATTTCATGACTACATGGAAATTGATTGAACACATAATCTATTTTCCTCATGCACATGTAAATTTTGCATCTCAAAATACTGGGTTTCTTTCGCTTCCAATGGGAGTTCTGCACACAGTCTATAAATCTTGCTGTTAAGACATTTTCCTTCATTATCCTAAATTTATCTTAATTTCAATCCAATTATAAACTGTTTACTAGAGTTTTCCCTTCATATAATTGAGCACAGTATAGTTGATTTTTTTAACTGTAAACATACATCTGTGAATAATTCCTAAATGCCACAGTACATAGGAGATCCTGCAACATAATGGAAGTAATTTATTTCCAAATTGCTCCCATTTCTCTTATGCCTTGCTCACAGCGCTTTATTAAAATCAAGCCCAGCAGGTATGACAAGAGGCTGACCTTGTTTCTGCAGCCCTAAACATGCTGGCCTTGCAAGACTTCCAAGGCTCGCCCAGCTCAGAAACTCATAATCTCTACAGCAAAGTTGTGGTGAAACAGCCATGTTGGAAAGCGAAAGTCCAAAGGAAGTCTGCCGAGGTTGACTCTGCTCGGCCAGCGCTCCAGCGGTGTGATTGTGAGCATTATTCAGCCTCTCTCTGGCTTCCACTTCCTCACCTGGAACTGGAGGCGCAGTCGCTCCTTCCCAGGGCCGTGATGAGGACAAAATAACCAACAGCGTAAAGAATGTGACCTTCATTTTAATAGTTGCTATTAATATCATTAACATTACGGTCACTTTTATTCATTAGTAGCCAATTTTGAGGCAATAAGTGAAGATGCTACATAGAAGTTCAACATCAATGCCTGACAAATGATTATAGCAACATAACATGATCTGTTTCTTCTTACATCTTCATGGTCAAATGTCATTGACCAACCAATCAAATCTATTTTAAGCAAATAATCCTTCTAGTAGTCCATAAGCCAGCCAACTCTGTTACTGTCACTCAGAGACAGTTTGAGCAATGCATCAGTTGGGTCAGATTCACTCATCATCAGCATCAGCTGAGCATCTACTGTCTGCAAGGCCCTAAGTCGAGATGTGCAGAAGACACAAGGATGAAGGTTTATTCTATACCTATTCAGTGGCCTTTGGTGAGTCAGCCACTGAAGTAGGTGATAAAGATATAAAAAAAGAGGAGGTAAGAATAGTTTTTGTTCTTGAGTTTCTAATCTGAAAATGGGAGAAGGATGGGAGGAATTAGCTAAGGACTATATGAGAGGAGGGTAAAATTCAAAGGTGAGATGCAAAGAGGAAAAGGTCAGGTGAAAACCGTGTCTAAGTTGAACACAGTATCTGGAGGAATTAATGAGAGGAGGGTCCGGGCAGAATACTAGGAAGCATACACAAAATCCCCAAGATGCTTCCGTGGAGAAAGAAACAGGAATGATGCCGGGGCTGTAGCGCATGGTGCAAGAGCAGATAGAACGGAAAAGACGCTCAGAGAACACTGCCAGCCTTTCTAAGGGGCTTAGAATTGAGAAGGTACTGAAGGTGGCCGACATTGTAAAACCATCACTCTGACTGCAGAGTAAGGACCAGAGAAAGTAGGAGAAAGTGGGACGAGATTTGAGTCAGAAAAACAACAATTCAACTGACAAGACCTGAATTTGACCGGGACTCTGAGAAGACCACGGGAATATAAAGGAACAAATGGTTTCAAGAGACCCTGAGAAGACTCAGTGAGGACTAGTGATTGGGTGAGGACGAGTGAAGTGGGGGGAGAAGAAGAAAGAACCAAAGACAACTTCAGATGAGAGAAAAGACAGAAACGAAAGCAGAACTACCTGATCCTGACCGTGTAGTGTAGGAGGCAGGACAGGGAGAGATCACTGACACGGAAAGAGGCACCTAGAAGCACCACCCAAGTACACAGGCCCTTGCACTTGGTGAAGACTTCTAGGGATGCCTGGACAAGATGAAGAGGTGTTTGCATCCCTAAGTGGTACCAGGCCTGGCACATGGATCGTTGCTGGTGACAAGAGTCCTGGGGACAAGGCAGGACCAGGACTGACAAGGTCTGGGACCCTCCTCCTCCGTCGCCAGATGCAGGCCTCTGAATTTTAACCATCGGTTTGGGCATCGTTTCTCTGAAAATATCCTTAACGAAGACCTTGCCATGATAAGAATGATAAGAAGCAAATCATTCCCAGTCCCTTAATATTTTTTAAACATAAAAATGACAAAAGCTGGAGTACTCAACTTGTGTGGGCCCTGGGTTGAACCCTCGGTGCCTCCAAAACAAGGTAAGAGACAGACTTTCAAACAATGCTTCAAAGCTTTTCCGTATCAGAGTTTTGTCCTGGAATAGATTTACACATTGACATCAGACTTCAAAACTCTTAGCATTGCCCTCGGCTTCTGTTCCAGCTGCTGGTGCCTTCTACTCTGGCCCTGCCAACCACAGCGCTGAGACCAGAGCGTCTGTGAGTGCTGAAGGCAGAGAGGGGCATTGCTGCCTGTTAAATTGCCAAGCCAGCACATGTGGGATGCATCTTTAACCACAGAATATGTTTTTGTTAAGGCCTTTCCTCAATTGTAAAATCTTAAATTTAATAAGGATTGAAGAAGCCTATAAATCAAACACAATAAAATCGTAAATCATGCACCTTGTTCTAAATGGGCTCCATATATTTTATCATCAAAAGTACAGATCTGGGTGCTTTGCAAAGACGGCTTCCCCAGCAGTTGGGGGACAAAGCCGCATTAGTTTTCAATTTACGGAACATGATGTTAGCGATCACATTAACTTAATCTAATATTATTTCCCATATTTAAAGATAGAATGAGAACCTTGTGTTTCAATTGTTGTTGGCTCTCAAAACATAAACGGGAATGCATGTGTGCATGTGTATGTGTGTACGAACATAAAGAAACAAGGACGCTGCTGGCCTTCCCCGTAATCAGCCGGGTTATTAGTACAGCTGCCCGTTCCGTGTCTCAGGGGATTAGAAGCTCGGCCCCAAATCTCATTTAATTACAGAGCATTGACTACCATGGACCTCTTGCATCTGGACCCAGGATAATAGAGAGTATTTTGTCTGAATGGTTTGTAGTGTTTGGGGTAGAAACACATGTAGTTCAATTTCTAACATTTGGTTGAGAACAAAAAGTAAAAATTCACAGATGGTCAACTCAGCCTATTAAACAATTTCGCTAACGTTCCTCTACTCTCCTTTCCTACCAAGACCTGAAAAGTGCACTTCTTTTCCCTTTGGCGTGTATAGTGAAAGGGCACTAAATTATTTAGTTCATCTGTACATGAATGTAAAAATAATATTTACCTCAGAAGTTATCACAGGAGTGAAATCAGGTAATGCAAGTGAAAGGCCACCAAACCAAAGTCAACGGTACGTTAGCTAATTCAAACCACACTCCCATTACCCGTTCATTGGTTCATTATTCTTTAGAAGGAAAACACCTTTGCGCACCTCCAAGGCATCATGCCCCGCTCCCATGAAGGGAGTGGAGTGATCGCCAGCATAGTTTGGGTTTCTGCTCTACTGTAGCGCCTAGCTAGGCAGGGCGCTAGGTGGACAGAGAGTAACAGTGCTGTGAGAAATCCAAAGTGGATGTTGGGACAAAGACCTTGGGACTTTTAGGGAAAGAGCCCCAGAAGCATAACATTTGAGTTGGAGACTAAATAAATTAAATGATAGTGAAGGCCGGCTACTGGAAGTGTGTTTCCAGATGAGGAGCAAATGCAGTGAGCCCAAGCTAGCCCCATGTGAGGAGAAGAGAAAGCCACAGGGAAAGGAAGGTAGGGACAGGGAAGTAGTACAAGTTGAGACATGGGGAACACTGGTGCCTTATATGGAGGGCCAGCCTTGTCCCTGGTGCCAGAATTTGGACCTTATCCTCAGAGCTCGAGGAAGTCACTGGAGGGGTTAGGCACTGAACAGAAGTCTTCTGAATCATACCGCGAGAAGGCCGCGCTCTAGCTGCTGTGTGGGAAAAAGGACTAAGGAGAATCGGCGGAATTGCATCGCAGACACCAATTTAATAGCTATTATGTATAGAAGAAGGATGGCCGCACTGTGGTGGTGGTATGAAGATATGAACAAACAGCTAGATGGAGTCAACCAGGAAGTTAGCTGTACAGCAGGGAAGGAGGAGACCTAGGAGAGAACTGAAGACGTGTTAACAACAGGAAATTCGGAGCTAGGGCAGATAAAGCCTTGAGCCCGAAAGAAGCATCCCACAAAGAGGTCATAGAAGGCAAAAAGTTTGTCTAAGGAGAAGTGGTGTACACAGGGAGTTCAGGACAGTCAGGGCTATGTAGAACAGAAGGAAGGAAGGAAGGAAGGAAGGAAGGAAGGAAGGAAGGAAGGAAGGAAGGAAGGAAGGAAGGAAGGAAAGAGGGAGGGAGGGAGGGAGGGAGGGAGGGAGGGGAGGGAGGGAGGGAGGGAGGGAGGAAGGAAGGAAGGAAGGAAGGAAGGAAGGAAGGAAGGAAGGAAGGAAGGAAGAAAAAGAGATGGTTCAGTGGTAAAAGCACTTACTGCTCTTGCAGAAGATCTGGGTTCAATTCCCAGCACCCACATGGTGGCTCCCAACCATTTGTAACCCCAGTTCCAAAAAGATCCTTGTGATATAATTGATCATCTTTGGGGCATATGCTCCGTGAGGTTGAAGAATGCAGGCCCATTCCCACCTTGTCTGATAGTCAGAGAGTTTGGAGGCCGACAGGCATAATTACACCTTCTAACTCAGGAGGTGGTTGCCCGGCTCTTTTGAGGCTAAGATAGACAGCCAATGCCATCCTGACGGGTGGTCAGGATATGCACATGTGCTTCTGCTCCTTTCTTTTGTAACTATGAGGTCACCTAGGGAAGGGTGGCCTGTAGCGTGCATGACTTAGAGCATTTTAGCTACCAAGACGACAGAATGCTAATCATCTGATGTCTCAGTTAAGTTATCCTTTCCTTTCATGTTAATAAAGTCTTTTGTTGCTTCTCCCCCAGTTTACATTGGGTATAAAAGCAGTGGGAAACAAAAAACAAAAAACATGCGTGGATTTCAGGGTTTCAGTAATCCCTGCAGTACCTTCCCAGTACTGTCTTATGGTTTCTGCCTTGTTATTCTATGCATCTTTGTATCCGTTACTTAGATTTCTTCAATTCCCACACCCCTACCCTGGTAAGAGGTGAGTTTGTCCAGGGCCTCAACCATACTCAACAGCGGTATTGCTGGGTCTTGAAGTAGATTGCTTCCTAATTTTCTGAGAAATTGCCATACTGATTTCCAAAGCACTCCCACCAGCAATGCAGGAGTGTTTCCTTTACCCCACAAATTCTCCATCATAAGCTACCATCAGGGTTTTTGATCTTTGCCATTCTGACAGGTGTAATATGACATCTCAGAGTTGTTTTGATTTGCATTTCTCTAACAGCTAAGGATGTTGAACATTTTCTTAAGTGTCTTCCAGCCCTTTGAGATTTGGAAAATTCCATGACCCCTTTACTCTTTGTATTCTTCATGGCTCTAGAGCACTGTGTGGAAGGCAGGTGCTAAGTCCTCTGCCCATGTGGGATGATATGAAGGACTGGGAAATGAATGGGATTGGGGTGCACGAGGTGAAATTACCAAAGAATCAATTTTTAAAAATGTATTTTAATAGTACCAAACAGAAATGATTTAGCCAAAGAATACATTAACTGAAGTGAAAACGGAAAACCCCACTAGAAGTGTTCCATAACAGACTAGCTCAAACTAGATCAAAAAGTCCAGGGAACTCAAAGCCAGTATTGATAAATATTCAGTTCAAAAATGGCTTTTGAAAACTAAAAGAAAGCTTAAAAAGTTTATTGGACACCATCCACTAGAACAAATATATGTATTTGGGGACTCTGAAAGTGAAGCAGGGGAGCAGACAGACAGACAGACACAGAGAGCCAGGCAGAGAGATAGAAGAGGACATAGAAAGAACCATGGAGACTACCTACAGATTTCTCAGGAGAGATCTTACAGACCCTAAGGCAATGCGATCATATATCTTACGTGTTAGAAAAAAGAAGAAAAATCCAAATACTATACTATGCCTAGCAAAACTGCTCTTTTTCTTAACCTCATATATATAAGTTCATTTAAAGTTGGTCTCTTTGTAACGATTATTGAGTCCTTTTTTTTTTGTGGGAGGAAGGTAGGACAAAACTGTTCTTTAAGAATGAAGGTGAGACGCTGGAAGATAGTGGCACATGCCTATAATCCCAGCACTCAGGAGGCAAAGGCGCAGATGGATCTCTCTGAGGTCCACAGAGGGAGTTCTAGGACAGCCAAACCTACACAGAGAAACCCTGTCTCAAAGAAAAAGAAAGAAAAAAGAAAAAGACAAAGAAAGAAAGAAGGTAAGGTAAAGATTTTTCCTAGACAAGTAGAAAGTAGAAGAAGATGAGATCTCCTGAGTAAATTGGGAGCATGGGGACCTTGGAAGAGGATTAAAGGGGGAGGGGAGAGGCAGGGAGGGGAGCAGAGAAAAATGGAGAGCTCAATAAATATCATTAAAATAAAATAAAGAATCTCTTCAGGAAAAAAAAAAAGATTTTTCCTAGACAAATAAAATGTGAGGACTGCATCATGACCAGCTAAACCTCATTAGAAAACGTGTACCTTACGTGTAAAAATTGAAAAGGAACTTTTGGAGGCTAAAAAAAGGACTCAAAACAGTAGCTTTGATGACTTAAGAAATTCTAAAACTTCTCAGTGGATACTTGAGTAGGAAAATATAAATGGTGAACTGTAATAGTGGTGACCAGATCACTGATTCGGAGATGAAAGCTAGAAAGTAGCATCTGCCCTAGACTGTGCTCCCGAGATCTGCAGCTCATGTTAGCTTATGTTTGCCTTCATTCCTGTTGCCTTCAGAAAACACTCAGGCCGAAGCAATCTGTCGTGGAGGAAAGCAGGTAAGGAACCCCAGAGGGACTCTGATCGCTGGCTCATTCTCTGACTTGCCTTCTTGGGCTCCTATCAGCCAGCTTCCATATCCAGCCCACAACTGCCCTGCAACAGTAGGCTGACATCTCCCACATTCATTAGTAATCAGGGCAATCCCTCATAGACACAGCCGCAGACAGTCTGACTAAGGAAATCCCTCTACTGAAACTCCCTCCGGTGACTCTAAACTGTGTCAATCTGACAGCTGAAGCTAACTAGAAGTTAGTAGTTTAAACACCACTTAGAAGTTTGTTGGAAAGGCAGATCACATTTTAACTGTTCTTATCAATATAGAAAATAATTTTCTAAGAAGCTAAAGCTAAAAGATCCTTAGGCGACTCATATGCACAGTAACTTTTGAGCAGCACCGCGACAGGATACTTGCGCATGTGTCCTCTATTCCAGATGCGTTGTGCGAGGCTGGCCCCTGTACACTCAGAGCATGTGTGTGTATGTGATGAGGTAGGAACCACCTTTGTTCCTCTTTCTTTTATATGTATATTCATGTTGGTGCATGAGCATGTGTGTGCGTGCAAGTGCGTGCACACATAAGCACATGTGGGTGGAAGCCATAGGTGAATGTTGGGTGTCTAACCCAGTCATTTTCCGTGATACTTATTCATGGTACTCTCCTTTAGAATTTTGAGAGTTTTATACGTGAGTACTGTATTTACATCACTTCTGTGCCTCACTCCAAATCCTGCTTCCCCAGTTGCCTCTCACACCTATGACCTCTTGTGTAAGTACTACACAAGCACATCCTACTGAGTTCATTTAGTGTCGCACATATGTCCATGTGTTTCGGGGTGACTGCTCAGGACTGGATAGCTTCTCTGGGGGCTCGTTCCTGGAGAAGACTGAGTATCTCCTTCTCTTGGCAGTCACTGGTTATCTGTAGTTCTTCATCAAAGGAGTGGAACCCTGTGAAATTTCCCACATCTGTTGAAATAGGAGCGATGGGCTGCGTCCCCAGCACCCGGCCACCCGCACGGCTAGCTTTACCCGAAATAATTACATGGAAACTGTATTCTTTTAAACACGGCCTGTCCCATTAGTTTCAGTTTCTTATTGGCTAGCTCTTACATATCCATCTAACCCATTTCTATTAATCTGTGTAGCCCACGAGCTGGCTTACCAGGAATGATCTTAACCTGTGTCTGCCTGGAGTGGGAGAATCATGGTGACTCACTGACTCAGCTTCCTTCTCCCAGCATTCTGTTCTGTTTACTCCACCCACCTAAGGGTTGGCCTATCAAGGGGCCTAGGCAGTTTCTTTATTCCTTAACCAATGAAATCAACAGATTGATATGACACTCCTACATTACACATCTGTATTGGCATGTTGACTGATGGTATTAGTATTCAGATCTTGTTTAGAAAACCATACTATTGGCATTTCAGGGGTACTGCACCCCGATATGCCTAGAAACATTATCGTACAACAGGTGTCCTTGTCTTACAACCTCATCTTGTTACTGAGACATTGAACCTACAGTTAATAGACTTACCTACACTCTTCAGACAGACAGCTTCAGGGGTCTGCACACACACCACCTAGCCTAACTTTTTTTTAATCAAATTCAGGTCCTCATAACTATGTGACAAACACTTTACCAAGTCAGCCACCATTCTAGCCCCTTTTCTTCCTTAATTGTATCTTGAATTCTCCAGTAAATTTCATTTTGGTTGTGATTTTCTCAAGTGTTGTCCTTTAGGTCTGATAGATAGATAACACACTCAATAATTTTTGAAGTATTTGCTTAAAACGTTTTTTTTTCCCCACACCAATTGATGAATCTCAGAATTCTATTGGGAAAAAAAAAAACCTCTAGGTACAAATGAATACAGGCTATATAGCTCCATCCACAGAACTCGGGAACAAACTAAACAGCAGAGCTGCTGAACAATTATAACTTTGGGATGCGACTGTCAGAATTGATTAGTAAAATGGAAATGTCTATTTCTTGTTCTACATGATGGTCATCTGTGTTTAGACATATGTGAAAACATTCAACTGCGTACATACTTTAGATCTTGACATTTGTGCCACATTGAAAAGTTTACATCAATGAAAATCAAAGAATGGCTTTAAAAGATAACAAATGCATTAACAACTACAAAATGAAAATTAAAATAAGGCCAAGAATAAGCTTGTCCTTCCTGAAATGCACAAGACGAAACTGAAAACTGATGAAGGCAAGTTCTAACAAAACTCACAGTGGCAAATATTTTTAATTCATTTAAAATATTGTTAAGTTTTAAATGGACTAAATAAAATCAAAAGGGACAGATACCTGCATTCCAAACCTAAAGGCAACGCCCCACGTTTGGGCTTAGAAGAAGAGATGGAAGTAGTCCAACTGCCCTCCACCCACAGGCCCCAGAACATAGAGGAAACTTAAGAAAACAGCAAGGTCCCTTCACCATCAGCCCAGAACCCTTCAACTACAGGGTTGGCTTGTCTGATAAGATAGGGAGAATAAAATTGACTTAGAAAATTAAAAAATGCGCACAGCTCAGATCTACTCTGTGAGCTCCAGTTACTAGGACCCATAATATCCAATTAGAATTTCCAACAAAAAGACATCAGGCAACTGAGAAGCAGTAAGCAGAGGTTTTTCATTGATTCATTCAAATTATTTAAGGGCTGGTAACATAACTTAGTTGGTAGAGCACTTGCCTAGCAAGTGCAAAGCCCTAAGTTCACTCTCTTCTCTCACATAAACTAGACACGGTGGTACACAGCTCTGATCCCAACTCTTGGGAGGTGACACAGAAGGCTTAGAAAAGAAATTCAAGATCATCTTCAAGCTACATAGGAGTTGGAAGCTAGCATGAGATGCATAATAAGCTATCTCTAAAACTTTTTAACTAATTTACTAATTAATTCTAAAGCCACGGGTGTATTAGAAAGCATGATTTAGCCAAACGAGCGTGCAGACACAAACAGTGAAAGGCGGGGAGGATGGAGAGCTATGTATGTTCCTCTGATCCCTGCATAAAAAAATTAGGGTATTAGCAAAGATCTCCACACACTCATGCTAGGTTTTTAAAGGGGTAAACACTGAGGTCGCTGAGCAGGCAAGCTGCCCTAGCAGCCCCAGTCCAGCTCCCGCATCATAAAAAAAGCGTCTGCTACAACACGTTCATTTTCTAGACCAGGGACCAACTTTCCCCAGTTCTTTCTGACCTCCATACAAATGAGGTTTGTGAAGCAATTGTTGCATCTACTGAGCTGAGAGGCTCCTTGCATTTCCATTCATGCGCTGCTTTCTGGGGTTCTGTATTCAGGCAGAAGGAAAGAAAAGGCTGATGGAGCAGCAGGGTTTGGTCTGAAATCAGTACCCGGAGTATCAGCCCACGTAGAAACAGATCTTTTTGTAAAGTTGAATGTGGCTGATAAAATAATAGAGTGTCCCGCTGTGTGGAAGCGATGGGAGCGCGGCTAATGGGGCTCACTCGGGTTCCAGGAACCTACCTAACGGTGGCAGCAAGAAATGGTGAAAAAGCACAATCTAAGTAAGGCAAATTAACCCAGTGGGTGAATGTGATCTGTGTGTGCATCTATCTACCGTAGTAACTGAGTGTGTTAGGAGAAAATTTTAACCATTAACACACACACCCACACACACACACACTTAATATATTTAACATCCTTTGATGTGAGTTGATACTTTGAAACTATATTTCAACCATACTCCTACTGAGAAAACAGTTTCCCCGGGATATAGGGTTGTGTGTTCCATTAAAATCAAATCAACTGAATTCTTAAGTCATATAAATGTTTCCATGCAATTAGTAGTATAAATATAATTTTCTGAAAAATGTCACATAAATAAACCTTGAAACATAGTGATCAATTCAAAATGTTCATTTAGAGTCCCTAAGCTTCAGCTTCTCTTCATGATTTGCAACCCAGTCAACATCTTAGGATTCCAGAACACATGTTCCATGGCTAGAATGTAGGAGGCAGCTTGAGCCTCTCACCTGAAGGCCAAGACCACCTTTTTCCTTTTGGCTCCCTTCCTCCTGAACTCAAGGGAGGACACTGTGGGTCCAGATGACAAGAGCTTGTATCCATGTGCTGAGTGGCCCACAAGCAGAAGTTAAAGTGAGTATGTTTGTTTGAGAGAGAGACACAGACCAGAGAGGCAGGCAATCAGGAGGACAGACGCTTTCACAAGAAAGACTGTCATGTTTGCTGAGGTAGAAATGAGAATATGTCATCACAGCAGAGCCAAGCCCCACACATTCTGTCTTTGTTAGGATTTGTGATCACTTCCCCAAGCTGCTTTAGGTTCCAGCAAATAGTTTTAAGCAGAAAAGGCTGTGGTGCTAGAATGTAGCACCATGGGCTTCCTGTGCTGCAAAGAGGGGCTGCCCTTTTCAGAAGCCTGAAGGGAGGAAGGGTGGCAGAGTAGCTTCCTTATCTCCCCGAAACCTGCAGCTACTGACCTTATTCCAAGGTTCCCTGGACAGACGATATGGCCCGTATAGAAGGGTGTACATACTGTCCTGATTCTTCATAAACAATTAGAATAATAGGAAGCAACTCAACTCTTCAATGCACCAATGTTGGGTTCTGAAAAGCCAAACTTTGAAGCAACTGAAGAGGCTGAAACTTGGGATAATCTAGCAGTCCCTCGCATGTCCCTAGGTGACCATCACAGCCCACAAACCAAAGGAGCCTGAGTCTGCACAGACAGGAAGACAATAGGGAAGAGTTGATACCCTCAGCTTTGCACTCGGGAGGGTTGAACACGCGGGAATCATGAAGGGAACTAGTTGTCAATCCATAGTCTCAGAGCCTGGCCACTTGGACATTTCTTATTGGGGGAACGAAAGACCTGAACGTGAGAAGGTAATCTGTAGAGGCCAGCATCTATGCAACTACGTGTTCTGTTTTTAGCCTGTTCTCTGCCATGGGACTTTATCTTCAAAACACTCCACGACTGACCCTGGATTCAACTGTGGACACGCCTAAGCTACGCTGACAGAATTACTTTTGGGCTTATCATGCTCTTCGGTAAATACTGCATGAAATGTTCTGTGTGTTGTTTCCAGTTCTCTGTGAAACATCCTATATCCCATTAGGATCATAAAAAGGGGCAACATATTATACTGCGCATTCCTCACGGCGCACCGTGAATAGAGGCCTCTTTAAAGACACCAACTCTCACTGGATGATGGTGGTGCATGCCTTTAATTCCAGCACTCAGGTGGCAGAGGCCCGTGAATCTCTGAGGTTGGGGCCAGAGGCCCGTGAATCTCTGAGGTTGGAGCCAACCTGGTTTACAGAGTGAGTGCCAAGACAGTCGAGTGGTACAGAGAAACCCTGTCTCAAAAAAAAAAAAAAAACCCAAAAGCTGAAACACCAACTCTCCCAGTAGTCAAATGGCAGATACAGGTAGATTTCTGGGAGCTTAGGCAAGCCAGGACTACACAACCAGACACTGTCTTTAAGTAGAAGATAATAGAGCTAATGGCCCTGGTTCTCCTTGGTGCTGGTCTGTGGAATTATTCTTTCCCAGTCCTGATAGGAAGTGCCAAGAGACAGTGCACATATGGTTGTCGTTTGGGGACTTTATGGTCGTTTATGGCCTGCACTGAAAACTATAATACAGACATCAGGACGAGTCTACAGTAGATAAATACCAGTTTTTCCTCACTTTGTTATTTATCTGTTTCTAAGACTACTTTTTGATTCTCCCCTTTCTGAAGTTGCGTATTTTTTTTCTTCAGAAATATTTCCCTTGAGATGGTCCACTGGGAACGAATCATTCGAAGGGAAACCCAACAGTGTACCACTTCTACAGGTGATATGGTCATCCGCCAGGTTAGGAGAACACAATACAAACAGATGAGGCAGTAAGCAGTAATTAGCTCCTTTCAGGGAAGACTTTCAACTCTTCAAGAGAGAATTGCTATAGGTATGTTGTGTTTTGTCAGTGTTTTGGTTTTGGTTTGCCTGAAGCACTTGGTAACAAGGGTGTTCTAGAATCTCTCCTCCAGCTGGATGGAGATTTGCAGCTAGGCTGCACAGACCCTAACTGGCAGCGCATTTGCATTTCCAAACATATTAACCCCATACTACTAACCTGTACAAAACAGCAATTAGAACGCCCAAGCCTAAAGAAGATCCTCCTCTGAAGACTGTAGCAAAAGAAGCCTCAAGGGGACTTTTCCAGCCCTGGCCACTAATCCAGCTGGATTACATCTGCATGTGAATGAATGACGTCAGATTCTTCTACAGCTGTGACCCTCTGGGGTCACCGACCAATCAGAGCATCTAGGCGCAGCTGGCCTTTTGCTGGAAGATCTTATCAAGTTTGGCTCTTAGAATGCTCCTGTCTCTGGCTCTCAATTTTCCTCTACTAACAAATGGCCAGAATAAGAAAAAAGGCTCAAAAGGGTCTTCTAATCCACTGGTTTCTAAAGTTGTTATGTTTCGTTTTGTTCTGTTTTAATCAAGGAACCCTTCCCCTCAATTAAGACTTACCCAGGAAAAATGGAGTGTAAAATGGAGGCATTTGGGTGTGTCTGGTCGCGAAGGAGGAGGTCTGCTGACCACCTGCCGCGGTGCCCTGTCTACCCCTCTCAGGAAGACATCACAGTTAGACCTGCTCCCCCGTGAGCAGGTGGAGGATCTAGAGGCCACACGCCTTCAGACTTCGCGTGGAGAAGTTGGAGGCGCTGGAGGCCAGACGCTGTCTTAGCACAGAGCTGTCGCTTCCTGTGTTGGTCCTGCAGCCTTGCCACCTCTACCTAAGAGTTGGAATCCTCTCCTACACTTGTACTGACCCGAACCGACTTTGGAGAGAGAGTGACTCGGCCAATGGCAGGCACAGTCACTTGCCACAGACTGACTACCGAGAGCGTTCTGTTGGCCACCGGGTACATTTTTCTGCCAAATGCAATTGTTTTCTCTTCCCTCACCCATCTTGAGCTTGAATTAATGGTGTGATCTCTACTAATCAAAGGTAGCTTCTGCTCCGTGACGTTACCTTGTCCCTTCCATTACTGCTCCCCTCATAGGTAACACATAGTCTGCTGAGCACAAGAGCAAAGGTTAATTCCCAGAAAGACGACATGCCCTGGATTCTATGATCAGTGCAGCTTCCCCTGGAAGGATTTTCCGCCCAGTCACCATCCGTTTGGATTATTTTATTTATTCTCACCAGTATTTATTTGGATCATCTAAATTCTAAAGGCCAGAATCACCGTCGATGATCCTGGTCGTGCAGTCAGAGGATCCTGGCTTAGACTCTTCTACCACCGAGGAAGGTTTGTGAAGCATCCGTGGCTCATCAAGAATAGACTCCCTTCCCTGCAAGGACCCTGGTGAGAAGCCTGTGCCGCACAGCACACAGTACTGGGCACCAGCCAGTGCTCAGGGAACGGTGCCGTTGCTGTGCTACCTTGCATGGTTAGATAGAACACAGGAAATTCCCGTCAGCAGGAGGGAACCGAGCACCCCAATTCTGAACTCTTCGCACAGAGTTTTTCTCCTCGTATAGACTTAAACAGTGATGCCAGCCCCGTTTAGAAGAAGGATAAACTCGCCTCCTCATCCTCTCCAGAGAGCTGACACCCCAGATGGTGTAATCTTCTTTCCCACTGATAGAAGGGTCAGCAAATACCCAGACCTGCACTAACTGTCTATCAAGTCTGCACCAAGATCCTCACATCTGAGACACTTGGGATCTATCTGCACTGACAGTTTGAGTTGTGGAGTTGAAATCATCTTTGACAAGAAAAAAGCAGGCTTATGTACAGCGAAATCATAGGCCAATAGTGACCAATTTTCAAACTTCAAAGCCTACACGAGTGCTTAATTATGACAAACAAAAAAAGAATTTTCACGCAAGTTTGAAATGAATTTTTGTCTTTTGCACTCAGTACTAAAGAAGCCAGTTGAACAATTTCAAAAATCACAGCTATTAAGTCAAACTAAACCAAACACAGTGTTCTGATATGTTTGCCAGAGGTTTCGAAATACACTTTACTTTGCTGAAACAATTAGTTTTACAAAGTTATGTATGTGTGGAGCATTCTGTCAGATGCCCACGCAAACTCTATCCACATGGCTAGTCTTTTAAATGATATATACAGATGTTAAATATATATGTATATATACATATATATGTTAAAAAGTATATTTTATTAAAATAGTTAAAAGCTAAGGAAAATATAAATTCCATGTTGGAATTTCTTATAAACAGATCAAATTCATGGACTCTTCTTAATAGAAAGCTTTTGTGTTTCTCTGAGGAGATTTTGCCCAAGAAAAGACTGGGAGTAAATCCACAGCGACATTTCCTTATTTTTTTTATTTTAAATGAAACAATAATTACTCAATTAATCTCATTAATCTCATCAACGAGTCATGGCTGGTTTTATTTCAACTGTTTACTCACTATCATTGGGTGGCTCTTTAGAGTCTTGAAAATGTTGTCCAATTGTGACAAAGTATTAATGAAGCAAGGCTTGCTTAATTAGGGAATGAGAGCAATTAGCTTGTCAGTGCTTCATTCCGACGGTCCCTGGAGAGATGCTACATTTAGGGGATCTGTATCACAGGAGCTGCTGACCTCTGGACCTTCCGCCTCCTCTGTTCCGTGCTCTTTAATGGAAAATCACTTATTCTGTCAGGCTAATAACTGGGGTCATGAAGTAGCCTATAGCTTAAACTCACCGCTCTGTTTTCCTCTTGCTAAGTTTAGAAAGTTTAAAAATAGATGAATAGATCTATTCTGAACATCATTAAAAGAGGAAGCCCAAGGTAGAGCGAGACAGAATCGGTGGAGCCTGCGGCCACCAGGCTCTCTGGAGCTCATTAGCTGGCCAAGCCATCCCGGCCAGAAGAAGGCTGCCCGTGAAGATTTTAAGCAGTGTGTGTCAAGCCAAGCCTGTTTCGTCGCAGAATTTGCTTTAACCAAACAAGAAAGGATGATTCTGAGAGAGGTTCTTTGGTTCTTTCTCCACTGTCTTTGGAAAACACTGGCGCTGTGGCGTCGCTCACCTGCCAGCCTGGCACTTGAGAGGCCGGGCAAGAGACTCTTCGAGCGCAAGGCCAATCAGGGCTACACGGAAAGACCTTGTCTCAAAAACACACACCAAACAAAAGCAATGGAATGAGTTCATTCGTTTGCAGCCACCAACTCGCTCCCCAGGAAAGTAAGTTCAGGGTAGGAATTGTTTCTCATAAAAGATCTTGGTAAATAAAACTCCAAGTTCCTCAATGAATCCACCAAAGGGCAATCTGGCCATCCATTTCGAGCACCTCCCTTTCGCAGCATAAGCTGTGCAGAATCTACACACCAGGGCAAGACTCACCCGGCCACTGCTCTCCCGTCTCCCCGTCGCTGGGTCCACTGTTCTCGCGTGTCTCCCCGTCGCTGGGTCCACTGTTCTCGCGTGTCTCCCTGTTGCTGGGTCCACTGTTCTCGCGTGTCTCCCCATCGCTGAGTCCACTGCTCTCGCGTGTCTCCCCGTCGCTGGGTCCACTGTTCTCGCGTGTCTCCTGTTGCTGGGTCCACTGTTCTCGCGTGTCTCCCCGTCGCTGGGTCCACTGTTCTCGCGTGTCTCCTGTTGCTGGGTCCACTGTTCTCGCGTGTCTCCCCGTCGCTGGGTCCACTGTTCTCGCGTGTCTCCCCGTCGCTGGGTCCACTGCTCTCGCGTGTCTCCTGTTGCTGGGTCCACTGCTCTCGCGTGTCTCCTGTTGCTGGGTCCACTGTTCTCGCGTGTCTCCCCGTCGCTGGGTCCACTGTTCTCGCGTGTCTCCCCGTCGCTGAGTCCACTGCTCTCGCGTGTCTCCCCGTCGCTGGGTCCACTGTTCTCGCGTGTCTCCTGTTGCTGGGTCCACTGTTCTCGCGTGTCTCCCCGTCGCTGGGTCCACTGTTCTCGCGTGTCTCCCCGTCGCTGGGTCCACTGTTCTCGCGTGTCTCCTGTTGCTGGGTCCACTGTTCTCGCGTGTCTCCCCGTCGCTGGGTCCACTGTTCTCGCGTGTCTCCCCGTCGCTGGGTCCACTGTTCTCGCGTGTCTCCTGTTGCTGGGTCCACTGTTCTCGCGTGTCTCCCCGTCGCTGGGTCCACTGTTCTCGCGTGTCTCCCCGTCGCTGGGTCCACTGTTCTCGCGTGTCTCCCTGTTGCTGGGTCCACTGTTCTCGCGTGTCTCCCCATCGCTGAGTCCACTGCTCTCGCGTGTCTCCCCGTCGCTGGGTCCACTGTTCTCGCGTGTCTCCTGTTGCTGGGTCCACTGTTCTCGCGTGTCTCCCCGTCGCTGGGTCCACTGTTCTCGCGTGTCTCCCCGTCGCTGGGTCCACTGTTCTCGCGTGTCTCCTGTTGCTGGGTCCACTGTTCTCGCGTGTCTCCCCGTCGCTGGGTCCACTGTTCTCGCGTGTCTCCCCGTCGCTGGGTCCACTGCTCTCGCGTGTCTCCTGTTGCTGGGTCCACTGCTCTCGCGTGTCTCCCCGTCGCTGGGTCCACTGCTCTCGCGTGTCTCCTGTTGCTGGGTCCACTGCTCTCGCGTGTCTCCCCGTCGCTGGGTCCACCGCTCTCGCGTGTCTCCCCGTCGCTGGGTCCACTGCTCTCGCGGGTCTCCTGTTGCTGGGTCCACTGCTCTCGCGTGTCTTCCCGTCGCTGGGTCCACTGTTCTCGCGTGTCTCCCCGTCGCTGGGTCCACTGCTCTCGCGTGTCTCCCCGTCCACTGTTCTCGCGTGTCTCCCCGTCGCTGGGTCCACTGTTCTCGCGTGTCTCCCCGTCGCTGGGTCCACTGCTCTCGCGTGTCTCCCCGTCGCTGGGTCCACTGCTCTCGCGTGTCTCCCCATCGCTGAGTCCACTGCTCTCGCGTGTCTCCTGTTGCTGGGTCCACTGCTCTCGCGTGTCTCCCCGTCGCTGGGTCCACTGCTCTCGCGTGTCTCCTGTTGCTCTGAGCGGCTGCGCCTGCAGCCCGGCAGAGCAGCCGTGTCACCGGCCTGCCCGCTACTGCAGACCTTCACTCCGCTCTCCTCCGTTTTTACATTGTGGCCACGGAAGAAATGTCTCTAAACCTAAATCATCAGAACCGCAAAAAAGGATGAAAAGAGAACAAAACAAAAATGGAAAGGGGGCAGCTAATTTGATCTTAGCCCCGAGTTTGGTTGTCAACAGAGTCGGGTAAAAAGGTTGACCTTTTTAAAAGTCAGAGGGTCTAAACAAACAGCATCTTTCTTTCTTCTCCCCTCCTGACTTCTGAACCAAGTGAGATCCAGAAGAGGTGGAGTGGATGGGAGCCCATGTCACCTTTCCAAATGTCACTTCGGATTTTACTATTATCTCAAGGTAAATTGCCTCAATATCTTTTTAAAAATCAGAAAATACAACACCATTGAATAGCATACCAGAGAAGGTGGTTGGTATGACAATGTGGCTTCCTACGGGCCACCAGAGAATAGCAACAACCTGGCCACATGTTTCCGTGGAGGAAGGTGCCCTTGTGAACCGGTGCAATGAGCAGAACATGGCACCTGCTGGTGCCCACAACGCCAAGAGGCACTAGTGGGCTTCACAGACTCAGCTTCTCCTTCAAACTTAATGATAAGTGAAGCCCCTCTTTCTACCTCACCTTCATATGCCAGGCTTTGATGACAACCACGGGAGGCTTGCCCCTTCTGAACAGAAACAGAGGAGGAGTAAACTGGGGAGAAAGTGGGGTGGAGGGGGGAGGGAATAGGAGGAGAAGAGGGTGGGGAAACTGCAGTCAGTTTGTAAAATAAATAAGCTTAATTAATAATAATAATAATGATGATGATGATGATGATGAAGCCCTTCTTCCAAGGGAGCAGTAAGAATGGGAAAATAGCACAGAGAAGCCTTCCAGGTAGAATTCCCTCCTAACAGATGTTCCCCACAAAGGCAAGACTTCTACATGGTTATATTCTCTCTGATTCATTAAGAAATTGAGTACAATAAGATCAGAATTAAACTTCATTAATTTAAAAATTAGAGCAATTAACTTTTTCGTTGTCAATACACAAAGAACCTAGGAGGCTAATTATTAGTGTCAATAAAATTTTCAAGAGACTGTTTTGATTCCCAGGAGAAACCACTCATTTTAAAACACTTCAAGGTATCCACTCAAGTAAACAAAAGCCCATGCTAATTATAAAGACACTTTTAGCTGTTTAAGTAGCTCATATATACATGTATTCTCACCACAGCAGTGGAATTTTTGTACAAACTAACTTGATGGTTTTAATTTTACTTCTCACTATGCACATATTTTCCCAAGTCTCGCAGTGAAGGTTGCAAGGATGGAATACCTGTGCTTTCCTGACTCCACCCCACCCCTCTTCCTCCCCCATCAACACTTTTAGCATAAATGACTAATACAGAAATTACTGAATAAGCTGAAAAGGTAACAAATTCTGGTTTGAGCAGGAAGTGTGATTGTTTGGAGTTGTTAACATCCGTTCTCCCTCCCTCCCTCGGTTACCCAGGTGTGGCTGGCACATGTCATCTAGTGCTTTCTTTGAGTCCTGCTGAATTCCCACGTGTTGAAGGTCCACCAATATCCTGTGCTCCTGGGGTATTAGAAACACTGTCTTCAAGTGAGATGCTCGCTATTGTACATGTGTCCTCTGCTGCAGTGTGAGCTCTGTGGGCCCATTACACTTCCTTCTCAGGCAGGTTCTCTTTAGTTGGCAGGAAACATGGCCATTGTCACCTCCAAACCCAAAGTCTTACATCTCCTGATTCTAAGGAAGAGACGTACTTCAGGGAATTCCACAGTGGTCTTCTACTTAACTCATTTGCATGTTCCAGCTGGAGAAGTCACTGGTAAGGATCAGGCTTGATGACCTACCTGACCTTACTGTGCGCAAGGCAGACAATACCAGACAAACCAGGGAAACCACTCGGAACAGGTAAGGGATGACTCCCCCAAATGTAAGCTGTGGCAAACAAAGCAACGTGTGCTTGACAACTGTACCCCAGTCCATTCCTAGAAACCTCACAATTTCTTGAACATATGAGACTTCTATGATACAGATTAGGGCTTTCCACTTGGTCTCAGTCTTAGAGGGCCCTTCCCCCCTGCCTGGGGAACTCGAGATGGCATAGATGGAATCTCAAAGTTCTCTGTATACTTTCTCGGTAGCCACCTCACCCACTTTATCCCTTGGCTGGGTTTTCATGTCTGTTCTTCTTTGTCAGACTGTGAAAGTCTTGATTTCAGAGACAGTGAGCAGGTGCTGATCCCAGTAAATGTTCCACAAAGAAATGGGTGTGTGAGTTTTTCACATCCAAGGATGACATAGCTAATCAATGACAGACCCGAAATGAAAATCCCATGTCTTTCCTGTGGCCTGTGTTTCCAAACCTTTGTAGCGTGATACTCAGACAAGAGGCGTGTGAAGAAAGGCTGTAACTTTTTCATTTGTTGCAACAAAAGCCTTAGTTTTTGGATTAATGTAGAGGAAAAAAGAAAAAAAAGTTCTCCACTGAATAAATAGAAAAATCTCAGAATGTTCTGCAGGTAAATTGTATCATTGGAGTCGTGATAACTCGGGGAACTTTTCTATTTTTAAGTCAGTATGCAGGGTAAACACCATTTACTCACTGGATACTGAGTAGGAGCCACCCACCCTCACGATGAGGGAAAGAGTGCGGGGTAAAGAAGACACATCTCCTGCTTACGAGAAGATAATGTCAGAAGAGAGCGTCATCCCCCACAGCCTACACAAGCTTTGAACATCCGGGGAGTCGTGTCGCTTTATGTTCAAAAATATCCACTGGTTCATTCTTACTCTGGAAAACTTCGAAGTCGTTATTGTGCTTGTAAAATGCCCACAACTTTTTCAACCGTTTCCTCCACTCCTTCAGTAGTTCAGGTTTTCTGTCTCAGGCTGTTGACCCGTCCTTATCTCCAATAACCTTCCCTCAGACCCCTGGAGTCCAGTCTCTCCAATCCTTTTGATCTCTGTTCAAATGCCTTCTTGCCTGAAAAGACGTTCCTGGTCTGTCTGTGCCATTCATCCCTCAACATCTAACCTTTCTTCATTTCTCAAGCACATGCTGCTAACTAATATAGTATACGTTGTTTCTCTCTCTCTTTCATACACATACACAGAAAAGAATGGTAAGATCTATATGACTTCACAATTATGAAATCCAAGCAGAAATTTGCTGTTTTATTCATATTCAACAGCAGCTGCTGAATGAATTAATGAGTGAATGAGAATGCACATTCTACGAACTTTTGTGAAAATATAATTCCTCCCAATTACATGACTGTAACCACTTCTTATCTTAAACTTCTCCCGTGACAACTCTTCCTCGTGAGAACTGAACACTGTGGCCATTTGCACTTCTAGAGAGCCGTTCGGAGCACTAAACTGGATGTGGTAAAGGAGACACACGGTTAAAAGGAGATTCGCGCTTTAAGGAGACTAGCAAGAGAGAGAAAATCTACACCTGGTCATCCAAATGGCATCAAATGCAGTTTTGAAGAGAGAGCATGTCATCAAAGTCAGAAGAAAGAATTTTTGTTGGAAAGTCAAAGAAGACTTAGAGAATAAACTGGAGTTTAACCTAAGTGTTGAAGACACATGAAAAAAGACAATTACCCACAGACAAGACTAAGACAACAAAACCCTGAGATCATAAGAGAGTTCCTAACCTGCCCTGACCAGCACCAACGGGAAAATGAAATAAAGAGAGGATGAACCACTGAGACCACAGGAGCCAGAGAATATGCTCAGTAGCTGGCCTTGGCCAGGCAGAGCTGTAGACCTGTGCTCACACCAACCCTGGGGCTCAAGAACAAAGCTAACTTACTAGAAAACTTGAAGTAGCAGTCCTTCATTCTCAGAGTTCCAACAAATAGCAAGACATAACTCAAAGATATCGAAAGTTCCATTACAGACCACCACCATAAGGCTGACATCACAATGAAGTGAACTGCGTAAATTGTAGTCTCAGCCCAGTGGTGGTGGCATTCGCCTTTAATCCCAGAACTCAGGAGGCAGAGTCAGGCAGATTGCTGAGTTCGAGGCCAGCCTAGTCTACAGAGCCAGTTCCAGAACAGCCAGCGTTACACAGAAAAACCCTGTCTTGGAAAAAGAAAGAAAGAAAGAAAAAGAGAGAGAAAGAGAAAGAGAGAGTGAGCAATGATGAAGTTCTTGTCTCAGTGATTGTGGAGTCCTCTCTCAAACTCTGCGACTGCTTTATCGATAAGCTTAAGTGATGATATTCTAAACCCTTATGGTCATTTCAATACTATTGCAGCATCTTCAACAGAAGAAGATTCCAGCTCAAGAAGCCATTTTTCTTCCTTTCTTTTGTTAAACACCAAATCCATATGCGTCAATCTATAAGTGATGCCTGTTGTTTGAAAACAACAATTAAAATAAGCCATTCTGGAAAGAAGCAAACATATAAAAATCTAACAAACGTTACCTCTACTGTGTGTACTGTTGTCTCCGAAGACAAAAAGGCCTAGCACAGTGTTTCAATAGCGAATGCTGATTGGCAAGACAGTAGCAACAAAGAACAGCATGCATAGTTTGAAGTGCAAAAGGCTCTATTAAAAACTGATTTTTAAAAAACAAATATACATTCATAAATGTAGTGGAGAAGGAAAGATTGGAAAGCTACCCAAATTCCAGCGTGATGGATACTGATGTGTGAGAAAAAACATTTTATTTGCTCAGCTGTAAGAAGTAACACTCTCTCTACTCCGCTTTTATTATATATTGCAGCGACTTGGCATCTCTTCTAGTTCCAGTTCAGGCTCCACTTCTAGTTCTGTGTGTTTCCACAACATCTGCAGTCAACATCTGCCGTCAGTCCCTCCACTAGTGCCTTCAGTGCTTCTACGTCATCCATGATGGTCAGATCTGACTTCTCCCAAACCCCCTTCAGAACTGATATTTTGACCTCTTCCTAAACGAATCACAAAGCCTTCAATAGCACCTAGCACACGTTCCAGAAGACGTTCAGCTCCCTTCTTTTCCCCAGGTCCATCAACAAGATCGCTATCTACAGTGGGTCTCTTAAATACTGGGACGTGAAAGGTCAGGATTCTCCATGAGCAAGAGTGGATTGTGTTAGAAGGACGAGGGCATCAGTCTTATCATGAGTAGCAGTGGGGGATTGTGTTAACGGGATGAGGGCATCAGTCTCGTCATGAACAGGACTGGAGGATTGTGTTAGAAGGACGAGGGCATCAGTCTTATCATGAGCAGCAGTGGGGGGTTGTGTTAACGGGATGGGGGCATCAGTCTCGTCATGAACAGGACTGGAGGATTGTGTTAGAAGGACGAGGGCATCAGTCTCATCATGAGCAGGAGTGGGGGATTGTGTTAACGGGATGAGGGCATCAGTCTCGTCATGAACAGGACTGGAGGATTGTCTTAGAGGGATGAGGGCATCAGCCTCATCATGAGCAGGAGTTGGGGGTTGTGTTAATGGGATGAGGGCATCTTTCTCACCACACATCTTCAGCTTTCAGGTGACCAAGTGCAAAGAATCCTTCTTCTAAGCAGTGGGGCTCAATCCAGGGGTTAGAATCTTCAGTCATCCCTGTAAATGGTCCTGCAGGCTTTGCTGTTCAGATGTAGAGAATACGCGAAATGGGAGTCATAATTCTCAAGGGCCCCAGTGCTTCCAAAACGGAAGAGCCTGGCCTTGTCTGAAAGTCACTAGTTACATTAACCACTACAAGAGAATCATCTTGACCTTTGAAGCTTTAAAAGTAGCTTTGACTTCCCCCCTACTCATGAAAGCCCTAGTTGGGGTTTTCTTCCTGTGGGAGGCTGTTTTATCCACATTGGAAAGCTGGGGGTGGTTCTCTAGTGTAGACAGCCACTTTCCTTTGATCTTCGCTAGATCTTCTCGAAGTGCATCAGCTCTAAATCACCCCTCACTGCCTCACCCTACACTTGTGTGTTATCAAGGTGGCTTCTTTCCTTAAAACTCATGAAGCAGTCTGTGTTACCTTATACTTTTCTTCTGCAGTTTTCTGGCCTCTTAGACCTTTTCAAAGTGAAATGAGTTAGGACCTTGCTCTGCACTAGGCTTTGACTTGTGGGGATATTATGGCGGCGTCTTTCTAGTCCACCGAGACTCTCTACCTCGGCAATCAGGCTGCTTCGCCCCACTAGTGTAGGAACTGGAATCTCACTTTTCTTTCCCTTCAAGTCCATTTCTTTAGCTTTCACTGACTGTGTCCTCGCTGATGCGAACGGTGTGGATTTGGGCCCGTCTCCACTATTGACACACTTTCCTCACCAGGCTTAATCATGTCTAGCCTTGGATTTAAAGGAAAAATGTGCAGCTCTTCCTTGCACTGAACACCTAGAGGCTACTTCAGGGTTCCTTGGTCTAATTTCAATTATTATTGTGTCCTAGGGAAAATTATTATCTCAAGAAAAGCAAGAGAGGTAGAGAACAGACAGTTGGTGAAGCAGTCAGAACACAAAATTACTTTATTAAATTAATTTTATATGGATGCAACTCATGCCATTCTCAAATCACTGGTCACAGATCACCACAACTGAATAACCATGAAAGCATTTGAAATATTGCAATACCTACCAAGTATGGGGAGCCAAGGAATGAATGTGCAACGCAGGATCAATTCCTGCGTGAATGTATAATGCTTGACATAGGCACAGCCATGTCAAAGACTCTAGTGCCTAAACCCATGAGAGTAGCAAAATATATATATATATATATATATATATATATATATATATATATATATATATTTTCTGGTCTGCATGCTTTGTTGACAGTGTGCAGCTATGTTCTTTATCAATAACTGAGCAGTGTGTACAAGAATTAGCAGCTGCAGCTTCCCCATCCTGGAACATCCTCATACTGGATGATTGCAGGCTGAGACTGCTCACCTCCAAGCTCTCCTGTGAGATGAACTATCCCTCCCTGGGAGGAAGGGAGCTGAGGTCCAGGTTGTTGCGTCGCTGGTATACCTCCCGCCCAAGCACAGCCCACCAGACCCTAGCTTTTCTGCTGCGTCTCTGCACTATCTTCTTCCCCTCACCACCCCAGTCAATCACCAAACAACAAAGGGTACGACACAGACACATGTGTGAGCACCTGCTACTAGGAAAAATGACACCTGCAGATTTGCTTGTAGCAGAGTTGCCTCAAACCTTCGACGTTTAAAAAAAAAATACACAATACAATGCCTGCCGAGTGTTATATAATGAAACACGATCAAGACGAGGTATGGCTGTGTTTGAAAGCTACTATATATCATATCCATTAATCTGGTTTTCTCTTATTGAAAATGTATTCTTGGAAGCAGTTTGGACATTAGGAGGGCACACTCAGAGTGCTTGCTTGTTATCAAACTCCCTGACTCTGATGCAGTTGAACTTCTACTTCAATGGGGACTTACGAAATTCCAAACTCAATTTCATATTCCCTATATGCCAATCACACCTACGATAACAACATTAATCTCTTCTTTTATATACATGCATTGTGTATATTGTATACACATAGAGAGAGAATAGCAAATTTGACCCACCTCCTACTTGTAAATGGTCTATCAGCTGAGAATGTCATTTCTTCATGTTTTTAAGATAACAATTACAAAACTTTAGGGTCCATTCGTAAAATTTTACTTAAAGCATTACCACCAGCATCCTTTTTTATAGTGGCTATGATAACTTTCATTCTGTAAGAACAAAGTTAAGTACAGAGCCATGTAACCTGCAAAACCAAACATTTCACCAACTGCCCCTTTCCAGAAGGTGCTGCTGGCGCCTGGTCTACTAAATGATACCAGACATCTAGAGAGAGGGATTCTCTCACAGTAGCCTGCTTGATGATTTCAATGTCTCTTGCATTTAGCAGCACGGTGAAACTTTTAATATTCAGATGTATGCCACAAAACCCCTGCTTCTATATGCTAATGATACGGCAGGCACTAATTTCCTTATATTTTTACAAAGCTTGACATTTACCTGGTTTGATATTTAGCATATGAATTCTACAAAAGATTTTTAACAAGAACTCTGTGCCGCAATGAGAGTTTATCATACCCAAAAAGAGAAGTAATTTTGCAGTCTTAAAAAAAAAATATGAAATAGATGTTCATGTTGAAATCTTGAAAATTACACTAATGTACCATTCAAACTCTAAATGTCAGTACATAAAACTGTTAGTTTTCTGGTGAAAAAAATAAATTAAAGATTAAAAAGTTCCAATCCCTGGCACTGCATCTCCTGAGGATAAATTCAGAACTAGTGTAACAATAGTTCTAAAAACTTCTAAATTTTATATTTCATTTATTAAGGCAAACAGAATTCTATAATGTACCTTACAAAGTGCGTTATTGTGTGTCTAATAGAATTTAGGCAAATATGTATGCAGTAACTATGACGGGAGCAGATGCAGTGGACAGAGATGGGCAGGGTGCTGTGTACCAACTCCAGCAATCTTTATGGCTGTTTGAATTATATACTGCTACGTGGATGTGAAATTTGAATGAGGTCCCACATGACGATTCTAGTACAGAGTTCTACAGCATGCTAGAGTCACAAAATATTGTTTTTTTTTCTCCATCCTCTTTTCAAAAATTTCCTTTATTTTTGGCTTTGAGATGAAAACTTTGCACCCACAAAATCAGGCGCTGCACTCCTGAGATGCTCCTGCATCCACTTCCTTTTGTTGTGCAACAGACATCACCATTTTTCCTGGGATGGGGGATAAAGCCTAGAGACAAGGACTTAGACAGTAGTGAATGAATCACGTGACTCAGCTCCCTGAGCAAACATATAAGAAAAGTTCCCAGATCCAAGGCACATCTCGAATGATAGAATTAGGCAGAATTGAGGCAAAAATGGGCATCACCCTTGTAAGGGAGCAGGAACTGGTGCATTCTGGAGATGCTGGGACGTGGGGCGTAAACAAGGAGGCTCCACCAGAAAGAACTGGATGAGAAAGGTCTGGGCTCTCCTTCATGTAGGGACTTGTCTGGGAAGGCCAAGATCCAAAGAACACACTGAAGAAAATGTGGGCAGAGACACAAATGACAGATTGGAGCCTGTCTCATGACACTGAAGCCTAGAGCGCTCAGAGCTTGGCTTCCAGAACCACCACAGACTCCAGCAGACTTTCCACAGAGAACAGCGGAAGTCGCTAGAACAAACACTGCCCTGAAACTTGCCCCAAAGCTGAACCTCATCAAACCCCAATGTTTTTTTGAGGTTAGAAAAAAAATCCTGGCCTAGCGTTTTCAGGACAATATCTACTTGCCTTTTGTCTCCCGCTTGAAGCCAGAAGCGGAAGTTCTCAAACCCATCAAAAACTTTGGGTCTTATTTATTTCTTTACTATATATTTCTTGCCTGTCCAAAACCAGAGAAGGCTGGAACGACGCAAGCTCATTCTCCTGAGATATCCAGATCAAAGTCCTTCCGAAGGCCTTGGCTGAGCGTCTGGATTTTTCCATTCTTACCCAAACCAAGGCTTCAATTCCTTGCAATTTGCTCAAATGCATCCACCTTCTCAAGTGTTCTGAGGCACAGCCTTCGGCACTCACATTGGCCTTATATGGAGAGCAAGAAACTGCACACTGGCAGAAGGAGCGCATTCAAGCTTCTACCTCCACAGGATTATCCAACAAAGAAAAAAGAACTTCCTGGCCACATGGTCCAGTTAATGTATCTTGTGCAGAGTGAAAGAAGAAGAGAGGGCCCCTCAAACATCCTCCTGTCATGCCGATGCTCATCTTGCATATATCTAAGCATAACGTTCAGGTTGTCTCAGATAACCTGAAGGCAACTCATGTAAATCTACTGCTAATGGAAGAGGTGGATTCTGCTCCTCCTCTTTATATCTCCCGAGATATCTGTTGGTGATAGAACAAGCTAATCCTATCAAATAAGTTACGTTTTTTTGTTGGGTGACCCAAAATTGGCTTCTATTTCACCATAGATCCACCCTTTCCTTAATCATGTCCATCCATGTATGATTACCATCCAGAGAATTGGTAAGAACACAATCCTTTGTATCCACCAATCTTTTTATTGTTGTTGTTTTGTTTTGTTTGTTTTTCAAGACAGAGTTTCTCTGTAGCTTTGGAGCCTGTCTTGAAACTCGCTCTGTAGACCACGCTGGCCTCTGCCTCTGCCTCTGCCTCTGCCTCTGCCTCTGCCTCTGCCTCTGCCTCTGCCTCTGCCCCTGCCCCTGCCCCTGCCTCTGCCTCTGCCTCTGCCTCTGCCTCTGCCTCTGCCTCCAGAGTGCTGGGATTAAAGGCATGTGCCTCCACTTCCCAGCTGGACGCCCCATTTTGAACCTTGCCTTCATTTTTAAAATCTAGTTTATCGACAATCGATTTTCTTCTCAGTGTTCTTTGTGTTGTTGTTGTTAATTTTTTTTTCCAGTGGGAAACACAGAAAACCAGAGTTTGCCTTATCAAAGAATTGAGTCCTTGAGGACTTTTCTGCCCTTCTGATGGGATCAGGAACGCGTGTGAGAAGACGTAAGAGCCATGCCCAACTCTGCCTTACCGTTGTTTTGAGCCCATCCTCTTAGTTTTCTTGGGAATTCGTTCAACCATCTGCTGCGTCCCTGGCTACCCTGTGCTGTGTATATGAAGCCACGCTCATTATGACGTTTCCAATGCCAAAAGAAAAAGACACTGATCATTCTGATCAGACCGAGCAACAGGTAAGGTCAGCACCCCTACTTGAGTTCCCATTCTTTCTAAAAAAAACAGAAGCGACCCTTTAGCTTTGGAAGCCTCCGCCTGCTTCTTTCCTCTCACGAGGCTCGCCTTTGTTCGGCTGTTTTGCACCACCCCCAGAGTGTTTTCAAATATATTTCAGCCCCCCCAAGCAACCCCAGCTCAGCTGATTGACTTCAGGGAACTCTAATGCTGGCCAGGCATTTTGCTGCAACCCCATTTAGACTCAGCAGGAACAGCAGATTTAAAAGGCAGATTACGTTGTTAGCTTTCTAAAAACTGCTTTATTAGAGAGGCTAAAAGCCACAGAGGTGGTAAGCTAGATTCTTTTGAAATACAAGCAAACTCATGACATCTAGGGGGCAGCCCCCCAGTCCTGGAGCTCCTCCTTCAGGTTCAATGACAACAGGGGCCAGCTGCCTCGAAGAACTTTTTTTTTTTTTAAGGTACTTGTGACTCCAACAGCAGAAGAACTGAAAGCATGAAACGGGGTTCATTTGAGGGTGAAAAGCAGCTCACCCCAGGGCTTCCGGCAGGCCATTTTGTGTGAAAGTGTTGGTTATATACGGATCTTCCCTGAATTACAGAAATGGCCAAGAGGCCATAGGTAAAGAACCATGATGAGATTGTAAAAGCCAGTTGGAATGGACAGAATACCTACAGGCCTGCTTCCTATCGGAGGCAGCTGGAAGTCTCAGAATAGAGCTAAAAGAATGCATGAAGAAGGGATAGGTGGGTGGGTGGGTGGGCGGGCGGGTGGTGGGGTGGATGGGTGGATGGGTGGATGGGTGGGCGGGTGTATAGATGGATGGATAGGTGGGTGGGTGGGTGGATGGGTGGGCGGGCCGGTGGTGGGGTGGCTGGGTGGCTGGGTGGCTGGGTGGATGGGTGGATGGGTGGGCGGGTGTATAGATGGATGGATAGGTGGGTGGGTGGGATAGACGGATGAATGGTGAGTGTTAAGGAAGCACCACGCTGGTGGACATTGCTTCAGAGACTTGTATTAAGCCCCGGAGCACAATTTACTCGTCTGTTCTCTTTTCCTCACTTTGGGCTGTGTTTGAACTCTCCCAGATGCCTGCTGCCCGTAACGTGTCTACGGCAAGAAGGTCGGTATAGAGTGAGATGGCCGTGCAGTCCCTAAGTTCTATACTGCAGGCTTTGTAAAGTGGTTTAGAGATGACGTGAATATTGCCATATTTGGGCATGTGTCATAGAAAAGTGAGAATCGCCCTGGACCCATTTTAAAGACTGGAGCAGAAATCCTAGTGACACAGGGACCGGGACAGATGACACCGTTCCCTCTGTCCCAGAGAAAACACCAGCAGCGGGCACAACTCTGCCAGAACGTCCCCAGCAGTCTCTGACACCGCGGACTAAACAGAAAGTGTCCCTAATGACATCTATGGAGCAATTGGAAAGCGACACAAATTCCAAATTCCCGTGGGCGGGGCCGGCAAGAAGCGACAGAAGCGAAGGGGCTGATGGGATGCCATTATCAACCTGCACGGGCAGCAGGCGTCACGCTCCAGGCATCACCCGCTTCAGCCTGAGACCTGTGCTGTCAACAGCAAATGAAATTAAAATTGTACTTAGAACCTCTTCACTTTTAAGTATTACATCCAAAGATAGCTATGTTTGGCCGTGTAGGCCCCCCCGACAGCTGTTCATGCGGACAAATGAAGCTAAAATGGGCTGGGGGCGGGGGACAATGATTCGGTGGGCAAAATCATCTCTTTGTAAGCAGGAGGGCCTGAGTTTGATTCCGCAGAACTCACATTAAATTAATAATAATAATAATAATAATAATGGAATAAAATAAAGGCCAGGGTGTGGTGGTCCACACTTGTCCTAGAGTTGTGACTGGGATGTCCCTGGGGCTCACCGGCCAGACAGACTACTACCCTAATTGGTGAGTTCCAGGCTGGCTAGAGACCCTGTCTAAAAATGATTTAAAAAAAAAAAAAAGGTAGACGGTAGATGGTGCCTGAGGCACAACTTTATCCTACACACACACACACACACACACGCGCGCGCGCGCGCGCGACTGTGGGTTCAAGTAGTACCACGCTGGAAGGAAGATTCCAGTTTCCTCTTATCTTTCCTGAACCCTCTTTACTGGCATACAGGATGCCGCGTAGAAACAAACGAGAACCGTCTCACCAGGGCTCTGAGAGGGCATTGACAAATTGCAGAAAATTATAGCCAACATTTTGTGGTTGCTGTTCTTCCCTGGGTTACACACTAGCAAAGTCCTCGGGGGAAGAATAGCAAACTCCAAAGATCAAAGTTTGCCCGCTGCAGAGGGGACTTTTCAGTCTGCTCGCTTTTGTCTGGCGCCTCCCACCCCCAAGCCTTCTTGTCAATCACAAAGCTGCGCTCCTAAGATCCAAGCTGACACGGTCGGGGGGCTAAGGGTGCCTTTCCCTGCTGGCTCCGTTTGTGCGCTGGCCCTCAGACCTCCGGCTCCCTTCGGGCTGTTTACATACAATTTCCTTCTGGGTGGAACTTTATTTTTCCTTTTCTTCTTTTGGGGCTGTTGATTTTTCTTAAAATAGGAGGTCATTTCAGGCAGAGCTGTGTTTTCGCCCTTTGCTTCCTCTGTGGCTGGGGTTGGGGCCCTTTGGGGCAAACGGAAATTTCCACGTTGTTTAGGAGGCTAGGTTAGTTTTCTTTGGATTTCCCGTTCACTTGCTGCGTTTGGAGCTTTGGAGTTCCTCCTATTATCTAGGACCGTGAGAGTGGAAGGTGCGTCTTTGCTTGTTTTATTTACGTTCATAACTGTGCTTTTTAAAAACTTATCGCTACCTTACTCCCTCGCGTCTTTCCAGTGAACCTAGGCTTCCCAGATGTAGGCCACTGGATACCACCCTGCTGCCTGGTCTTCCCAGGATCCCCTAGCTTTTGGTGTCAATCTGGATTTTTCGACCAGTACTCTGAACCAATTCCAGCATGAGTCATAGTCTTATACTTTTGAACGGAAAAGCAATTTTTCCTTTTCTCTTTAAAATGCAGTTATATCCCACTGCCATTACTGGGAAAGGCAGACATGGTGGGGCCACCTTTCTGGACCATATCTTCGGAGAAGGAGGTCAAATCCTACAGACAGCAGAGTCAATATGCGCCCAGGTGCAAATGATCGCCCTAAACCCCATTCAGTTTTCTCAGGACCTAAGGAAGAAAACATTCTTAAAAAAAAAAGCACATTAGCTGAAAACAAATGCTTGCAGGACCATATTTTCCAAAGCCTAACAGAATAAAACCCCTCAAGGTAAATCCTAGGGTGGCTTTATTAAGCTGGAAACAAAAGAATTATTAATTATGTCATGATGCATTTGAGGCCACTGCTAATGTGTGATTTCGCAGAAACAGCATTATCACTAATATAATTCTTAGACACTGAATTAGAAGGAGGCAAGCGACCAGGTCTTTGTGCTGACTGTCCAGTGCAGTCCCAGTCTGCTTATGGTTACTACTCATTGAAGCTGCATTTGGGAAGTGTGCTGTGGAAACATTGTACTGAGAGGAGAAAAGAAGGCAAAGATACCAAGATAACAAAGAAGGTAGGTAAAGGCAGAGAAAGGCTGTGGACATGAACAAGTCCGGTGTTTAAAGAAATACGATTACATTGTTTAAAGATGTGTCACTCTGTTTGGTTTAATAAAAAGCTGAGTCGATAGCTAAGGGGGATTTCCTGGCATAGAGGACGCAGGGAAGAAGGGTAGAGTCACCAGCCAGAGGAAGACAAAGTAGCATGGGCAGAACAGAATAAGGTAATAAAGCCATGAGACAAAAAGTAGACCGGTAAAATGGGTTCATTTAAGACGTAAGCGCTAGTTAGTAACAAGCCTAAATTACCAGCTGATCTTTTATAATTAATAATAAGTCTCATTTGGGAGCTGGCAGGTGGGACAGAGAAATCCTCCAAAGTCTAGAGAAGTTCATGATGATGGTTTGGAGTCTGGCAGATACACATACAGGATGCAGATACCAATGCAGATACAGGATGGGTGGTTAGCTGACCTGGTCCTCGTTGAGTGGCCTCAGACGATTTGCTTTCTGTGTCTACTCAGATTTCTCACCTGTAGAATAAGAATAATAATAGTTCCTGCTTCATAGAGTCAGTGAGAGGGAGTATGTTGGACATCCTAAGCTTTTGTCACAGCCAATGACAATAAACCTTTACGATGAAAATACGCATCAGACCCTACCTTTGCTAGAACACTCTGAGAGGTGGATCTTGTTACTGCCTTCTTTTTGCCAATGAAAAATGAGGGATTCAAAGAAAGAGTAACTTCTCCAAAGTTTCAGAGTGGTGTAACCTGGCCAGGGTTCCAACCCCAGGGAACTGATATCAACCCTGAGCTCTTATGCAGTGCATCACCCAGTTTCCTGTGTGATTGGGGTCCTCACTGCTCTTAGAGTCTGTTCGTCTTTGATTCACTTATTTCCTGTGCATGGGTGTTTGCACTGAACTGTACACTGGCCTTAGCGGAGATGCTCAGAATAGCCAGTCTGCCGTGCATAAAACATCCACACATGCACACATGCGCATAGACTCATGCACACACAGAGTGCTGACAAACCACACTGGGCTGTAAACTGATACTTCAAACGTATTTGCTACGGAGTAAAAAGAGAGATGGCTTTCTAATTTATTTTTTTACTTTATAGTTAGACTGAAATTAGTTTAAAATCCCAATTTGTAGCTGGGCTTAGTGATGCATAGCTGTAATCTCAGTACTTGGAAGGCTGAGACAGGGGGGATTGTGAGTTCCTGGCCAGGCTGAGCAATGTAGTCAAATCCCATGCTAAAACTAAAATAAGACCAAAACTCTCATTTCGCCTCCATTTCTGGCTAAGATTATTCTCTACAGTAAAGTAGATACATTTGATAGAAATTTCAGAGTCACATAGCTTCAGTTCTGAAGGTCAGAATTGCTCGAATTGATCTAGTTTCTAGAGAGTGTAGCGAGTTCTTAACTGTTGATGAGAAGGCAAGCGATGCGCTGGTTTGGGTTCTGGTTGTTCAGAAACTGTGAAGGAATGCTGTTCACTGGTCCACTCTCCTGCTCACTCCTACGCCAATGCATTTTCATACAGGCCAGGGACCCTTGCATAGGGATGGTGCCACCCACATCCAACATCAATAAAGACAAAGCCTCGCAGACATGCCAACGTGCTAATTTGATCTAGACACTTCCTCAATAAGCAGTTCCTTGTTCCCAGGCGACTCTAGGT
Organism: Microtus pennsylvanicus; assembly: GCF_037038515.1. Taxonomy (NCBI): domain Eukaryota; kingdom Metazoa; phylum Chordata; class Mammalia; order Rodentia; family Cricetidae; genus Microtus; species Microtus pennsylvanicus. The sequence goes on along the minus strand of NC_134597.1, from coordinate 4,073,084 downwards.
TGTGTCAAATCGACAATGAAGCTAATCAAGGCACAGAACTGGTATTTCAACAGAACCCCTAAACCACAGAGAACACTTTCTCTACCACAGTCCCCACTCTTCTGTCTTTGTATCGTCCATCCGTCTGAACTGCTTTTCCCAGGATGATCCGTTCACACGCTCCCTTCCTTTCTCCAGTCAAGCCTCCTCAGCTGTTCTCCAGCATGGCTGCTCCTGGCTGCCCAATCCAAAGCAGAGGCCCTGTCCCTCTCTGTTGTTGTGGGGAACTAGGTTCCAGCCCAGCACCCTTGCAGGTGAAGCCATCACATAGAGTTCTGTCTTTTCATTTGATTATTCATTGGTTACTTTCTTTGCTACCAGAAAGAATATTCTATGAGGGCTGGAGTTTGCTTTAGCTCACAATTTTTTTCTGAAGAACACAGTCAATGGCTTGCTGCATTAATGTATCTGTTAATGTGTAAAATACTCATGGACAACCACATCTAATATATTGAATCACTCTCAAGAAGAGATCAACTAGGGATAAGTTCTAGCTCCTACTCACCAGGGACTTGCACTTTATCTGGCCAGGAGCTTTGGAAAGACTCACAGAATCCCACCCAACCCAGCATGACCCAGTATGCCAAGGACCGAGAGGGGCTGAGCTCTGGGCACGCTTAGTTTGACTTTCATCTTCTTACTAAGGCGTTGGCATCTTCACCGAGTCCTCTTCCGAATAAATATTTCTGCATCTGCAAATCAAATGATAACATTTCTGAAGGCGACTTCAGATAAACTTAAATGTTCTCTGCAACATGAGAGACATGATCGGTTTTTTTCTTTTGGATGTGACAGTCTCCAGAAGCCTCCACGGAGAGCACTGGGTCTTCCAGTCAGAGCACATTTTTTAATTACAGAATGTATTCCCCAAAGTAAACTGGGAAAGTAAATGCTTTACAACTGCTGAAGATCTTGCGAGATTGAAAAGCAAACTATGCACTCTGCCCGTTCGCTCCCAGGCACAGGCTGTGTCTCCTGTGGGGGTCATTAATCAATCCCATTAAGTTATAATTCTTCTCCAAGCTAAGAAAACACAACCCAAACAGAAGTAAGCATTTCCTGCTCTTGCCACTTACCCCTAACTATGAAGAGTGGCTTTCTAAAGACCTTCAGTCTTCCTGAGATTACCTGGAGAACGTCTGCACAATGTCCACTGGGTACGTCCGGAAAGCAAATGTGCCAAGTGAGATGACGGGCGAGAACAGGACTTGATTCTGACCACTCACGTTCAGAACTGTTTCGCCAGCTCAGATAAAGCAATGCAGAGCTGCCCCCGGGATGACAAGACTAAAATCAAACAAATCATTTCCCGTGTGATTTCCTGCCGAGCGAGCAGTGTGCTAAGCTGCCCACTGTGGGTAGTTGCTAACTAACACAGAACAGGCCTTACGATCTGGAGTGGCAAATCCCTCCATACGACAGATGACATTGTGTAGATATTAATGAATGGGGCCAAAGGAAAGCCACGTGATATAAAGGAACCATCAATGGTTGCAGCTGAGGAAGACAACACTGTACTTCATCAGCGAAGTGCAGCTTGATAGGGTATGATGGGCCAAAGGAATACGCGCCCTCTGGGACAATCCAGCTTCCATTTAAAGGTGCTCAAGCAATGCAGAGAACGGCTTGCTTAAAGAGTAATACAATTTAACATTTTTTTCTTACTTGAAACAATGTTTCATCTCGTCCAGTCTGGCCTGAAATTTGCTATGTAACTAAAGATGATCTTGAACTTCTAATCCTCCTGCCTCCATCACAAACATGTCGGCATTACAGGCATGTGCCACTCCACCGATTTGTGCGGAAATGGTGTCCAACTCGGGGCCTTGTGCATAACAGGCAAGCACTGTACAGTGTAACAGAGTCTATCAAGTGCCTACTATAGACAGTGTTAGAGGCTAGAGGTTGAAGGCCTAAAGATGCACAAGCCATCTCTGCTACTAGAGAAGAGCAAAGCACTAACTTAATAAGCCTTGTAAGAATCTGGGAAAGCAGAGCAAGCCTGGAGCTTAGAGAAAGTAGATGACACCTTAGAGCTAAGGAAGCTGATGCTCAGAGCGGTGAGTGATACATCAGATCTTCATGGGAGTGAGCTCAGACACTCAGTGTGGGCCCGACCACAAATCCTGACTCTCGCTGTGACCTTCTCCTGTCTGTGGACTCCACCTTGGGAAAAACACCTTTCCTTCAGATGTATTTCTGAGGTCAGTTAAAATCTGACCTGTAACTCTAAACTTCTCATCACTTCATTATGTCATTACAATCATGATTTGACTCTCTGCCATACACCATTTGACCACATGACAAAACAGTCAGATGACCTCCAAAAAACAAAAAACAAAACCTCTTCTTTCACCCACAGAACAAGTCAGGACTGAAGGATGCCAGATGGCGCTGAGAAGTCCCAAAGATCACAGGGTCCTTAAACTGTATACCCTGGGCTGGGCGCATAGTCAGAATTAGCACCTCTATCTGTTCACCGAGAAGGCTGCCACTGCCTTCAGCCACTTTCGATTCACATGCTCCTTCCTGACGTGTTTTTAAACATGTGTGTGCATGTTTACGGTGTGTGGGCACACATGTGAAGGTCAGGGAAAAACCTCAGTTGTCATCCCCGGGCTCCAGGAAAGTCACCCACCTCCTTTAAGAGAACCTCTCATCGTCCTGGAACCCCAGGGACTCTCCAGTTTCTATCCCCTCAGCTGTGGCGTTGCAAGAGCGTACCACCAACCTAGCACTTTCTGTGGGTTCTGAGGATCAAACTAAGTATGAGCCTGCAAAACAAGCACTTAGCACCTACCCACTGAATCCCAGGCCTATTTCCTGACATTTCTGGTCCTTAGAAATAGTTGTTGTACTTTACCTTTGTGGTCAAAGGGATCCTTTAACTTCTCCCTCAATTTCTAGTAAAATATCTGTGTCCTACGTTGTATTCTCATACATATGTATTTTTATATCACCTATGAACTTAAAAGGCCTTTGAAGACAAAAGCGATAACCAAATGATACATCTAAACTTAAGTCCTGAACTTAAGTCCTGAACTTAAGCCCTGAACTTAAGCCTTTGGATGGTGTATTAAGGGAGGAATCTTCAGACCAGCAGTGGTGGCACACACCTTTAATTCCAGCACTTGGGAGGCAGAGGCAGGTGGATTTCTGAGTTCAAGGCCAATTTGGTCTAGAGTAAGTTTCAAGGTACCTGGGATTATTACACAGAGAAACCCTGTTTCAAAAAAAAAAAAACCAAGAAGGAAGGAAGGAAGGAAGGAAGGAAGGAAGGAAGGAAGGAAGGAAGGAAGGAAGGAAGGAAGGAAGGAAGGAAGGAACCTCCGGTTTCCGTCGTCTCCAGAGAGAATCCCTGCCTGCCCTTCTCTCCAGGGTCTTTTCTCACCTGCACCCTCTCATTGTTTCTCCAGAGCTCTACCATTCCCTTAAGTGTTTCTGGAGCCTGCCATTATGAAAAGCTCATAAATCTTCAGTTCTTTCAACACTATCCCTGGCGAGGATAGTCACGGATGAGGAAAAATGAGTTGTTACTTGGGGGAGAAGATATTTCCAGCCTTGACCTGCTCAAGTTACCAGATGTCCCGACACCTTCACGAGAGAGATGAGAATCAGAGTGACCATCCGACTATAAAATTCTGTTTCCTCATTTTCACCTCTAAATTAGGTTAAAATAGCAGTGCAGTGTCGCCTGCCCAGACTTACCCGGCTCCTCAGTAAAGGACCCGGGTATCCCTCCCAGACCTCTGAGATAACGTTCATTTGACCTTCATTACCCAGAATAAACTCCCTAGATTGAAAAGAGACTGATGTTTTAGTTCCTGGCTTTTACTAAACTTACTTTTATTTGCCGTCTCTCCTGCTTTCAGACCCGTTCAGAGCACGGGACCTCTCTGAGTGATGTGTCAATCACTATGGCTCCACGAGGCCATCATCAAAAGAGAAAGAACATGTCTGGCCCCCTTGGAAGCACAGCTCTTCTACTCAGGAAAGCCCATAAATCTGTCAGCCCGGACTCCTTTGATACCTGGTGGAACTAAAAGATCACACCTAGAGTTACGGCAGTCCAGTTGGGACTGGTGTGCTGCTTGTGGGTGAGGTCATTGTATTCGCCAACACGTAAGCTGATCATTACATGCAAAATCATTCACTGGAATCCCTAGTGATTTTCATGTTTGTGTTTTTATGGGGTGTGTGTGTGTGTGTGTGTGTGTGTGTGTGTGTGCAAGTGTGTGTAAGTGTGTGTATGTGTTTCTCCTGCTTTTTCTTTTCTGTTTGTTTTGTTTTACTCTGGTTTGGTTTGGTTGTTTTTCTTTTATTCACCTATTTGCTTTCTAAAATGAGAGTGAAAGAAGTCATGGAGTAAGATGGATGGGGATGATCTGGGAGGAGATGAGAGAGGAAACATCAGAATATATTATAGGGAAAAAAGTTATTTTCAATTAAAAAAGAGAAAAAGGAAAAATGAAGCCAATGAGGAAGAAAGATTTAAAAAAAAACAATGCAATGCAATGTGAGACAAAAAGCAAAAAAAAAAAATCTCCAAAAATACCAGAGTTCTTTTTGTGTTGGTCATCAACTGCTGGGCATGGGGCCTGTCCCTCAGGGTGTTTGTACACCAGTGGGACTCTGTTGGAGAAAGCTAATTTTTCCCCTTGTGAGCAGTTGACTGTTGGGGATAGCTGCAGGGTTAGGGATGGGACTCAGGTCCTCTTCCCCTCTCAGCACTGGGACCCCGTCCGATCTGGAGCTGTGCAGGCCCTGTGCCGCTGCCACATCTGGGACTTCACGTGTGTCGGTCCTGCTGTGCCTGGAAGACAGTTTCCTTGGTGTTCACCATCTGCTCTGGCTCTGCCAATGTTTCTATCTGTTCTGCGGGGTTATCAGAGTCCTCAGGGGAAGGGTTTGATGGAGATGCCCATCTAGGACTGAGAGCGCCAAGGTCTCTCAGTCTGGGCAGCTGTCCAGTCTGTGGTCTCTGTGTTGGTTCCCATCTCCTGCAGAAGGATGGTGTGAGAGCCACAGAAGTGGCCCCATCCCACCTTGACCAAACGTTAGAGAGGCCATGACAGAAGGCTTGACCCAGAGAGTGGCTGCCTACAGGCAGGGTACTTGGTGTAAGCTGTGTTCTCTGCATGTCCTGCCTGAACAAACAGAACTTAACTCAGGGTATAGTTGCTTGATGCTTCAGGTATTGAAGAGGTAATTGCCCTGTTTATTCTTTGTAACATGTTAAAGCAATCTTTGCCTTCTACCCCATTTTTGAATTGGGGTATATAAGCGTATGGAAAATAAACAGGAGCAAATCCAGTATTCAATGGATTACCCTCCCAATTTGGTTCTATTCTATGTCTCTGTCCATTTCCTTTGTATCTCTGTTCTGTCTGCCTGGCGTTTTGAATCCGCATGCCCCTACCCTGGAACGTGAACCCCGAGAGGATGGTATCACCTTCTCCACTCTGACTTTCTACTGTGTTTCTATTCCCTTCATCTCATCTCTGTTTGCTATAAGATGTGAACATTTTATACTACGTTGTCAAACCTGAAAAACCACACACATACAGTCTTTTGCTATAAAAAGAAACAGACTCCAGCCTAGAATCACAGCCCTCAAGAGGCTGAGGCAGGGGAATCACAAGTTCAAAGCAAGCCTGAATTGCATAATAAGATCCTGTCAAAAAAGAAATAATAATAATAAACTTTTTGCAAGATGAACCAATTAAATTAAATTAAATTTACTGAGACAAGTTAGAATAAAGAACACCCTAGATGTGAACTGACAAGATTAGGGTTCACACTGAGCTATTATCTGCTTTAGCAGTGACGTTGCCCATGGCTAAGCTTCTGGGAGTCTCGGTGTATATTTGTAGCACTAACAACACTACAGCTCAGAGGGAGCTGAAGAGTCCTGGCTGAGGTCTGTGTCGTCAGTCGCCTGAGGACTCGCATCACTCCGTCCCCTTCTCCCCAGCCTTCCTTTCTTATACAGGTCGGCACTGAGTGCAGTACCTTCTACAGCCAAACCAGTTTATGAGCCCAGCGTAACTGAAGGGATCCCATAGGCTATTTTGTCCTCCTGATTATATCTGCGCCTCTTAAAATCTCATTACAGCATTCAGTTACGGGCAGTGCATTAAATATGTGTTCAGGATGAGCGATGGTGCACTAGGAGGAGCAGGAACAGAACCTGGGACTTCCTCCAGAGAAAAGCACTGAACAGCATGAGGTGAGAATTCCAACAGCTTCTAGAAGATAAAAGGGGGGAGGAGGAGAAACATAGAAAACAAAATCAGCTTGCACTGAAATTGAATAGTAAAGAGGTTTGGGAGTATTTACTTGCTTATATATTTTCCTTTTATCTGAGCACAAAATGTCAGCCTGAACCAATATTTTTTAATTTATTTTTATTTTATTTACTTATTTATCTTGGCTTTTTGAGACAGAGTTTCTCTGCATAGGCCAGGCTATCCTGAAACTTACTCTATAGACCAGGTGGGCCTCAAACTCACAGGGATCCTCATTCCTCTGCTTCCCGAGTGCTGAGATTAAAGACGTGCTCTGCCGCCACCTGACTGAACATTGATATTTTGAACCAGGGGAAAAGCAACATGAGCCAGGCAGTGGTGGTGCACACCTTTAATCCCCACACTCAAAGGCAGGAGGATGTCTGAGTTGGAGCCTGATTTACAGAGAGTTCAGAATAGCAGGGCTACACAGAGAAGCCCTGTCTCAAAAAGAAAACTATTTTTAAAAAGTAATGTAACTATTTAAAATCCAACTTAAAACAGTATTGAGATTAATGCTCATCAAGAAGACGTAACGATAACCCCCATATGCTTTCTGCATTTGTTTCCACACGGGCTTTCAGACAATGTGCAATCACCTTTGACTTCGACTTCTCCCTCTCGTGGGGTGGTCAACATTTTCTGTCCACTTAAATAACCGCAAAATATTTTAGCGTGCTACTGAGTCCCTTATGTAACTGACCCTTGCCCTAGCCCTAGACATTTGGAACTCGAGTTAAATTTGGTAATGTGGTTTATCTCTTTACTGGTTTAATGACGCCGATAGTGTTCACTTCGGAATTCCCCATACCCCAACCTTAGTGGCTGTTTCTTTTGTATGAAGCATAAAACAGATCAGCAAAGCAGAGCCACTGGAGAGAAAAGCTGCAGCTGGCCCTGTGGGGGAGGGGAGGCCAGAGCCGAGCCTCCCAGCCGCATTCTAACACACAGCCTCAGTTCATGGGACTCAGACTATCTGACGCTGTCTTTTGGATTCGTTTCATCAAGCACTTTTCGAATTCTGCATTCCTGTTGTGAGAGGGCACAGTCTAAAAATATCTGCAAACACAGATTCCTAGGTTGACTTTAGTATCTGTTTGTGCATGTTGGGTCATAGAAAAGGTTAAAGGTGGCTCACTTATGTGACTTCTGAAGGATTTCAGTGTTTGGCCAACCACTTGCTTGCTGTGTAATTGTTCTATTCTTAGGAGATTTCGGTTGGTCGGGGGAGTTCCCTTTTATTCCTCAAAGTCTTACTTCATATTGCAGCTACCTTTTTTTTTTTAACCTCCTTTCTCTCTTGTTTACGTAGAAATCAGTGTGGCATGCACCACATCATCTCAGTGCTCTCGGCTATTGCAAACACTTCATTTTTATCTTGTTCTATCTCCTGTCTAATTATAACCTGGTGGAGGCTTGCTTCCCCAGACTCCTGAGGTCACAAACCAGACTTTTCTAGGTTGCATCTGATTGTATTAATCAAGTCGAAAGCAACAGCAATGGAGCAGCTAAGAGTTGGAGATTTTTGAGTGAAGAGCTCTATCCTGTCTTTGGGAAGAGCGCTATTCTGTCTCTAGGAAGAGCTCTATCCTGTTTATAGGAAGAGCTTTATCCTGTCTATAGGAAGAGCTCTATTCTGTCTATAGGAAGAGCTCTATTCTGTCTATAGGAAGAGCTCTATCCTGTCTATAGGAAGAGCTTTATCCTGTCTATAGGAAGAACTCTATACTGTCTATAGGAAGAGCTTTATCCTGTCTATAGGAAGAGCTCTATTCTGTCTATAGGAAGAGCTCTATTCTGTCTATAGGAAGAGCTCTATCCTGTCTATAGGAAGAGCTCTATCCTGTCTATAGGAAGAGCTTTATCCTGTCTATAGGAAGAGCTCTATTCTGTCTATAGGAAGAGCTCTATCCTGTCTATAGGAAGAGCTTTATCCTGTCTATAGGAAGAGCTCTATCCTGTCTATAGGAAGAGCTCTATCCTGTCTATAGGAAGAGCTCTATCCTGTCTATAGGAAGAGCTCTATCCTGTCTATAGGAAGAGCTCTATCCTGTCTATAGGAAGAGCTCTATCCTGTCTATAGGAAGAGCTTTATCCTGCCATCTAGAAGAAGAGAAGAAGGCAGCAAATGCGCGTGCGTCACAATTCACTGCAACACCAGTCATTCTGCTGAGATGTTTGTTCAGTGATGACATGCATTTGTCATTGGTTTTGTTGTTGATTTGTCTGGGATTGTTTTTAGTTTTGGTTTGGTTTTTAGTATTTACTACATGTAAAATCTCTGAATTCTGTGCTGCAGTGTGGAAACATTTTGATGCGAGGAAAGGGACCCTGTGCCTAACTAATGCAAAACTTCGCACCTTTTTGGAATTTTAGAACTGACAAACTTTCCGCGTGTGGCTGTCACAGCAACCCAGTGAGAGAGCCAGGACCGTGAAAATGTCCTGTTTCTCATGGTAACGAAAAAGACCCAGTCAACAGGGAGACGTTCTAAAGTCTGTCAGAACTGGGATAGGAAAAATTCTAGGCGCACGCTGATGCGTTCCCATCCCTAATCCAACTTGATCACCACCTCTCAACTGAAAATAAGGATTTCACCAGGTGGTCCTTACCTTCTGCCCTTCTGTCGTTTCTGGATGCTCTTCACTTTTAAAATGTTGTAAGACCTCCCAGGCTGCTCTCAGACTGGCACTTCCTATGCTGCTGCCTGGCAGTGGCCTTCCCTCGGTGCCCAGACTTCCTCTCTTCAATCGGCCAAAGTCTACATTCCTTTCCCTGACCCCAGGCCAGGGTGGCATCTGCCTCAGACCCTTTGAGGTCAAAGCCCGTGCTGCCCTGTAGAGTCTTTGGTAGTGGGCATCTGGGGACAGCTGTGTCTCAGCCATCCTGGTGGTAGTGGGCATCTGGGGACAGCTGTGTCTCAACCATCCTGCAACCGCCCCTACAGCTTGCTCTACAAAAGTCTAGTGTTCCTCCCTGGTCGGGCCAGGCCTCCCACCAAGTTTGTGACCAAAACAGGATGGTGGTTAGATGTCAGAGATACTTGACCACCATTTTACACACACACACACACACACACACACACACACACACACACACACACACACACACACACACTGGATGCTTCATTTAGTCAAAGCTGTCGGGATCCAGAAGTTGTTTTGATTCTAGAACAGGGAAAATGTCAAGGCTGCTTTTTGTTTTCGTTTTTGCTATACTGCTTTGAAAAGAGAGGTGAGCCCAATTGATATTTTTACATCTAATTGAAAAAAAAAAAGTATTTCCCAAATGTCTGTAGTGCTTATGAAAACCTAGGATGAACCACTGTGAGGAAGGATGGCCTAACCAGCCCAGCAAGGCTAGAGTACAACAGCGCCGTCTGCTGGACAAATGCTGAGTTCGTTGGCTGCTTTCCAAGTAATGGCAGTGAGAAAAATATGGCTGATAGTGGCCCAATGAGCAGGAAGAGGACTTTGAGGGATTGCTCTCTTTAAAACGCTTTAAAGTTTACTCCCCATACACCCAAACCACTCCACTCTGTGAGCTGACTTCCATAGTTAGGAACAGCGTTTACTGAACCCCTTCACTACCCGTACATCCGTTCCTTTTTTTTCTTTTCACCCAGCACCAGCCGGCCCTGAGCTCAGTGTGTTGGAGATACCAAGTGAGACCCTACATCCACAAGTCATTGGTGGGGCTTCTAGAACTGGGTGAAGGCTGGCACCTGTTTCCTAGTCTTTATCAGCTTCCTTTTGTTTCTTTTTTTTTTTTCTGAGGTTCTCTGTTCTCTGCTGAGAAGTACATAGGACGTGAGACTCTCTGTGTAAAAGAACCAGGCTGTATTTTAACTTCAAACTGGGTTTCTTCTCCCATGTAAACTCAAATCCTAGAATCCTTAGAACTGGCAGAAATAGTTGTGTATACCTGTAATCTCAACCCTTAGAAGCCTGAATGACACCAGAGGATTGGGGCTTACTGTCCGGTCCGGGAGATGTGCCAGACTCTGTGTCAAAACAAACAAACAAACAAACAAACAACAACAAAAAGCAAAGTATGATTCTAATACCAAAAGTTTTAGTGATTTCCAAATAGGTAATTGGAGGACATCTAATCTACATGGGAAGTACAAAAAGACAAGATCTCCTGAGTAAATTGGGGGCGTGGGGACCATGGGGAAGGATTGAAGTGGGGAGGGGAGAGGCAGGGAGGGGAGCAGAGAAAAATGTAGAACTCAATAAAAATCAATTAAAAAAAAAAGAATGTGAGGCCCCCAACCCGCCAGCAGAGTCAGCAGCTGCATAGCTGCATTTTCTATCATGTACATGGTCGGGTCTGACCATCTAGCCAGAGAACAAAGAAAGCTTGGGTTTCACTGGGCATGATTATTTTATATTAATATACAATTTCAAACTTTTCCTTCCCGGGGAGGGGAGATGGATCAGCGGGTACAGTGCTTGCACAAAAGCATGACAACGTGAGTGTGAAAGCCCAGATCCGTGGAAGGTGGGGCGTGGCGCTGCACGGCCACAGTTCTGGTGCTCCTCCGCAGAGATGGGAGGCGGAGACGGGAGAATCCCCAGAAGTTCACAGGTCAACTGGACAGCAGCAGACAACAGCAACGAAAGAGAGACCCTGCCTCGAGAATGGTGGGAGGTGGTAACCAGTGCTAAATATTGTCCTCTGTTCTGATGTCCACAGGCACTGGTACTCACACCCACGTACATGCACGCCTGTTATAAACTTACACATACATGTCATATACATACATAAACACATGCCCAAAACTTTCCATTGTTGATGAATGTATAAAATGTACAATCTGCATGTATAATCTGCTCTTTAAAATTGAATAGATGACACATACCATGAGGAAGAGAAAATAATTTTAGAACGATAAGATACCTCTCTATTCAGATTAGGAAAATTGAGGGAAATAAAAATCTGTTCCATGTGTACTTACCATTAACAGATTATGTAAAGCATGACAGAGGTCACCTCAGTGTGTCCTGACACTCAAATGAAGCCATGCCCAACTACAACCTCAGATTCAACGTTTGCAAATGTTTAAGAGCCTTGCATTCTCTTCATGTCAAACCAACCTCAATAAAAGATTGTCAAAGACTTGAGGAACGAGAAAGAGAGATGGGACACTGGGGCAACAGCGTGGAGAGACAATATACCGAACCACACTTTGTTGGAAAATGTTGTAATGAGTATCAAATACTTTGTATATTAATTTTAAAGTAAACAAATTTAAAATGCAAGAAAAATCTGCCTTACAGGCTGGGCATGGTGGTACACATCTCCAATCTCAGTACTTGGGAAATGTAGCTGGAAACTCACAAGTTCAAGATTAACCTTGACTATAAGACCATGCCTCAAATTCTTTTTTATTCTAGGTAATTCCTCATTCTTTCTTAGCCATACTTTGGTAGTTGAAATATATTGATCTGGAAAAAAACTACCAGGAGCCAAGAAGGTAGCTCATTGGGATAGTGTTGTCTTTCCCCAGCAACACAGACTTCTGACAGTAATTTAAGCTCTATGGAAACCTGTGTCCTATTGTGGGGAGAGGGTAGAAGGAGATGGAGTCGAGTCGGGAAGCAACCATTATCGGGACAGTCCTTAGAATAGTGAGCCCTGGTCTGTTCAGCTTTTCACTAAGCATGTAATAGGTCTGCGGAGGCCCAAAGAGGCCAAAGGTCAGGAAGTTTGGGACTTGTTTTGAGTTCTTTCAAGGTTATTGTGCTTCTAACTCAAACAAAAGTCCCACCTCGCTGTACACCAGAGTTCTCCTCTCTCAAGGCTATTGTTAACAGGTGTGGCTAGTTGTGAGACCTCCTGAAATAAGGAAGTATTTCCAGTTTCCTTTATGGAAATAACTTGGGATTCCACCCAAGGAGTGGTTTGCCTACAGAATGTTTGGTCTAGGGCATGAGTCAAGGGCATGAGCAATGAATGGACCCCATGACTTTCAATTTGTATGTTAATACAGTCCTTTTGTTCTACTCCTAACTTTTGAAATCAGTGGTATATTAAGCTGATGGAAATTAAACTTGGATGAATTTTTCAGTACTCACTGAAATTCCCTCCCGATACTATCCTATATGTTTCTGCATTTTATTATTTTCATTTGTGTCTTTGTATTCTTTACTATATTTCTAAATTCCCCTGCCTCCACTATGGAAAGGGTATTTTTTGTCGAGGCTGGCCCACGACATAGGTCACAGCGATACAACACATAGTAGTCATGAGGCAGCTTCGTGGGTTCTATCTCTTGTCTCCTCTCTTTCTTTCATAGAGAATGATTCGAGTCTTTGGTAGGTGGCTATCAATGCCTGTGCAGACCTCTTTATTAGAAAGAATCACACAGCCAAGTTGAATTATATTCTCTTGCTTTGTGTTTCCAGTTTCTGAAGGGATGCGGAATCTTGAGAAAATGACTGCAGGTTTTCAGAAATGAGAAACCCTTGTTCTCGGCTCTCCATTCTTATGGGCTACACTGTCTGCCCCAGAACCTGTGAGTTCTGTCCGCTGCTGCAGCCTTCTAGAGATCAAAGGGCCCTTCTCTGTGCTGTCACCTTGAGTGACAGACCAGCACAGTGCAATGCAACAGATCAACTCATTCTACAAAAATAACAGGACTTCTTCTCTAACCGATTGAGTAAAATCAAAGCGCTGGTCTTGGGACAAGTCTTTCTTGGGCCCACGGCAAATTAAAATTAGGCTAGGCTCTATCTAATTGCTTCCGGGTTAGCCATTTTACTACTATAACAATTTTATTCTACTTTTGTCTGTGTCTCATCATTATTTAAAAACAAGTGTTACATGAATGTTCTGAAAACTTAAAATGGAAGGAAGAAAAGAATAGTTCTCAGTGAAGTTGAGTAACAGGTTTATATTTTTCCAAAAAGCTGACGCGGGAGGATTGAGATTTCAATGCCAACCTGGCTATATAGTGAATTTCAAGTCAGTCTGGGATACATAGCATGATCCTGTCTCCAAAAAATAAATAAATAAAAGTTAAAAAAATATAATTAAATGGACAAATAAATAAAACTAGCTAATTAATAAAATAGTCATGGATCTTAGCCACCACTCCATTTAGGGATCCATTTTTCTTTGGTTGGTTAGTATTCCTTTCAGATTACTCAGTCTTGAACCTCATTAACAACGACCATGCAGTCTGAAGCCCATGAACAAACACAAGAGGTACACTACTTTGTTTTCTAGAAGAAACCAAAACTTCTCAGTTGTTGTAAGGAGGGGGGCGCTTGTTGGTTCCCGGCCGCCTAGCCCAGAAATAATCACACAGAAACTGTATTAGTTAAATCACTGCTTAGCCCATTAGCTCTAGCTTCTTATTGGCTAACTCTTTCATATTAATTTAACCCATTTCTATTAATCTGTGTATCACCACGTGGCTTAATGTCTAAAGTTCCATCTGGCTTGGACGGGGCTACATGACTTCTCTCTGACTCCTCCTTCTTTCTCCCAGCATTCTATTTAGTTTTTCCTGGATAGCTCTGTCCAAAGCAGTTCCTTTATTAACCAATGATATTCACAGCATACAGAGAGGAATCCCACAACGCTTAGTAGCCTTGTTTTGCCTAATACAGATTATACCAATATTTAAAAAGTTAGTATATATACAACTAGACTAAGGTGTTCAACTTTATGGATTATTTTCATATACAGAGATATTTGAAATGATGCTATCTATAAAAGTGAGGACCCAGAAAATTTAATGTCCATCAATAAGAAAAAAAGCATTGCTTTCATGACTGTGGAATAAAGGGTAACAAGTGAAAATTGCAAAAATCTATGTAAATAGTAAAGTGTGTGTGTGTTGTGTGTTTGTGTTCACAATACACATATTTCAAGATATATACATACATACATATATATATATATATATATACACACACATACACACACACACAGACACTAGGAACCCATTTTTAAATGAATGTGCCCCTTTTCAAAAAACAATGTTTGATATGTTTAAGAAAATGTACAGATAAAAGGAACTTTCATAGAAACACATCAAAATGCTAAAGATAATCATAAATATATGTCTACTTGGTAGCTAGAATCACCGATGAAGCATTCCTTATCCTTTGAATGTTATGTTATGTTTTTTAGCAAGCATGCATTTTTTTCCTCAGAGTTTTAAAGGCTATTTCTACTCAGGAAAAAGTAACTCTGAACTATAGAAACTATTTTTAGCAGGTTTTGTTTTCTTCAAATGAAACTACTTATATGAAGAAAAATCTATGATAACATATAGTAAAGTCTAAGTAAGAAGAAAGACTCAGGAACAGAGTGTTTGAGTTAGGTGACTGGGTGTCTAGAGTGTGTTTAGGCACAGAGCAAGGGCACATCAAAGAAAACTCTGCAGAGCGGCTTTCACACAAACTTTGAAGGCCTTTTTTTTTTTTTAATGACGGGATCAAAACCTAAAATAGACATCCCTCAACCCAGCACTTTGACACTCGCCCACACGGCTTGGCTGGAAATACATCCCAGTCCTGCCTCCCCGCTCACCCACAGAGTCTCACCCGTGAAGGCACTGGATTTGTAGATAGCTGGTATAGCCAGATGATAGCCAGAAATAGAGGTGATGGGGAAGAAAGGTAGCTACTACCTTCAGATACAAAAGCTGATTGGCACAGCCAAACGTTCTTACTAAAGTGGACGTGCCAGCATCAGAATTCCCTTCCTGACCTTTGTTCCATCAGCTGTGGTTTTTAATTTTCTTATTATTGTATTTCATCTATGGTGTGTGTGTGTGTGTGTGTGTGTGCGTGTGTGAGAGTGATGGGTGTGCAGGAATAGTGCATATGGGATGTGTGTGCGCGTGTGTGAGAGAGTGATGGGTGTGCAGGAGTAGTGCATATGGGATGTGTGTGAGAGACTGCGTGGGTGTGCAGGAGTAGTGCATATGGGATGTGTGTGTGCGTGTGTGTGTGAGAGTGATGGGTGTGCAGGAGTAGTGCATATGGGATGTGTGTGCGCGTGTGTGAGAGAGTGATGGGTGTGCAGGAGTAGTGCATATGGGATGTGTGTGAGAGACTGCGTGGGTGTGCAGGAGTAGTGCATATGGGATGTGTGTGTGCGTGTGTGAGAGTGATGGGTGTGCAGGAGTAGTGCATATGGGATGTGTGTGAGAGTGATGGGTGTGCAGGAGTAGTGCATATGGGATGTGTGTGTGTGAGAGAGAGAGTGATGGGTGTGCAGGAGTAGTGCATATGGGATGTGTGTGTGTGTGTGTGAGAGAGTGATGGGTGTGCAGGAGTAGTGCATATGGGATGTGTGTGTGCGTGTGTGAGAGTGATGGGTGTGCAGGAGTAGTGCATATGGGATGTGTGTGTGTGTGTGTGAGAGTGATGGGTGTGCAGGAGTAGTGCATATGGGATGTGCGTGTGTGTGAGAGAGTGATGGGTGTGCAGGAGTAGTGCACATGGGATGTGTGTGTGCGTGTGTGTGAGAGAGTGATGGGTGTGCAGGAGTAGTGCATATGGGATGTGTGTGTGCGTGTGTGAGAGTGATGGGTGTGTAGGAGTAGTGCATATGGGATGTGTGTGTGTGTGTGAGAGAGTGATGGGTGTGCAGGAGTAGTGCATATGGGATGTGTGTGCGTGGGCGTGAGAGAGTGATGGGTGTGCAGGAGTAGTGCATATGGGATGTGTGTGTGCGTGTGTGAGAGTGATGGGTGTGTAGGAGTAGTGCATATGGGATGTGTGTGTGTGTGTGAGAGAGTGATGGGTGTGCAGGAGTAGTGCACATGGGATGTGTGTGCGTGTGTGTGTGAGAGAGTGATGGGTGTGCAGGAGTAGTGCATATGGGATGTGTGTGCGTGGGCGTGAGAGAGTGATGGGTGTGCAGGAGTAGTGCATATGGGATGTGTGTGTGCGTGTGTGAGAGTGATGGGTGTGCAGGAGTAGTGCATATGGGATGTGTGTGTGTGTGTGAGAGAGTGATGGGTGTGCAGGAGTAGTGCACATGGGATGTGTGTGCGTGTGTGTGTGAGAGAGTGATGGGTGTGCAGGAGTAGTGCATATGGGATGTGTGTGTGTGAGAGAGTGATGGGTGTGCAGGAGTAGTGCATATGGGATGTGTGTGTGTGAGAGAGAGAGTGATGGGTGTGCAGGAGTAGTGCACATGGGATGTGTGTGCGTGTGTGTGAGAGAGTGATGGGTGTGCAGGAGTAGTGCATATAGGATGTGTGTGTGTGTGTGTGAGAGAGAGTGATGGGTGTGCAGGAGTAGTGCATATGGGATGTGTGTGTGCGTGTGTGAGAGAGTGATGGGTGTGCAGGAGTAGTGCACATGGGATGTGTGTGCGTGTGTGTGTGAGAGTGATGGGTGTGCAGGAGTAGTGCACATGGGATGTGTGTGAGAGAGTGATGGGTGTGCAGGAGTAGTGCATATGGGATGTGTGTGTGCGTGTGAGAGAGTGATGGGTGTGCAGGAGTAGTGCACATGGGATGTGTGTGTGCGTGTGTGAGAGTGATGGGTGTGCAGGAGTAGTGCACATGGGATGTGTATGTGCGTGTGTGAGAGTGATGGGTGTGCAGGAGTAGTGCATATGGGATGTGTGTGCGTGTGAGAGAGTGATGGGTGTGCAGTAGTAGTGCATATGGGATGTGCATGTGTGTGTGAGAGAGTGATGGGTGTGCAGGAGTAGTGCATATGGGATGTGTGTGTGCGCGTGTGTGAGAGAGTGATGGGTGTGCAGGAGTAGTGCATAT
Organism: Microtus pennsylvanicus; assembly: GCF_037038515.1. Classification (NCBI taxonomy): domain Eukaryota; kingdom Metazoa; phylum Chordata; class Mammalia; order Rodentia; family Cricetidae; genus Microtus; species Microtus pennsylvanicus. The sequence goes on along the minus strand of NC_134597.1, from coordinate 4,056,005 downwards.
GGGATGTGTGTGTGCGTGTGTGAGAGTGATGGGTGTGCAGGAGTAGTGCACATGGGATGTGTGTGCGTGTGTGTGAGAGAGTGATGGGTGTGCAGGAGTAGTGCATATGGGATGTGTGCGTGTGTGAGAGAGTGATGGGTGTGCAGGAGTAGTGCATATGGGATGTGTGTGTGTGTGTGTGTGTGTGTGTGTGAGAGAGTGATGGGTGTGCAGGAGTAGTGCATATGGGATGTGTGTGTGCGTGTGTGAGAGAGTGATGGGTGTGCAGGAGTAGTGCACATGGGATGTGTGTGTGCGTGTGTGTGAGAGAGTGATGGGTGTGCAGGAGTAGTGCACATGGGATGTGTGTGTGCGTGTGTGAGAGTGATGGGTGTGCAGGAGTAGTGCATATGGGATGTGTGCGTGGGCGTGAGAGAGTGATGGGTGTGCAGGAGTAGTGCACATGGGATGTGTGTGTGCGTGGGCGTGAGAGAGTGCGTGGATGTGCAGGAATAGTGCATATGGGATGCAGACAAGCCATGGAGTGCACCGTGGGGACGTCAAAGGACAGTTTCGAAGAAGCCAGTTCCCTCCTTCCACCATATGAGTCCTGGTAATTGAATTCAGATTGTCAGGCTTGGTGCCAGTAGCCTGCTGGGCCATCTCAACATACTACTTATCGTTTTTATGGCTTCATCCATATCTTCACGCACACACACACACACAGACATACATACACACACATATACATATACACACACAGAGACACATACACACACATACACACACATACACAGACACACACATATATACACACAAAGACACATACAGACACACTCATATATACACACAGAGACACACACAGACACACTCATATATACACACACAGACACACACATATACACACAGACACACACACAGAGACACACACAGACACACATACACAGACACACACAGAGACACACAAACATACACACACATACACATACAGACACACACACATACACAGAGACACACACATATACACGTACACATACACACACAATGCCTGTAGGGCAGATAGGAGGTTAGACCTGGTACACAACAAATGCTCTCGTCTCAAATCCAAACCATTCCTTTTTCCAGTTGAAAAATATCTACATTTTGGCTTCTTCAGGTTTTTACAAGAGACAACATATCAAATTATACGTCTTTAAAATATCTAATGCAAGCCCTCAGCGAAGCCATTGTGTTAAATGTCACAAGAGGGTTTCACCTTAATATTCAGTGGCTGGCAGGAGATGACTCACCACCATGGAATTTAATTTTAAATTGTTTTCAAGTAAACTCAAAGGATCCAGCAGTATAAAAATTTGAAAGGTGACAAGGTGACTTCAGAGACGTGGGAGTTTTTAAACCATATATCAAAGATTGGCTCTCACAGTCCTGAGAATTTATCATGCTCTCTGCCTTAACTGTTTCTAAAAGCTCTCAGCCATGCTTCCCTGTGCAAGAAAATTCATCTTGGAATTCTTATCATCTTTGCTTGCCTGAGACCTCAAAGTATCGAGCCTCATACGCCTAGAAACTGCTCAAACATTCCTTTCTGGGGGTTGTCATTAAAGCCCTGTTTTCTGGATACAGCCGCTGCGGGTGCAGCCACTGGTCAAGGCTAGCCAGTGAGTCAGTGCCAAACCTGCGAATTCAGCTCAGACTTTCTGACTCCCTGCCTATCCCCTGACCAGCAAGCCACATGCTCTTAACCAGTTTGAAACAAGCTGTCTGTCTCTGTGTTCCCTCAGCGCTGAGGGAAAGAAATGCCAACCAGCCTTTATTCTCCCAACCTTTGTAGGTCGTTTACTTCATCGGCCAACAGGCAAGTTTCTCTAGATCATTCTTCATACTTGGAAAAAAATTGATTTTTTTAAAAATTAATTTGTTAAGGAAAGGTTATTTTAATTTGGAAGAGGAAGCAAGCCTCTTCTCCCTCGTCGTATCGTATTGTGTAACACATGGGCGTTGTGGTCACCGTGTAAACCGCTTCCTGTACTCTGCCAATGGCAGGGTATTTTGCCAGCTTTTTCCATGTGGCCTTGTACCGGGGTCAGGCCTCCCACGGTCCCTGGGGAGGGAAGGTCTCCTGCACAAGCCAGGACTTGACGTGGCCACCCCTGCAGCTCTTTTGAATCCTCCTTGACCACAAGAGAGACCAGTTCTGCTAACTATGGCTTGCATGCTTCTTCAGATGGAGTCAGAGGTGACTGTCCAACAAGATGCCAGCCTGAGTCCAGGACAGCTTTGCTAAGGGCAAAGGGAAAGTTGCACAACCCTCCCCTACCAGTGACCACAAGAGAGAGACAGCAGTTGGCTGGTGGGTAACTGTCCCGCTTGTTCTCGGAGTGATGGAGTTCCTTGGCTCAGGGTTTTCTACCTGTCGTGTTGGAACAGAAGACTCCTCTCTCCAAATGAGCTGATTTGTTTACTCCCAACAGCTTGTCGCCATCTTAGTGACAACTTCCAAACCCTGGGTTTGGCCTTCAGCCAGGTAGTTCTACCCTTCTTCCCCATCTTGGCAGCTGGTCATGATCAATGACACCGAGTGCTCGGTTCTGCGCGCAGACATGCATAGCAGCTTCAAGGGGTTGGAAGAAAACAGGGTCTTTCTGCCGCTCCATTCCTTTCTGCCCTGACTTTGGTAAGACTTCTCGATCCAATCCGCCCTCCTCAGAGTCACCTCACATCTTCACACCATCTCCCAGGGCAGTGCTGAATCCGGACCTTCGCAAATGCCTATCTCTACCTTGGCTCCAGAAAGACTGTGAGGGCTAATCCATCCCACAAACACTTCAGAACGACGTCCCCACTGGCACCTGGGTGGCCACATGTCAGTTTCCCTACAGTTCTTAAAACTGCAACCCTTAAAAACACTTGATTCTGCTTGTCCTTCCAGTCGCACATGGTTCCAAAGTCACCGTGTTATTCTTTCCCCTGGCTGCTTCTGTCTGCACAAGCCGTCAAGTGTCGTGTTCCTGAGAGAAGAAATGTTTGCTCAGTGTGACAGCACTCCATGTACTCCAGCAAGAGTGACAGAATAATTTGTTTACTATTCTCTCCAATTTCCGAAGAGGTAAACTTCATTAACTTTTCCGATAAAGCACAAAGACTATTATTTGCCTTATCCCTAAAATTAAGAAAGAAAAAAAAAACAACTTTGATACCCCCTGAGAGGGGAGGTGTTTTGTGAAGTTTCTGTAGCTCTGTGCAGGTGCTCAGGAGATGGCAGTAGCTGCTGCTGGTCCCTGACCTGGTATGGGAAGGTCCTAGTAGAAGTTCTTGTCGTGCCTGGCAGGTACAAATCCATTCTCTTGCCCAAATATACTGAGTGCTCCATCTTTCATTCACACAGTGACTAAACTTCAAAGACAGAAATTTCATTTCAAACAGTCTCTCAAACAAAAACATAAGAGACTTAAGAATATTGCACGAGGGGCTGGAGAAACAGGCCAGCAGTTAAGAGCACCAGCTCCCCTTCTAGAGTACTGGGGTTCCATCCCCAGCACCCACATGGCAGCTCACAACCATCTGTTAACTCCAGTTCTAGGAGATCTGACGCCCTCTTCTGGCCTCTGCAGGCACTGCACACATATAGTACACAAACAAGCAAGCAAGCAGGCAAAAGGCCTATACATGGAAGAAAAAAAAAAGGAAAAGAATATTGCAAGAGCTCTCAACAGCCCTGCCTTTAAGTTGCAGGTAGGGCTGATAAGCTGGAGCATCAGATAGAGTTGGGCTTGGTAACGAGGCTGTAGGGAAAATGAACCATTTGTGTGGGTGTGATTTAGTATGTGTAGGTGCACCATGAGTGTGCAAGAGCCCTCAGAGGTCAGAAAAGGAGCCAGATCCCCTGGAACTGAAGTTATAGACAGTTGTGAGCCACCCTGTGGGTGCCAAGAACCAAAACTCGGGTCATCTGTAACAGCAGCAAGGGCTCTTAACCACTGAGCCATCACCAATTTATGTACCTGGTGAAAATCTGCTTGGAAGAGTTGGCAAGCAAAATGGATCCAGAAAGTGACAAGATTTTTGAAAATTGCTCCTTTTAAAAAGTAAATCTAGGCCGGGCGGTGGTGGCGCACGCCTTTAATCCCAGCACTTGGGAGGCAGAGGGAAGCACCTAATATGAGACACTAGCCTCCACGCACGCATTCACACCTACATATACATAAAACATGTATGTACACCTAATATCAGGCGCTATCCTCCACACACGCATTCACACCTACGTATACACAAACATGTATGTACACCCCATGCCCATACCTCGAGAGTACTACAAACTAGAAATGCAAATAGAATGGTTTCTACAAAACCATATGTATTTCCAACAGGTAAACGCTTGGGAATCAGAACATTAGAAGATGTAGGGAAATAGCCAGGCCTGTATTTAAGCACAGATTTGCACTGAAACACAAACCAAGATGGCCATGCCACACAGACAGCAAAGGCTTATGGGCAGCGTTGGAACAGTATAACTTCCAAAATAATGAGCAATATTTTTAAAAATAATATTGATTCTTTGGGAATTTCACATCACACAGTCCAATCACATTCACTTCTCAGTTCTTCTGGGTCCATTCCCCCCCCCCCAGCTTTGTGATACCCCTCAAAAATAAAAACAATAAAAATCATCGAAAAATAAAGAAAAAAGCAAGCCCAAGTTGTGTCATCTCTATACTCCGTGGAGCATGGTCAAACTCTCCGTAACCTGCCCCTTCCACAGGACTGAGTCCTTCCCTCCTGCACCCCACCATCAATCGTGGAAAGCTGACTTCAGCTTCCTTACTGCACTTTTGAAGACTTCTTCATGCCCGCTTCTTGTTTCCGCTGTTCCTGTCAGAAGAGAGGAGGACGTTGGGGTGAGAGTAGGGATTGTCCATGTCCCTCTTTCCCAAAAGTGTGTCTACAGTCCTTGAAATCACTGCAAGAGTGGTTTCCTTGGTCTTTATAGCCGGCAACAGCTTCCACATGGTTTCTGGTGAGAACACAGACCGTCAGTCAGCACAGCCCCTGCTGCAGTAGGACCACAGCCCCGACAAGCCCAGACCACAGACGATGCCATCATGGCTTCTGTCGGAGGCACAGACTGTGAACATCCACATGGATCTTGGGGCCATTCATCATGGCCTGGGGCATCAGCATGGACCATATACACCAACTTGGCCTCTGGTAGCATCACTGACCATGGTGTTCCTTCAAGAAGATCCAGTTTAGGAAGTGAGCAGTTCCTCATGTCAGGCCTACGCTGTTGCACATGTCTGGGGACTGAGTCTGTCTGCTTAAGCTCCAGGCTGCTGTACCCTGCCCCACTGATTCTATGGGGCAACGACATGTTCTGTGTCCACGTCGGCTACCTGTCACTACTGTCGTGGGTCCAGCTCTACCTTTCTCAATAGCACATACTCTGTTCCACTGTTCTATCTTTCCTACCTCTCCACATACCTGTTCATCACAGTGGCACCCGCCTCTCAGGGGCTTCCAATGAACGACTCTTTTTTTTTTTTTTGAGACAGGGTTTCTCTGTAGCTTTGGAGCCTATCCTGAAACTAGTTCTTATAGACCAGGCTGGCCTCGAACACACAAAGATCGGCCTGCCGCTGCCTCCTGAGTGCTGGGATTAAAGGCGTGCACCACCACCACCCAGCCAATGAACGACTTTTTAAAAGTTCTGGATGGGCATGGTGGCACATGCCTGCAATTCTAAAACTCAGAGAATTGTGGGTTTGAATCCAGCCTAAGCTACAGAGAAAGACTATGTCTCAAAACAACAAGGGTTCTGAACAAAACTAACCCTCAAAACCTTACCCCTAGGAAAGCTAGGGTACGTTAAACTACGCAGTAAACACAAGAGCATGTAAAACGTAGTGAAATTTGGGGTTTGAATAATTAGATATAGGTTTCTCCAAATTTGTAATTTCCTAGTCGGGCATGTCAGAGTCGCTTCTGGTGCAGATCAACTTTTCTTTCCAAAGTTTAAGCCCAAATGTGTGTGCCATTGTTATCCTGACACTTGATCAGGAAATGTCAGCTGGACCCTCAATCAACTGATAATCAAAAAAGAAAAAAGAACATACTAATGGTGGAAATAAATCAGGCTACTCTTTTCTAATATGTTTTTAAGTTATGTGCGTATGCGTGTCTCTGTGTGCGAGAATGGGCCCGGTGTAGTTTTCTAGCGATGGGATACCAAAAGCCGCTGAATCTCAGGGAGTTCTCAAACATTTTGGCGTGCCCCCCCTTCCAGCTCGGTGTCTACAGAGAGAAAAGCCCACAAACAAATCAGGAAGGGAGGCTCCTGCAGTGAACGGTTCTCACCTTGAGGTGGCCTTTGTGTCCCTGTCTGCCCTGTGGCCCTGGGAGCCTGTCTTCTGCTTTTCTCTTGTAGCCCTCCGTCCACTTTCTACATGTCGGAAGGGAGGTAATTTTCCTGTGGCATGGTGGAAGCTTAAGAGCTGAACATGCAAATTATATCGTTAGATCTTCAAAAGAGGATCAAACTCTCTGCTGTTTCATTTCCCCCTTTAAAGTTTGCCCTTAATTGCAGCCTCTAGACCAAGCTGCATGTCTTGGCATAAATCCCATGCTGAAAAAAAAAAAAAAGTTAAGGAATTCCTTCCTGCCTGTGTGTCTGGTCCACTTTCAACCTGGTCCCAGGCCAATGCTGTTCTCTTTAAGGTTGTGTGAACCCTGCCCTTGCCTTCTGACTGTTCTACAATTGCCTGAACTGAGTTTCCCCTGTGACAGCATCACCTTCTCCCAGTCACTCCTTGAAAGTGGCCCATCTCACCACAGTTCAGAAGTGGCTTCTAGGGGCTAGAGATGTAACCTGTGATAGAGTGTGCGCCTCGCATGTGCGAAGCCCTGCTTCAGTCCTTAGCACTGCAAACACTTCAGCAAAGGGCGAGACATCTGCAATCCCAGCACTCAGGAGGATCAGGTAGGGGCATCAGGCATTTAAGACCATCTTCCCTTAGCTATACAGTGAGTTTAAGGCCAGCCTGGAATATATGAGAACCTATCTTAGCAGGGCCGGGGTGCAAAATTAGCAGATTCTAGACTAGAACCGTTCAACCATAGTGTACTCTCCAGAAAGTACAAGGCCCTGGGTTCAGACACCAACATAGCAAAGTCTAAGGGTGAATTAAAGTAAAATAAGACAAATAAAAGAACAAATTCTTTTTACTACTCTATAGTGTTCAACTCCAGGGCTGACTGGGTAAACGGTTAGGGAAGTGACAGGGTATCAGTGAGCTCACTGGTGTGCAAAGGGACCTGTGGATTTACTAATCAATTATTACTATTATCATTGGTGGTGTCATGAAACTGCTACTAAGTAAGATGGGAAAATGATGTAGGCTTTTGTTTATTTTTGGTGCTGTTTTTAATCCCAACACAGTCAGATGTTCAGTCATCTATCCCTAACTGCACTAAAGTAAAAATATCGTTGGTGAAGTAATTCATATTTACCTTTTCCTTGCTCCTTTGAGAGTTAGCGAGTCTCTCAAAATGTCTTCCTGCCTTTGTCTTTGTCAGCACAATTGGAAAACCCTTCATTTTCCAGTCTATTATCACATCCTCTGCCCTTCTGATGGTTTAAGATGCCCTTCCTTTGACCTTTTCCAACATCCTTAGTTTTTTTTCTGGATATACAGAGACTTGCCAAGCTGGGGGACACATAATCCCTACATTTGGGCACAGATGTAGAACCATACATTTCCGTTTTCTTTCTAAAGAATACCACAGGCCAAGGAGCACTCGGGAGCTTGACATTTCTTAGAGAAGCAACCACTGTGTGTCTCTTCACTGTGAACCAAGGATGCAGCTTTCCGTCCATGCCTCCCTGTCCTTCAACTTCTCCTTTGCTCTAGAATCCCATGCAGCTTCAAGACCTCACTTGAATGCTGCCTCCTCTATCGTATTAGTCTGTTTCCAGGATAGTAAGTAAGAAATTGTTTCACATGATTATGAAAGTCTCATAACCTGCCAATCAAAATCTAGACATCCATGAGAGCAGGTGATACAGTTCCAGCCTTAACTGGACACTCTTGGAACCGGGAGAATCAATGAGATAAGTCCCAGGTCAAGTCCAAAGTCGCAAGAGCTGAAGAGCCCTCATATAAACCTGTCATGGTTTAGGCATAAAGGGCTCTCATCCCTCCCTACCAAAACCAAACGACTCATGTGTTGAGGGCTCAGTTCCTAGTACCCTGGTGTTCAGAGACAGGACTTTAATGGAAGAATTGAAATACAAAGGCTCTCCTGTCATCAACAGCCAGATCCACTGGTGGGGTCATACGTGGTTGTCATCCGGTGGGTGGTAGAAACTAGGAAGTGAGCTTTACTAGGAAGTAGATTTCATGGAGGGCCTCATAGAAACTTGTCCCGGGTCTTTTCCTGCCGTTCTCCCTCATTCTGTTCCTCGACTGTCGTGAGGTGAACAGCTTTGTTCTGCCGCATGTCCCCACCATAGTGCTGTGCTTCATCTTGGACCAACAAGCAAGGGATCTGGTCAACAGTACGCTGAACTACAAGTTAAAAATTTAAGAAAGCAAACACAAGCCCTGTTCCTAATAGGAAAAAGCCGATGTCCCCACTGCCGCGTTTGGGAGGAAAGAGAACTCGCTTTTCTTCCGTAGACTTTTTTATTCAAGCTTATAAATAAACAAATCAAGTTGTGTTGGTTGATGCCCAGCCACAGTAAGGAACTGCAATTTTCTTTACTCAATATATGTTTTCGAATGCTGCTCAGACCTCTCCAGAAATACTTTAACCAGATTATATGGCTGTCCTGTGGCCTAATCAGGGAGCCCATGTGCTAGTATCACTTGATGTTCTGGACAAATAAAGAAACAACTTGAAAGACGAAAGACTTACTTTGGCTTACTGTTTCAAAGCATTCAGTCCACGGTCTCTTGGCCCTTTGTGTTTGGGCAGAACTTCATGGTAGAAGGAGTGTGTAGTAGTTTCTTCAGTCTCATGACGACAGCAAGCAGGCAACTAGAAAGGGAACAGGGGCAAGGTACCACACCCAGTGACCTACTTCCTTCAACTAGAACCTATCTCCTAGACTTCCCACTATGTCAAAAACAGTGGAACCAGCTGGGGCCAAGTCCCCAACACATGGGCCTTTAAATAGTACACATCATCACCAAACTATAGCAACATATAAAATTACTCCGTGAAGCTATGTGGACACTTGGTCAGCTGCCTGTGGATACCTACGAAGGCCAGAAAAGGGTCTCAGCTACTCTGCCGCGGGATTTGCGTGCCGTTCTGCACTCTGTGATGAGGGCACTGGTAACGACTGAAACACCTCTCTAGGCGTTGTACATAAATTGTACATAATATGCAAAATTATATCTATATATAATATTTGTTCACTTTTTTTAAAAAAAGTCAAATAACAAGACTGGAAAGATGGACCAGTGGTTAAGAGCATTTATTGGCTTTGTCGAAGATCTGGGTTCATTCCCAATATCCATATGGTAGTTTATAATCATTTGTAATTCCAGTTCTGGGGAGCTGACACCTTTTTCTGGCCTCTTTGAGCACCAGGCATGTAGGTAGTACAGTATGCATGCAAACAAAGCACTGGTACACTTAAAATAAAATAAATATATTTTAAATTTAAAATAAAATTAAGAAACAAATATTCTCAATTATCTCCCTTACTAAGAACTCTTGAAATAGGATGGCTCTTGATCCGATAAAGGAAAGAGCCTTTCCCTCACTGACTCTGACATTTTCTACCTTTCTGACTGACTATGGACCAACCACTTTCTAGACAATAGATACCACAGCCCTGGAACCACAGATGGACATGACAATATCCAAATCAAGAAGACTTTCCTCTTCCTTTTTATTGTTGTTGCTGCTGGTTTTGTTTTATTTATTTATTTATTTATTTATTTATTTTAATTTTTCAAGACAGGGTTTCTCTGCATAGTCCTGGCTGTCCAGGAACTCACTCTGTGGATCAGCCTGACGTCAAACTCAAGGGAGCCACCTGCCTCTGCCTCCTGAACACTGGGATTAAAGGCATGTGCCACCATCGCCTGGCTCCTCTTCCTTTCTTGATCCTTTTCAAGGAAAAGTTTCATTTAAGCCAACCAATAGACTTCTCTCAAACTGGACAGGATGAAGCATATAGCCCTTTCTAAAACAAATACTGTCCAGGGCATCGGGGGTACAACCATTAGTGCAGACCAAGGTAAGTGAGGACCAAGAGCAACACTTCGTGCTGAGGCACAGCTGATGTGTGCTGTACTGGAGAATCCTCACAGGACATGTTCCCTAGCCATCCCTGGTCTCCATAGCAGGCTACACACAAAGCCAAGCAGGGTTCAGCGTCAGTGGTATGCCAGGACACAGAGCTTAGACTACGCAGTTTAGTCATTTTCAGTGATGTTGGATCATCAGGAATGTAGCAACAACAGTTTCCAGTCAGGTGAACGGGCTTCCTGGGATGAGAACTTGTGAATTTCAATGTTAGCCACTTGGGCGAGTTCTGTGTCCAGTTCTGGTGTCAACTACAGACACCGTAGCTCTTCCTGACCTAGGTTACCTCTTCCTGAGCTAGTTTGTTGCTAGGCTACGTAAGAGAGGATAGGGTAAGACCTTGGTACCAGAGGCGAAGTTCATCTTGCCTCATTCCCAAATATCACGTGGGGAAAGACTGTACACTTGGATCAAACACACTCTCCTAGCAACAAAGTCGATAAGAGGGAGTGGAGCAATGGACCCTGCGCCACAGCGGGCTGACCCTCTCCAACTGTTTCTAGATCTCAGTTCTAAACTCAGTAGGTTTTTGCCTTGAACACTGAAGATTTTACCTGTCTTCTCTCATCCAATACTGCAAATAAGGAAACTGAAGTTCTTTGTCTGGTTCTAGAAGTACTCTTCCTAACTTATTTTCTTCATCTAGCTAGACATGATAAGGCTGATCCAAATGTTCTAATTTCGTGTGGGTTCTTCTCTCTTGTTTGGAATATGTCCTCAGGCCTAAGAGGTCATTTAGTTTTTCAGGTTCTCTTGCGGTTGTTGACATGAGGATCGCCTCGTGTCAACATATTCCCCAGAGCCACCTAGGGGAATCACATACTACTAAACAGAGTCTGTAACTTAAAAACCTTCATACAGCCAGAAGGTGGTGGCTCCCACCCTTAATCCCTGTCCTCTGGAGGCAGAGGCAGGAGGATCTCGGTGAGTTTGAGGCCAGCTTGGCCTACAGAGGGTATTCCAGGACAGCCAGGGCTACACTGAGAAACTGTGACCTTTATTTTTCATCTCTTTATTCTCTGTAAGCTGTTCTAAACAGATATGTGGCTTTGATTCTCTGGGATAGTGAATTGTAGGTTGTTTTTTTTTTTTTCTTTCTTTCTATCCAAAAGCCACTTATGAGTGAGTACATATGATATTTGTCTTTCTGGGTCTGGGTTACCTCACTCAATATGATGTTTTCTAGATCCATCCATTTGCCTGCAAATTTCAAGATGTCATTATTTTTTCTGCTGTGTAGTGCTCCATCATGTAAATATACAACATTTTCCCTATCCATTCTTCAGTTGAGGGTCATTTAGGATGTTTCCAGGTACTGGCTATGTCCTTGTGGCACGACTGAGCATCCCTTTGGTATATATCCAAAAGTGGTATTGCTGGGTCTTGAGGAAGGTTGTTTCCTAATTTTCTGAGAAATTGCCATACTGACATCCAAAGGGGCTGTACCAGCTTGCAATCTCACCAGCAATCCTGGAGTGTTCCCTTTTCCTCACAATCTCTCCAGCATAAGTTGTCATCAGTGTTTTTGATCTTGGCCATTCTTACAGTTGGAATTCTTAAAATGGAATCTCAGAGTTGTTTTGATTTGCATTTCTCTAATGACTAAGGATGTTGAACATTTCCTTAAGTGTCTTTCAGCCATTTTAGATTCCTCTGTTGAGAGTTCTCTGTTTAGGTCTGTACTCCATTTTTTTATTGGATCATGTGTTCTTTTGGTGTCCAATTTCTTGAGTTCTTTGTATATTTTGGAGAGCAGACCTCTGTCTGTTGTGGGATTAGTGAAGATCTTTTCCCATTCTGAAGGCTGTTGTTTTGTCTTGTTGACCGTGTCCTTCTTTATAGAAGCTTTTCAGGTCCCATTTATTAATTGTTTCTCTGTGTCTGTGCTGCTGGGGTTATATTTAGGAAGTGGTCTCCTGTGTCAATGCACTTAAGTGTACTTCCCACTTTCTCTTTTATAAGGTTCAGTGTGGCTGGCTTTATGTTGAGGTCTTTGATTCATTTGGACTTGAGTTTTGTGCATGGTTATAGGTATGGGTCTATTTTCATTCTTCTACATGTTGATATCCAGTTATGCCAGCACCACTTGTTAAATATGCTGTCCTGGAACTCTCTATGTAGACCAGGCTGGCCTCAAACTCAGAGGTTCACCTGCCTCTGCTTCTTGAGTGCTGGCATTAAAGGTGTGTGCAACCACACCCAGCTATTTTTTTTTCCTAGTAAAGATTAAAGTAGCGGGAATGTCATTGTTACTGATTGAAAGTGGCCTGTTCAGGTTCAGTTATACAGCACACTGAGCTTACCAGAGGGCCCAGGTTGCTCTATACAAATGGATATATATACTCAGTGTGGCAGCCATGCCTATAATCCCAGCACTTGGGTGGCTGAGGCAGAAGGATCATCCATTCAAGAGGAGCTTGGACTACATACTAAATTTTAGGCAGAGACTGTAACGCCCATCTCAAAAACATGTACAATCAACAACAAAGAAATTGTTTTGTAGGGGAATGCCATTATCTGTGTATATCCGGGAAAGTGAGATATAAATAGTAACTTAGATTTGGTTTGATTGACTCCATTTTTTTGTTTGTTTGTTTTTGAGACAGGGCTTCTCTGTGTAGCCCTAGCTGTCCTGGAACTCTTTATGGACCAAACTCACAGAGCTCCATCTGCCTCTGCCTCCTGAATTCTAGGACTAAGGGTGTGTGAAACCAGGCCCTACTAACTGACTCCACTTTTATTTTATATTGAGTTGGGGAAACTTAGTACAAGAGTTTGGACCAAAACAATGTCTCCTATAATTTTTACTTAACAAGCATAAATTTCTATAACGTGTAGAAAACTTATTAATGACGTGACTGTGTCCATGCAATCAAATAAGGTTTTTGTCAATGGGATCAGGTGTGTGTGTGTGTGGTGTGCGGTGTGTGTGTGGTGTGTGTGCGGTGTGTGTGTGGTGTGTGTGTATGGTGTGTATGTGTGCGTGTGTGTGGTATGTGTGTGTGTATGGTGTGGCATGTGTGTTTGTGGCGTGGCGTGTGGTATATGTGGTATGTGTGTGTGAGTGTGTGTGGTGTGTAGTTGTGTGTGGTGTGTAGTAAGTGTGGCATGTGTGTGTGGAGTGGTGTGGAGTGTGTGTGGTGTGGGGAGTGTGGCATGTGTGTGGTGTGTGTGTGGTATGTATAGAGTGTGGTGTGTGTGTGGTGTGTGAGGAGTGTGATATGTGTGTGGTGTGTATGGAGTGTAGTGTGGAGTGTGTGTGGTGTGTGAGGAGTGTGGTGTGTGTGTAGTGTGTGTGTGTGTTGGTGTGAGGAGTGTGGTGTGTGTGTGGTATGTGAGGAGTGTGGTGTGTGTGTGTGTGGTGTGTGAGGAGTGTGGTGTGTGTATATGGTGTGTGAGGAGTGTGGCGTGTGTGTCTATGTGTGGTGTGTGTGGTGTGTGGGGAATATGACGTATGTGTCTATGGTGTAGTGTGTGTGTGGTGATAGCAGTGGTATTTTGTTTGTTTGTTGTTGTTTGTGGGCAGTGGATTTTTTGACTTTTGTTTATTCATTTTGCATGTAGTATGAGCACATGTATGTGCAGGGACTCACTCCCATGCACACACCTGTGAAGGAGAGACTGAGTGTCCAGCTTTCCCCCTAAGATTAGTTACTCCTTATTCCCTTTAGAAGAAAATATCTTCATTTGATAACAGTTCTCACCTCAAAAAGGATAAGGAAGAGTTTGTCCTAGAGCCAAATATGAGTGACCATGGCCCAGGAACATTGATTTAGGTTATGTTGATTTCCATGTTCCAACACGATAGCAATTTTGTTAACTTTTTATAGTAACAGAACAAAAAAAATCACAAATTAAGAAAAACACTCTCCAAATATACTGATAAAACATCAAACAAACGGCAGAAAAGTGAGGGAGTATATTTCAAACACAGGAGAAATCAGGGTTTCCCTTTTGGGGTTCTTAGTCTTGGTTTTTTTATTTGTTTTATTTCTGTGTTTTGTTTTGGTTTGGTTTGGTTTTTGGTTTTTTGAGACAGGGTTTCTCTGTAGTTTTCTGGAGCCTGTCATAGAACTAGCTCTTGTAGACCAGGCTGGTGTGGAACTCACAGAGATCCGCCTGCCTCTGCCTCCCACGTGCTGGGATTAAAGGTGTGCACCACCACTGCCCCGCTTCTTAGTTTTTAAGAGAATTTAAGAACAACTCAAGGGGCTGGAGAGATGGCTCAGAGATTAAGAGCATTGCCTGCTCTTCCAAAGGTCCTGAGTTCAATTCCCAGCAACCACATGGTGGCTCACAACCATCTGGAATGAGGTTTGGTGCCCTCTTCTGGCCTGCAGGCACACACACAGACAGAATATTGTATACATAATACATAAATAAATATTTAAAAAGAACAACTCAAATGGAAGTTCAATGACAATTTATTCGAGTTTAAAAGAAAAACCAGAGGCAAGCAAGGTGTAAAATCTTGCTTTCTGCCCATGTTAAAAATAAATTCAGGGTAGCAAAGAAAGAGCCCAACCCTTCAGGGGATGCTCCCTTTGTGACAAGTTAACTTTACCTCTGGTCAGGAGGAAATGCTGCTGAAAAAAGGGAAGCGTGAGCACACAAGGACAGGGTGTGCGCTGCTGTTCGTTCTGATGCCGTGTGTGTGTGTGTGTGTGTGTGTGTGTGTGTGTACGTGTACGTGTGTGTGTGTGTGTGTGTGTGTGTGTGGTTTCTTCTTCATAGGCTGGTGTCTGACCTCACAATCGTTCATGACTGACTAGTTTTAGAAGAATTTTCTAAAAAGGAAAGGAAGTAAAGGGGGCAGCCACCGAAAACACTTGGATTCCGAGAGCTATGGCCCTTGCCTTGCACAAACAAAAGTTTACAGTGGGAGATTAGCACATTTGCATAAAGATTTTACAAGATGGGAGACATAAAAAGTTTGGGCTCTGCCATAAGCAGACGTTTGATAATGCTTAACAGGAAAGAATATTTTATGTTTCTTAAGCCAAAGGAGGAGACTGCAAGAGGGAAGGGGAAGGCTATGTATGCCATTTAAGCTAAATGATTCAGAAAAGTCAGCAGACTTAGGAGCTTTGCGTGGCTGCTGCCCGTTAGCTACTGCACTATGGCAGGTATTCTAGAAAGAAAACATTATTCCTCCAGTCTGTCTCGCATGGCTCAAGGTGAATCCTCTTCCTAAAAATGATCCCTTAACCAATGCAAATGAGGCAGCTCACCTTGAGGGCTCGGTGGGCAGCTAGGCCAGAGATTCTGTTCCCTTACTCCAGCGCTGCTTTCCCTGTGGTGTCACGGCTTCTGAAGAGCACCCTGACAGCATCCAGGAAGCAGAAAAGAAATCAGAACTCCTGTTATGCCCAAGTTTCTGGTCCCCAAATGAATTCTCAGAGCCAGATTTCTGATGCAAATTACATGAGGGTTTTTCATAATATTCAAACTTACGTTTAGACCAACACCTTTCTGGTGCTGGACCATGGTCTATATTCTGTCAATTATATTTTAAATACATGCTGATTGGCCAGTAGCCAGGCAGGAAGTATAGGCGGGACAACCAGACAGGAAGTAGAAGCAGGTCAAGGAGAACAGAAGAAATCTGGGAAGGGGGAAGCCCATTCCTCGGCAGTCCTGACCAGCCACAGAAAAAGCAAGCTGTGACTGCCTCACTGAAAAAGGTACTGAGCTATGTGGCTAACATAGACAAGAATAATGGGCTAATATAAGTTGTAAGAGTTAGTAAGAAGCCTGAGCTAATGGGCCAATCAGTTTATAGTTAATGTAGACCTCTGTTTTGGTTTCTTTGGGACTTAACGATGGCAGGAACTGGGCAGGACAGAAAACTCGGACAACACCTTTCCAGCACCCCAGCATGGTGGGTGCAGAGAGTGTGGCAGGGAACTCTGGGAGGGTAGAACTTTTAAAGGAGAATCAGAGGAGTTCATGTCTTGTCGTCTTGGAATTGGGTAAAGAGTACATAGGATAGGGTAGTTTCTGAACCCATTGGTCAGTTTTGGGGCGCAAAACCTAACAAAGAACCATTAATAACTGACAAGGTATCTTCAAGGACAGGATGCCTCCCAAGAACATCTGGATCTTATTAAATTTTATGACCCTGCTCCCTATCTTCTTAATTGGCCATCTTTAGGGTATCTGTTCAAATTTCTGCTGTGGCAGCACATTTCTGGAGCTGAGATCACCCACCCCAGCTCATTATGCGGTTTAAGAGGAAGCCCCTTAAAGAGGAGTTTGCAAAGTCAGGTCCTCACACCCCCAAGCACATCCAGTATTCCTAGCCTCTGGAAAGGATGAGGCTGCAAAGAGGCCCAAAGATTTGGCTTTTTTTTTCTTTTTTTAAAAAAATATTTATTTATTTATTTATTTATTTATTTATTTATTATGTATACAATATTCTGTCTGTGTGTATGTCTGCAGGCCAGAAGAGAGCACCAAACCTCATTCCAGATGGTTGTGAGCCACCATGTGGTTGCTGGGAATTGAACTCAGGACCTTTGGAAGAGCAGGCAATGCTCTTAACCATCTCTCCAGCCACCCCCCCCCTTTTGTTTCTTTTTTTCTTTTTTTCAAGACAGGGTTTCTCTGTAGCTTTAGAGCCTGTCCTGGAACTAGCTCTTGCAGACCAGGCTGGCCTCAAACTCACAGAGATCTGCCTCCAGAGTGCTGGGAAAGGCGTGTGCCACCACTGCCCAGTTCCGAAGACATGGCTTTCATCAAGACAGAAACTTACTTTTCTTTGGGGGTGGATTTACACTGAAATACATAACCTAGTTCTACTTCCTGTTCCCGTCACGATGGACCTCAGATGCTGCCTGATGACGTTCTTAACTCTGGGGTCTGTGAAAATGCGCGGCCTGTTAATACATCAAGAAACGGTGGACATGATGCTTACACGGATGTTAGGTCAGACATAGATGGGCAATGACTGACCGCTCATGGGGCCAAAGACAGCCCTAGACTAACTGTAGTTAGACTCTGGCCCTGCAGTATCCCAACATCTCCATGATCACTGGAATTGATCTTTGTCGAATCTCCTATCTACAGCAGCATAGGTTCTTTTCAGGAACACCGATTTTGTGTAGGCCAGCTGTCCAGTGAGCTCCCAGAGGTCTGCCTGTCTCAGTCCCCAAGTGGAGAGTTGACAGGCACATGCAGCTACCCCGGATTTGGGGGGAGGGGGGCGCTCGGGTTTTAAATTCAGGTCCTCACGCTGCACAGCGAGCTCTCTTCTCCACTGAGCCGCAGCCCTGCCTGTCATTGCTTAAATGCGTCCTTATCGCTAAAGCAACGTCAGATGGGCTGCTGTCTCTACGATGTGGGCAAAGAGAAGGAGGGGTTGGGGGAAGGTATTTGGGAAAAGTGGATGACTCAAGACCTGGAATCTAAAATGTGCCACACCCCAAGAAAATAAAGCCGCAGGCAACGGTGGCTAGTGGGAACTGGTGTGATCTGGAAATGTCAGGAGCTCTGAGGCCGGAAGTCCAAGAAGAGTGAAGTAGGCGTGTGGGCATAGCAAGGCAGGAGCCACATCTTCTGTGGTTTCAGTCAGCATAGTCCCACTCTGGAGGAGAAAGACGATAGGAGGGGTCTGGAAGCAGGCAGTCAGTGCCTGCTCCCCAGATAGCAGCCAGGTGCTGTAGACCTCTCCGGTGACTTGGGAGACGACTTGTTCTGGTAGTAGGGGAAAGAAACTGTTTGAACTGCCTGCTTATGGCGTTAAGGTCTCTCTCTCTCACCACCCTGCTTGTCAGAACATTACGTCAGCCAATTCTTTAACCCATAAGGCTTAGAAATAAGAACATCACACACATTGAAGATTTTAATTAACTTAACTGAGAGCTGGAAATTCACCTCTTGAGAAGTTCAGCACATTCCTCAGAGCTGCCCTCACTTCCCCAGCCGCTAGGCAGGCAGGGAAAGGGCCTCCCTGCTAACACATGTCCATGTTCAGCCAGCACAGCAAACTGCCTTCTGCTGAGCTCTGAGACTAGACCTGCAGTGATTGCCTGGACACTCACAACTCCACAAATACAACTCTTCACTTGTCTTCCCAAAAATCTCCCTTGGAAACCCTCTTCTGTCAATCGTTTTGTTTCTGTATATTATTTTCACTAGCCATGAACACTCTCCTCTTTAAATGAAAATAATGTAAAGTCCAATTTTATTTTTTTTCAGATATTTTAATTCTCATTTGCTAGTATTCTATTCCAAAAAGAGAGAAAAGGAAAGGAAGGAAGGAAGGAAGGGAGGAAGGAAGGAAGGAAGGGAAGGGAAAAGGAAAGGAAAGGAAATGAAAGAAAAGAAAAGAGAAAAATCTCTAAAAGGATCAGAGAGGGACAGATGTGTGCTCTGACGTAACGCTCGGAGCTTAGCACTGGGTTCTAGCAGGTACATGTGTATCTACTCTAAGCTCATTTCCTTGTTAAAATATATGACTCCATGGATGTGGAATAGCAGTGTAATTCATCTGGATTTCCAAAGTGTTTGGCTAAGTTTCAGGACAAGGAACGAGGTGAAGAAACGGAGACTGTATAAGGCTGTGTGGTTAGACTAGCTCACACCCGACAATGCCCAGAAGGTGTTGATGAATGAATCCTCTACATTTTATAGAAAGGGCTCTCATTTTAACTCTGCCCAATTCATCAAACTTATAATCACATATAGTGACACAGGATATTAATTTTACAGATGGCCCAATTCATCTAGTGCAATGCTAGGCACTTAGTTCAATAAATGTTGAATTTAATCAAGAGGAAACTGTTCACATTTTATATGATGGAATCGCAATTGTGAATTAGTTCATTAGGCAGAAAAGAAAGTAAAATGTAAATACAATAACATTGGAAAGGGATAAATGAATTCTGCCATTTTGGACTCAATCAATTTTAAAAGTATGGCACTAAAAAGGTCAATCTAATATACTTTTATAATATAAAAACAGATTGTAAGGTAAACATGATTAATACATGGCTTTCCTCTCCCTACAAAGTAAGTAGAGTCCACGTAGCATTAGTTACTGGTCACAAAGATAACGGTGTGTTCACCTCTGCTGTGTGCAGCCCACATCTGGAAACTGTGTTTTAAGCTAGAAACTGCTTCCAAAGAGGATCATTAATCATGAGCCCACAGACTCAAGGGAAGGGAGATTGCTCGGCTACTAGTGGGGGAGGGGACGTTCTGCATTATGTGGGTGGGCCCGGAGCAATCACCGTGTCTCCAAGTATGAAACAGAGAGATGGGATATGAAGGAACCTCGGGGAGACCGCAGGGTAATAAAGACTACGCTTTTTCTTTGTTTTTACCCATTTTTAAATGAATTTGCAATAGAATGAGGCGTGGTGCTTCTCATCACAGGAAGTCGGCGGTTTGTGGTAGAATATGACCTGGGTAGAGAGCACCATCATATCTCTGTGAAAACCTGGCTCATTGTAGTCCTGCCACCATGACAAATTGACACAATTAAATATTACTTGTCATTTTTTTATTTTATTTTTTTATTTCTTCCTCGCGGAGGATTAAACATACGGCTTTGTGTATGCTAAAAATGTGCTGAACTGCTGAGCTATACCTCACTCCCAAATCATCAATTTTTTGCTTGTTTGTTTGTTTGTTTTCTTGTTTTTTGAGATAGGGCTTCTCTATAGTCCTGGTCATCCTAGAACTCTGTAGACCAGGCTGGCCTCAAACTCACAAGGACTCACCTGCCTCTGCCTCCTAAGTGCTGGGGATACAGGCATGCACTACCATAGTCCAACCCAAATTATCAGTTCTTAAAACAACATAATCTTATTATCTTCAGTTCTAGAGGTTAGAGGTCTAAAGCTGATCTTGAGGAGTCAAGGTTAGCCACCCAGCCACACTTGGTTTCCCCTTTGCCATTGTTCCGGCTGCTAGAGATGCAATGGGAGACTCCAGAGGCTAGGAAGCTTAAACCACAGTGAGGTGTTTTACGTCCTCACGGTTCTGGAGTCTGTAAACCAAAGGTCAAGGTGCTAGCGGACTGATGTTTTCCTGAGGTCTTTCTGCCTACACAGCTTCCCTCTGCCTCCATGGGCATACCAGGTGTCTCTTTCTCTTCTTGTGATAATGTTTTCTCCAGAATAATAAAGTCTTGCTCTATGAATTTATTTAACTTCACTTACCTCCCTCAATGCCCTGTTCTCAAACACAGTCATATTGAAGGTAGGGCTTAAATACAGGAATTTAGCGGAGCACAATTCAGTCCATAATAGTCATATAATAGTCATGCAATCTAACATTTTCCCACTTTACGGGGAAACTTGAGTGCCCACTTCTCCTACCACAAAACTCAAAAAATGCTTGCTAAATGAGTGGACGGATAGATTTTGGATGAATACCAAGGCACTGATTCCTGTAGCAAAATTCAGAGGAAATGCTCACTTAATCTTGATACCTCAGAGAAATTGTTCTAGAAGACTGATTAACACCTAAATGATCAATTCAGGAAAGAGTAGGGAAAATATTAAGCATCGTGTAACCAAACACTCAAATTCAAATAAGAAATAAAGGCTTGGAGAAGCTGAACCTTGCGATAGAACCTAACCCCCTACTGTGGCTCTAGGACCAGTCACGTGAGTTAAGGTTTTGCATTGGGCGGGGTGTTGCTCTGGGAAGTCAAGGATGACAGAGTTAGGCTAGCGGAGAATGGAAGGACTGCGGGGTATCAGACAAAAGCACCCGGGGATTGGAAAAGCAAAATAAATGAAGTGCCACATTCCAAATATAAACGAGGAGGCGGTGTGCAGGGTGGAAACTTTCCCTCTTGTCTACAGAATAGAGCATGCGCAGTCTAATCCACAAGAGTAGGTGTAGTTTGAAAGATAAATGAACTTAGCATGGTGATGTATACCTAGAATCCCAGGACTTGAAAGGCTGAGACAGGAGAATTGTGGGTACAGGGCTAGCTTGGGCCACATAGTATGGCCCTTTCTTTAAAACAAAACAGAAAGATATGTTGAACTTATCATAACTCATTACTATAACAGAAGGAAGCAGAGAGCCACCCTTGTTAGAGACCACAGGTAGAAAGAAGTTTTATGTATTGGTTGGTCCAAAAGCTGGCATATCACTTGCACCTCAGAAATCTCTTTTATTCTCATCTATATTTTGAAATGATGCAAATTCGATATTCACCCTTGGATATTGTTATTTAATATATTAAGAAAGGAGCATAGATCTCACCATATCATAAATTGCTTTCGATAATATTTTATTTTATTATATGAAGTCACTTTGTGATGCTGTTTTCTTTAACCTTAGAAGGTTCCCATATGTTGCAAAATATAGACACGCACACATACTCACATGCACACATACATACTCACATGCACATACATATAAATGCACACACATGTATGCACACATATATACATGCACACACATACATACATGCACAGACAAACGCATACACTCATAATCACACAAGCACACACAAAAAATGAAGACTTGAACAAAGTGAAAATAATGATGGAGAAGATGGGATAAAAGACTACTCCAAAATCTTTGATAAAATGTTTGCATGTGGCATGTAGTGGCCCTTACTGTCACAGACGCACTCTCAAGCTCTCACTAACTCTGTCAGCTCCTGTGGCTGAAGTCCAACGTCAGCAACTGAAAATGATTGAGTCTGGGTAAAATCTGCCTGCTGTTATCAAACCCTGTTACTCCGTGCGCTTTCTTAGGCACCACGTTCAGCTCAGTGAATGAGTCAAGCTGGAGCTTACACAGTGCAGTCAGACGCCGCTCCTTCATTTGAGGTCTCGCTGGGCTGTCGGTCCCGGCTGGCTTCTTCCTGGTGGAATTTAACCAAAGCCTCTCTGCTGGAGGCTGATCACTGCTTACTTTGCAGGTCTGGGAAATGTGCTTGGCCTGTTCCCCATATGCTCTGCCTGCTGGGTTTTGCAGATCTGAGCCGGGTTGTGGATTTATTTAGTTCCAGGAGACTGGGGTCGGCTTTTCACATTCCTGGGTCTTATATGTCTGAAAACCTTCGGTCTGGCTTTCAGAACAATCCTACGGTGTAACCCTAGCTCCTGAATGGTAACATAAATTTGGTAATAATAATAAAACAGAATCAGGGAGCTATCAGAGACTATTAGCACAGACCCATGAATTAAGTCCAGTTACAGCGAATCTATTCAAGAATAACGAACTCCACTGGGATAGAATTGAATTCAAGACCTCAGCCTTGCTGGCACTTCCCACATCCACTTCCTCTAAATATTAAGTTTTCCAGATACACACTCATTGATGTATGTTCTCCAGCTTGTCTTTGGATGATCTTCTAAAAGAAAGCCAATTCCACTAACAACAAAAAGCCTGATAGTTTTTAAGGTCCAGGTAGCCAGATACCCACCCAATTATAAACACAAGGATCTCTCTATGGTCCGCAAGGACACAGATTTATTTCTTTTGATCATAATGACATCTGTAACCTGGCACATGATAAATATTCAGCAAGTATTTATAAATAAAAATAAAAAGACAATTCAGATTAACAAGTGAGTTCATGCAACATATATGATTTTAACTGAAATGCTCAGTTCAAGGATCGTTTACGATAGTGTACCTGAAAACATCCATGAAATCCTAACTCCTGGGCTACTGAAGTAGCTCAGCTGGTAAAGGTGTTTGCCAACAAGCCTGATGACCTGAGTTCAATTCCCAGCTCCCTCACGGTGAATGGAGATATCCGATTTTCTCTAGTAATCCACTGACCTCCACAAGAGTGTGCTGGCGCACAAACACATTTACACACAAGTAAATAAAGTCATTTTAAAAACCTAAATCCAGAGTCCTACGTAACTGAGTATGTTGTATTCTCTAGTACCATAAACCGCTTACCTTGCCCCCTTCCTTCAAGCGATGTTCTCTAATGCTGCGGAAACTCCTTTATGCCCACTCCAGTAGACTTCAGTCATAGGGAAACCTGTTTCAAAAGAAAAATATGCAGTGGACATGCTTCACAGTTGCTGCCAGTCCCCCCTCCGTCGCTGGTCCCTCTTTTAGGGGACCCCACCTTGCAGAGGCCTGCCCCCTTACGAAGTCCTGTGCAGTGCATTCCATGTGTCAGGGTGTTGCGGTTTCCGCCATCTTCCCTCCAGACACTGGCCACCACCTCACAATGTTCACCCACCGTCAAAACTTGCCTTTGCTACACTGCAGTCTGTCGCCGCAGTACAAAGAGGACCTGAGTTGCTGCATGGATGTGGTCATGCTCTTGGCGGGTTACTGTTTAATGCGATGTTTCCTGGCTCCTGAGTAGACATGTCATTTATCAGACCTACTGCATCCATCCTTGCAAAATGATAGGCGCACACCAGCTTACTAGGTCTCTTCTCATTGTTACTGTATCAATACCTGCATACTTCCCTGTGCCAGCCCAGGAACAGACCTTTCACGCCCTTCTTCGCTCTGATGCCCTCAGAAACTTTGGCAATGGCCTCCTCTCTCTCTCTCTCTCTCTCTCTCTCTCTCTCTCTCTCTCTCTCTCTCCCTGCCTTAGGGTTTTTCATAATATGTTTCATGTGAAATAATCAGGCTAAATGAGATGTTGCTATTCTCACAGCTAACATTGAATGATTAGTGATGATAATTTAGGCTCTAGAAGGTCTGATGTGTATGTGTAAGTTTGTGTTATGATGTATACATGACATAATTTTGAAGAATAGCTGAACTCACTGTATTACAACCTAGATCTATCTCACTAAACTGTGGCGAGACGTCCTTTACGCTGCACAGTGGGTTCTAACAACTGTTTTGTCCTCTACTCTTGGGGTATGTGACATCTAAAATGACTTCATGTGGTTCTGTTGCAGGCATCCACAGGTCTAACCTGAGCTTAGCCCTCAGTTTCATCAGAATGCCCATCTTTCCTTTGGGAAAAGCAGGCCTCAGTCCCTGACCCATGTTTTTTTGGGGTGGAGAATTTACTTCTTATTTGAGATTCTTCCAATATACAGAACACGGGCATCCTCTACTTCCTATCATTTCCGTTGCTAGGATAAAATACTTGGGAGAGTTATTTTTGACTGACAGGTCCCGGGGTGAAGTTCATCCTGGCAGCAAGAGGTTGAGGCAACTGCAGTCAGAAGGCTGAGGAAAGCCAGGTGTAGTGGTCCACGCCTTTAATCCCAGCAGGTCGAGGTTGCCTTAACCAGGAGGATCTCTGTGAGTTCAAGGCCATCCTGGCCTACAAAGTATTGTTCTAGGGCAGCCAGGACTATAGAGAGAGATAACTAACTAACTAACTAACTAAACTAATATATGAGAGGGCAATGGGGGACAAATCCTTATGCTCAGCACGTTTTCTCTTTCTCGTGCAGTGCGGTATCTAAGACCAGCTACTCAGACACACTATGTCTTACACAGGGTAGGCACACACGCACATCTGACATTTCATGAAATCACCTCTTCCCTAAACTCAGTGGCTTAAAGGAACTATTAATCATGAGTTGACCTCTTGATAGCATAGTCACTAAGGTGAGTGCTGCCATTGGGCAGCTGCTGCATTGTAATCGTTCTAGAATGTAGGCTTTGCGTAATTCCAATACCTTCAATATCCTCTCCTTAGCACTCTGATCATTGCTATAACAAAATTCCTGCTGAAGGCAACTAGTGGAAAGAACGGCTTATTTCGGGCTGCAGTTGTGAGGACGCAGCTAGTCGCGGCAGGGAAAACGTGGTGACGAGAGCGGCTCCAGCTGTGGGGCAGGAAGGTAGAGAGAGAGAATGGTCTCATGGCCAGAAGCAGACATGGGTGCTGGCGCTCGACTCCTTTTTCCATTTTTCTCTTTCTTCATTATAGACCCTGGTCCATGAATGGCGTCACTCACATTCAAGGTAGATCTTTTCTCCCCAGTCAAGTGTCTCTGGAAACATCCTCTGGGTGTGTCTGTCTCCTAGGTCATTGCCCATCCAGTCCAACGTCATCACACAAGCTGAGTGACTTAAAACCAGTTCACGTGTGGTTCAAAAGTGACTCGCGAATCAGCCTCCCAGTTTACCCTCTAAATTTACTTTCTCTTCCCTTTAAACCACCACATCACGATGAATGACCCCTTCCCGTATAAATGAGCAAATTGTTGACAAAACAAGATAATTCTAATTTTTAAGTTCTATGGAACGAAATATGCTAATCTCAAGATTTATTGCTTACACATGATTTTCTGTTTGGTAAAAAGGCAATGGTTAATAATGAAGACCTACTTTTTTCAGTATCTTGTTTACCAGTGTGTTGATAGGCCACGTCAGACCATCTTTTCTGCAGAATAAACTAAGCTTCTAAACACAAACAAAGGGATGTATTCTTCTGAGGCATTTTGTTAACAATGGATTTTTGTTCTAAGCAAAAACAAAGGTTTTTTTTTAATAAGTAATGACTTCAACTCCAGAAGAAACATTTAAAGACAGAAATATGTTGGTAGAAGTCAGACTATTTTTATAGCTCTTTGTGAAAGACTTTTTAAGGAATTAAGAGACTGCTAAATATAAAAATACTTTTAAAGAGTATGGTTCTTTTTAAAAATATGACTTGAAGAGTGATCAGCTTTTCTTCCTGAGGAATAAATAAGTCCAGAAAATGCTTATAAATGAATATAGTTTTCAACTCAGAAAATAAAAGTCTATATATTCTTCACAATCATAGAAAGCAAAGTTATTTACTGCTGTGGGAAACCAAGGAGTTTATGTGTTAAACTATCCTGAGGTCTTTCGATCAGTCTACGTCGCTTGAGCAGGCTGACCCACTGGGACCTGAGCAAACACCACAGGATTATGTAGTTCAAGCCCCACCAAAAGGGCTGCTGAAGGCGAGAAATGAAGCTCCCTTTTGGAATCTGAGGACTTCTAAGTGTTGGGGACATCCCAACTGGCTCCACTCAGCCACCTTCTCTCCAACCTACTGGTAGGGAACTGAGACACCAGGTGGGTGAGTCAGGGCCCACGCAGATTCACATCCCATCTCCAAACCCTACCCCACTTGACTTCTGGCACTAAATTCCAGAGAACCACTCCTCAGACCACCACGACCATCCCACAGTAGCGTTGGCCCTGAATCACTTCCTGCTACATTTCCTTTTTCATGGCCGTGGAGGAGATTGTGATGGGGCATGAAGAGCTAGTATCGGGAGCCAAGTCATACACTCAACTTGAAAATAACATTCTAATATCCTCCAGCTTAAAAAAAAATAGTTTGGCTTATAATTTTAAAAGTCAGTCTAAAAAAATTTAGAAACTACGCCCAAAGGACCACAGGATAGACTACAGGATGGTGAAGAAGAGTGAAAGCAGCCCTCAGGGGCGGAGGCAGGAAGGCTCCCCACTTAGAAGAAGCAGGTGTGATGGTTTCCTTCACTCAGCTCTAGTCACGGTCTTTTGCCATGGCACAGAAGAATGAGGGGTGGGTGGGATAGACAGATCAGCAATTAAAAGTACTTGGTGCTTTGCCAGAGAACCCAGGTTCTGTTCCCACCACCCACAGGGAAGCTCACAACCATCTGTTCCAGGGAATTCAGTGCCCTCTTCTGATCTCCATAGATGCTAGGTACACACACGGTACACAGACATACACTCAGGCAAAACACCCACACCCATGAAATCTAAATAAATAAATATCTAAACTAAAAACAATGAAGCAAGAGGGTCAAACAAATAGTCTTTGCTTATATGAGTCCCATGAAGATTAATTATAGAGATTAATATTATAAAATTAATTATAAATTAATTATAATATAAATATAATATAAAATTAATTATAAATAGAGATTTATATTTGTCGCGTTCAGCCCTCGACCAGCAAGGAAAAATGCAACACCCGGAGCTCTTCTTGCAGCAGTTTTCAGGACTTTATTCACAGCAATCTATCTCCTTCTCCTTCTCCTCCTTCCTCTCTCTCTCTCTCTCTCTCTCTCTCTCTCTCTCTCTCTCTCTCTCCTTTCTCTCTCTCCTTCCCTCTCCTCTTGACCTCTCTCCCCGGGCAAACCTCTCCCAGCCCTTAAGTAGGCACGGGCTGCCAATCCAGGATTGCCAGGTGGGCACTGCCCATAGACCCACGCATATGCAAGCAGCTGATGATCTGCAAGCGTGATCAGGCATAAGTCAGACTTTAGCCATCTCAGGAGTTGATTATACATCTCCATCAGGTGTGATTCCATGCAGCTCGCTACAATATTATTAAGGATAGTTAGGAACCAGGCTTATATCTCATTAGTCTCTCTAATACATCAAATATTTGAATGCGGTATTAATTCAACAGAATTCTTGTTAGGCAATTCAGCTGGAAGGCAGTAGCTTCCTACCCCATGTAGGAGAGCTCATGCTCACACACATGTGTGTATGGGAGAGCACGTAGAAAGCACAGAAGAGAAAGATGAGTCGCGAAAAACAACTAAGGGAAAAGTAGGGCTGAACTGGAAATCAAAATAAACTCACATCTGAAATGAAGGGATTAATAAAATAGCCAAAGAATAGTCCTCTGACATCAAAGTAACGCAAGAGCAGGGGCGTCTTCCAATGCCCCACGTGGAATGAGGGATTCATTTTCCCGTACCAACTGCAACAATATACACAAAGCTGGCCTTCCGTTCTAGTCATAACAAAATTTGCTTGAAACATATACAGAGCAAAGGAAAGAATTTTGGTTTTGAATATTGAGAATTCAAGAAGAAAGAAATTATTTCCTCTGAAGGCTGACTATAGTAGATATGTGTGTATGTATAGAAGTGCACACTGTATATATATTCTGAGACTAAATAAGTAAAATTTCTCTTTCTTTTATCCTGAGAGCCTGAAATAATTACATAGCTGTTTTTACAAAAGAGGCTGTAAATGCTCACGTTAATAGGCATCCATTTAATGGTGATAAAAGAGCAGAAAGAGAAGTTTTAGCTGCAGGGTTTTCGTTTTGTTTTTAACAAGAAAGAGTACCCTGAGTGATGGCTTGGGGAAACAGTTGGTAGTGTTCTGTGTATATTAATGTTTGCAAAGCTACAGGCTGTATACAACAATGGGAGTATAAGTTTTTCACTATAACCATGAATTAAACTAAGTTAAATCTTGTTCATAAAATGAGCTTTTCTTATTTCCAGTGGAAAACTTTTTCACGAGGTGATCAAATCCAGCATCCTTAGTAATGCAACAGTTCATTGTGATATTACCCTAGAAGTGATGCCATTAAAAATATATCACATAATTTATATAGGGTTCTCACTAAAATCTTTAATCTACAGATAATCATGAGAAAACTATCAAAGATTCAACATATGAATAGTTCCCTAAAGCAATGGGAGCCAAAGCCTTGAAAAATAACAGTCACGGCAAAAAGAGACTCCAGGCATGATGGTGCATGCCTTTATTCCCATCACTCGGGAGGTAGAGGCGTGAGTTCAAGGTCAATTTGGTCTACATTGTGAGTTCCAAGCCATTCAGAGCCATATAAAGAAGCCCAATCCAAAACAGAAAAGAACCACTAGACGGTGATGGCACAAACCTTTAATACCAGTACCTGTGAGTCACAGATAGACAATTGGATCTCTGTAAGTTTGAGGTCAGCCTGGTCTAGAGAAAGTTCCAGAACAGGCTCCAAAGCTACACAGAGAAACCCTGTCTCAAAAAGAAAAAAACAGAAATAACAAACAAACAAAAAAAACATATACGCCATATATATTATATAATATCAGAGATCAAAATAACTACGATAAAGGACATTTAGGAGACAACTGGAGGAACAACATGAATGTAAGATCTGTTTACATATGATATTATCTACTTGATATTCCATTACTGGGATTGTTTAAAAGGAGATTATTTCTTTCTTGGGAAAGTCAGACTGAAGTATTTAGTAGTAAAGTGCCATGATTTCGGTAAGTTGCTTTCAAACATATGTGCGTGCATGTGCATACACACCTGTCAGTACTAGTATATAAAGAGGAACGTTAACAAGTGCTGCAGAGACTCAAGAGCTGGAAAGCTAAGAAAAGTGAGTTTTCATTTCACCCTTTGAACTTCTCAGTAGCTCTGAAATTGTTAGGAACACTGGATTTCAAAAGGCACGTAAGAGAAAGTTCTCCTTAGAGAGTATTTCATACGATACATAATAGAATGAGACTATTTTCATTTTGAAATTAGGAATTGTTCATCAATGGCCATAAAAGAGAAAATATTGGATACTATATGTCTCTCTCTCTATTTTTTAACAGAACATACTGGTTGTGGTTCTATGAAGTATTCTTCACACACACACATATATAGATAAATAAATCTATATAGCTCAATTAATAAAAACACAGAGACGGATATCGGGGTTCATCCTGAAGGTTGGAGAGGCATAACAGCCAGCCACTGAGTCTTACCTGTACCTCAATCTGAAATGGTGATCCTGCCTCCAGGAATCTCAGAATGAGACTGTCTGAGAGCTCTCTCCTCCCGTCTTATGCTGGAATTAAAGGCATACACCACTACTGCCCAGTTTCTATGGCAAACTAGTGTGGCTACTGGGATTAAAGGTGTGTGTCACCACTGCCTGGTCTGTAAGGCTGATCAGCAAGGCTGTTTTACTCTCTGATCTTCAGGCAAGCTTTATTTATTAAAATACAAATGAAATCTCACCACAGATCCATATATAATGATTGTATGATATAAAGACTCTACAACAGCCATTCTCAAATGAGAGCAGAATATCTGACCAGCCTGTGAAATCACACATTGCTAGGCTATGGATCAAAGCTCCCGGTTCACTAGGCATGGGAAGCAGTTCAGTCATGTTCATTTCTAACACAGACGAGCTGAGGCTATGGTCAAGAACCACCTTTTGGGAACAACAATAGATCAGTCTGGATGGACTGCAAAGAACAAAGGGATATGTTACCTTATACCACAGAGATGTTATTAATGAAATCAGACTTTACATGTCTAAAATACAAAAACCTCTGTGTTTCTTAAAGAAATGTGTTACCATTCAAAGAAATACAAGATGAAAAAGAACATATCACTCAAAAGATATGATAATACATCAATTGTTTGCAACTTGTAAAATTGTACTATTCTGCTGTTTTAAAAAAATTGCAAGGACTTCGAGAGCTTGTTTAGAAGTTCTAGAAAGGAGTACGGTTACTTGATTACCCTTGACTGAAGACTGGTCCTCCTCTATTGGGGAGCAGGGGTCATCCTCTTCGACCGAGAGCACGGCTTCAGGAGAGACACACATGGCACACCCTTAATCCCAGTACTCGGGAAGCAGAGGCAGGCAGATCTCTGTGAGTTCAAGGCCAGCCTAATCAACAAGACCTAATTCCAGGACAGGCTCCAAAGTTACAGAGAAACCCTGTCTCGAAAAACAAAAACAAAGAAATTACAAGAAAAATATATCAAAAATAGTTTGCTTTAATAGTAAAAAATACCACATAGAAATAATGGGTGTTTAGCTTAAAAACAACTGAAAAGGGAGGCCATATGCATTGCTCATCAGCTTGAGAAATAGACTCTGACCTGTGCCCCATCTAAAGTGTTTCCCTTACCATCTTGTGAAAGTAGCTACTCTGACCAGCTCTATATCTTTTGTCTCTTTGGAGATCAGCTGCTCACTACTGCTGCTGGATATCATGTTTTTGGCATTCCCCCAAGCGAAGACCTATATCATCCTATGGCTTGCTATACAGTATTCATTTGTACAGACATGGTAAGACTTATCATTTCTTTCCTAATGGATAACTTACCTCTTGCAAATCCAAGGTCACCTCCATTACAAAGCGACAGTGGACTGGTGAGTTGAGTTTTCTAAAGAGTTGACTTTCAAGTATTTCCCATTTAGTCACCGGGTTGTTTCCCGGGCTGAACTGAACATTTCAAAGATTCTCATATATTCCTCTGTCTTAGTTCTATTGCTGTGAAGAGATGCCATGACCACAGCAACTCTTATAAAAGATGGCATTTAATTGGGGATTGCTTGCATTCAGAGGTTTAGTCTGTTATCGTTAAGGTGGGGAGCGTGGCAGCATGCGGGCAGATATACGTGGTGCTGGAGAGGTAGCTGAGCTTTCCACATCTGGATCAGGAGGCAGCAGGAAGACAGAATGAGACTTTGGACCTAGCTTTTCTCTCTCACATATAAAATCTTCCCCTTAACCATACCATGGAGCTTCCATACCATCATTTTATATGGTGATACAGCCACTTTTCACGTCAGATTAGAAGCTAACACAACACTAAGTCTACTCTGGCGTGTCATAGATCCAACAACTGAGTTCTGGTGTAGTTGCCAGAGAAATCAGAACCTTTCAACGACTCCAAAACTTTCGCAGAGATGTTTTAAACAGCTGTATTTACAATTGCAAAAGCGTGAGCAAAACCAAGGTGATTTTTATTAGCTATGTGGGTTAACAAACAAGGCTTCCCCAGAGGATGGAATGGTTTTTGGTGCTAAGAAAAAAACCAGCCATTAAAGCCATGAGAAGACACAAAGGAAGCATAACTGCGTATTACTAGTGAAAGAAGCTAATCTGGCAAGTCTGTATACCGTGTGATTATAACTATATTACATCCTGGAAAACAGTCGCTATGACAGCAATAAAAGATCAGGGCTGAAAGGAGAGAATAGGAGCATAGAAAGATATTGAACATAGAGGAGATACGAACGAGACAGAACTGATGGTCCTCATGCCTCCAGCTCCCCAGTGCTGCCATGACAGGTGCTATGAATTCCATAGAAGTTTAAATCGTGAAAATACTCTGATATTATAACAATGTACTCGTGCCATTATACATTGATTGAAATCCTTAGGCCACAGAGTAGAATACTCAGCATCAAGAGTGAATACTGGTGAGCTGTGTTGATTATTGGCCTCTGCAGGTTCGTCTAGTAGAATAAATGCATTTCTATGGTGGAAAATGTTGGTAACAGAAGGGGCTCTATATGTATATATGAGGGCAGGAGGTTTATCGGAAATCTTTCATCTTCATAATTCTCTTATCAACCTAAAACCTGTTCTAAAAATTAAGTCTACGAAATAAAAATATAAACTTCTTGGTGATGCCCCAACCACTAAGCCTGACCTCCTGTGTAATTTTACAGAGAGTGTGCACACACGGGTACACGCCATATGCTTGGGAGTGGAGCCCTCTTTTCACCTGGTGCAATACTGTAAAGCTGGTCTCTCAGAAGCACACAAATGTGACCCTTCCACAAGTGTCTTTTCATCGGTGTACTCAAAACTAACCTGTCATTTCCTACCCCATTTGTATGTATAGGTGTTACATACATAGATTTGCAAGAGACCTTCTCAGAAAATGCGTATTAAGTTATAACTTTGATGCATTCTAGACGTTCCTGGGGAGTCTCAATCAGGGCTCCTCTAGATTAGGTCAGCCTGTGGGCTTGTCTGAGGGAGATTACCTTAACTGGGTTGAAGTGGAGTGGAAGGTCCACCTCAGATATGAGCGGTACCATGGGCTGGGCTCAGAACTAAGTAAAAGGAGATGGGGGAGGAGAGAAACAAGTGAAGGAGGAAGGGAAGGAGGGAGAGAGGGAGGGAGGGTGGGAGGGCGGGAGGTAGAGAAGAAGGGAGGGAGGGAAGGAGGGAGGGAAGGAGGGCGGGAGGGAGGGAAGAAGGGAAGGAGGGAGGAAAGAAGGGAAGGAGGGAGGGAGGGAAGGAGGGAGAAAGGGCGGGAGGAAGGGAAGAAGGGAGGGAGGGCGGGAGAGAGGAAAGAAGGGAGGGAGGGAAGAAGGGAGAGAGGGAGAAAGGGCGGGAGGGAGGGAAGAAGGGAGGGAGGGAGGGCAGGAGGTAGGGAAGAAGGGAGAGAGGGAGGGAGGCAAGAAGGGAGGGAGGCAAGAAGGGAGGGAGGGAAGAAGGGAGGGAGGGAGGGAGGAAGGGAGGGTGAGAGGGAGGGAAGAAGGGAGGGAGGGAGGGAAAGCAGAACACAAGCTAAGTATGAGCACACATGCCTTAGCTCATTGCTCTCTGGTGTGGATATAGAAGAGTCCCTCCCCATGATGACAGACTAACCTAGAACTGGGAGCTTCTCCCTTCAGTTGCTTTTTTCAAGGCAATAAGAAATGAGGCACAGGGCACTCAAGTGTTTCTACCAGGGTACACCAGCATCTGTAGATCTGCCTTATTGTGAGGTGTATACATCCTCAAAGGAGCGCCTGTAGCGACATTTAGTTAGCAATAGGAAGACATAAACATTCAGTGGCTCTCGTCCTTGTATAGAGATATACCTCTATATTTATCTTTAAAAAGTAAATAAAAAACAAAAAGTCCACCATTTTTTTCTGATGAATTCACCAAAAATCATAGTAATTTAACTGATTTTTAAGGTTCACAGATATTTATAGACTTTTAAATAGGAGAGCAAATGACCATTAAGATGGCAGGGTAAATATTATCAGCAGGAATTTATGAGCACAAAGAGAGCAGTTTGAAAGTTTTGCTTTCCAAATTTTGCTCCATTTAGTTCAGGACATCTCCCATCCACTTTACCTTACTGTGCTTTAAAACATCCCCTGGTTGTTTTGTGAAATACTGAAGGTTACTGAATATATAACTTATTTTTGCAAATCAAATGTTTCTTTAAAATTCAACAAATTTTCAATGAGGTTTAATTAGGCAGAGAAGTGATTCAGAACTCATTTTAAAACATGCATGATAATTAGGGAACATCAAAGAGTATTGTCACATTCTAAACTGTAAACAACTGACTCTTAATGATTTAACGAATTCCGAATATCACCAGAGAGACAGAGAGCCGAAGCCTGTCATCTTGAAGGCAAGTGTGTGCTAAGCTAACAAGCCCTCATCTCAAAAAGTACTTGTACCAGTTATTGCATTTGCCATTGCAAAGGTCAAAGTTCATGCATTTTTAAAATTTATTTTAAAATTTATTTTAAAAATTATCTTTTCTTATTTTACATACCAAATTCATTTCCCATCCCCTCCCCTCCTCCTGCTCCCTCCATCTTTCCTCCATCCCACCCTCAATTCACTCCACAGAGAGGGTAAGTCTTCCCATGGGGAGTCAACATTGCTTTGAGGAAGGACCAAGGTCCTCCCCACTATATCTAGGCTGAGCAAGGTATCCCTCCAGAGATCATGGGTTCCAAAAAGCCAGTACAAGCAGTAGGGATAAATACTGGTCTCACTGCCAGTGGCCCCACAGTCTGCCCCAGCCACACAATTGTCACCCACATTCAGAGGGCCTAGTTTGGTCCTAGGCTGGTTCCCTCACAGTCAGGCTGGAGTTGGAAAGCTTCCATTAGCTCAGATATCCCCATCATGGTCTAGATGCACCTCAGCCAAAGAATGGATAAAGAAAATGTAGTACATTTACACAATGGATTACTACACAGTGGTTAAAAACAATAACATCTTGAAATTTGCATGAAGAAACCATTTTGAGTGAGTTAACTCAGACCCAGAAAGATGACGATGGTATGTACTCACGCATAGGTGGATACTAGCTGTAAAGCAAAGGATAAGGAGCCACGACCCCAGGGAAGCTAAGTAACAAGAAGAACACTAAAAGAAACATACAAAGATCCCCCCGGGGAAGGGGAAATAGAGAAGATCTCCTGAGAAAAATGGGAGTGTGGGGGTGGGGGGAGAGGGGAAGGTGGAAGGAGAAGAGGAGCAGGGAGGAGAACTTGAGGGAATGGTATGATGGAGATGGGGGAGAGACAGAGATGGAGAACAAGGTAAGAGATATTTTCATTGAGGGAGCCATTATGGGGCTAACAAGAAACTTGGTGCTAGAGAAATTCCCAGGAATCCATAAGGATGAAATCCTAGCTAAGACCCTAAGCAATAGTGGAGAGGGTGCCCAAACTGGCCTTGCCCTGTAGTCAGATTGACGACTATCTTAAATGTCACCATAGAAACTAGATCCAGCAACTGATGGAAGCAAATGCAGAGAACCACAGTGGAGCATGGGACTGAACTCCCAAAGTCCAGTCAAACGGAGGAAGGAGTGAGAATATGGAGCTGAGAAGACCTCAGCAAATGAGTACAATTGGCCAACGTCATAAAGGTAACCAACAGAACTAGGAAACAGTTTTCTTGGCTTACAAGCTAGATCACTCTAGTCTCCATTTAACTTTATCTGTATTAACACATGCAAAAGCACCCACAAGAGTTGCCATGGTCATGGTGTTGCTTCACGGCAATAGAAACCCTAGGGACACTCATGATAAGAAAATGCAAGAGATTCTTTCTCCACTGAGCTTGTAGGACATGGAGAGTCTGAATCTCACAAGGCATCACTGTCCTGAGCTTGGTGTATGTAGCTGGGTCTTCTTTCTATGTGTTGCTTTCATTGGTTAATTAATAAAGAAATTGCTTGGCTTGATAGGTCAGAACATAGGTGGGTGGAGTAGACGGAATAGAATGCTGGGAAGAAGGGAAGTGAGTCAGACGCCATGATTCTTCAACCCAAGACAGATGTAGGCTAGAATCTTTCCCGGTAAGCCACCGCCTCATGGTGCTACACAGATGATTAGAAATGGGTTAATCAAGATGTGAGAATTAGCCAATAAGAGGCTAGAACTAATGGGCCAGGCAGTGTTTAAATGAATACAGTTTGTGTGATGTTATTTTGGGGCATAAGCTAGCCAGGCAGCCAGGAGCCAGGCAGGAAAGCAGCCTGCCGCTCCTTCTACATGAGCTCAGCCACACTTCAATTGCAATTATCGACACTGGTGCTGCCCTTAGAGATCTTTTTGTTCTCTGTGTATCCCCTGGCTGTCCTAGAAGTCACTCTATAGAACAAGCTGGCCCCGAACTCAGAGATCCACCTGCCTTTGCCTCATATGTACTGGGATTAGAGACCTGAGCCACCACACCCAGTCTTTTATAGTCTCTAATATGTGTAATTACTACCGAGGCTAATAGGACATGCGTTTTAGAGTTGGACAACCACAGCTTGGAAAGGGCCATCAACCCAAAGCTACACACACTGACCCTGAACGAGCTGAGGTGGAACCCATTAGTCTAGTGCTCTGCTCAAACAGCAGGCACTCTGAATTCCCCAAGTTCCACGTATTGATTTTTCTGAGAATTCTGAGGTCACTTTAGAAGGGAGACCCCCTTCGTGGAAGCTTCGGTAACTTAAATATGTGAAATCATAACCTGCTTCCTTGGAAAAGGGAAAGAGTAGCATCCAAACATCCCATGGAAGTGCTTGTGGCTGTGCGGATGGCGTGTACTAGAAGCTTGAACCACACTCAGCTCTTCAGCTTGTTTGTTGCAGTCCTTGTCATGGGGATGAGGAAACTTCCAAATAAAATATCTAAAATTAAATACATCTGGAAAGAAGTACTCCCAAACTATTAATGGCCTCCGGGTGGTTGTGTGAGCAGTTATCTGACTGTATTTTCTCTGCTTACATAGCCTACATTTCTTTTCCAAAAAGAGATTCCTAATCCTACTTCAGTACTGCACCAAGCAAAACAGGTAAAATCTTTGGTAGGTGACATGGCTCAAGTATTTGCTGCACAAGCAGGAGTATCCAAGTTCAGATGCTCAGCAGCCCTACACACACACACACACACACACACACACACACACACATACACACACACACATACACACACACACACACACATACACACACATACACACACACACACACACACACACACACACACACAGATGCATTAGATTATGTCTGTAACCCCAGCTCTGGGGCAAGAGAAATAGGGAGAAAAGGGGCTCCTAGGAGCTGACTGGA
Organism: Microtus pennsylvanicus; assembly: GCF_037038515.1. NCBI lineage: Eukaryota > Metazoa > Chordata > Mammalia > Rodentia > Cricetidae > Microtus > Microtus pennsylvanicus. The sequence continues at coordinate 4,018,952 of NC_134597.1, read as the reverse complement.
CAGCCAGTCCAGCTGAATGGTTACAAGGAGAGACCATGTCTCAAAAAATTAGGGGAAGAATTATTAAGGGAGATATTTGACATTGGCCTTGAGCCTATAAGCATGTGCATATGTGTTGGGAGGAGGCTGCTTGTTCGTGTCCTGGCCACCCAGACTCCCAAAATAACCACTCAGAAACTATATTATTTAAACCACTGCTTGGCCAATCACTTAAGCGTATTTCTAATTAGCTCTTATATCCTTGGTTAACCCATTTCTCTTATTTTGTATTTTACTAGGAGGATCGTGGCCTACTGGCAAGGTTCCAGTTGTCAGCTCATGTCTTCCTCCTCTGCCAGCTTCATGCTGTCTCTCTGACTCCTCCTACTCTCTCTATATTTATCTCTTCCAGCCTGGCCAAGAGCAGCTTCTTTATTCATTAACCAATAAAAGCAACACATATACAGAAGGACCTCCCACACCACATATGCTCAAGCACAGCTACATATTTATGTACACACACATGCATACAACATAGCACTCATATGCATGTGCACACACGCAATTCTTCCCTTCATGAAGGTATTTCCATCATAAAATAATAAACATGCTAAAAATTGCACTGACACTAAGATCAGAAAAGTATTAAACAGTATTAAATAATTAGGAAAACAGAGCAGAATAAAGTACTGGGAGTAAGGGCATTTAGGAAGGCTTTAGAAAGGGGGTGAGAAGATGACTTCTCGCTAAATTTTGAAGGCAAGACTATTAGATTTTGTTTGTGGGTTGAAAACAGTTGCACAGAAAGCGTCATTGAGAACTCAAAAGCCCATAACTGAGCAGCTAAAATTCTGGAGCTGTGACTGCCCAAGACGGAGGAGACTTTGGAAAAGCAAGTTTGAGATGGATGCCATCAGGAGTTCAGTTTTGGACATAATAAGTTTGAGGTGCTTGTCCTCTCAAATCTGGGGTGTTAAATTCTCCATTGAGATACTCAGTGGGAGTTCAAAAGAGTGGTTTAATTTAGAGATAACTAAGGAACACGTACATCACACAGAATTCCAAGAGATGAGATTAGCTCTGCAAAACCTGAGTGTATTAGTTATTTTTGTCATTACTGTGATAAAATATCTGATGAAATCAAATGATGAATAAAAGGTTTCTATTTGTGTCATTGTTTGAGGTTACATCATGACAGTCAGGAGCCTGAGGCAGCCATTCAAATTGTACCTTCAGTCAGGAAGCACAGAGAGATGAATGCCAATTCTCAACTTGCTTTTCTCTTTCATCTTTAGTCAGAGATCTCAGCCCAAGGGAAGGTGCTACCCACACTTAGCACAGACCTTCGCTTTGTTAAACCTTCTGAAAAAATCATCAGAGTTATACCCAAAGGTGTTTTTCCATTGTGATACTACATCCCACCAAGTTGTCAAAATTAACTATTATGCTGTACAAGACTAGATAAATAAGAGCAAAAGTTCCATGGCTGAGCCCCAGGAATTACCCAACTCTACGTAGACACTGAGAGTATTCACATGAGAGAGTCTCCTGGGCTCATGAAGAACATGTCTCAAGACAAGACATTCTCGGTTGCTGGTAACAGTAGCTGTGCCGAAGGCCGATTATTTCTGAGTTTGTTCTAAGCAGTGTTTGTTCCAGAGTATAACTATCCACAACAACCATGCCAGATAAGAAGTACGTTAGAGGCCATGGTATAAAGGAGAAAGAATGGTTGGACACATGGCCCTTAACCAGTAACTCCTTGACTCTAGCTTCCCACATGTGGGAGATGGGAACAATGCCAGTCTTCCCATCCTGTTGCTATGTGGTGCTATGGAAGCTAATCTTTACTGTGATTCCTACCAAACAGCAAGCACTTGATAACATCCGTGTGCTCTTGAGTAAATGGAATAGTTCTTAAGGTCAATCTAACAGAGAGCTAGGGCAGTTTCTAATGAATCCTGAATTCTATGAAATTAGCACTTAGTAACTCAATTTCTCATTTTTCTTTCTTTTCCGTGTGTGTGTGTGTGTGTGTGTGTGTGTGTATTCATGAAGGTGCATGTATGTTCATATGTATATAGAAGACAGAGGTTGACTTCAATTGTTTTCCTCCATTGCTCTCCTCCTTATTTTGTGAGACATAGCCTCTCACTGAACCTGGAGCTTATTGATAAGAATAAGAGGAAGAAAACAGCTTTGGGTTCAGCAGACTTCACCAGGATCCTGACTCTGCTACTTCAGTTCTCTGAGATAATATCTCTTCACATTATTTCTTCATCTGAAAAATGGGAATAATAAAGTTTGTGTCTCAAGGTTATGACCATTTAATGAGTAAATGCTTGCAGGAGACTTTAGGTTAACACCTGGCACAGAATAATAAAACAGTACGCTGGGTCTGATTCATTCACCCATAGGCAGCAGCGGTTTTTATGAAAGCTGATGGATTCCCAAATTTCCCTCACCAGGAACTACTGGAGCTCAGTTATCTTATTGCAAAGAACCTAGCACGCATCTCCCCATTCCCAGTTCTACAGTTTCTGCTCAGTGATGAAATTGACGAGCCAAACCGATTCTTTCGGCTAGGGTTTCCCTTTGCCTGTTTCCATCAAAGGCTGGATCTCGTCCACAGAGGACAGTTAGAAGCCACTCCAAGTAAAAACACAAATGTGGTTTGTGGGGTGCGGTAAGGGGACAGAAATATAAGGACAGAGGATTCTTTGTGGTAAGGATGGAGCAGCTACATCCATTAGGACAATTTTGTTGGTCTGTGTTTGGGAGTTTCGTTTTTAATACTGTGTGTAGCAGTATAAAAAACCTCTTGTTCATTTCTACTGGATCCTTCTCAGTTTGACTTCTGCCGTTTTGTGTCCCGTGCCTCACTGCAAAAGGGAGGAGAGAGGCAGTGATTCTACTTCTGAAGGGGAAATTGTGATGTTCTAGACATGTGACAGATTTGCTGTTTACTGAGAGATACATCAATGTGCTTTGTCTCGTTTCTTTCATGTAACTCAACACACACACACACACACACACACATACACACACACACACACACACACACACACACACACCACCCTTCCATCTCATTATCTCATTGGCTAATGCCAAAAGCAATTAAGAATGATCAAGTTTCCTGATTCCTTGGAGATCTAAGCGATGTGTTGTCATAATGTTGGACACATGTGTCTCCTTACCTATTACTGATCTTGGTTCACATGACCAAGCTGGAGCTTTGGGACATCTTCATCTGTACCTTCACCTGTAATCTCATCTTCTGGGGTTTTTCAGAAAAACATCCTCCCTCTGAGTAAAGGGGTTCAGCAAATGTGGCATCTCTTTCACATTGACTCATGCAATATTCTGTCTCAATAGACTTATATATTGGGTAGGGATCCTTTGCAGGACAGGGGGTATACTCTTTTCTTCTCCTTCTAGAGATCTGTTGTGCTCCTTGGCTCCGTTCTCCTTCTCCCATCTTCAATTCCCTCAACATTTTCATTCCGTCCTCTCTGACTCTTGGTCTCCTGCCTCTGCTTACGTGCCTAACCAGGATCATACTGGATCCACTGACACTATCAGGATCCCTATTTTACGCATACCTCCTGAATCCCTTTTGCCTTGCAAACTAACTTATTTCCACGCTCAAGGTTTGGAGGAGAAATTATTCTGCTTCCCAGACTTGGTGAGGGTTGTCATATTTGTGTACTTGGAGGTGAACACTACAGTTCTATTTTTGAATTTTAATTAGTTACATGCTTTCTACTGAGGTGTGAAGGAGCAGAACAAACTCCATTTTGAAAAAAGCCTCCATTTTAGACAGCACCTAACGGGGGAGGTGAATGCAGCCCAGCAAAGTCATAAACATCCCCAAGAAACTGTGCCTGTCCTGGTCAGAGTGACCCACCAGGGTACCCAAACATCTGTTTACATCAGCTTGCTTCCAAAGTCCTTGTAGGTACCTGATTAACCACTGTTTTGACTGTTTTGAAATTCCCCTATGAACTTACCAACGAATTCAACAGTTATATACTTTTACCCAATCCCAGACCTCCAAGGTTTGTTGCTGCCCTGCCTTTCGGTTTTTCCTTCAAAACCCCCCCTACCCTAAAGTCTAGGGTCTCTTCTCCACCACCTGCTGCAGCGGTGTGTTGGATTGTGGTCCAAGTTATCTAAAGTGTAATCAGTCAATCCCAGTGAGTTCACATCAGATACCGGCTCTTTGGTGGTCTTGTTTGGGGATCCCATGACATGGACATAATAAGTGGATCCTTAAAACTCTTCATGACCTTCCATTCTGGTTTGACAGAAAACAAACAAAAGCTTTGATCAATGGTTTTAACTGCGATAAGAATGAGGAAAAGATGGGAAATATTTAGAACCAAAGGAAAAGGCAGCAACTGATTGGAGAACTTCTTAACCTCCAGGAGTAGGAATCTGTGTATGCTTCCCCTCCCTCCTGCACGCTCTTCTTTATGTGAAAAGAAAATGGATTCCCCACAGTGCTCAAAGGAATATACATAGGCCTCTTTTCCCTTGTTTAAGTCTAGCTAGTTTTTCTATCATAAAAGTATTTAGTAGGAGGCTAGGCAGTGGTGGTGCATCATGCCTTTAGTCTCAGCACTCAGGTTACAAAGGCAGGTGTATTTCTATGAATCCAGCCTGAGCTGCCAGAGAGTTCCAGGACAGCCAGGACTGCACAGGAAACCCTATCTCAACTTCCACCTAGGCAAGTGGAATTCCACCTCCTCCAGCCTGCGCTCTCTCTCTTCCCATCCCTCTTCTGAAAAGGTAACTTCTGCCTCCCCCACCTCTCTCTTCCCCTTTCCCCGCCATAACCTATAAACTCTATACCCAAACACTCTCTCTGCATGGTGTATCTGTCTGTCACTCCCCTGCCACGGTCTCCCACTCACCAAGGGGACCTGCAAGCCTCAGGTCATCTGTGCTGCCCTGCTGAGGCCTCCAGTGACCTGCGCTACCCCTGCGCCCCTCAGGCCTCCGGTGAACAGCCGCAGCCCTCATGGGACCAGCTGCCCCTCGTGGAACCACCACCTCTCGTGGGACCGGACAGGCCTTCCCCCTTCACCATATCTTTATAAAAGAATAACAGTGGTGTGGGACTGCCCAAGGCAAGAGGTCGTTCCTGAGCCTTAGAAGTAAGTCAACACCTTGTAGAAAATCTGGTAAAGACAAAGAGGCTTTACCACTCGTGATTTGCATCATCAGTGCCTCTGTTGCTGACCACAAACACTAATCTGGGTTCTGCTGGCTCTGAGAGGTGCCTAACCTTTCTCAATAGCTCAGTCATCAAAACCGACTTCTGCCTGGAGATACATCCTGCACAGTTCATGCAATGGTGCCCAGCTTTCTCCCCACTTTCACTTTCAAAGCATCTTTTAGGCAAACTTTTCTTAGACACTTTACAACTTCCCCTTCAGCTATTGGAATTCTTGCTCTTTTACTCGGGGTTTCTATCTAGCTGGAAGCCTTGGTACTCCCTTCTTACCCTCTGATACCCTCTAATAGTTCCAGCCAGAAAAGAGAAGAATCTAACAACTAAGAGGAATAAGTTTTGCGGTTTTTGTTGTTGTTTTTAGTTTGGTTTTGCTTTGGTTTTTTTTTTTTTTTTTTTTTTGAGACAGGGTTTCTCTGTACCTTTACAGCCTGTCCTGGAACTCCCCCAGGCTGGCCTCGAACTCACAATGATCTGCCTGCCTCTGTCTCCCGGATGCTGGGATTAAAGGCATGCGCCACCACCTCCCAGCTAAGAATCTAACTCTTAGCAAAGAAAAGAACTTGGGTAGATCTCAAGGGCATTATAAATAAAAGACCTCAAGGTGATATATGTTATTCCATTTATACAGCATACCCAAAACAATGAAATTGTAAAAGTGGAGGGAAAATGAGTGATTTGGGGTTAGTAGGGGTGGACATAGGGGACCGGCAGTGTAGGGAACAGTACAGCTGGAGATAGGGGAACAGCAGTGTCAAATTAGTACCCCTGGACATAAGGGAATGGCAGTGTAGGGATCAGTACTGCTGGAGACAGGGGAACAGCAGTGTAGGGTTAGTACCCTTGGACATAAGGGAACTGCAGGGTAGAGTTAGTACGGCTGGAGACGGGAATGGCAGTGGCTACAGGGAAAGGTCATGAATGCTGTTTGTAATCATGAAACAGGTCTTTCTTAATTCTTAAATTTTTATTTATTAATGGGGTGTGTGTGTGTGTGTGTGTGTGTGTGTGTGTGTGTGTGTGATGTATACATTCAGATTTCAGGCCTGTATTTAGAAATCAGAGAACCAATTTCAGAGTTGTGGTTTCTTGGCTCAGTGGCAGATATTGTAGGGGGTCTCTAAGCCCTTGTCTTCCTGAAGGAATGAATTCAGGCAAGAGACAGAGTTTAAGAAATTTATTTAGCAAGTTGAGTTAGTGAAGCTAAGCAAAGCCCTCTAAGGAGATTGCAGTGGGCTCCTTTAAGGCAGCCAGTGTAGGTTCAGCCTGTCCGCCTTGCAGTTTTTAAAGATGTTTTATGAATATTTATAAGAAGGTTGAGAGCATTCAGGGCCTTTTACCCCTAAGCAGTGAATGCCCTAGGAAAGCCCTGGAGCGTCTCTGTAACCCAGCTGGGCAGGAATTCGCAGCACCTGGAATCACAGCCACTTGCTAATCAGCTCTATTCTTTCTTTGCTCTGGTCACCGTGGCTAGCTCACTCCCTTCTGTTTGCTTTCCTCGGGATTCCCAAATCGCTGTTTTAACATTTACATTTCAACCCAAATATTTGTTTCTCACTAACACCTCCACGGTGGGCTCTAGGGGACCAAGCTCAGGGTGTCTGGGTGTCCAAGTGTCACCAGCCCTGCAGGTTTATCTAGACTAAGCTGGTGGCTCCATGAATCTGCACACGCGGTAAAACGGCAATTAGTTCTAAAGCAAACAAAAGCTAAATATCTATGAGAGTTTTAATTCTCAACTTGGGATAAGCTAGAAACACCTGGGAAGAGCAAGTCAAGGACAGCCTGACTAGATCAGGCTAGCCTGTGGGCGTCTTGGGGACTTGATTGTGTTAACTAAAGTTGGGAAGACCACGCCCGCTGAGTCTGGGTCCTGGAGTGGAGGTGTAGAGAAAGCGAGTGGACTGGTAGACACGCATTTGTTCATTTCTTTCTGCTCACGAACATGGATGTAGGAGTTTAGCTACTTCAGGGGTCTAATGCCTTGACTAATGGTCCCCAAAATGCTGAACCATAAGCTGAAATTGTGAATTAAAATAATCGTGAATTTAAGGCCAGCCTGAACTGCACAGCAAGACCTTGTCTCAAAAATATCAGGAGAAAAATTTGAACATTTCTCATGTCAGAATTAATTCCATGGGTATGCTTACACAGGCCCACAATAGTTTAAATATATTATTTCTTGATTCGTCTTTATAAAACACTTAATTGTAGTTTATGTACCATAAAATTTGTTCTTTTTGCCGGGCAGTGATCACACATACCTTTAATCCCAGCATGCAGGAGGCAGAGGCAGGTGGATCTCAGTGAGTTCGAGGCTAGCCTGGTCTCCAAAACTACAGAGAAACCCTATCTCAAAAAAAAACAACAAAAAAAAAGTTCATTTTAACCACACAAATTAATGGCTGATAGTAAATTTAGTCATACAACCATTATGGAAAATTCAATTTTATAATATTATTTTCCTCTTCATAAGATCCTTTATTTCTTTGCAATTCCGTTGTACTTGTAGCTCTGCACAACCCCTGTGGATTACTTCCGTCCTGCAGTTTCCATCCCCTCTGCTTCTTTTCATTTCTATAGTGTCAAGGGGGCGTTGACAAATTTCATATTCATGTACCTTTGAAACAACTGTTTTTTCTTCTTCATTGTTCCCTTGGCTCAGGGTCAAAGAATGGGTTTCATTGTGACACTATCATGTATATCATTATATGTCCTTCTGTTCACCCTCTCGTGCCCCCCTTTGCCACCCAAGTTAGTGCTTCTTCTCTTTGCAATAATTGTTCTGTTTTTGCCACGTTACATTCTCTCTCTCTCTCTCTCTCTCTCTCTCTCTCTCTCTCTCTCTCTCTCTCTCTCTGTGTGTGTGTGTGTGTGTGTGTGTTGGTGAAGGAGGGAGGGATGGAGTAAACAGGAGAAAAGGAGGGGGAAGATAGAGGGAAGGAGAGAGAGAGAGACAAAGGAGAACATCAGATTACCTTGTCTTGACCTACTGGGTGCTAGGGTTTCAGGTATACATCACCGTATCTAGTCTGCATTTTAGTATAATTGGGATATACCCAATACTCAGTATTATATTTTTTTTTCACCAGTTCTGTGGTAGTAGCTGTGGAAAAGCTTTGCAATCATGCTTAAATGTAGCTTAAAAGCGTGATGTGTACAGCTTCAATGAGGGGGATACTAAAGGATATTAAATGGCACATAAAATTGATATTAACACATTTACATGCATACTGTCTTTCTTCAAAATTTGATAAGCACAATCAATTGAACTTTGTCACAGAGTAATACCATGCTGCTGACATACGTTCTCCATCTTTAGAGTGATACAAAATTGATCTGTGCATTTTCAAAGCAGGAGGCATTGGTACGTTGACAGAGTTCTATTAAAGCGACAGTATTTCCATTATGCCAAATGTCTAATGTACACCTAATGATTGTATTATACACAGGGAGCTGTTATGCACTGATTACCAACTGCTGTTTATAATCTTTGGAATGCATTTTTCTGAGGCTGAAAAGAATGATGGAGAAAGTCACAGAGGGAGAGAATGGAAACGAAGTGATCCATAAGCAATGGGGCTCTGTAGAGCTCCATGTGGCTCCATCAAGCCTCCCCAGGCTGAGAACCACTGACAAGTTCTAGGAGCATAATAAATTCCTAGGCTAATGGCAAGAAAGCAAATAGTAGCCTTAGGTTTCACATGTCCATGCATGCCAGGGCTGTGGTAACACTTGATACCTTCAGTCCTGTGTTACTTGGGTTGAGCAGCAATTGCTAAGCCAACTATATCCCAACCATACATCACTGGCCATTTTAATCAATCAAGGATCAATTTTCTCATGGAGAAGCCATTAGTTTCCATTTTTTTTCTGAGCTAGTTTTATTCTTGTTACAATCCAATTATGTAAATGCAGACTGTGCCTGCTTTTCCCAGCCACCCAGACCTGAATAATCACACAGAAACTACATTAATTACAACACTGCTTGGTCTATTAGCTCAGGCTTCTTATTAACTAACTCTTACATCTTAAATTAACCCATCTCTATTAATCTACGTGTCACTACAAGGCTGTGGCTTACTGGTAAGGATCCAGCATCTGTCTCCTTCGGCAGCTACAGAGCATCTCTTTGACTCTGCCTACTCTCTGTCTGTGTCTCTGTTTGGATTTCCTGCCTGGCTTTATTTATCCCTGCCATAGGCTGAAAGCAACTTCTCTATTAACCAATGCTAATAAAACATATTCACAGCATACAGAGGGAAAACCCACATCACAATTATATTTTAAAAATAGCTGGGTGTTTCATCACCAAAGACAATAAAAAGACACTTCTCTGAGCATGGTAGATGTGGTAGATAACTGGAAACCGATTCATTCTGATAGAAAGAATGGGTTCTGCAGTGTTCCCAAAGGGGGACTGGATGCTGGAATTCTGCCATCTTCTTACTCTGTAGCATTAGAAGGTACCTAGTTAGGGAGGAAGGTAAGTTCACTGTAAAGTAGGCATGTTGGCTGCTCAAAAAAGTTAAACAGAATTGTGTCATGGTTCAGAATACCAATTCAAGCATATATCCCAAAGATCTGTTTCAAATGAAGACTGTTCAAATATGTTTACAGCACCTTTACTAAAAAGAACCAAAGGGTAGAAAAACTCAGGTGTCTATCAACACTTGGATAGATTTAAAAAATTGTAATATATATAAAACTGGATAGTTCCTTAGAAGGGAGGGAAATTCTAACATGTGGTACAACATAAATAAACATTGAAAATATTATGCTTAGTGAAATCAGCTAAACATAAAAGGACAAATATTGGACAATTGTATTTGTAAGAAGTCAGGCAAACAAATCAGAGAGACAGGAAAGAGAAGGGTGGGTACCAGGGCTGAGAGGGGCAAGTGCAGGGAGTAGACATAAATGTCTCTGAGATGACATCACAGCTCTGGAAATAGTTCTTGTTGTGACGGTTATACGGCACAGTAACCATTGTGCCTCAGCATTGTACATCACTTGAAATGGTTAAAATGCTAAAATTTCTGCTATGTATATTTCATCACAATAAAAAGCACAAGAAAGAATAGCTGCACCATACAAAGACACATACATGCAAAGGTGAGGTCTTGCTGTCTTACATTTCAAAGACATAGGAACAGCTGGTTCTGGCCAAGTTTCAATGCTACTGGAAAGAAAAGGTTAGCTGCTTTAAATACTAGATGTTAATTGATTTCTTCCTTCATTACTTCAGCAGTGGTTGAAAGCGCGTGTGCCAGATGCAAACAAAGGAGAAGGCTGTGCTCTCCTAGAGCCTAGGGGAAACAGAAGAGCAGCAGAGAGCTTCAAGGAAGCAAGGGAATATCTGATACCAGTGGAGTAACAGATGAGAACAGAGGAAGGGACACACTCCCTTTGAGAGGGGAATCGTGGATATTAAGAAAGTAGGAGGAGCTTTAGGAGCACATTTCTGCTAGAGATCTGGTGGTGGGAAACAGATTGCCAGGTTCAGGAACACAAGGAAAGCTTAGGTGAAGGACCATAGTGAGGAAGGAGAGAGAACCAGAAAATAAGAATGGAGAAGGAGAGTGTTGTGTACAACATCAGGACCATGCTGAGGGAACACACTGGAGAGTTCAAAGCAAATGGAGTGACATGGTCCAGGTTATAAGTTGGAAGAGAAGAATGATGATAATGCCCACTGTCAATTGATTAGATTCATGGCTAGCTAGCAGGTTAGTTAAGCATGTTTTCAAGGCGTATCTGCGAGGGCTTAAGCAGAGACAGTTAACGAGTGGAAAATTTACTCTGAATATGGACAGCACCATCTGATAGCTGAGAGCCTCCCCAGGGGAAAGGAAGAAAGAATTCCACATAGAATCCTCTCTCTGCTTCCTGGCCACTGTGCACTGAGCGGGCTCTGCCACGTCCATCCGCTACCTGATGGTTGTGCCTTACACTAGGCCCAAATTGAAGGAGCCCACTGAGATCTTTGAAATCACAAACCAGAACTAAACTTCCCCAGTGCTACTTCTCTTGGCTTGCTTGTCAGAGTCATGAAAAACCAACACAAGATTCCTGATAGCTACGTAGAAACTGTTCTAAGACTGGGTTAGACATGGAGGTGCACAAGGCACCTAAAATGTTGATCTATTTCAGAACAAGGGGACCAGATGCCAATAAAAACAGATGGCACAGATGATTGAGCTTCCAGAACAGTTTCAAGGCCACTGACTGAGATGGTCTAACCTCACAAACTATTCCAGCCAAGACCTAACAATTATCCTGATTTTCTCAAAGTTTCTCCAAAGATTGCCAGTGCCCCCAGACAACAGGAAGTAGTCTAGAGAATGATGCCCACATTCCCAAAAGATGGGCTATGGATGTTTATTAACATTTAAGGAGGGTTGATTGTAAATTGTTGTTAGCAATGGTCAGAAAAAAAGCTAAACACAGGAGATTAGATTCAAGGATCTCTTTGTGAAAAGAAAAAGGGGGGATATAGAAACGATAGGACAAAAGGATAGATTACTGAATCTACTTTTAAACTAAAAAAACAACTACTAGTCTTAAATATTTTACATTGCTGTGGAATATGGCTTATTGATACAAGTGTAAAGTTATTTTTTTCTATACTATATGTATGTTTCTACTCTCATCTGGGGTATTGTGCCTATACAACTCATTTAAAATGTAATGTATAATTAAAAGTACAGATTAACAGTTGCTGATGTATAGTAGTCAGACTTACAGCTGTGTTAGGAATGTTTTCAAGGTCATACACAGATATATTTAGATAGATAGATAGATAGATAGATAGATAGATAGATAGATAGTCTTCAAATACATGAAAAACATACAGAATATAACATTTAATATGCTTAAAAGCACAAGGATTTTCATGACAATGACACATCTGCTCCTGGCAGCACCAGTCTACTTCAGAGAAGATGATGTGTATCAAAGAGGATGAATATATAGTTTGCTTTCTTTATGACAAAAGCTAGCCATCTGGGCTGACAGTGTACTGTCCAAACTGAGCAAGCAACACACGAGAGAAAACAACTGCCAAACTTTACCAAGACAAAGTAGAACAGTTCTTCAAAATTCCCTGCTTCTCAGAAAAGTCTGACAGATGTATTAGCTATGAGTGAAAGATAGGTGCCCCAATGTTACAGAACAAGCTAGGGTGATTGTCCAGGCAGCCAGATGTCCCTGTTATTAGGTAACATTTCACCCTTGTGGGGTCTTTGACAGAGTTGAGGACTAGATAGTCTTCAAGTTTTCCTTAGTAATGATAAAAGATAAATTAGCTATAAAACTTTAGAGTCACAGATAAAATAGATAAAAGAATATTTTCTCTAAATTTTTCAAATACAAATGAAGTAGATATTGTAACTGTTATTCTTACTTAGTATTTTATTATATATAATTTTACTATGTTAAGGTTAAAAACTTCCTTTCAATTATAAAAAAGGAGGAAATGATATATAATAATCCTTCTGCACACTGTGTGTTGCTCTCATAGTTAATACAATGCTGATTGACTGATAGCTGGACAGGAAGAAATTGGGCTAGACAGTCTGATACAGAGAGAATGTTGGGAGAAGAAAGGCAGAGTTGGAGGGGTCACCAGCCAGAGAGTAAGCAAGACATGGTGGAGAGGTAAATTCCACAAGCCTTAGGGCAGCGCAAAGATTAATAAAAATAAACTAATTAAAGATAAAAGAGTTAGCTAGTAACAAGCCTGAGCTAATGGCTGAGCATTTGTAAGTTATATTAAGACTCTGAGTGGTTATTCCAGAGTGGCTGCTGACATAGAAAATGCTGCCCATAGGTCTCTTTATAATCTAAATTATACAACACAGAATATTAGTTGGTCAATATTCTTTAAGATAAGCTTATACTTTTTAATAGAAAGGAAATAAATAATTGGCTATAGAAAGTCTCAAAGGCCACGTGACCTTCTTGCTATATAACTTAACATGACAGCACCACTCAGTGACAATTATAATAGCATATATAAGATATAAAAGAAATATTTGATGGTTACGAAAATGTGCCAAAATAACTGAGATCTGTTTCAGAGATTTTTTCCCCCTGCAGTACTAGATACTGAGCCAAGAACCTTCCAGACACCCAGGCAAGGCTCTACCAGGAAGATGCATCTCCAGCCACTTCCAAGATTTAAATGTCATACTACTCATTTAATGAGATGGAAAATTATTTAACTCCACAGTGTGTGTTCACATGTATGGCTTATATATAAACAATTATGTCTTTATTTGAGTAATACTACCAAAAAACCTTTTTAGTTCTGCATATATTATTGTTGTGACCAATTGCAGATGAGATTCTCAGAATGCAAAATTAAATAAACAAGTTTCCTTGCTTTCAATCTCTATGAACTTTGAAAATTTGTACTGGAATGATTATTCAAAGAAGTATTTATTTATTTACTCATTTTTATGTTGCTAATCTGGGGCCTTCGGCACACTAGGTACATGCTCCACCAGTGAGCTACAACCTCACTTTCTCAAGGGAGCTTCTCTGAGTCTGAATCTCAATTTCCTTTTTTATTCTAGAAGTATTTGATGCTTAACTTAAAACACTCTGGTTTCCAGAACACCTGCAAGGCAACCTTTGTTCATTCTCAAATACATTTACCAAACACACGGCAAAACAATGTTCAAATTTCAATCTGTGACATGGTAGGTTGCGAAAGGGAGATAGTACAATATCATTCTATCTTTGTCAGGCCCCCAAGGACCCCTTTAGGGGAAGTGTTACATATACAGTGCCCATCCCTTACACAGTGCATGGGCCCTCTTTCTTCTCACCCATTTGGGGCTGCAGTTTATTTTTAAAGCTATGATGTCTGATTTCTCCTTTCTCCATTATGAGTCATTTCCTGTGAAAGTCTTGCCTCCTGGTAACTAGCTTCTGACCTTCACAAGTTAAATATGACCTACTTGCCGGATTGGTCAATTGTCATTATACTATTGGGTTTGATAGACTCCTTTCTAGAAGAATATGCTTCACCTGTCTCTGTAGGATTAATCTGGCCAAGGAAATTACCCATATTTTCCTCTACACTGACTCATGAGGACCATAATCTTTCAGATAAGAAAAAAAGCAGCTTCCGGTCATTAGTCCCCAAATTTGTCTGTTCTCTGAGTCACCTGGCGAATTTCAAAATAATACAACTTCTCTGAATTATTCCAAAATGATTCTGATGTACCTAGATCTCAGCCATCTTTAAATCATTTTTTTCTTTGCTGTCTTCAATTTAGGATTAGAACCAAGGTGAAAAATAAAATGACTTGTATGTTTATTTTTATAAGTTTTTAAAATGTTTTCTTAAATATCTCCAAAATCTCTAAGATTTAAGCAAGCCAGGTGTTGCTTCTAATTTCTACACAATTTGAATGAAATTTATGACATGTCAGGGAACAGCAGATCCCTGATTTCAATTTCACACTCTATCAGGGAGAGAACCAGGCAGTAATGAGAGCATACAGAGCTAAGGCAGCTGTATGGGCTGTAGAGAGGCTCACACAAAGCTAATGACTCAAAGGTTAAGTAGAAATAGAAACAAATAAAGGAGATAGGAAGGTGTTGTCCGGGTATCAATGACCAAAATTGTGAAAAGAACCAAGGAGAGAGTAAGAGAAAAATTTAAGAAACAGAACTAGTTTAGGGTTGACTAATCAGATATTCCAGGGAAGAAAGTGGTCAAAGTGAGTCTGAAGTGTAGGCAGGAGCCGTCAGGCATTGTTAAAACCTTGAGGCCTTGTCTAAGGCCAATAAGAAACTACTGAAAGATTCTGGGCAGAGGGACTCCTGATGAGATTTGTGTGTACCAAGACTTGGGGTGCAAAGTGGAGAACGGTTTGAAGCAGAGTAAGGCAGGGAGTGAGAAGACTGGTTAAGAGACTCCTTTTCGGATGTGAGGGTGATCTGGCTGTGACATCTGTCACCGCATTGATCGCCAGGGTTGATTTGGCTGATCTGGCTGGCTAGGCTGGTGTGCCCTTCCTCCCTCACCACTCCATGTGTGACTGTTGGCTTGCTGTATATTTCCTTTATTATGTTTAGGTATGTTCCTAGTATCCCTGCTCTCTCCAAACCTTTATCATGAAAGGATGTTGTATTTTGTCAAATGCTTTTTCGGCATCTAATAAAAGGCTGATGTGGTTTCTATTTTACAGCTTGTTTATATGGTGAATTACGTTGACATATTTTTGTATGCTGAACCATCCCTGCATCTGTGGGATGAAGCTGACTTGGTCACGGTGGATGATGGTTCTGATGTATTCTTGGATTTGATTTGCTAGTATTTTATTTAGTATTTCTGCATCAATGTTCATGAGTGAGATTGGTCTATAATTCTCTTTCTCAGTATTGTCTTTCTGTGGTTTGGGTATCAGGGTAATTGTAGCCTCATAAAAAGAGTTTGGCAATGTTTCCTCTGTTTCTATTGTGTGGAATAATTTAAGGAGTATTGATTGGTATTAGTTCCTGTTTGAAAGTCTTGTAGATTTCTGAGCTGAAACTATCTGGTCCTGGGCTTTTTTTGGTTGGGAGACTTTTGATGACTGTTTCTATTTCTTCAGCACTTATAGGTTTGTTTAATTTGCTTATCTGGTCTCGATTTTGGTAAGTGATATTTATCCAGAAAGTTATCCATTTCCTTTAAGTTATCCAATTTTGTGAAGTATGGGTCTTTAAAACATGACCAGATGATTATCTGTATTTCCTCCTTGTCTGTTGTATGTCCCCCTTTTCATTTCTGATTTTGTTAATTTGGATATTATTTCTCTGCCTTTTTTTATTTATTTATTATGTATACAGTATTCTGTCTGTGCGTATGCCTGCAGGCCAGAAGAGGGCACCAGACCCCATTACAGATGGTTGTGAGCCACCATGTGGTTGCTGGGAATTGAACTCAGGACCTTTGGAAGAGCAGGCAATGCTCTTAACCTCTGAGGCATCTCTCCAGCCCCTATTTCTCTGCCTTTTGGTTAGTTTGGATAAAGGTTTCTCTATATTGTTGATTTTCTTGAAGAACCAACTCTTTGTTTCATTGATTCTTTGTATTATTTTATTTGTTTCTATTTTGTTGATTTCAGCTCTCAATTTGATTATTTCCTGCCATCTAGTTATCTTAGGTGAGTTTGTTTCTTTTTGTTCTAAAGTTTTCAAATGTTCTGTTAATTCATTAGTGTGGGATTTTTCCAGCTTCTTTATGTAGGCATTTAGTGCTATGAACTTGCCTCTTAACACTGCTTTCATTGTGTCCCATAAATTTGGGTATGTTGTGTAGTCATTTTCATTGAAATTTAGGAAGTCTTTAATTTCCCCCTTTATTTCTTCCTTGACCCATTGATGACTCAGGTTAGCATTGTTTTATTTCCATGTGTTTTTGGGTTTTCTGGAATTAGTATTGCTGTTGACTTCTAGTTTTAAAGCATGGTAATCTAATAAGGTACATTGGGTTATTCCAATTTTTTTGTATTTTTTGAGGTTTGTTTTGTTACTGAGTATGTGGTCAGTCTTTGAGAAGGTTCCATAAGGTGATGAGAAGAAGGTATATTCTTTTTTGTTTGGATGGAATATTCTATAG
This sequence comes from Microtus pennsylvanicus, assembly GCF_037038515.1. Taxonomy (NCBI): domain Eukaryota; kingdom Metazoa; phylum Chordata; class Mammalia; order Rodentia; family Cricetidae; genus Microtus; species Microtus pennsylvanicus. The sequence goes on along the minus strand of NC_134597.1, from coordinate 4,002,117 downwards.
ATGTCTGTTAAGTCCATTTGACCCATAACATCTGTTAGTTCTCTTATTTCTCTGTTCATTTTTTGTCTGATTGACCTGTTCAGTGGTGAGAGGGGAGTGTTGAAGTCTCTCATTATTAGTGTGTGGGGTTTAATATATGATTTAAGCTTTAGAAGTGTTTCTTTGACATATGAGGGTGCCCTTGTATTTGGGGCATAGATATTCAGTATTGAAATTTCCTCTTGATGGATTTTCCCTGTGACTAATATGAAATGTCCTTCTTTGTCTCTTTTGACTGATTTTAGGTTCACATCTATTTTTGGTAGACAGTAGCATAGCTATACCCACTTGTTTGGTCCAGTTGATTGGTATAATTTTCCCCCAACCTTTTACTCTGAGATGATGTCTGTCTTTGAGGTTGAGATGACTTTCTTGTATGCAGAAGAGGGATGGATACTGTTTTTGTATCTAATATGTTAGCCTGTGCCTTTTTAATGGATGAGTTGAGTCCATTTATATTAAGGGATATTAGTAACCAGTGTTTGCTATCTCCTGTTAATTTAGTTTTCATCGTTGGTGATATTAATTTGTGCATTTTCTTCTTCTTCGGGATTTGCTGTAATGAGATCATCAATTGTCTGTGTTTTTGTTGGTGTAGTCATCTTCCTTGGGTTGGAGTTTCCCTTCTGGTATTTTGTGTAGGGCTGGGTTTTGATGTGGGAAGGTCATTTGTCAATCTGTTGTTTCATTGTTTAATCAATAAAGAAAACTGCTTAGTCTGATAGATCAGAAAATTAGGTAGGTGGAGTAGACAGAACAGAATGCTGGGAAGAAGGGAAGTGAGCCAGACACCATGCCTCTCCTCTCTGGTCAGACATGATGAAGCTCCAGCCCAAGATGGACGTATGCTAGAATCTTCCTGGTAAGACACCACCTCGTGGTGCTACATATATTATTAGAAATGGGTGGGCCAAGATGTGAGAGTTAGCCAGTAAGAGGCTAGAGCTAATGGGCCAAGTAGTGTTTAAATGAATAATTTAATTTGTGTGTTGTTATTTAGGGGCATAAGCTAGCCAGGTGTCTGGGAGCCAGGTGGCAGGGTTTGTGGCTAGGTATTGGTGAAATCTAGATTTGTCATGGAATATCTTGTTTTGTCCTTCTATGGCAATCAACAGTTTTGCTAGATATAGTAGTCTGGGCTAGCATCCATGGTCTCTTAATATCTGCATAATGCTTGTCCATGACCTTCTGGTTTTCATTGTCTCCACTGAGAAGTCAGGTGTAATTCTGATAGGTCTACCTTTATATGTTACTTGGCCTTTTTCCTTTACAGCTCTTAATATTCTTTCTTTATTCTGTATGTTTAGTGTTTTGATTATTATGTGATGAGAGGACTTTTTTTAGTCTTCTGTAAGCTTCTTGTATCTTCATAGGCATATCTTTCTTTAGGTAGGGAACGTTTTCTTCTATGATTTTGTTAAATAAATTTTCTGTGCCTTTGAGTTGAACAACTTCTTCTTCTTCTTCTTCTTCTTCTTCTTCTTCTTCTTCTTCTTCTTCTTCTTCTTCTTCTTCTTCTTGGTTTTCTTTAAGTAATTTGCTGATATCTTCTAATTTTTTGTTTGTTTTTTCCTCCATTACTTTAAGGTAATTTCTCATTTCATCTTTAAGAATTACAAACATTCTCTTGAGGTTTTTTTTTTTTAGATAATTTTCTTCTGGTTCATCCATATTTGGTTGGTCAGGTCTTGCTTTTTTAGGGTCTTTAGGTTTTACTAGTATTGTGTTGCTCTTTGTGGTATAGTGTGTGATGTTACCTTTTCTACTCATCTTTTCCTCTAATAGGTATGGTTGGGGCTGCCTGAGATTCTGTTGAATAATCTTCTAGGTGCCAGTGAATCCAAAGCTCAGATGGTTGTTCCTCGTGGTACAGTCAGTGTCACAGTTCTAATTACCCTGTTGGTTACTCCTGTTCCTGGAGGTAGCTCAGTGCTCCTGTGCTTCTGTCTGCTTCCTTGGAGTTTGCTGTAGGCCTAGGCTGCTGGCTTTGATCTGCTTCTGTAAATCTTGGACTGGATCTCCTCCTGCAGAAGTCCCTGTCTTTGGTCGAGATCACTGACTCTGGATCTGGTCGCTGGTTCAATCCTGATCCACCCATGTCCTGGGACTGGGTTTGCTCCTGGCTTCTGCTCCTTGTAGAGCTTGTTCTCTCTGTATCTTAGGTAACTGGTTCAGTCCCACTTCAGTTCTGGTGGAGGTTGCAGACTCTGAGTCAGGTCGTTGGCTCAATTCTGTTCTGCCAGTGTCCCAGGACTGGGTTGGCTCTCAGGGCTGGATTCGCTCCTGGCCTCTGCTCCCAGTGGAGCTTGTTTCTTCTGATTCTCCCTGTCTTAGGAGTCTTGTTCAGTTCCACTCCTGTGGAATTTGTTGCCCAAGGTGGAGTTTCTTGCCTCAGGGCAACTTTGGCTTAGATTACTGGCTTCGACCTACATCTGTAAATCCTGATCTGGATTTCCTCCTGCAGAAGTCCCTGGGTTGGAGTTGGACCTGGAAAGGTTTCTGCTTCCAGTCTACTGCCTAGGAGGTCCCAGGCTTGGGTGTGCCTGGACCCTCAGAGGATCTGCTTACTTCCTCAGGTCTCAGACTCTTGCTTGGACATGCAGGGGTTCCAGTTTCCTGCCTATTCCCTTTGATGTCCCAAACCAATGTCCGGACCCACAGAGGACCTGGCTCAGGCCTACTCTCTCTGAGGTCCCAGACTTGTGCCTGGCCCCGCCAAGATCCCTGGTTCCTGCCTATTCCCTCGGAGGACCCAGGTTCACTCACGCCCAGGCTGACCCACTGGGGTGTTGTCTTAGGTCTACTCCCTTGAAGGTCCTGGATTCACATCTGGACCCTCAGCAGTCTCTGGCTCTGGCTCCTCCATATAGATTTTTGAAGACTTTTGAGTTTAACATTTGGATTTAAATCTAGCCACTTTGTCATATTGGATTTAATGTCTAATATTAATTTACACAAGTTACAGCTTGTCTTTAAACATATTCATACTGTTCAGGATAGTACAGAGGTCAAACTTGATGTAGTTAGAGGTAACCAATTGCATTCTAATTTGGAGTTGTTTTGCCTCAGGTTGTGGGAGACAAAGAATAAAAACATCATATTTCATTAGATTTGGGGATGTTGTACTCTACTGTATATATATGTTCCTCCACAAAAGCTAGAGTATGTTGGATGGGCAAATGTCAAATACATGGCCCTGGATGTGGATTCTGTTTTGGCGAAGAAAGACTCCACACAGAATGACTATGATAAATATGCTGTTTATCCAATACATGCTTCGTGATAAATATTCTAAACATGTACTTCAATAATTCTCTCATCAGAGCAGCCTTCTTACCACCCCCAGCAGCAGATACTGATAATTAATCAACTGAAATGAATCTTTACAGAATAAACAAAACTGTTATACGTGAATGATGATTATGTCTTGTTCAGTAGTGAAGGCTTTTCATAACTTATTCATGCCAGCGTTAGAATGACATCTTTCTCAGGGCATAAAATCTTCATGGTAAAATCTCTTTTTAGATGTTTGGGCCATAGGGGACACTTCAGCCATAGCCAGGGGAAGAGGCAGTTATAGGAAACAAATAGGATGTCAGATTGTGTTCTAACAGGAACAGAGCGAGTCTCTCATTTCCGGACACATTCAGTCATGTTGGCAGAGCAGGGATGGCTTTCCCTGAGACGGTCCACACAGGAAGGACCTGCCCTACCACAGAAGGACCTCTGTCTAGGCTTCTCTGTAGATTATGCATGAAGCTTTGTGGTAAATAATTTGGAGAGAAAGTTGATAGACTACACCAGCCCCACATGAGGAAAGGGCTATCAGGTGATAAGTAAAATGTAATGTAAGCTCCAAATGTAGTATTGATACTAAGGATAATTCGCCATATATTCATGGATATCTTGCTGAAGCATGGATGGACAGACATCTACGTAGCAAGTGGTCTCTGAAACTCCCAGATGCAGGGCAGCATTAGAATAAAGGACTTAGCTAACCTATATTCTCTCCACGGCTGTCCATCGCACATGGAGGTATCACCTCTAGCTGCTGTATTCTGGGAACAGAGGCTTGGGGACCTGAATTCATTGATATCAACATTCCTTCAGTAATAAACTCTCCTTTGTGTCCAAGCCAGGATCCTCCTGGTCTCTGTCAGCATCCATGTTGTTGACAGCTTGCTGATAAGTAAAATTTTATGCTTTTCCTAGCTCCCAAAGGAAGACTTCATCATGCACAGCATTTATTAGGAATTGCTTCAAGTTTTAATGTTTTCTAGCTTTAAAATGTGTCTTTGTGATTCTGCTCTTCCTTAAGTGAGATTTGGGATAGAGAGAACAAATCTATAGTCAATAAAATGAAATATATTTATCAAAGTGTTGTTGGTAGCCATGTAGAAGATGATCCATGGGTAAAAATTCTACTGTGCCTGTCAATGATTCAAAAAAATGAAAAAATATACTCATATTTTTCTAAACTGACTTTCTCCATTAAAACAAAGCAAATGCCACCCAAGGACTAACTTCACTAAATTCCTTTGTGTTCTCTACAATGACTGAGATACTAAAATAATTAGCACAAAATTAAGGCAATCATAATGCTTTTTGTTTTGCTTCTTTTCAAATTTTGTGCGTGTGTGGTATATATGTGTGTCTGCACATGGGTGTGCAGGTGCTCTCCTCCATGTGGACTGTGGAGACCAGAACTGACATTGATTGATGATGAGTTTCTTCCTCCGTCGCTCCCCCTTACTTCTGGAAGCAGACTCTGTCCTTAGTTGATCTTGAGTTCACCAGCTCTCTGAACTGGCTGGCCTGCAAGGCCCCCGTCCCAGGTATCCTCCTGTGTCTGCCCCGTTCACACAGGTGTCATGGATTCAAACCCAGGCCCTCACACTGCCAGAGCAAGCATTTTACCCACTGAGCAATCTTCCCAGCCCCCATTTTTCTTTTTGACTGTCTTGCATGTTTTCAAAATTCCTATAATCATAATTTTAAAAATCCCTTATGCAACAAAATAAAAATCCTATTCTAAATAAGTAACTTACACTAATTTAGAAGACTCAGTCTCTGCATAATCTGCTCATTCGGTGCTTTTCTCTTCCATTCGTGAGGAATCTCTTCCACTTATCCATTTCTTTCCCATTCATGAGGAAAAGCAATGTGCTGCGTGGATGGTGCCGAGCGGAATAGGACTGCATAGTCTGATTTCTCAGCCTTCTCTGTGCCTCTCTTGAACATAATTCATCATTCACCACACCTTTCTTCATATGAAGTCAGAAAACTTGAAAATGCTTAGGATTTTCACCTTTGGTAATTCCTTTACATTTCAGGACTCCCTCTTGTTTTTTGTTTTTGCTTGCTGGCTTATAGTGCAATCAAATCTACACTGGGACACATTAGGTGAAATGTCTTCTTAATTTACTCAAAGTTCTGTAGCTCCTCCATGAATCACTCCTATACATACATACACACACACAGAGAGACACACAGATACACACAGACACAACATACACACACACACAGAGACACACAGACACATACATACACTTAGAGACACACACAGACACATATACACACATAGACACACACACAGAGACACACACAGACACACACAGACACACAGAGACACACACATACACAGAGATAAACATACACACATACACACAGAGACACACACATATACACACAGACACATACATACACATAGACACACACATACACACAGACACACACATACACACACAGACACATACACACAGACACACAGAGACACACACATACACAGAGACAATCATACACACATACACACCCAGACACAAAGAGACACACACATATACACACAGACACATACACACAGACACACATAGACACACACATACACAGAGACAAACATACACACATACACACACAGACACACAGAGACACACACATACACACACAGACACATAGACACACACATACACACAGACACACACATGCACACACAGACACATACACACAGACACACAGACACACACATACACAGAGACAATCATACACACATACACACACAGACACAAAGAGACACACACATATACACACAGACACACAGAGACACACACATACACAGAGACAAACATACACACATACACACACAGACACACAGAGACACACACATACACACTCAGACACATACATACACAGACACAGACACAGACACACACAGACATACACACACATCAACCTAGAGCTGATCTTGACACTGTATAAAATGCAACTATTTTGAAACCTTTAATGTAAAATTCTCTAACAGACACACTAAAACATTAAACAGATGGAACTAGATTCAAAATATATTTCACTTAAAGCACATATTGCTACTCTAAAATGCAATCACTGTAAAAATTATTTAATGAGACACTTAGTGAATGTTTAATGAATATTCTTTCTACACAAGATCTTGGGAATTCTGTGTTTATTTCACCTTCATGGCATACCTCAGCTCTCTTTCCTATACTTCAAGAGATGAGTCGCTACCCACGACGTGTGGTTACAGGCCGGGAGAATAACGTCTGCAGAGATCTTTCCTTCCCTCTCTTCTGAATCAGTTTTTTCATGCTGTTGTGACCACATACCTGACAGAAAGCTGAAGGGAAGACAGGCTTGCCAGGGCTCACGGTGATCTCAGTCGCCTATGGTGGAGAAAGCAGGAGACAGCTCAGCAGCGGCAGTGGGAGCGCAGGAGCCTGCAGCGGTGGGAACGGGTGATGCAGCCACGCGGCTCACGCCGCCCACGCCGCACGTGGGTCACGCCTGAGTGCTCGTCCGCACATGCGTGGCCCTGGACCCCGGAAGCGTCAGCCATATTGTGGCTGAATCATGACAATAGCAGCCCCTTTAAACAAAATAATTCTTTGGAAAAAAAAATCCCTGCCATCATGGAACCAGGAATCACATTGTGCCCTCCTAATTACATCAAGAACAGGAAAGTTAGAGATTTATTAGACACATCTGATCCAGAGCCTGAGACCATTTAAAGGCAAAGCGTTCAGTTAATAAGTACGGAGAAATCAGTCTCGTGCGGTAAAATGGGAAAAGTGTAAGACACCAGGGCCTTCCCTTTCTGGAGTCTGAGGGGAGCAGGCCCAGAGAGTAAGACTAGCTCACAAAGGGACACAATCGGAAACAGCTCAACCCTATCCCCTTGAGGAATGAACTGCTCTTAAATTGTAGTATAGAGTCTGCTCCCCAGAACTCCTTTTCCCAGGGCCAGCCATTTGGATAAAGGGGCTCCATTCCCTTGGAAGTTGGAGACAGACTGATTCGCCATGCAGGAGAACTTGGGTATAGAGTCTATTCAGTGGGTAAGGGGGATTATGGAGTAAAGAGATAAGAAGAGAGAGAAGGGAGGGGGGAGTCAGTAGTTGCCTCTTCAGAAAAAAGGTGGACAGAGAGAGTTCTGATGTGTGGAGGGAAGGCTCAAGATCAGCTTTCCTCCATGGGAGGGAGAAGAGGGGAGATTGGGTAGGGCTGAGCTTGTCTCTTAAAGGGACAGGGTACCCAGGTGACAGGAAATGGCCAGCAGAATGATAACAGGAAGTACATCACTGATTGTGGAGTTCAAGATTACCAGCTCCGCACCACTTGCAGCTGCTTAAATCTGTAGTACAAGATGTGACCTCCCAGCTTCCTGCTACCTCCCACCGTAATAGACTCTTTCTTATCTTTCTGGAACTGAGAGCTAAAATAAACTCTTTTTGTCATGGTGTTTTATCATAGCGATAGGAAAGTAACCAATGTGGTTTTTTATGAGTAGACAGTTCATAGCTTATGTCCAGAGGCCGCCACTCAAATGAATCAATGTTTTCTCTTCCAGTCCCTGTCTGAAGCTGTCTATCTAAGCCAATACAAGAAGAAAAATTAGAATCCTCATATTTGATTGTGTCTATTGAAAAGCAACCTAACTGAGGCCATTGGTAGAGAAACTGCGTTATGAAGGATGAGGACTGGAGTGAGTCACAGTCCAGGACAGTCTACTGCATCTAGTCTCAAGTCACTGCTGATGATGGGAAAAGGCTCATGAGTCAGGTCATTTACCAAGAGAATGTCTCAGGGATAGGCCCCTCACCTTCCCCAGCAAACACATTTTGCTCTTCAACATCATCTTCTGGCCAGGGAGTGGTGGTGCACGCATTAAAGGCGGAGGCAGGCAGATCTCTGAGTTCTAGGCCAGTCTGGTCAACAGAGTGAGTTCCAAGACAGCCGGGGCTACACAGAGACACCCTGTCTCCAAACAGACAGACAGAAAAACAAGCAAGCAAACAAACAAATCCTCTTCTGAGAGAGAAACTAAAAAAACACACAGTCAAAAATAATTCTTCACCAGAGCAAGTCTTAAAGGGCTAAGCAGGGCTTCAGAGTCAGATATGAGTTAGCAGTCTATTGCCAAGGACAGGAAAGACAGGAGAACCCTGGGGATGGGCTGACAGAATCCCAGGCTGAGGTCAGCAGGTGTGCAAGCCCTGGAGCTGCCTTAGCTTGGAGCACAGGGAAACGCAGGTGTAAGTGGAGATTCCCGGCTGCCAGACCAAATAACCACACGGCAACTGAATTAATTACAACACTGTTTGAACAATAGCTTAGGCATATATCTAGCTAGTACTTACATCTTAAATTAACCCATTTTTATTAATCTATGGATCACCGTGAGGCTGTGGCCTACTGGTAAGGTTCTGGTGTCTGTCTCTTTCAGCAGCTACACGCTGTCTCTCTGACTCCGCCTTCTTTCTCCCTATAGCTCTGCTCCGATATCCCGCCTGGTTTTGCTGTGCTAAGCCATTGACAGAAACACTTTTATTCATTAGCCAATAAAAGCAACACATATACAGAAGGACTTCCCACATCACACAGGCATCCTGGGGTAGCGGACAGGGACTGCTACAAGGTAGGAGCGTCCATGAGGACTAGGCTCACAGCAATGACTTAGAACTCGGGATCAGCTAGGATGTGCATTTCCTTGTTTCTCTCGATGCTTCGTTTCATTCTAGCCCACACCTTCTGCTGCTTCAAGATCCTCTTAGTTGTATTACAAAGGAGAGAGAATGAGCTCTGCCTGCTCCCAGCAAAGGGTCCTCGGTAGACTCAGGCAGTAGAAGCAGAGAAGACGTGAATAGCTGCCAAGGCTGCTGGCGTCAGGACTGCATCCACCTGACAAGTTCAGACCGGCGAGTCTAGTTCAGGATCTTCAACCCGGAAATCTAGAGCGAACACTAGCAGGTCGCTCGTAAATGCGTAAATGTTTTAACAGTCTCTGCCTTTCCTGATTATAAGTTTCCAACATTTAAAGTAAGTTGTGGGGATGGAGGTGTGTAGCTCTATGGTAGAACCAATGACAGCATGTATGTGGCTGGAGTCAGATGTTCTGTGAGCACACATGCTTGGCCGCGCGCGCACACGCACACACACACACACACACACACACACACACACACACAGCCCTACACATTGCTCTGCTTTCCTTCCTTCTCCCCACCTCCAGATTTCTCTGCCTCCACCTTTGCAGGCCCGGTGATAGCAAGGCTTAGGCATAAATGGTCTTCATCTGGGTAGCCAAACATGGGAATGAGAAGGGCATTGCTCTGCCCTTCTCATTCTAATCCCCATCGGCGTTGCTATTGAGACATTCCTCGAGTGCTAAGTAATTTATATACACCCATTTCATACTAGTGGGAACCTTGCAAAATGAATACTGTTTTTAGGTGCCAGTTCTTCGAATCAGAAGACAGCAACTTTTCCTTACCTCTCCTCGTGTATCCCACGTCTCAGACCACCCTCCTACTTTATCCCATTAATCTCCCTAAACCTTCCTCTTGGAGGAAGATTTGAGGCTAGCTTCCTGGTCTCCGCAGGATTAGCCACCTCATGAATAAACTCTTTTTTCTTCTGCAATCAAAAACGGGCTTGGGTAAGGCTGTTTTCCCAAGCATCTAATTAAAACACCGTGACACTCTTGGTAAGTGTTTCAGAATTCTTCAGGAGCACCTGCTGCTCTTAGCAGATACACTTCAGAGCTGGAGAGATGGCCCAGTGCTTAAGAGCAATGGCTGCTCTTCCAGAGGTTCTGAGTTCAATTCCCAGCAACCACATGATGGCTCACAACCATCTGTAATGAGATCCGGTGCCCTCTTCTGACCTGCAGGTAGAATACTATATACATAATAAATAAATAAATCTTAAGTAGAAGGAGAAGGAGGAGAAGACACATTCCAAAGCAGGGTGGTCACAGGGAAATCCTGGCTTTGAGCATCACCCGCTACTGCCCCTGCCTGCTAGTCAGATGAGGGACTGGCTAGCTCCCACCACTCTAATATGTGTCTCTGAGTGCTCTGGAGGACCGGAATGACCTGAGCTGAATTTGTCCTTGAAATGAGTGGCACTACAAGACCCAGAGGGTCTCAGCTAAGTTCATAAATGTAGACTTTGGCTTGGTTTGGTGCAAAACCAAGGGCACTGGATCCTTCAAACTGGGCTCAACCTTCAAGGGCTTCTGATGCAATCATACCACACAATCATCTTGAATTTACTGAGAGTCTATGGGACTATGGCTCGAGCTACTGTGTAAGTACTCTAAGAACTAGTGCTGCAATAGAGTCTGTGACATGGTGAAAACATTTCACGATAAGGCATGTTAGACAAAATCACAGGTCTGGGACCTGTGACTCCACTGACAACCTGAGGCAGGGGAGTTAAGGTAACAGATGGAATGACGTTTGCCGGAGGCTACAGCCTGAGCATCCCGTCCTCTCGTGATGTTCTAAACATATTTAGAGGAAGACTGAACTTTGATCTTTCAAAAGGGTCATTAATTAAAATGAATCCAGACTCATTTAATGTTCATCCAACAGGACTAGTGACCTTATATTAAAAAGAACAGAACGAAGACACAGAGAGAAGACATAGGAAGAAGATGGCTCTGGTGATCAAAAAGTGAGGTCCCAGAAGGAACCGACTCTGTCAACAACTTGATTTCAGAATTCCATGAAAATAAATGCTGATGCTTAAAGCCAGCAAGTCTCTAGTGTTTTCCTTCCTTTCTTCCCTCTCCTCCCTCCGTTCCCCCACCTCCTTCCTTCCTTCTCTCATGCCCCCTCCCTTGACAGAGTCTCACCGTAGAGCCCTGACTGGCCTGGAACTCACCGTGGAGAGGTAGACTAGGCTGACCTTGAACTCACAGGCATTCTGCTGTGTTAAAGGAGTGCACCACAACGCCCAGCTCTGGTGTTTTCTTCTGGCGGCTTTTGTAAACTACTGTAACAGTCACTGAACTTATCATTGGGAGGCTCTCCTACATTATCTGGGGATCACGGTGTAGCTGTAAGCATCAAATGAAGAGAGGCCAAAGATGAGATCAGGGTGGTGTGCTATAGAACTGGACCCTAGGCTGCTGGCAGAATTACAAAGCTGCCAAAGGGTGGTGGCATACACCTTTACGGTAGTGGCGCACACCTTTAATCCCAGCACTTGGGAAGCAGAGGCAGGCAGGTTCCTGTGAGTTCGAAAACAGCCTAGACTACAAAGGAAGTTACAGGACGTGCAGGGTTACTTAGAGAAACCCTGTTTTGAAAAACAAACAAGCAAGCAAACAAACAAAAGAAGTAGAAAGACTGGTCTGAGGCACAGGGAACACGTGACCCAGGGAATGTCGGTGAATTCTAGATACTTTATCGAGGAAATGAATTCTCTCAAAAGATTTCCAGAAGGCAAAAGCCTTTCTCTGTTTGCAGAGACTTCTTTCAAAAGTCTTGTTCAAGCCTGTGGTGACTCCCATCCTTGGTCCCAGCACTAGGAAGCGGGAGGCAAGTGGATCTCTGAGTTGAGACCAGCCTGGTCTACAAAGGCAGTCAGGGCTACATAGAGAAACCCTGTCTAAAAACCAAAGAAATCGAGAGAGCTGGTTCACAGAGTATACCAGCACGCATTCTGGATTCCTGTTTCCAGTCACACCTTCCCATGGTGTCTCGTGCTTCCTCCTGACTCACTTCCTCGCTTCCTTCCTAACTCTAACAGTGTTGACCCAGTTTTCTCATTCGTGTCTAGGTTATTTTTGACCCATCTCTAGCCCACTCTTATGGAAGGCACGCACAACCCTCCTCTGTGTCCTGAAACGGCCCCAGTGCCAGCCATCAACCGCGGGGAGCTTCTCTTACTACAGGCTTTGTTCTATTCCGTCACACGGACAACGCACCTTGCCCCCTGCAGTCACGTGGCTTGCTCTCTGCAGTCACGTGGCTCAAACCTCCCGTGGCTGACGTGTTTGGCCAGCCTTCTGGCTGAGTATCTTCCCTAGCGATCCAGGATGGCAGTGGCAGGGGTGGCTTTTGTTTGCTTGTTTGTGATTAACCGAGAAGAACAAATCGGATGGTTGAAGGGCAGGGTCAAAGGGCATTACAAGGCCTAGGCGCTCTGGGAACGGTGAAAGCTCCGACCTGGCCACATCGCTGCTTCTCGTGAACGTGTGTTCCTGCTCACACTGTGGCCTCTGAGTCAGTCAGCTTTCCCCGAGGTTTGGGTTGGCTGCTTTCCCAGCCAGCAAGGTTGGCAAAATGTGCTATAAAGTACAGGTGGTTAGGAGACCTATGTTAGTTCCTGAGGGCTGTCAGAACAAAATACCATAAAATATGCGGCTTGGAACAACAGAAATTTGTTCCTTCACATTTCTGGTGGGTGGAAGTCCCAAACCAAGGAACAAGTAAGGCTGTGCTTCCTAGTCCTTGTGAGGCAGAGGAGCCTTGAAATGTGGGGGTTTGATTCCACTCCTCCTCGGTTCGCAGTTCCACCACTCCAATCTCTACTTTTGTTGTATGAAATGGTCACGTGGTGTTTCAGTGTCTTCTTTGTTGTCTGTTCCTGGCTGACCAGAACTGGATTAGGCTAGATTCTGCCTGCAGTGTGCTGAGATCTATAGCATGACCCACCATGCCTGACCCGTGTCTCTTTACAATACCACTAGCCATAGCACATTAAAGGTCCTTCATATACGAGTGGGACCTCATCTTAACGTATTATATATCTTCAGTTTCCAAATAACAGCCCAATCTGAGACACTGGGGTTCGGAATCCTGTGTTCATAGTTCAACCTTGTCAGCAACTTCTAAATGAGAATGATCTTACATGTCAGCTGAAATGACAGAAACACATGTTTATAGTCTATTTTTACAATATGATGTGTTTAGTGGGTTGGAAAATGTCCATATCCAGGGACCTATTGATTTTCTTTTATATGACAGAAACTTCCCAAATGTGATGGAGGACTGGAGGTGGAGAGAGAACGTAGATTCTCAGAGTGGTCCCTAAAGGTTAAATGCAATTGACAAGGTTTTCTCACGTTTGTTTGTTTGAGGCAAGATCTCACGTATCCCAGGCAGCCTTGAACCTCACATTCTTCTGCTTCTACTATCCAAGTGCTGGGTTAGGCTTATAGATGTCTGCCACTGTGCTTTCTGAAATGGGAGGCAGAGGGGTTCCAGACAGCTAAGAGGCCACACTCGAGAAGCAGGGTTAGAGAGAAATGAGATGCACGCTGGCTCTGGAGGCGCAGACACTCCCTGAGCCCCCTGGAAAGGCAAATAATGCTTCTTTCATGGGCTTCTTCTGGACCACGGTCTGCATGCTGCAAGTGCGCACTCGAGTAGACAGGCCTCTCCAAATTCCTCCTTCGGTATTACTCATCTTGGGTATCTTTCCAGGCATCCACACTGCGCAGTCCCGGATCTATAATCCCTCACGCTGTCACTCATTGAGCCTCACTGTTCTTGTGCAATATGTTTTGCTCGTCCTACCCCATTCTAACCTGTACTGCTGGAATATTCTGGTAGTTGAGTACTGACCCACCCTCCATATATCAAACAGGTCGTCAGCCTGCTTCATGTTGCTACCACACAGTACCTGAGACTAAGGATAAAATGTATTCCTTCCCACCTGCCTTAATCCCAGCACTGGGGAGGCAGTTCAAGGTTAGCCTGCTCTGGGCAACCAGAACTGTTACTCAGAGAATCCCTGTCTCTAAAACCAACCAACCAACCAAACAAACAAACAGAAAACTCCCAAAACTTCTTCCTCTTAGTTGAGGTGGCTGAGAAGTTAGGACCTTGTCTCTCTGATTCCAAGACGGCTCCCCGAGTACTCTATCTTCCAGGGACAGGAAAGCTATGGCCTCACAAGGCAGAAGACAACCAGTAAACTTACTTCTACGAGCCTGTTTCCTTTTTTAAATTTCTTGGGTTTCTTCAATTTATTTTTACATAGGAGTGCTTAGCCTGCATCTATGAGTGTGTACACATGAACGCTTGGTGCCCGTGGAGGTCAGAAGATGGTTTCAGATCCCCTGGAAGTGGAGCTGCAGAAGGTTGTGGACCACCATGTGGGGGCTAGGACTCGAACCCAGGTCCTCTGGAAGAGCAGCCAGTGATCTTAACCACTAAACCACCTCCCCAGCCCCCTGTTTATTTTCTCTTTCTTTTTTGACACAGTCTCCTATACAGTTTAGGCTGGCCTGGCACTCTTGGTCCACCTGCTGCCCCCCCCCCCTCGTGCCTGGAACGCAAGGGTTGTAAGGCCTTTATATGAAGGCATTGGTACATACATTAGGGCAGAACCCTTAGGACTGGAGCATGATACACTGGCGACTTAGTTTCTAATTTGTGAATCTGGGATACATTCAGGCAACAGTGTGGAACTTGGATATGCTGCTTCTGGCCTTAAAAGCCCTCAGATGGTGGTATACCTTCTTCAGTAGGCTACCTAAGATTCCCTACAACACAGCTCCTTCTTGTCAGCCAGATTCTTCCTCCAGCAGTCTCTAAATCCACGTTGCCTTCTCTGACCAAACACTTGGGCCTCCTGTCTCCCCTCATTCTGTGTGGTTGGGACATCTCTTGCTATCAACCCACTGGACTGACATACTGACCTCAGGAATCGTCTCTGAGAAACTGTCCAGTCTTCATTGTTCTTAGGGTGTCCTGGGAGCAAGCTATTATCTTAGTTAGCGTGAAAGCTAACACATGCTGGGCATTTCACTAGCCCAGGACGTCTTTTGTCCTAATATACAGTTGATGCAAAATAGCTCTACAAATATATGTTCTATACTATATTCCAGTTTATCAAGTTAGATCGTCAAAGTAAGTTGGCCAGCTGTTAATTTTCTCTTCTATTAGTCAGTTCTTTGGGGATTCATGATGGCATTGCAGTGGGGTCCTTCTGGGAGCAAAAACCAATGTGATCCTGGCAAGAACCTGCCCCAGCTAGGTGTATGTGAGAGTATGTGTGTCTGCTCCTAGGTGTTGTGTGCCATCCACCTTCACTTGGCTTTCTCAAGAGCCCAGGACTAGCCCTTGGCTCCAGCCCAAGCAGAAGGGTCCCTCATCAGGTTACCTGTCTTCGGGTGACTTGCGTTTCTCCATGGCCCTTGGGTACCCACCAAGGTGGCTGCTAAAGCTGGATAGCAAGGCTAGAGTCACGTGTCCTGGTCCCACAGCAGTTCCCAGATTAGGGCCCTCCCTGGCTTCAGGGCAGAGGCCTTCAGATCACGCGGGACCGGGAAGCCCTGGCCCGGCTCAGCCAATGGGCTGGCGGCACCCGCATGACCCGCGCCGGGGGGGCGTGGGGAGGCAGGCCGGGAGCCTACGCCGCCGGGCCGAATCGCCGCCCCCACCTCAGCCGGGACGGGAAGTGAGTCGCCGGGGTCCCCAGTGCAAGCCAGCCGGAGAGCGGGTCCCAAAGCCGCCTGCACCAGGGCCAAAGCATGGCGGCCGCCAAGGTAAGCGCGGCAGGCAGGGGCGACCTGGCGCCTAGCAGGGTGCAGCGGGGGGGACTGGATGCGGGTTCCACCTTGCAGCTGAGGGAGGGCACAGGGGACCGCACTTGTGACCGCGTGCGTACCGCGGCCTGGTCGTGCAGCCGAAACTTTTGCCAGCCGGACACTCCCACTTGGCTCGGTCACCAGCAAGGTCCCGCGGGACGGAGCCCGGGCCAGCAAGGAGGAGTGCGCGCGCGGATGGGGCCAGGTGGCCTGGGACAGGAGCGAGCCCAGGGTAACACAGACCCCTCTGCCACCGCGGGGTTCTCCTGCTTCTGACCCGTCTGTTGTTGACCTGGGTTTCTCCTTCCAGGGGCCCCAGCTGGGGCTGAAGCCTGATCCTATTACGTTTCAAGAGTTCCGCCCTCGCGCCGGTAGGGAAGTCACCTTGACTTCCGTTTTGGAAAGTACTTGGCCTGTAGCTAGCTAGCCCTGGGACCCTTCCCCATCCCCCATCCTTCCCCTCCCTCTCTCCATCTGACAACACTTACAAGCCAGCCTCCGAGCCTCGGAGAGGCTTCTTTTTGGAAATGACAAAACAGATTGTCCTGGGAGCTTGTCACTCCTGTGAAGTTCCACTTAAAAGGGATTCTATGTAATGTGAATCGTTCACGAACCCAGGGAGAAGGCAGCTCCGACAAATTGACCTTTCCTCTTTCACCGGTTCTTCAAACCTGCACACCATTTCAGCCTCTCTGGATGCATTTCAACTTTTCTGGCAGAATACCATATTCAATCCCAATCACTCGAATCATTGGAATTTATTGCTTTTAATTTTAAGTTCACGAAGGCAACCCTTTAATCAAGCCTATACAACTTCTTAGATCATTTTAAGTGCAGTGAACTTAAATATACCCAACATTTCAAACATTTGTCCTTAATCAAAACTCTGTGATAACCCTCAAGAGGAAAACACGGCCAACACATCATATTCTTATTTATTCAAGCAAACTAATCACATTTGCAATGGAAATTGTAAGCAGACAAATATATTTAAAATGCTGTACTGTGACTAGAGTCTCTCCATGCTCCCCAAGTTCGCAGGCTTCTTATTTGTAGACTGGGTGCCTTAAGTGGCCTTTCTCCGTAACTACTGGGGGTGTAACCCACACAATTGTGGACTGGGTGTGTTTGGGTGTGTGTCTGAATGAGCACGAGGGTGCCTGAATTATTTTGGAAGCTGTATTAGGTCTTTCAAGACAATAGCCCTTTGCATTAACTCTTCATGATGTTAGAATGCAACGATTGGGGTGAATGGCTTCTCTGGAATAAATACCCACTTGTCGTTTCTATATCTGCTGAGGAATTATTAGTGTTGCTTTATTTGGAGACAGTAATGGTGGGCACCAAATTGAAGCACATGCATAGAAATGGAATGCAAGACTTGGCAAATATGAAGTGACTTTAAGTAATAAGGCAGCTCAACTTTTTTAAAAATTGTTTTTATTAAGCTATATATATTTCTCCTCCCTTTCTATCCCCCCCCCCCACCAGGCTTAACTTTTTAAGTCTTTCTTACTAAGCCGTTAACAAGAAAATGACATTTGGAGGCAGGCATGGTGGTGCACGCCTTTAGTTCGAGTCCTCAGAGGCACAGGCAGAGGTGGATCTGAGTTTACGGTCAGTCTGATCTTTAAAAAAAAAAAAAAGATAGGACAGTTGGCTTTTATGAAGTCATGAAAGACAGGGGAAATTAAACAGTTCTTTCACCTTTATTGTTTGGAAACCTGTGCTCTTTATTATTTATTCCCTGAAAGTCACCTTTGCACAGTTCTGATGGCTGATATAGACATATGTCCAATAGGACATAGCAAAGCCATGTGAGTGGATGAGAAAGCCAGAATAAGTAAGAAGATGGCGCTGGGCATGGCGGCCCACATCTTTAGTCCCAGCTTTTAGGGGGTAGAGGCCCCCCCTTGTCAACAAAATGAGTTCTAGCACAGTCAGGGCTGTTATCTTTTGTTATCTTTGGAGAAACGAGAAAGAGAGAGAGAGAGAGAGAGAGAGAGAGAGAGAGAGAGAGAGAGAGAGACGGAGGGAGGGAGAGAGAGAAAAATTTAGGATTTTGGGAACGCAAGTATGTTCCTACTGCAGGTAGTTTACCTGCATCTTGTAGCATCTAAAGCAAAGACATAGTCTTGGAGAGAGTTCACTTTGAACTATTATCTGGGCAGTTTTTCTCTTTCTTAACCTAGTCTTATGTAGCTCTCACAGGTCTGGAGTTTGTTTTGTATCTCAGAGCAACCTTGAATTCATGGAGATCTTGCCTCTTCTTCTCAAGTGTAGGTATTAAAGACACACACGACCACAGCAGGCCCCTCATCCTTGCTTATGATGTATCTGAACTGCATTCAAAAACCACTGAGGACATAAATACACATCTCTGGATTCCAGAAGCCACGTACAATTCCATAAGTATTGTCTTCCATTGTAAATCAAGGTCAATGACCTCTTGAGAGTTCCTGGGTGAAGTTGTCGTGGGTCCAACTTAGTCCAAGAGTGACTGCTTCCCATTGAGTTGGACTTGGGCGTCACGCTTACTGGCTGTTTCTTCCAGCTTTTAGTTAGTTTTGGGCAGTTTGGAGGTAAAGGTGGAGCTAATTGCTTTCTCCTTGGAGTGTAATAACCCTCTTGGCAGCTGAGCACAGAGCCCTATATTGGAAAACTTTCATCTGGGGGTAAACCTGTTATGCCTGGAAAGGACTGGGGAACCCTTGAAGGAGAAAAGGCCAGCCCAATGGAGTATCACGAAGCTGGCCTGTGAGCTTGAGAACACACCTGTGAGATTTCCATGCCTGCTACTGTTTGCTATAGTGAACCACTGTAACTAAGTAAATTGACGGGAAAGACGTAGCCACAACTGTCTATTTCCTAATATCTTTTTAGTTTGCTGGTTCTTGGTAGTTATTCATACATTGTCATTCATTTCCCTTGTATCTTTTTATTTTGTCTTTTCCTATCCACTCACTACTCAACAGTCATAGAGTTGCTTGTTTTTTTTTAATTTTTTTATTGATTATGTATACAGTGTTCTAGGCACCAGATCTCATTATAGATGGGTGTGAGCCATCATGTGGTTGCTGGGAATTGAACTCAGGACCTCCGGAACGGCAGTCAGTTCTCTTAACCTCTGAGCCATCTCTCCAGCCCGAGTTGCTTGTTTTTTTAAATGAAATAATGATCTGGAACTACCAGGGTTTTGAGGTTATCTCTTAGCACTAAGTTTATGCAGCAAGGATGATGGAATTCAGGTGTAAGCTGTCAGAGATGCTCTGGTGTAAACTCAGACATGGGCTACATTGCTGTACTTAAATCAGCCTAGAACCAAAAGAAAGGGATTCAGTGATAAAATGAAAGCATCATTTAAACAAACAACAAAAACAGTGTTCTGGAGGGCTAAGGTTTATGCTGTTGATTCCCCCATCTTTAAATATGTTGTTGCTATGATCATTGGTTAATCTGTAATTGTGTACCCTGGTCTTTCCAATGTTGCCAATGGACTGGACTTTGGCTTCAAAAGGAAACTAAACCCATGTTAGAGAGCCGCTCCAGAGAAGTTGTTTCTACGGATCTGAAGGGAGATTTCCAGAAGTGTGTCCCAGGATGAATAAATAGGCAATAGGAAAGGTCCATCCCAGTGTCAGCAGCATGTCAACATAATGAGAACCTGGGTTTGTGCTACACCCAGGAAATAACATGTGCTTGAAAAATAGCAGTGAGCTTTTAATCCCAACATTCGGGAGGCAGAGGAAGGCGGATCTCTGAGTTTGAGGACAGCCTGGTCTACTGAGCGAGTTCCAAGACAGGCCCCAAACTACACAGAGAAATCCTGTCTCGAAAACAAAACAAAACAAAACAAAAAAAAAATAGCGAATATGAAGGAATGATTACTTAGATACCGAATTCCATTCCGAATGCTTTTCAATTTTAATCCCGGTACTGAATCTGTCTTCTGAATTAGGTATTAGTACTGCCATCCCTGTGGTAGACGAAGACTCAGAAACCCTAAGATGAGCTGTGAGAGACCTAAGACCTGCTGATTAGGAAGGTCTAGCTAGATCTGGCATTCCAATCCTGCCATGCTGGCTCCAGGGTTTCTTCTTGCTCTGTCTGCTGACTGACTGGTAGCAGAGCCTGCAGCAAGTCAGGTTTACAGGAAAGGTGTGGGTGAGGACTTAGAAGATAGGCTCCTCCCTGGAAGTCAGCCGTTTAATTAAAGGTTGTTTGCGGAGTGCTTCCTGTGTGACAGCTCCTCCTAAGTGTTTTCCCTTTCTACCTTAATTGCCACAACAGTAAGGAGTGCTTTGCGGTTTTGGTCTTCATTTTACAGTTAAAAAATAAAGACCTTAGGTTTGGCAGTTCTTCAGTATTTCAGCCAGTCCGTGGTCCAGCCTCTTTCACTCTGAGAATTGTTGTCTTGTAACAGTAAAGCAGACAGATGTTTGCACTAGGTAGGAAAGAGAGAGGTGGGGGGGGTATTTGAAATCTAGTCTCTGGTAGCTGAGGTTGACCTTGAAATCTTAACAGCTAAGGGTGACCTTGAAGTGGTCTGTCTCCCTTTCAAATGCTGTGGTTACAAGCTTTAGTCACCACGTCTTGCATAAAGTGATCTGTGTTTCTAATGCCTGGACGGATTTTTAAGAGAACAGGTTCCTGTGATGGAAAGGAATGTTTGGCTTTTTAGAGATTCTGAAATTGTTACGGATGGGCCTTGGGACTTTATGCTATGTAAGATCTTCATCTTTCCTGTTCTCAATCCTGCCTTCTACCAGTGGAAGATAGGAAGTCCCAAGAAAATTTGCAATTGAAAGCTGGGTGATGGTGGCACAGGCCTTTAATCCCAGCACTTAGGAGGCAAAGGCAGGTGGATCTCTGAGTTCGAGACCAGCCTGGTCTACAAGAGCTGATTGCAGGACATGGTCTAAAAACTACAGCAAAACCCTGTCTTGAAAAACAAAAAACAAAAAAAGAAGGGAAATTTGCAATTGATTGCAGTTTCCTTAAACTCCTTTGCTTTGTAGACTGTTCTTGGGCAGTGGTTCCCGGGCATTGAAATCATCTAGAAAGCTCTACGAGGTGCCAATGCAGGGCTGTCACCCCATTTCAGGACTGAGTTGACATCTGGTGTGGCTGACAGCCACTATCCAAGTAACCTGCCTTGTGATGATTCGCTGCTGGCTTCGAGGACAGGGCAGGAGAGCAGACTCATAGGACAAGTTAGGGGGAAGGAATGGTGTCCTAACTCCAAGGGGTCAAGGTAGTGGTCACTTTATTTTCTTTTTCAAAAAATTCAGTCTTGCTTGTGTTTTCCTTGTTGCTTAGGTATAAAAATCACACAGTTTTATAATTATCCGAGAACTTAGATTTTAGCACCCCAAGCCACCTAGAAGCTCATTTTGATTACTGTAATGTGTCAGTGGTTTTCTATGGTAGTCAGAGAAGGTGCCCGAGGGGGAATCAGCGCAGCACAGATCTGGTCTTCTAGCCCCTGTCCTGCCATGTTCTGGCATATGGGCAGTCTACTGCTCCCCCACTTAGGGCTGCAGCTTGACAGGCATTGTTCCACAGAAGGACCAGAAGGTAGACGGCGAGGGCAATGTGGAGTGTAGGGAATCAGGCTGCATGAGCTCTTTTAGACCATGTCAGAGAGGCATTGGCCTTTGCCCTCGTGTCCATACTCAACCATTCTCTTTTATTATCTACTGCTCATGAGGACTAGGCCTGCTGACCTGTTTGTTCCTCCCCTCCCTGCTTGCTGTTTGCTGCAGACTAAGCACCCAGCGTCACTGTGTCCTCAGTTTTCCTGCTTCATGTGTGCCTGGTGTTAGGATGGGCCTTGGACAGACTAGCCTCCTGGAGCTCTGGCTTGGCTTTGTGTTGGGAGGAAGATGGGCCTGTTGAAGTGACACCGTCTCTAAGTCAGATACAGAACAAGCCTGCCTGTAGACGCAAGTTTATGTCCTCCCTGGTCCCACAGCTGTTCAGACCCAAATAAACACACAGAGGCTGATATTAATTATAAACTGTTTGGCCTATTGCTCAGATTTATTACTAACTAGCTCTTACAACTTAACCCGTAATTCTTATCCATGTATCTTGGTACCTTTTCTCAGTGAAGCATTCTCATCTCATCTTGCTTCCTCTGTGTCTGGCTGGCTTCTCTGCCTTTCCTCTTCTCAGAATTCTCCTAATCTGGTTGTCCCGCCTATACTTTCTGCCTGGCTGCTAGCCAGCCAGCGATTTATTATTATTATTTTTTTTCTTTTTGGTTTTTCGAGATAGGGTTTCTTTGTAGCTTTGCTGCCCGTCCCGGAACTAGCTCTTGTAGACCAGGCTGGCCTCGAACTCCCAGAGATCCGCCTGCCTCTGCCTCCCGAGTGCTGGGATTAAAGGCGTGCGCCACCACCTCCCGGCTTCAGTCAGCGATTTATTAAACTAATACGAGTGACAAATCTTTACAGTGTACAAGAGCATCATCCTACAGCACCTACCCTTAGGACTCATCCACCCAGAGTCTTCTGCTGGGTCCAGCCAACTCATTGAAATTCTTGCCTTAGCCACAGAGCTCTGCCGAATCAGTGGTTCCCTGTGGCGTGTGTGGAGCATGGTTGGATACTTCAGCTTGTTGCTCTGACGCGTCTCCTAGCATGTACAGTATCCCTTTTCTTTGGAAAACTCTGTAGTTGTGTGAGTGAGGAACCTAGATGGTTCCCTTTGACTTTGGTGTTGACAACATAGCTCAGTTGACAGTGTTGAGATTTCTTTGCAGTTCAACTCCAATAAACTGCGGTGCTTGATGACTGTTAGGCCGCTTGCTTTTTCTGGATTTCCGCCTGTAGCACATGCTGTCAATGAACACTGTTGATGGGAGGCTCAGATATTTCCTGATGCCCTTACTGCTTCAATAAGAGAGCTTATATATGTGAGGTGTGTAGTAAGTACTATTGGTAAGGGAGTTGTATAAGGGATTCTAATTTGAACAGGTGTGTGTACTTCTGGGCACATGGCTCAGGAGTTTTCAGGATTGGACATGAGGTTTGGAATGTCTGTTTTGAGTGCTGGTCATCACGGTAATAGGGCCGCAGAGGCCTGACTAGGCCCTGAGTTCGGTTTTCCTTTCCTAAGTAGGAAGAGGCTGCCAGAACCCTTCCCCCACAATCTCTATTCAGTGACTAGAAAGTAGGAGAACCTGGTTCTAGCCCACTCTTGCTACTGGAATTTGGAGATTGATCTCTGGGAGTGCTCCTCCGTGTCATCCTGTGGAAAGCAGGGGACCATTCGTGTTGAGCCCACGGGAAAGCATCTTCGGAGATCATGACGTTCAATAGGAATGTCAAAACATGTCTGTTGGAGTTTGTGGGACATCCTACCCAACTGCAAACAGGAAGGACAGGTGCCTGAACCACACAGGAGCTGTACTGAAACTCTGCTTGCACTCCTTAACACTTAATTAAAGGCCTTTCTTTGATAAGGATACAACTTTGAGTTCATTGTAAGGTAGTCCAACCTTTTACAGAATTAAATACATAGTGTCAAAATCCTGTATAAACTTCAGGGTCTTTGCTTGAGTATCCCTTGGGGCCCAGGTGTGATTTGGAGCGCATGTCCACGTGATTGTGTAAGAGGAAATGTAGACGGACCGTGCTTTCCTCCTTTTCTCCCCTTTTCTTCTGCCTGTTGAGCCCTAATCCTGTTCTCCTGCTAGCCTCAGGTGACCCGCGCTTGGCTGATTTTGTGGGCTTCTTGCCATCAGCATTTGTGAATTCTCAGGCTTGCTCTCTTTTCGCTCTCCCTCTCTGGTTCTCCTTTGGAGGCTTCTCCCAGATTCCCTGATTTCTGCTGGAGGGTGGTGTCTCCAGTGCACCGCTTCTTCTCCCTCCATTGCCACACTTGGCTTTGGAAGGGTGACCATGTGTGTTGTTCTGAGCTCCAGCCTGTGTTTCCAGTTGGTTGCTGTAAAACTCAACTTGAGTATCTCAGGGGTATTTCAAACTTTGCTCCACTAGAACTGAGTGTCTCTTCTCGGTGTTTTTTCAGTTTCTGCCTGTTTGCTCTGGGTAGCTAGGAGATGCTATCTGCAGGCATTTGGATCTGTGGAAAATCGGTGTAAGTTAAACCCACCTCCTTTCCTGGAGTGTTGTGTCCTGTCCCCTCCATTAAGCCAAGGTACTTATTGCTTCTTAGTTATACAGTCACCTAGGCTTCCACACTAGTTTCCCTGCCTTTGGCTCCTCCCTTTCCATTCTTCCCACAGCTCCCAAAGTAATCCTCAGTGATTGTCTCATCTTCCTGTGATGGTACCGGCATTGTGTTCACAGGCACAGCACTTAACAGTTTTTAACACTTCTTTCTAGTGTAGCTGACACCAACTGTTTGCCAGCCCCATTCTAAGCACTGTTTTTTTAGGGGGTGGCACTTGGCTTGTTTTCAAGATCATCGTAGGGGGTAAAGACACAATCTCCATTATGTGACTTTTCTATTCCTCTTTGAAAAAGCAGGGAAGGTTATGCTAATGTTATTTGTCAGGCCAGAAAGTTATGGCTCAGAAAGGTTATGCAGATAGTGGTGTCTATGTTGTACAAACATTCTAACACTCAGAGTAGCTAGGCACTTCAGTAAGCACTGGATAATCAAGTGCTTATTGAATCTCCACCATAGGCATAGGCTGTGCTGTTATTAAGTCTATTATTGAGATGGGAAAACTCCTCTGGTACAGAATAGGTAAATTTCATGAGTTCCAGCAAGATTAAATGTCCTCTTGGGTCACACAGCTTGAAAAAGGCTGAGTGGTGGTTTGAACACAGGCAGCCTGGCTCTAGAACTCATGTGCATGACTCCTATGTACATAACTCTCTCAATGTACCTTGGTACAGTGTGCTACCATTGTCTATAACAAACATTTAAACTCTTTGCAAAGCTAAATCTCCCTTAGAATTGGCTATATTTGAGGTGATGGGAATGGAATTTAGAGCCTTGTATAGATTACAAGTGGGTACTCTGTTAACCAGCAACACCCCTGTTCTGGCCATCCACCATCCATCTACCCAACCATTCATGCATCCATCCATCGACCCATTTATCCATCCATCCATCCATCCATCCATCCATCCATCCATCCATCCATCCACATATCCATTCACATATCCATCCATCCATCCATCCATCCATCCATCCATCCATCCATCCACGTATTCATTCTGTCATCCATCCGTCCACCCGTCCATCCGTCCATCCACACACACATCTACCTATCCATCCATCCACCCACCCATCCATCCATCCATCCATCCATCCATCCATCCATCCATCCACCCATCCATCCATTTATGTGTTCATTCTCCCATCCATCCATCCGTCCATCCACACACACACACACACACACACACACACACACACACACACACATCTACCCATCCATCCATCCACCCACCCATCCATCCATCCATTTATGTATTCATTCTCCCATCCGTCCATCTGTCCATCCGTCCACCCATCCACCCGTCCATCCGTCCATCTGTCCATCCACACACACACACACACACATCTACCCATCCACCCACCCACCCATCCATCCATTTATGTATTCATTCTCCCATCCATCCATCCGTCCATCCGTCCATCCACACACACACATCTACCTATCCACCCACCCACCCATCCATCCATCCATTTATGTATTCATTCTCCCATCCATCCATCCGTCCATCCACACACACACACACACACATCTACCCATCCACCCACCCACCCATCCATCCATTTATGTATTCATTCTCCCATCCATCCATCCATCCATCCATCCATCATCCATCCATCCATCCATCCATCCATCCATCCATCCATCATCCATCCATCCATCCACCCGCACACATCTACCCATCCATCATCCATCCATCCATCCATCCATCCATCCATCCATCCATCCACACACATCTACCCGTCCATCATCCATCCATCCATCCATCCATCCACCCACCCACATCTACCCATCCATCATCCATCCATCCATCCATCCACCCACCCACATCTACCCATCCATCATCCATCCATTCATCCATCCATCCACCCACACACATCTACCCATCCATCATCCATCCATCCATCCATCCATCCACACACATCTACCCATCCATCATCCATCCATCCATCATCCGTTGGTCCGTCCGTCCGTCCGTCTTCATTTTTAGAAAGGGTCCCTTTACATAGCCCTGGCTATCCTGAAACTCACTATTTGAACCAGTCTGGCCTCTGAGTTACAGAGCTCCTCCTGCCCCCATCTTCCCAGTGCTGCGGTCAAGAGCACATGCCACCACACCTGACCAGAGTTGTATTTTTGTGGCAGGTTTGTTTGATTACTCATCATAGTTTGTATTTGGCCTGCGGTTGGTAGTCCTTGAGCTTTTGTCAGTCTTTAGCTTACCCCTGCCCCCTCCCCCCTTTTTCTTGGAGGTTGATTGCTTTTCCTGCACTTTCCCACAGTTTCTAATTTGCTGACTGCATCCCTTTTATACTTTTGTTTTGGATGTTTTCTGAAAGTGATGGCTGTAAAAGCTTGGCCACATTAGTGTTATGCTTTTCGTTTTAACTAGCAGGCTAGATGGTTCTAGACGCTCCCATCACTTCTGGGACTCACCTGGAGGAACATAATTCTTGGTAGTTTTGAGGTTGTGTTTGGTGAGTGGGTTCAGATGTTATCATTCAGATTCACCAGCTTATTTGCTGACGTTTGTTACTAAGTTTGAACATTGACAGTTGTTCTTAATGGAGCATCAAAAGTAGTTTTCATCCTTTAAATATGCAAATTTACGTGTATGCTTGTATTTTATGCACTTATGTGTATGTATGTATATGTATACTTGAGTATGAATCATAATTCTTAGAAAAATAGTGGCTATTACGAACAAGATAGGTATTCATTACCGGGTATACAGTTTGTTTGAGAAGACAATAATGATGACAGATTCTAACATTTGAATATACTAATGCCACTGAATTGTACACTTAAAAATGGTAAATTTAGGGAGCTGAAGAGGCTCATTGTTTAAGAGCACTGGCTGCTCTTCCAAAGGACCCAGGTTCAATTTTCAGCACCCCCATGGCAGCTAACAACTGTCTGTAACTATGGTTCCAGAGGATCCAACACCCTTACACAGATATGAATGCAGACAAAACATCAATGCACAGAAAAGAAAATTAGAAAAAAAATTAAAAGGTAAATTTAATATAATGTGTTAGAGTACTAAACAAAGACTAATTAGAAATAGATTGTAACATTGGATTAGAAAGTTCTAGTAGTCCGTAATGGATTATTACTTCTCAGAGAAGTCAAAGTGATTTTATTGTTATTGTATTATTTTTAGTTTTATTTATTTTAGTTTTGTTGACCTAGGAAACCGCAAAACAAGAAGATATCAGAACTAGAAAACAAGATGAGAATCATTCTGTAATTTGCAAATAATAATTGATTCAGATAAGATTTATCTGCAGATATTAACCCTCTGGTGAATGTTAGAGTTCCCATCTTCTCAATGTTACCTGGTAAAATGACTTACTCCTTTCAAGAGGAGCAAAGGACCTTTACAATGGAATTATATTTCAATTAAGTGGTGCAGAAAATACTTGCGGAAACTTGCATTTGTACATACTGAAATGGTTCAATGGGAAGTACCAATGAAGATCTTTGTAAAGTTCTTGCCAAAACTCCTTAATCTGAATCTAATAGAAAGTGGGCCTGACTTTACAAATGTATTATGTGTGGAAAGGGATGAAGAAAAGAGATTCCCAAAGAGACATGACCACATGCAGTGTTTGATCTGGGTTACAAAATATATGAATGAAACAGTTGCCTCACTTGGAACAGCTGTATTTATTGGAGTTTATTCATTTGCTAAGGCTTCTTCTTCTTCTTCTTCTTCTTCTTCTTCTTCTTCTTCTTCTTCTTCTTCTTCTTCTTCTTCTTCTTCTTCTTCTTCTTCTTCTCCTCCTCCTCCTCCTCCTCCTCCTCCTCCTCCTCCTCCTCCTCCTCCTCCTCCTCCTCCTCCTCCTCCTCCTCCTCCTCCCCCCCCCCCCCCAAGACTGGATGACTGGATTTCTTTGTAGCTTTGGAGTCTGTCCTGGAACTAGCTCTTGTATACCAGGCTGGCCTCAAACTCATAGAGACCTGCCTGCCTCTGCCTCCAGAGTGCTGGGATTAAAGGCGTGCACCACCACTGCCTGGCACTTGCCCCTGATTGGACCTGATTGAAAATGCAAAGAATTATGGGTTTTCCTTCTTAAGCCTTTGTAAACCTTGATTCTGGGCCATTTCCCAGGTATTTGGTTTGGACCTGGCCAGAGCCCATCCACCTGGCCAGTATTTAATTAAAGCTTTCTTCATATTTGGTATCAGAGTGTGGTAGTGGTCCTATTATTACCCGGTGGAATTAACAAGTAAGCAGCTAATGACACGTGGTGTTCGACTATCTGAAGTAGATGAGTCTCTTGTGAAACAGAGGCTTCTTCCAAAGGTGAAGCCTGGACAAACAGTCCCTTTTGATTATGAAAGTTCAGTTGCACTTAGGAACAATTGCCAGCAAGTCCAAACAACATTGCAGCCAGATCCAAGTATCCTGGGCCGTTAGGTGACGTGAGGACTAGTGAGTGCTATTGTTACTTAAGGTTTTGGGAGCGCCACTTAGGGGGTTAATTTGTTACTAAGAAAGCTGGGGTTCCCTCTTGGGGCTTTTTAGTCTTGTTAGTAATTTAAGAATGGACTTTAGGACAACTATTTTTAGAGTTTAAAAGGAAGATCCCAGAGCAGACAAGTGGTAAATCTCAGCTTCCTGCCAAGAAAGATGGGACCTATGCCTTTTGAGTTAGTTGGGCATGGGACTGAACTATAGAGAGGCAAAACAAACATCCATGGGACAGAAGTAGGCGTAGTAGGGAAGGAGCTTCAGAGGAAGGGTGAGAAAGCCCATAATGCTCGAAAGCATGTCCACGCCATGGCTAGTATCTGGAAGAAAAAGAGAGAAAAGGAGAAGGGAAAGTTCTACAGGTGTGAATACTTCCGAAAAACCGACAGAGAATTGAACTGAATGGTTCAGTTAGTGGCTGCTTTGAGGGTAGGGTTTTTTGTAAGGGGGTGGGGGTGTGTGTGATCCCATCAAAGGGATAATTTTTCCTCCCATAGCTTTAGCATGGCCTTCCTAAGGGTGGGTTTTTTTGGCCTGGTGATTAGGCCTCGTTGGACTAACTCTTTGGTTTTGGCGAGTTTAGAATGTTAGTGCCCACCCAATGCCAGAGAAAGATTGCGTTCTTTTGAGCAGGAAAAAACACCTTCCCCTAGTGTCCTCTGCAGCATCCTATCAAGGACCCTGTAACATTCCCTCCTTGGAAGTGATAACAAACACAACTAAGAGATAGGCTGAAATCAGGAATAGATGGAAGCCATGTCCATCATGAAAACACAGACATCTGGTTCTAAAGTTGTCTGTCAGTACATTTAGTGTCTAGATCTGTGTTCCAATCACACCCTCACATGCAGAGCTCGTGACATTGTCCTCAACTGAAGGATTTTGGCTGGGTTAACAAGCCTAAAGGTTTCTGTTGGCGAGAAAAGCAGATCTCTAAGGAAGTGTCTGTTCACCAGGAACTTCCAGAACCGCCTTTAGCTTTTCCCCAAAGGCCAGTTGACTCTGGCGGGGCACCTAGTTCCAGCTCAGTCCTG
Source organism: Microtus pennsylvanicus (assembly GCF_037038515.1). Lineage (NCBI taxonomy): Eukaryota > Metazoa > Chordata > Mammalia > Rodentia > Cricetidae > Microtus > Microtus pennsylvanicus. The sequence continues at coordinate 3,972,535 of NC_134597.1, read as the reverse complement.
CCAGCCTCTATAAGTTCTCCCCTCTGCTGATGGTCCTGAAAAACCTGCTCGGCTCCTCTCTGTGACCTGGCCCCCCAAGTGATGATCTTGGCAGTTTGATCCCCAATAACTATTTCTTTCTGCCTCCTGTGGTCTAGTTCTGTAGTTTTTCTGTGCCATCCCCTATCTTTCAGGCAAGGTTGGCTGTTTAGAGAGATGAGAGACCAGAGCTCAGCCCCAGGATTCATTCCTGGCGTAAGAATCACATCCTCTTGGAACTGGTGCTCTTGGGGACCATTTCCTAAGCCATTTGTACAGTTCTCTCTCTCTCTCTCTCTCTCTCTCTCTCTCTCTCTCTCTCTCTCTCTCTCTCTCTCTCTCTCTCTCTCTCTCTCTTTGCGGGGGGAGGTGGTATTGAGATGTGGTTTCTCTGTGTAACTTTGCCTGGCCTAGAACTCCATCTGTGGACCAGACTGACCTTGAACTCCCAGGGACCTGTCTGCCTCTTCCACCCAAGTGTGTTAGTATTAAAGGTGTGTGCCACCACGCGTGTGTTTCTTTGTTCAATCATTCTCTCTCTCTCTCTCTCTCTCTCTCTCTCTCTCTCTCTCTCTCCTTCCTTCCTTCTCTTGTTCTCATATTCAGTTTTTTAAATGTTAACTAAGTTAATGAATTAATTTGTGTACATGCTTGTAGAGGCCAGAAGTTAATGCAGGGTATTAATGCTTCCTCAGTTGCTCTAAAAAACAAGGAGGTCTGGTCTCCAATGAACCTGAGCTCACCTATTCAGTCAGACTAGTGGGTCAGCAAACTGTGGGATCCACTATGTCTGCCCCTCCCCACTCAGGGACGCTGGAATTGCATACAGGCGTGGCCACACTTGGTGTCTTTTCTGAGGGCTGGGAATGAGAACTCAGTTTGCCTGGCAAACACGTCACAGCCTGAACTATCCCCCGGCCCCTCAGCTCTCTTATTTGACTGTTGTGCTCATCTCTGAGAGATGCGTGTACTTCTTCACATTCATACCCTGTTTCCGTCCCACTGATGTGGGCTTTGGGTTGGATGAGTCTAGCTTCTGCTTGTCTGCCAACCTTCCACGCTCAGCCCTCGGTCCTCTGTGCAGCATGGCTCATGGAGATCTTCAGTCTCAATAGCTCGAATCGAGTCCGGTGGTGCCCTTTAGCCTGGTTCTCTCCTGGGTCATTAGCCTTTTCATATTGATTTGTTCTGAGAGGACAGTTAAATCAAGAACCTTGCCCCCTTTGCCCTGTTTGCATCTTGTTTTTGCCCTCTCAGCTGCTTGATATTTAACTGACTCATAGTTTATGTTGATCCGCTTCTTCCTGTGTGGTTTCTCATCTGTGCCGTGTTTAAAACCAGCCTTCTCGCTTCATATTACAGACGAGATGATCACCTGTGTATTTTTTCTAGCGCCTTTTTTGACCTCTCCTTCAGCTGTAGTTGTTTAATTGTGAGTTCACAGGTGCCATTGGATCAACTGTGTGACCTGTTGCCATTTGGATCAAGTCTTCTGCTTCAGAGAAAGCTATGCCGTCTCCCCCTGCTCTGGTCTCTTATGCTGCTTCATTCAGCTGGACTGTCCTGTCCTTGAAAGTGTGAGGCTGCTGCATTTTTCCCCTCCCTCCCTCCCTCCCTCCCTCCCTCCCTCCCTCCCTTCCTTCCTCCTTCCCTCCTTTCTCCCCCTCTCTTTTTGTGGTTTTTCTAGACAGGATTTCTCAGTAGCTATGGAGTGACTTCTGGAACTCACTCTGTAGACCAGGCTGACTTTGAACTCCCAGAGATCCGCCTACACTGCCTTGAGTGCTGGGATTGAAGGCGGCGCCACCACTGCCTGGCTGCCTACACTTTTCATGCACTCTTTATCCCTTTCTCCCCTTTAACAGATGAGAAAAAAATCCCTGAGTTCATGTTGCTTGTTAGTTGAAAGAGTCAGAATTTAAACATCCCATTGCATCCCATAAGAAAGGTCCGGATAATACCAACTGAGGAGAATCTGGTCGGAAAGTCTCCCCCGGAGGAAGAGAGATTAGCCTCCATTTTTGACGGAAAACAACATTGTTTGGAATTTTCCTTGTGGCTATTTCCCGTAATATGCAAAGGAGAAATAGTATCAAGAACCTTTATTTCCCTATGTAGCGGTTTATAGTAAACGGTTTACTCCTCCCACCCCTCGCTCATTGTGTCCTCTCGAAGTACTTCATTTTCGTAGCATTTACAAAGGGAATTTCTCCTCCCTTTTCATCTATCTTTTCTTTCATCCCTTTAAACCCAGGACAAGGCAGGCACACCTCCATTGTTGAGCTACATCTAAATAAGATTTCTGTTTATTATTTGCTTTTTTTTTTTTTTTAAAAGACAGGGTCTCACTCTACAGCCTTGAGCCTGGAACTCACTATGGATCAGACTGCCCTTGGCTGGAGTTACAGGTTGTGAACTTCTGTATGGATGCTGGACGTCAGATGTCAGTGCCCTTAACTACTGAGCCATCTCTCTAGCCCCTAAACAGCCCTCCCATCTTATCCCCTTCCCTTTTCTCCCCTTTCTTTTCCTTCCTCCTCTTTCCTACCCCCTTCACCTCCTTCTTTTGTTTTCTTTTCCATCTCTTCTCTTTTTGAAACAGATTCTCACTATGTAGTCCTGGCTGGCCTGGAACACACTGTCTAGGCAGACGTTGAATGCACAGAGACGCACCTGTCTCTTCCTCCCAAGTGCTGCGATAAAGTCATGCCTCCAAGCCTCACATGATTTTCTAACAGCAGGATCACAATGCCATTGTTCTCACCTGAAATTTTACAGCAATCCAACATCTATCTATCTATCTGTTTGTTTTTTCGAGACAGGGTTTCTCTGTAGCTTTGGAGTCCGTCCTAGCACTCGCTCTGTAGACCAGACTGGCCTCAAACTTACAGAAATCCACCTGCCTCTGCCTCCCAAGTGCTAGGATTAAAGGCGTGTGCCACCAACACCCGGCTCAGTAATTCAATATTTATAAGCAACCATTCTTGTGTGTCTTTCCATTCCCCTTTTGCGTTCAGCAGCTATGGAATCGCTATGTAAATAAGGCTTTCTTTTGACCTGAGCACTCTTGCTGTCTTCATCTCAGGCTGGTTCTATGCATCTGAGAAGTAGGATAATGCTTTGCTTCAAACCATGGATCTGTGTTCCTGTTAAGACTCTGCCAGCCGGGCGGGTGAGACCAGCTTGGTCTACAGAGCAAGCTCCAGGACAGCCAGGACTGTTATACAGAGAAACCTTGTCTCCAAAAACCAGCAGCAAAAATAAACCAAAATAAAGCAAAAAGACTCTGCCCTGTGCTGTGTGCCATCCCATCAAGTTGCTCGACCTGTCTGTCTTAGCTAGGGTTTCTGTTGCTATGATGAAACACAAATAACATACCACTTCATCATGGGGAGAAGTCAGGACAGGAACTCAAACACAGCAGGAACCTGGAGGCAGGAACCACTTCATCATGGGGGAAGTCAGGACAGGAACTCAAACACAGCAGGAACCTGGAGGCAGGAACCACTTCATCATGGGGGGAAGTCAGGACAGGAACTCAAACACAGCAGGAACCTGGAGGCAGGAACCACTTCATCATGGGGGAAGTCAGGACAGGAACTCAAACACAGCAGGAACCTGGAGGCAGGAACCACTTCATCATGGGGAGAAGTCAGGACAGGAACTCAAACACAGCAGGAACCTGGAGGCAGGAACTGATGCAGAGGCCATGGAGGGGTGCTTCTTATTGGCTTGTTCCCTGTGGCTTGCTCAGCCTGCTTTCTTGTAGAACACGGGGCCACCAGTCCAGGAATGCCCCCCCCCCCCACGGGTTACATTGTTGCACATCGATCACTAATTAAGAAAACTACGGCCTGATCTTATGGAGACATCTCTCAGTTGTGGCTCCCTCCTCTCAGATCACTCTAGCTTGTGTCAAGTTGACATAAAAACTTTCCAGCACATTGTCTATGCTTCAATTGCCTCATCTACCAAGTGGCATCATTTCACCTGCTGGGGGAGGCAGTTGGGAGGGTCCAATGTGTTTATGTTTGCAAAGCTTAGAATAGAGCCAGGGGTATGGTAAGCTTTGTGGGAGTATTAGCCATGACTTTGAAGTCCCATCAAAAGTCCCCGGGGCCTCCTGAATATTAACCTTCATCAGGCGATAAAAGGAGACAGAGACAGAGACCCACACTGGAGCACCGGACAGAAATCTCAAGCTCCAAATCAGGAGCAGAAGGAGAGAGAGCACGAGCAAGGAACTCAGGACCACGAGGGGTGCACTCACACACTGAGACAATGGGGATGTTCTATCGGGAACTCACCATGGCCAGCTGGCCTGGGTTTGAAAAAGCATGGGATAAAACCGGACTCGCTGAACATAGCGGACAATGAGGACTACTGAGAACTCAAGAACAATGGCAATGGGTTTTTGATCCAACTGCACGCACTGGCTTTGAAGGAGCCTAGGCAGTTTGGATGCTCATCTTACTAGACCTGGATGGAGGTGGACTTCCCACAGGGCAGGGAACCCTGATTGCTCTTTGGGCTGACGAGGGAGGGGGACTTGATTGGGGAAGGGGAGGGAAAGGGGAGGCGGTGGCGGGGAAGACACAGAAATTCTTAATAAATAAATAAATTGAAAAAAAAAAGTTCCTGGGGTGTGCAGGAGTGTAGCGGAGTGCCCAGTGGAGTAGAAAGGCGCAGCCCCCGGATAGGGCTCTTGGCTGCTCAGAATGCTGCTTTTCTTTTGCTTTCATCTGAATTTCAACTCTGCTTTATTTAGAGGAGGTTGGTGTCCAGCCCTGTTTTGAACAGATGTGTCACTTAGTAGAAGCAGTTTCTCTATTGTTCCTTTGCTTTCTCTCCCTCTACAGGCACTCAGATGTTCTCTCTCAGAAAACCATTCTAAGTTTTTGTGATGTTGTCTGGCCTCTAGTAAGTTGTGATAGCTTAAGTAGGGCCTTTCAGTACTTAATAAATATGTCCTGTGCTTTATATTTCTTTGTTCTCCAACAGGAATATGCTCTCCTGTCTTCAGGACAGTGCAATCAGGTGTTATTCATGTAAGGAGCCGTAGTAATTTGACACTTGCTAATATGTAACAAATTATATTGGGAGGGATAATTACAATTGCAGCTGGCTCCTAATTATACTGTAATTTCTATGCTATAAAAATTGAGACTAAGTTCAGCATATAATACTGGAGAGTAATATTCTTCATCAGGCAGGTGATGATTCTAAGTGACAAAGACTTGAATTTCATGCCTAGTGTGGTCCAGGGGCAGGATTCATCAGAGGGCTTCAGACCCCCTCATGAGTGTTGAAAAGAGTATTCAAATGCCTGGATTTTGGTGTCCTTTCTGACTTTATAACATATAGCTACATATTTAAGAACCTGGAATACCTCTGTTTCTTCCTCCGAAAATTAGAGGAATTAATGGCTTTTCAGCTTAAAGAACTTTAGTGGTGTTTTCATGAGATCTGCTTTGAGAGTCTGAGCACTAGGCCTTGTGTGGAATTAAGGGTTCAAAGCAGCCAGGATGCTGCAGTGGCCAAAACTAAAATGATCCAGTCCATAGATGTTACCTCGGTATATACTGTGTGGAAGGGTGTGTCCTCATGATACAACACATACTGGCCACTCACTGTTAATCGGTCCTTTCCCCTGGGAGAGGATCTTGTCAGTGCCTGTCTGTCAGCTCCAGCCTTCATAGGTGATGGGAAGTGCGCACATGAAGCAATCACTAGTTCCCGTGTTCTTGACGGCTGGGGGTTGAGTGAAGCCCTTTCCTTCCGCTCCCACCCGAGGTAATTTGACAATGTCTGGAGAAGTTGTTTGGTTGTCCCATCCTGATGCTATTGGCACCTAGTGGGAGGAGGTTAAGAATGTCAGTAAAATCCTACCTAGCAGCATGTCTTTAATCCTGACAAAGGCTGGCGGATCTCTGTGAGTTCAAGGCCAGCCCTGGTCTACAAGAGCTAGTTCCAGGACAGGCTCCAAAGCTACAGAGAAACCCTGTCTCGAAAAACCAAAATAATAATAATTAAAAAAATCCTACCTAGCAACAAAGAATGATCGTGGGTCCTACAGCAAAGGTTGAGAAACCTGCTCCGAGGCAACCTGACCAACTGGACTCTGACCCCGAGGAGAAGGCATGGACTTGGGACAGATCAGCCTGTGCTTGATCTCCAGTGTTCTCAACAGGGCATGGAATTAGGGCAGGGCCGCTCCTAGGTAAGGTTGCCTGTAGATTGAGGGAGAGTGCAGCTATAGGCATCCGGCTGAGTCCAGACTGAACAAGGCCAGTAGAGTAGACCAGGCCGTGAGAAGAGGGATTGGAGAGAGCAGAAGAGGAAGAAAGGACAGGGACAGTGTTGGATGAAGAGAGGAGCTGAGGACCAAGGGTGAAGCAAAGCGAGTCCATGACCGACAGGATCTGGGTGAAGGAACAGGAAGCCCAGTTCCTGGATTTAGGGTGGGGAGCAAGAGAGAGAAGTGCTAAGGGGAGCCACACATGGCTGCTTGTCCCAGGTTTCTTTGGGACCTGACAATAAGGCTGGCTGGAAAGCAAGGGGTATGTCTGGTGACTTTACCCAATCAAGTTCATTCTGACGGTTCCAGTTACCCATCATCCTTTGGTCCAGCTTTCTGTGTTGGAGCAAATCCTCATAAAAGCAGCCCCGCCTCTCTCTGCGTAGGGTCAACTCGGTTTCCATCTTCCCTTGCAGACAAGGCCTGTAGCAGTGACTAGACTCTGCCAAGCAGAGACTGGAGTGTGACGTGATTCGGAAGAAGGCAGTAATGAGGGGATAGGATGAGGGGCCATGTTCACTTCAGTTTAGATAATGGGCAGTCAGCGTGACCTGCTTTGAATGTGACGGGATTCTTCCCAAGCCATGCTAGGCGTGTGAGGATACTGTTGGCAGCTCCTTGGTCTTGGCCTGTTCTCCAGTTTTCCTCATGAGACAGCAGACAGTCCGTAGCATTTTGTAGGTGTGAGCCCCAATGCCCGGTTTTGTGCAGCGCTGGGAATAGAAGCCAGGCTTTTTATATGCTAATCACACAGTCCACTGACGAAAATATGCTCCTAACCCTCCAATTCTTATGGAACTATTTTTCTCTTTAATTTGTCATCTTTTGTTATCTAGGTCTGAGTTCAGTTACCTAGTTATCTATAGTCTGGGCCCGTTACCTTCCTTTTGTCTTTGAGAGCAGAAGTGTCCTGCGGTCTTGTTATCAGCTTGCTTTATTTGGCAGTAGCTGATACTAATCCTTGTCAACCCTTAACAGCTGAGATTATGAGGATACTTTTTCTTCATTCTAATTGGCTGTTAGGTAACCATTTGAAAGGGAGAAGCTAGGGTTTCTTATCATTTTGCCTATTTTGTAAGCACAGATTTAAAAACTCAAGAGATGTTAACTAACTGGCCTGAGGTCATTAGGCCTGGCTGGGTCCCAAGATCTTCCAAACTTATGCTGTGGGCTCCTGGCAATGCCAGCAGCTCCTGGCGTGTTTATAAGGCATAGGCATGTAGATAGAAAAGTGTGTCTCTTAGAAAATCTTCACGGTGTCTCTTCTCAGTCCTTCCTCCACGGAACGTTTTAGCTTAATAACAATGGGAGAGTTGAAAGTGTGTTTAAAGCCTTTTTGGCGTAACATAACCCACAGCTGAAACACCACCATCGATTGCTTAACTGTTACACTTTGCTTCTTAATACCAGGGTTTTAATCGCGATGGTTTGGAGTGGTTTAGAGTTGTCTGCAGCAGCAGAGAGTCACAAGTTAGAGTTGTTCTGATGAGCATCGGCAGCACCCTGAAGTGACCTGCCTGTTAATTACCCTGTGGGCCCTCGGGTGCCTGGGAAGTGAATTGTTGAGTGACAGGAACCTTTGAGGGTTGATTGCCCAGAAATGTTGTGGTTGAGGAACGCTTAACTCGGCATTTTGTCTATATGCCGATTTATACCTCAGTCACTTCTTGTGTAATTACAGCTCTTCACTTACGAGAACCTAAACTTAACAGAGGGCTCGACTGAGTGATTCGGTGACTTCAGTAAAAAATGATTTTTGTAAATTTGATGAGATACCTCTTTCTTCCCTCAAGGCAATGGTAACTGTGGTTTTAAGGAATTCCAAACTTTCTTCTGCAATAAGTGATTGTATCAGTTAAGGTTGACTTGCGGGGAACAGAATCCTCCCCGGCTGGTTTCAGCAGAGGGAGATTTATTACAGACTATTAAATGGCTTATAGAATTTGTTGGGTGGGTGAAGAAACAGACTTGAGGTTGAACTCTTAGGAATTACTTCCAGAGCCTCAGAGCAGAGCAGGCCACCAAGGGAGCTGTGGCCTCCTACACAGTCAGGATGTCTCCTGCCAAGTGGAGGGATGTTTTGGAGGACATGCTATGAACGACCTGGGAGGGCAGGACAGCGTCACCGGAAAACCAGTCATTATCAACAACGGTGTCTGCTAGTGACCTGAGCTCGGAGTCTTTCCCTTGACAGTGCCTCCACAGTTCTTCGGATTGACAGGCCCTGGGCCATATAGCTGCAAAGGAGTCTGAGAACGGTAATGTTAGCCGTGTAGCCTACAGTGCCGGAGGACGGAGAAAGACTGGGCTGCAACCCCAGGCACACTTTTCCTCGAGGTTTAGGTCCTCTTACATTGGTTCCTCAGGCAGACACAGGTTCCCCTGGCTCCTTCATTCTCGTTACCCCATGCTGGCTTTCACGTGTACACACAATGGCCTGCTTTTGATGAGTCACTTTTTTTTTTTTGAGACAGGCTTTCTTAGTAGCTATGGAGCCTATCCTGGATCCTGGAACTCGCTCTGTAGACCAGGCTGGCCTCAAACTCACAGAGATCCACCTGCCTCTTCCTTTTCGGTGCTGGGATTAAAGGTGTGCGCCACTACTGCCTGGCTCCTTTTCTGGTTTTTACATATCAAAGATAAATAATCATTTCAGGTAATCTTTTGGGTAAGCAATCCTGCAGTTGTTTTGACTTCTCAGATGAGTTGGGGAAGTGAGTTGGGAGACACCCTTGAAGGACAGCTGGACTGGGTCTTGTTTGTGGCAGCTGCTGTCAAGCTGGTCGCTCTGCGCCCCCACCCAATGTAATCTTATGGATAGTTTTAAAAATATGCTATTCTTGTTATTTTTATAATTTTTCTTTTTTCTTTCTTTTCTTTCTTTTTTTTTTTTTGAGACAGGGTTTCTCTGTGTAGTCTGGACTGTCCTGGAACTTGCTCTGTAGACCAGGCTGGCCCCACACTCATAGGTTTAATGGATTAATTAAAAATGCTTCAGGATCCCTGGCGGCTGCAGTGGTAGAAACGCTGCAGGTCCCAAGAGCAGCCAGTCCCAGGCAAGGACAGTGCAGTTCCCCTAGTGGCTGCAGCAGGTCACGAGGATAGACAGACAGATGGGCATGCTACAAGACCACACCACAGGTCTCCAAAGGTGGCTGGTCCCAGGCAGGGAAACATGCGGCGAACGAGAGACAGGCGGATAAGCAGGCCATGCAGAGTGAGGTTGTATATTTATTTAGTGGATTATGGAAGGGAAGAGGGAGAAGGAGAAAAGAGGAGAGAGGGAAGGAGAGAGGGAGAGAGGGAGGGAGGGAGAGAAAGAGAGAGAAGGGAGAAGCTGCCTATTTGAGAGGGAGACAGAAAAGGGAGGAACTCAGGCTGCAAGCAGGGAAGGAAGATCTGCCTGCCTCAGAGGACAGGGAGGGAGTGGGCATGGCTTGTCTCTTAAAGAGACAGGACAGACCATTACAATAGGGATCTGCCTGCCTCTTCCTTCACCTCCTTAGTGCTAGGTTAAAGGCATGCCCTGCTGCCACCACCCAGCTTACAGTTTTAAAGATATAGTTATATCTGTTTCTCTCATCACTGTTGGTGAAATACCTAGCTAAAGCAGTCTAAGGGAGGGAGGAGTTTGGTGTTCAGAGGAATATAGTTTGTCGTGGGGAGGGTATAGCAGCAAGGGGATCTCTTGGCTCTGGAGGTGGTGGGAGCTTGTTCCTGTCAGGAAGCAGACACTTGACAGAAAGAAGGGCCAGACAATAAACTTCAGAGCTTGCCCTCCACACCAGACTTCCTCCAACTAGGACCCTCTTCCTCCCAGACAGCATCCCCACTAACTGGGACCAAGTCTTCAAACACACAGCTTGTGGGAGAAATATTGTAATTTAACTATAATATACTTATGGCCATTCCAGAGATTCTGAATTCAGGGGCCTAAAAAGTTCCTTTTGCTTTTGGATGCGCCTTTCATCTTTTCAAAACTATTTTAATTACATGTATGTGCGTGCATCTGCATGTGGTATGGACATGTGGGTGCAAGTGCCCAGTCTCAGTACTTCTGAAGGATTCACCAGATTCTCTCTCTATGGCTCACTCATAGGGACCCTGAGTTATCAGTTGAGGGTCCCTTGGCAGAGAGAGGCTGGCACGAACTGAGGAAGCCACACATTTTCAGAGCCTCCTGAGAGGAGTGACCCAGTTTTCTCTCTTTCTTTCTTTCCCTCTTGAGACAGGATCTCTTCCATCTCGAGGTGGTCTCAAACAAACTTGCCAAGTGTTGCGAAGGGTCTTGACTCCTCATCTCCTGACTCTGTCTCTCAGGGACGGGGATCACCATACCCAGCTGTGCTGGATTTGTCCCTGCTCTGTCACACCTACTGACTATTTCGAGAGCACAAGTACGTGCCACTGCAGTTTGTGAAAGGAATGAGCACGGCACTGTGGCTTGACTCCAGGGTAAGCAGGCGGATTTAATAAACACTCCTATGTGTAGAAATCTCCCCCTGCTATTGGCAATGCTACTGCCTGTTGGAATGACAGGGTTTATCTACTCTGAAAGATACCTTTCTGGTTCTTCCTGTTATATTTTTGTTCCCTTTATGAAAAAGCTAATTACTGAAGTTGTGTCATTATGTTACTTTTTTAAAAAAAAATGTAACCTAGTTTGTGTATCTTTTACAAATGTTATTGGTGAGCTAGTCACATAGATGTGACTAATGCTTATCTCATTAAAGCATATTGCGTAGTTCATGATGCTCAAATGTTACCATCTCATAGCATGGGCTTTTGAAATTTCTATTCTAAGTTAAATCCTATTAGACCTTTCCCGGTGTATGGGAGTAACAGCCATGCAGGCCCCCACCCCCCTTGCTTCTTTTTGTCTTGTTTGGAACTGTTGCTACATGTTATCTGACTGAATACAAAGTACTCTACTGTGCTGATTTAAATATCAAATGATATTTCATAGTCACTTGCAAAGAACTCTCTTCTTAGATTTGGATTACTTCATTTATGTAAAGCAGTACAATTTTTGTTGTAATGTTAGACTCCTTTGCACTTCAGTCTTTCAGCGCAGACGATAAAGAATAAGATAATGATAAGTAATGATAACATCAAGTAATTAAGTGAATAGTGCTTTACTTGTATATATTTACATGTTATTATGTAAGAGGCATACACCCAAATGTGTGTGTGTGTGTGTGTGTGTGTGTGTGTGTGTGTGTACTTAGGTGTGCCATCTGGAACTGTCTCAAGTTTGACAAATCTTCTGAAGCCCAAGAATACGCTAGGTCTGAACTGCAGGCTCTTCGATCATGAAGCGTGCACTGATCAGGTGTCCTTGTTTGACTTAGAAGGAAAGGCCATTTCTCTGGATAACTTTGTCCAGCACGTATCTTCTCAGAGCTCCTTCAGCACATCGTAGGTCTCATTGCAACTCTAGTTTATGTGCAGTGGTGTGAAGGTGTCAGATCGCCCAGAGACTGGATTTATACACACTTAGGAGCTGCCATGTGAGGGCTGGGCTTTGAACCTGGGTCCTCTGGAAGAGCAGTCAGTGCTCATAACCCCTGAGCCATCTTCTCTCCAGCCCTCACTGCAACTTTATATGGTCATCAGTGTGATTGCTCCTCCTTTGCAGGGGATGATGGGGGGGGGAGGATGGACGTGGGGGAGGGGGAGGGAAGGGTGTGAGTAGAAGCCAAAATGGAAATTCCAAATAGCCAGCTAGTGTTTGCCGAGTGGGCAGTAGATGAGGTGACTACACGTGAGATCCAGGAGACTGGTGCTAAGTTTTAAGAAATGATCTCCCAGTTCCATGGTTCTTTGTGTTAAGAATGATGGGTGTCAATGGGTCTCAGTCTCCGGCAAATTCCTGCATGATTGTTTACCACTTACCACACCGTTTTCAAGAGAAGCCTTAGGGAAGCTGTGAGAAGTGTGTTGATGTGTTACTATGGCCTTGGTGTTCGGTTGGGGCTTTGGTGAGCATCTTCTAGAGCCCTGACTTCCCCTTTTCTCTCTTAGTTCTGTCTTCTGAATTGTGAAGTAGGCTACTCATCGTTTAGACGTGCGGTCATGGTAGAAGACAAATGCTTTTGGATAAGAAATACAAAAATGATGATGAATGGCGTTTATTGAGTGCTTTAAATTCCGGGCTTTGTTGGTACTTAACACTTTCCTCTTTTTCACCTCTTGTATCGACTAGGAAATGAGAGGCAGTCAGAGAATCCAGGCCAGCCAGTGAGTCAAGAGGTCAAGCTTGTACCCTGTGTAAGGCCAGTCTGACACCAACGGCCTCTTGGTTTTCACCGGTTATAGCAAGTCTTTCTCTACCCTGCCAGCCAGCTCCCAAATAATGACACAGAGACCCCTCCCCTCCCCCAAGACAGGATTTCTCTCTGTAACTGCCCTTCCTGTCCCTGAACTTGCTTTGTAGACCAGGCTGGCCTTGAACTCACTGAGATCCACCTGCCTCTGCAGGTGTGATGGGATTAAAGGCGTGTGCCACCACCGCCAGGCGCGCGCTCGTTTCTAATAGGATGTCAACGCTTCTAGTTTCTTCCAGTTGACCTATATCTTAGGCTTGTTCCTAGCTAGTTCTCCTAAGTTAAATCAACCCAGTTCTGTTACTTTACATTCTACCACACGTCCCATGGCTGTTGCCTCTCCTCCTGCATGTCGTACAAATACCCCACAACAACGGGCTGGTTTATCTGATAGAGGGTCATTCTGTGGAATCTGGCCTCTTCTCAAACTCTAGATCCTTCTGCCTTAGTCTCTGAAGTTGTGGGTTTTTGGGTATGAACCACCATGCCCGGACCCAGCCTTTGCGAGGCAAACTGCATGTAGAGTGTTGTTCTTTACTCTTGTGCCCTATGTTGCCTCCATGCTGGGTCATGATGAAGCTGCTTATAATGCGGGGGACAGGAAACTGGAGAGTGAGAAAACAGAAACGCAAGGGGGAAAAGTGGCTTTTCCTCCGACTTAGGGAAAGAAAGTACATGACTCTTTCTGAACCTTGATTTCCCCGTTTGTAACATGGGAAAAATAATGTGTCCTTTCAGACTTTCTGTGAGGATCCAGCCATGCTTTGTAAATTAGGGGATACATTCTTACATTCTATGGGGGGGGGTGACTTTGCAATATTGGCCCCCCAGAGGGGTTGTTTGCCTTTGTGTCCTCTAGTGACTGGGCCCTGGATGGGTTACAAAGTGAAGAGTTTGCTTTTTCTCTCAAAGAGGTCCGGTTCTGACTAGGAGCATTGCATGATTTATGTTTTGGGGATCAGGAAGTTATGGTGCCATGGGGATTCAGGCCAGGGAGGTACGTGCTGTCCCGGACAGCACTGCCTGGTGTCGTTCATATAAAGTGTGTACTGTAGTGAACTAAGCAAATGTGCAAGCATGCATCCAGACAGCAAGCCGAGTTCATTGTGTAGAAAGTTTCATTGCCTTTTAAAGAAAAAAAAAACATAATAAGAAAACAAAACCAAACCACTAGAAACTTAGGCCGGCATGTGCACAGTCCCCCTTTCCCGTGCCTAATTAGTAGCCTGTTAAGGATGTAGGGTTTTTACCGTGATGGGAGGAACGACACCCCTCTAGAAGTGGCGGTAGAAGGGGCTTGGTGATACCTTTTCTAAGAGTGTTCATCATGGTTTCACCTTCCCACCAACAGGGCCTCCTCTTCTAAAACCTGGAGGTGCATCATTAATCATGGCTGGGTTGGTCAGTGGTTACCAGCACCATTAATCATGGCTGGGTTGGCTAGTGGTCTTGTTTTCCCTCCGTTACTGAACAGCAAAGGACACCAGCTAATTCGGGGTTTAGGACATTGATAGGGGCAGGTTTTCGGCTGAAGTGGAAAGAGTATCAGTGTTAGTGTGGTGACCATCCAGGTTTTCGGCTGAAGTGGAAAGAGTATCGGTGTTAGTGCGGTGACCATCCAGCTGCTTTCCTGGAGACCATCTCCCATTCCAGTGACTTGTTAATAAATTTATTCCTGACATTGGCGGGCCAAGGAGCCCTGGTACTTCCGAAAGACAGAAAAGCCATTGTCTGAAGATCTCAGAAGAGCCTTTGCAAGCACACAGAAGGGATTTAGAACAATTTGCATAAATCTCGTGGATAGGGACATGGCTCCAGTGTTGGTGGTTCCAGGGGCCCTGCCTTGGTTGTATCACGCGGTGACACTCTGCTTGCCGAGCACCGCGACTTAGACCCACTTTTGCCGACAGGACTGGGTGATGGGACACTGAATAAGCCCACTGTTTGCTTCTGCATAAGGGTTCTTTTGTGTTGGCCTGGAGCAGTTATGTTCAAGTTTGTCTTGCTTTTTTTCCCAGTGATGTTTTTGGACTTTGTGGCCTGGAGAATTAAGCACAACACCTATTCTGAGCTAATCTGTCAAATTTTACTGGTGGAAGGTGACCACGGTCCCTTGAGTTTCTAGAATGTGAAGAATAATAGTCACACCTTTGGAGACTTATGATTTATTAAGACTGGGGAGAGGTGGAGAAGTTCCTTGGCCTGTCTAGGCCGGTGGGTGTACGTGCCGTTCACGGACAAGCTGTGGGAAGCAGTTCCCTTTGGGTCCTTAATATGATTTACAAGTTCACCGACTTTTAAGAACTGGGCTCCTGTGCAGGATTGGCAGACAGGTTGTACTTAATATTTAAATATTCCCGCGTGAGAAGGCATGCATTACCCTTGGGTGTGGCTTAGAAATGCCAGGTGTTCACTAATCTGTTTCAACTTTCTTCCCTTTTATACATTGAACATTAGACATTAAGGGCTTTTCTGGCTTCTCATACAGAATGTTATCATTTTAGAAGCCGTGGAGAGTCCACATTAAAATCCGTGGACTAGTTTACACACTGGAGCAATTTGGTACTTGCAGTACAAAAATGAAATCTACTAATTTCTAACCCAATGTTTATTTTCCCTCCTGCTAGCTTGATTTTTCAGCTTTGTTCTAATAACATAAACATTTTTCTGTTTATTTATAGGTGGCTTTAACCAAGAGAGCAGATCCAGCTGAGCTTAGACCAATATTTTTGAAGGTCAGTATAAAGGAATCTATTTTGTTTCTTGTCTAGTTTGTGTTCTATAACTTTACAAGATTATTTCAAACAGCTTTTTATTTCATTGTTGAGAATTTAAAAATAGTCCCCAAAGTATATTAATGTAGGGCTCATGAAAGGGATCCTTTATAATTCTGTTTTAAAAAATATATGAAAACCGTATAGATGGATTCTAGTGATGGGGGTATGGCTTATATTTTAATTTCTTTCATGTCACACAGTTAGCAGGATTGAGTCATGTGACTCGTTACTGTTGAGTCCTGGGTCTCTGAAGGTCCGTGGAAGTGCTGCCTTTTCTCCTTGGAAGTTTGGGGTTCTGTGTCAGCATCCTAACAATTCTCCATTCTGCCAGAGAGGCTTGACCTCCCTCCCCAGGCTAGAAGAAGCCGCTGGTTTTGCTTTGATCATTGCTGTGGTCATTGTATCCCCACTGCTGGGATGGTTATAAACACTGGGGTGCCCCAGATACGCGAAGAATTTAGTTCCTGTGTTCCCCCCACTCTGTGGTTCTTGACGATGAGTGGTTAGTACACCAAAAGTCTTCCTTGGGTCTCAAATCTTTTTGTTGTTGTTGTTATTGCTTAACATAGCCAAAAAAGAAAAAGCTTGTTTTGTAAAGACAATAAAAACAATAACAAAAAACCCATCTGGGCCTCTCTAAACATTGAAAAGACTGTGCTTGCAAACCAAAGTGTCCCTGCCAGGTGTGTGGAGGGGACAGCGTAACTCTAGTGCTCCACCTTAAGCAATGGCTAGAGAAAGGCTGGGATGTTGGTGTTTGGTTTGCAACATTAAGGTTGTTCTTGGGGAAAGTGCTAGCCAAGGCCATATCTGGATGGAAAGAGGTATCAAAGTGTCAAATCGGGAAACTGATGGATACTGACTATGATATAGAAAAGTGTTGATTACATGGGCCTCACTTTTTTCATGAAAAATATGTTCTTTTTTTTTTTTTTTTAAATGGAGGACTTGAATTGTGGCTTAGTTTAAGAACACTTGCCTTCCACGAATGAGGCCCTGGCTATCACCCTCAGTACTGAGAAAGGGAGAAACAATTAGGAACTTGAGCTCTGACAGGATTTTGAGGTTAAGAATAGTAATTTAGCCAGATGATAATGGAGCTTTCCTTTAATACCAGCACTCAGGAGGCAGAGGCAGAAGGAGGTGGGTCTCTGTGTAGGTCAGCCTGGCCAACAAAGCAAGTTCTGGTGTAGCAAGAATAATAAAAACCAGAGACAGGGGCTGGAGAGATGGCTCAGTGGGTAAGAACATTGACTGCTCTTCCAGAGGACCTGAGTTCAATTCCCAGCAACCACGTAGTGGCTCACAACCATCTGTAATGAGATCTGGCGGCCTCTTCTGGCCTACAGGCATACACGGAGGCAGAATGTTGTATACATAATAAAATAAATAAATTAAACAAACAAACAAACCCAGAGACAGGTATTGGGGTTTAATCTGAAGGTCAGAAAAACAAAACAGCCAGGCACTGGCTCTTGTCTTTATCTCAGTCCAAAATGGTGATCTTGCCTCCAGGAATCTTCAGAATGAGACTGCACCTGAGAACTGTCTCCTCCCATTTTATATTCCTCTCTAGTGCTGGGGTTAAAGGTGTGCTTTGCTACCATTCAGTTTCTATGGCAAACTAATGTGGCTACTGGGATTAGAGGTGTGTGTCACCACTGCCTGGTCTGTAAGGGCTGTTTTACTCTCTGATCTTCAGGCGAGCTTTATTTATTAAAATACAAATGAAGTAACACTATATTCTAGGACACCCAGTTCTATATAGTAGAGACTCTGTCTCAAAAAGCAAAAACAAACCCCAGTGCCATTGTCTTTGGCTTCTCGTCAGTCCTCATTGTTCAGAGAGTCCGGTTTTATCCCATGCTTTTTCAGTTCCAGTCCAGCTGGCCTTGGTGAGCTCCCAATAGATCAGTCCCTCTGTCTCAGTGGGTGGGTGCACCCCTCACGGTCCTGACTTCCTTGCTCATGTTCTCCCTCCGTCTGCTCCTCATTGGGACCTTGGGAGCTTATTCCGGTGCTCCAATATGGGTCTCTGTCTCTATCTTCATCCATCGCCCGATGAAGGTTCTATGGTGATATGCAAGATATTCATCAGTGTGGTTATAGGGTAAGGCCATTTCAGGTTCCTTATCTTCAGCTGCCCAAGGCACTAACTGGGGACATCGCCCTGGGCACCTGGGAGCCCCTCTAGGTTCAGGTCTCTTGCCCACCCTAAGCTGGATCCCTTAATTAAGATATATGCTTCCCTGCTCCCATATCCGTCCTTCCTTTATCCCAACCATCCCATTCCCCCAAGCTCCCCCATCCTCCCCTTCTCACGTTTCTCTCCCCATCTCCCCTTACTCCTATCCCACCTCACCCCCAAGATCCCAATTTTTGCTCGGCAATCTTGTCTACTTCCCATATCCAGGAGGATAACTATATGTTTTTCTTTGGGTTCACCTTCTTATTTAGCTTCTTTAGGATCACAAATTCATAAATAAACGACTCAATGTCGTTTATTTATGGCTAGAAACCAATTATGAGTGAATACTGGGGTTTGATCCTACTTCATGGTCTGGCTTTGTGGGAGCCTAGCCAGTTTGGATGCTCACCTTCCTAGACCTGGATGAAGGGTGGAGGACCTTGGACTTTCCACCTGACTGCTCTTCGGTCTGGAGAGGGAGGGGAAAAGGAGAGGGGGGAGGGGGAGTGGAGTGGGAGGAAGGGGAGGGAAATGGGAGGATGGGAGGAGGCGGAAGTTTTTTTTCCAAGAAAAAATAAAAAAAAAACCAAACAAAACAAAACAAAGGGGCAGCCTCTTTGAGATGTGCATTGAAGCATTTATAGACGGCAGTGCCACGGTAGAGATCTGCTCTGGAATCTCATCTCTGGTGGTGGACGGAGATGAGTGGCATTGTGATAAAAATTTGAAATTAGGAAATGGAATATTAGCCTTATTTCACTATTTTTCCCTACTTTGTATATTTGAATGTTTTCATAATGAAAACCAGGAAAAAGTACTTAACATATTGACTGGTGTGCACTGCCAAGCACCTGACATGCTTAGATTTGACTCAGTAAAATTCTTGAAATTAAAGGATGCAAATACAGGGAAAAACGGGCTGAAGAGGTGGCTCCTTGGTTAAGAGGCTGAGGGTGCTTCCTGCTCTTTCAGAGTGCCCAGATTCAGTCCCAGCACCGATTCCAGGCAGCTCAGAACTTCCTGTTACTAGTTCCAGTGCATCTGACAGTCTCTGCACATTGAGGGCACTTAAACTCACACAGGCACACAGATATATACATAAAAGATAAATAGTTAAGACACACACACACATGTGTGTGTGCAGGAAACACAAAGATCCCAAAAGAAAAATTGAATATAGATATTTTCCAAGGAGAAAAGAAGGTTAAGTTTGCAAGGATGTTTGGAATTTATATATATTTTATACACACACACTCTACCCCCTCTCGCTCCCCCTATACATTTGCTTGCAGCCAAGAAGAACCAGTACAGAATATTGTAAGGTAGAGAAAGGATCACCAGTGATGGAAATCAAGAAAACGTACGCCTTCCTTATGTTAATGTCTAGGGACTGGAGAGGTGGCTCCAGCTGGTCCAGGGAAATCCCCAGGGAGGGTTGGAGCTCTGACCCACCACGGGGTGGGGGTGGGGTTCTGTGCAGATGGGCCTCAAAGCTGGGTTTGTAATCTTTGGCACTAGCTAGGAGACTACGTGACTTTTGAATGAGGGTTTTTTATGGTTTAAGAGTCTGAGGTGATGCGGGGGAGGAGATGGGTAAACGAAGAAAACAAAATCAGCAGTTTGTAGAAGGGATTTTTGGATCTGGCACAGGGTCTGGTGACCTCATCAGGACGGAACAGTGTGGGACCAACCCAAATCTGCCTGGGCTCAGCGCGCGGAGGAACTCCTATTTACTGTCTGGTGTCGATGATGGCTGTGGTGAAGGAAGGGGTGAAAGGAGAAAGAGGCACCATGGGCTGTCAGACTGGACCTGTAGGGCTGAGCAGCTGACGTACTGCAGACCTGTCTACTGTGTCTCTTCCTCTTCATGAGTTTTTCTGACTTGATCTTCTCTCTAGTGAAAACTCTGTGGGAAATGTCCCAGCCATCTCTGTGAAACTAGGCAGGAGGAAGGGTTCTGTTGCAGTAGGAAGCATGGAAAGGAGCCCCAGCTGAGCTCTGGATGCTAGGTGTCTGGGTCATAGTGTTGGCAGTCCTGGAGATGAGCGAGCCATGAACTGGCAGATGGGGGAAGAGAGCTGGCTCCTAGAGAAAGGAAGTGTCCGTGCTTCTGGCTTTGTACCGCACGATTTTGAGAAAAGTGAAACGCAGTCTGTGTGCCCACCCCTCTCTGAGGTTGTCTATTGGATAAATCACGACTCCTGTCCTTAAATATTTCACGGTGTGTATTTAAGAAGACAGAACCTTGATATGGTTAATCAGTAGGACACAACATTAATTTGCCGGGAGATTTTGTGAGACCAGCTGCATCTTCCTGTGGAGGATCATCAAAGGGGCAGAAACAAGGTTTGAGCTGGGATTGAGAAAGAGTAGGTGTTTATCAGCTACAGAAGTGTATGACGTTTTTTTCCAGACAAAGAAAGTATCATGGACACCATAGTTTAATGGTCCAGTTTTGGGCAATGGATAGAGGGTGACTGGGCTGTTGTACTTGATTGGTAATATGCCGTGGTAAAACATTCACCTTGAAGGCCATTCTTGGGGAAAGTGGCAGACAAGGTTGTTTTGTTTTATGTATTTATTTGGGTTTATCTATGTGGCTTTGGAGCCCCTCCAGACCAGGCTAGCTTTGAACTCACAGAGATCCACCTGCCTATGCCTCTCAAGTGCTGGTATTAAAAATGTTCGCCACCATTGCCTGACTGGTAGCCAAGGTTTTATCTGGATGTGGAAGTTGAACTCCAGACAGTCAACTTTGGTTTTAACCCCAATATTGTGAAGGTTTTCTGTGTAGCACCTTTGCTGTAGCTTCATGTTACTTTACAGAGATTTGCCATTGAAGTCAGGTGCCATGATGGATGTTATTTGAGGGTGAGCAAAGGAGAAACACGTAGACGACTGTTCGGGAGCAGCTCAGGGTAGCGCAGGTCAGCCTTCCAAGCACACAGCAGGCAAAGAGACCAAGTAAGCACACTGCAAGGGTTCTGTGTGCCGAGGGGAGGGGCTGGTGGGGAGAGCGTGAGGAGGTTCGGCAGAGAAGAGGACCATGTGGAGGCCTGGGGAGGCTTTGGGAGAAAACCTCTCTGGGCTGAACTTGTTTATTCTGCAATTTTCAAATTTTGAATTTTTAAAATATGACTGTTAGGGAGGGTGCCATGCAGTACAGGGTGTGGGAGCGAGCAGGGTTGGGGTGAGCATCATTGCAAACTTGCCATGACAGTCAACAGGTGCAGGGTGTTGAAAGTTTTCTGAGTACTTCAAGCACCTGGAGGCTGGGCTTGGGGTTGGGCTAGTTTTGTGGCTGTGAGATGGCCGACCTTGAGAATGACCCTTTTAGACGTCCCAGTTAAGCTCTTGGTTGCAGGAACAGTGAGTAGTGAGGTAGCTACCTAGGGATACCTTGAAGGAATAGTTGAAAGGGATTGGTCTTTGTTTGTTAGGAGTCAGGGTCTCAGTACATTGCCTTGACAGTCCGGAGACTCACTGTGTAGACAGGCTAATCTTGAACTCACAGATCTGCCTGCTTCTGCCTTCCAGGTGTTGGGATTAAAGGTGTGGACTTCCGTGTTCAGCCTGACTGACCTTTTATAGTGGAGGGGGCTGGCTGTGTGACTGTGTCTACTATGCACAGAGACACCCGTCACAGAACGGGGAAGGGGGAGCTCCAGAGGATGAGATGTGTCATCTGCAGAAATGGGGGCCAGATATGAGGAAGAGGATGGACGACCCAGTGACCGTGAGATATATGTGGAATTTTAAAAAGTAGTTTATTTATTTTTATTTTATGTGCATTGGTGTTTTCCCTGCGTGTATGTCTGTGTAAAGGTGTCCAGTCCCTTAGACTTGGAGTTACAGACAGTTGTGAGCCGCTATATGGGTGCTGGGAATTGAACCCAGGTCCTCTGGAAGAGCAGTCAGTGCTCTTAACTATGAGCCATCTTTCCAGCCCGTACATGGAATTTTAGGATTGGGCTGGCAGCGGACGCGTGGCCTGCACCAAGAAATGTTTGTAGGAAAACTTGTTTGAGGGTCTTTTTCCTTACAGCGAGTTTTCATCATTGTTGAAGATTTAGGAGGCTGTGACTGTTTATCTCGCCATACAGACGTCCCTTTCCCTCTTCCTTCAGTTGTTTTCATATACAGGAAATAAAATACTGCCTTGTTTAGTCCCCTCCTACAGTATACCATAAACAGCAGAGCTGTTTCTCTCCAAGCTTTAAAACTGTGCTGTTCCTAGCTATGACTGATGCCTGGTGCTTTATCTGTTTGTTCTATAATTGTCTGTTGGGTTGCCGCCCCTCATTGGCTATCACAGCGGCAGTGAGCATAGGACTCGCCCCACCCCTCTTCTGGTGCTGAGTTTTGAACTCCGCCCTGCCCCTTCTAGGCAAGCAGGCTGCCCTTGGTGCTCTCTTGTCCGTGTATTTTGAGTCGGAATGTGGAAGTCTATCTTTCCACATTTATGTTAGCAATTTAGACTATTATTTTTGAAAAAAACACCCCCTTTTCCAGTTAGTGGAAAAATTGTATGTTATTTAAAATTTTCATTTTAAACACATAGCAGCATATTAAAATGAAAGCCTTAGGATGCTTGAATTTTAGCTTTTTATTGTGACAGTTTCAAACAGAAATAGAATTGGAAAGCAAATACCTATATGATTAGACTTTAATTTAAATGAATGTTTGTCACATTTGTTTGTACACTTTCACACATACTTTGCTAACTTATTTCTTTGTTCGTCATTTATTATAATTCACCTCGGTGCTCAGTTAATAAGCACACTTTCGTTTTTACATTGTGGGCCCGGTGGTTAAGAGAAAGCCAGTGATCCCTGATAACAGTGAGTATCAGCCATAGGTATTCTTATTCTGTTTTGTTTTCTTCCATCCTTGGAACAGGGAGCCAGAGGCAGGTGATGTCCTGGTGTGCACAGGGATTCTCTGGCTGAGAGAATGTCAAAGCGAATTTGCCTTTCAGCCCCAGGAAGTGAGTGACTCCTGGCGAATGCCTGATAAGGGCTCTGACTCAGGTCCTCACTCCCAGCCAGGGAGGAGCAGGCCAGATAGCGTGCCCTTGTGGAGGGCACTCCAGGGACAGGTTCCTCGTTCAGTGTGCTGTGAGCAGAAATATAAAAGAATTGAAAGAATTAAAACTACCCTCAAAAAACTGGAAGAGAGAGAGGGGCAGATGGATCTCTGTGAGTTCGAGTCCAGCCTGGTCTACAGAGCAAGTTCCAGGACAGCCAGGGAGGGCTACACAGAGACACCCTGTCTGAAATATTGGCAGAGAGCTATGGATGGTGCTCTAGAGATGTGGCGACTCTAAGAGTCTCTTCCTCAAGGACAACCAGGCTGTCTTTGTCCACCTCTGTACAGGCTTTGGTCTGTGTCCATGGTCCAAGAAACAACCTTTGACGTATGTACTTGAACCCCAAAGTGAGTCATCCATGCCTTGGACGAGCCTGTTCTAAGCTTAATAAAACTGTATTCTGTATCCAAACGAACACTTTATCACATTTAGTTTATCCTCACTATTATGTTGTTTTATATTGCGCAACTGACAATATGACAGTAAATTATGTTTCCAGCTATTGGGCATCATCTGGGCTTTTGGTGTTCTAACTCATTTCGTTGGAGATTTCCTTATGATTGAAATTGCTAAGTCTGTGGTTATTTGTGTTAGGCGCAGTTATAATAGACGTTGCCCAGCAGTTTCCTAAAATGTCAGTTTATTTATTTATTTAAATACATCTACTTAAAAATAGTTACCCAAGGCCGGGCGGTGGTGGCGCACGCCTTTAATCCCAGCACTCGGGAGGCAGAGGCAGGCGGATCTCTGTGAGTTCGAGACCAGCCTGGTCTACAAGAGCTAGTTCCAGGACAGGCTCCAAAACCACAGAGAAACCCTGTCTCGAAAAACCAAAAAAAAAAAAAAAGTTACCCATTCTTACATACATTGGTGTTTTGTCTGCATGTATGTCTGTGAGGGTGCCACATTCTGCAAGCTGGAGTTTCAGGGAGTTGGGAGCTGCTTTTGTGGGCTCTGGGAATTGAACCCCAGATCATCTGGAAGAGCAGCCAGTTCTTTTGACCCCTGGGTCATTCTCAGGGTTATCAGTTTATTTTTACATAACTAGCATGTGGGAGGTCTGCTTTTTTTGTTTTGTTTTTTGGTTTTTGGTTTTTCAAGCCAGGGTTTCTCTGTAGCTTTAGAGCCTGTCTTGGAACTAGCTCTTGTAGACCAGGCTGGCCTTGAAATCACAGAGATCTGCCTACCTCTGCCTCCCGAGTGTTGAGATTAAAGGCGTGCGCCACCACTGCCTGGTGAGTATTCTGCATTTTTGCCAACATTCATTATCTTTCACTATTGTGTGAGTGAGTAGTGTAGTTCACTGTAGTCTGATCTTGCATTTCAGAGAAAAATGTGTCTAGGGTCCACAGCTTGACAATGATTCCAAAGGTCATTTGGGGAAAATTCGAAGGGCCAAGAAAAGCTCCGGGAGAAAGTAATACAACATTCTGAGCCTTTCATTGACTCAAAATATATTTTGAACGCGTTTTTATGGCCAGGGAGCAGTCTGGGAATTTACGGAAACAACAATGAAAACACAGCCAAAACGTCCTGTCTTGACAGAGCCCTCCCTGCAGTTGCAGCAAGTAAGAGTCACTGTTCCCATGCAAGGACAGGCAGGTCAACAAGAAAGGATGGTCCTGGACCATCTCCCACTGATCAGAACTGCCAGACCTTCCTGTGTTCATGGTGATGTTCTTGGCAGCTGCAGAGTGCACGCTGGCCCAGGAAGCCATTCCAGCCTGTCAGAACTGAAGCTGCAGTTGGAGCCGGCGTCTCCATGTATTCTCTCGTGACCATATGAAAATCTATGAGTGAAAAACATGCATCCCAAAGAGTAGGGAAGGGAGAGACTGGTTTGTGGGCCTGGAACAACCAATAGATGGAGTGGAAGAAGCTACAGTTGGAAGAGCCTTCTGTCAGACCACACACAGACAAGGCACCGATATGCTAACGGCCAATAAAGATGTGCTCAAAAGCCGGGAGAGAAACTGTGTTGGTATTTGGCCTCGCGATGAGAAAAGACTAGCTTTCTAAGGTCAGAAAAGGAACAGAAGCATTTACAAAGGGGGGAAAAAGTCCTTTAGACTCAATTACATAAAAATGTCAAAGCGAAAAAGTATTTGAAACAACTCTGACCCTGGAAGGGGGCGAGAGCATCTTCTCGCACTGTTGGTGGCAGAGTAGATTGGTAGAGTCGTTTCGGGAGAACAGTTTGATAATAAGTGCCGCTGCCTGCAAGTTCTTGTCCTGTAACTCAACAATTTCTTCTTTTACTGGGTCTAGTTTTTGAAAATAGTCAGGAATTTGTACAAATGTGATATACAAGAATGGCTATCTTCGGTTTCCTTACAAAATAACCCGAACTGGAAATAATCTAAGTGTGTACCAGCAGGAGAAAAGTTAAATTGTGTTTTACAGTAAATTAATCACTATCATAGGGTTATATATACCTTGGTATAACCAAACTATAGGATTGCTGTCATTAGCAGTGACAAACATACCCTTCCATTTCAAGCTTGTTTGTCCTCATTTGGGGAAAAAACTCAGAGTAAATTCTTTCTTGCCGATGTCCCCTCAGCCCTGAACTAAATGCCGCTGAAGGATGGTGGCATCATGGGCTCTCTTTTTCTGCACTTTCTCTCTGTGAAACATGCTTAGAAGATGGAACCCTACCATTTCCCACAGCCAGGGCTGGACGAAAGAGAATCCTCGTTACATCCCTGATTTGGGCCACACCAGCAGCAGATGCCAGTCAGTGAAACAGAGGATTAAAGGAAAGACCTTTACAATAGCAAAAACAGAGCCAGTGGAGGGGTTCAGCGAGTAAAGTTGCTTGCCACTAACCTGATTTCCTCAGTTTCACCCCCAGGACTCGGTGGTGGAAAGGAGACTTCTGACTTCCACAGGTTGCCCTGTGTTTTCCGCATGGATGCTGTGGCATGTGCATAGAACGCATGCATACATACATACATATACACACATGTACATCATACATACATAAATGTATTTAAAAAGCAAAACCAAAAGTGTGCTTATTATGTTCTGATCATCGTTCATACTGTATTTCATTATTATCTTGTTTGCTTCATACATCAGCCAATTGGAGCTGGTAATATTATTATACCCATTTTGCAGATGAGGCCTCAGAGTCCAGAAACTTTAACTGTCAAGATTGCAATATTACAAAGTCTGTTATTGCCCCTCATTGCCCTGGCTGCTGGTGCGGTTCTGATCACCTAGGAAGCCCTGTGCTCAGGCATATTGTTCTCCCCTCCCTTTGCTCCTTTGTCTTTGGAAACGGGAAATCTGCCTCTGCCCCACAAGGATGCCAGCCATCCTGTTTATTCTCAGCATTTCCCAAAACTTGGGTGTCCCTGGAACAAGGCACAGCTAAGTCCCTCTTGCCTAAACTAGATCAAGTCCTAGAAGAACACCACAGAGGGGAGTCCTGTGCCAGTGAGTTCCTGTGTAACGCTGAGTGAGAGGAAGGAGGGCAGATTTAAATCTGCTTCTGATATAGGGAGCGGTTGTGTGGCTCCCGACAGCACTCACCTCAGTCTGCCATCGTTTCTCGGAGACTGGAAGCCTCCATGATCTGTTGACAGATGAACCAGGTCTGCTAGCATTTGAGTGAGTTATTTGTACAGTCCAAGACTCAGGAACTGGGCAGACCCCAAGCCATCAGGGACTCCAGCAAGAGGGTGGAGGGAGCAACTTCTATAAAGTGCTTATCGGAGCAAAATAAAGGAAATAGGTTTGATGGGCTAAAACAGAAAGCCAGAGTCCCTTTATAAGCTTCAGTTTTGTTTCTGTGTTTGCACTGCATTGGGCTTTGGTTTCCCACATAGGAACGCAAGGTGTAGGAGCTGCCTCACTACAGCCTCCTCAAAGGGGATTCAATGCTTCCCAGCTGATCCTACCTTAGGCAGGACATGTTATCAAACTCACGTGCCTGGAACCTAACACTTCCGAGACTGAGGTAGGGAGTTCCTGAGTTTGAGGCTACCGGGCTTCATACCCTGCGTGGGCATTATTTTATGTTCCCTAGAAACCTTCCCTTTCCCCAAGTCATGACAATCAAAATTGTTATCAGACATTACCAAATGTCTCCTTATGGGGGAATAGCCACTTTTGAGTGCTACTGATAAGCATAAAACTTGAGTGTTTAAATTCTTTCCTTGAAGTGACGGGTGATAATTGCCTTTTGAAGATGGCATTAACATATGTGATTTTTATCTTTTGAATGTTTGTGGCCTTTTCAGTATTGAACATGATTATATACTTTTAAGAATCAGTTATATTAAATAATGTCTCTTACCTCTTTTTCTTCTTTTTTTTAACAGTATGCAAGCATTGAAAAGAATGGTGAATTTTTTATGTCTCCCAATGACTTTGTCACTCGGTATCTGAATATTTTTGGAGAAAACCAGCCCAACCCAAAGACTGTGGAACTTTTAAGCGGTGTGGTGGATCAGACCAAAGATGGGTACGTGCACTTGTGGCTAGCTTCCTTAAGTCTTCTGTTCACTCCAGCTTTGTTTTGCTTAATAATAAGTAGCTCACTGAATGTCTGCATCCTATATAGCGCCAAAAATGTTTTTTCTACGTATTCATCCATCATTTTAGAAATAATATCTTTAATATTCATTCACGAATTGTTTCACAGTTGGTGATTCCATGTTTTGAAGACGTGTTTATACCTGCATGAGACTGTTATAACTGAGGTGGTGTGAACATGTATGAATAATGTATTTACATATATGTTGCATGTCTCAAGATAGCAGTAAAATTATGAACTTCAACATGACTCTGTGAACATAACTTCTATTGTCTTTCCCTCTGTCCACATTGTCTTTAAAATTTCACATGTGGTAAAATGTCATTGAAATGGGAGACAGAAAAAAAATCTCATGACTCTAAGTTACCAAGGAAGTTGCCTGGCTGTAGACCCCATTGAATAGCCCTGAGCAGGTGCTCTGCAGAACACCCTTCACCTTGTCCCCTACCTTATGTTTCCTGTGTGTCTTCTCTGGAATTGGTAATCTGGCCTTATTTGATGGAGGAATCTTGGACTTGTGTAATTAAACGTGTTGAGTTGAAAAAGTTATCTGGGTGAACCTAAATTCTATCACAAGTGTCTTTGAAGGTGGGGGCAGAGGAAGATTCGACACAGGGCCCCGGTATTATATGATTGCAGAGCTAAAGTCTGTGTGAGGCATCCCCAACCAGGCGAGCCTGCAGCCACCCAAGGCTGCATGAACCTAAAATGGAGCTCCTTAGAATCTCCGGAGAGAGATCCCATCTGGCCTTGCTAATACCTTTATTTAGGACTTTGGAGTTTCTGAACTGTAATAGAATTTATTCCTTCTGTGTTCAGTCTTCCGATTTGTTGTAAAGCTTGTTTTGTTAATTTTTAAGTGACAAAAATATTTATCATATACAACTATTCAAAAGTATGCATAGTAGAATGGACTAATCTTCCTAGTTAACATATCTTTTACACTGTGTGCTTCTTTTGTTTTTGTATTCAGAACACTTAAACTTCCATTAGCGATTTTCAGGTGTACCTGTGTGTTTTTAATCATAGCCCCACAGTATCCAAACTGTCTTTTGAAAATACTTTGTTCTTTGAACATAAGTCACTTTGACGCTTCCTCCCCATGCCAGCCCCTGGTAATCACCATCCTGCACTGTCTGCTTTCATGGACTCTGATGTTTTTAGGTTCTGCTTATGGGCGAGAACTTGCGTCCTTTGTTTTTCTATGCCTGGCTTATTTCACTTAATGTTATGTCTTCCAGGTTCGTCCACATTGTCACATGTGATAGAATTTCTTAAGGTTGACTACTATTCCATTAGGTGTTTATAGGAAATTCTTAATTCACTCGTCCGTTGATCGATGCTTGAGTCGACATCATCTTGGCTATTGTAACTAACGTTGTGGTGATCGGGGGAGAGCGCAGCAGTTTCTTTAAAACGCTGTGTTGTAATTGATTGTCTCTGGGAAACTAGAAAGCCTATAGTTCTTAAAGAATTTTCATTGGTCAATGACCAGCTTTTTCTACAAAAAACATCCCTTTCTTTGCCCAATGGTACTTTTTGACTGATCGGCGTTCTGTTAAGCAGCTACTCCTGGTAGCAGCTGTCTTTCCTCTGACTTGGGGTTGCACTCGGCAGCAGAGTTGAAATCCTGTCATCAGCAGGGTCTCCCTATCTGGATGTGAGTCTTGCGTATCTGGGGTACAGCATACAGGGATTGGTGGGAGAGGCAGGCCATGAGGATGAGATTCTCCACAAGCTGTGGAGAGCCACCCAAGACTGGTTTGAACCAGGAAGTTGGCATGGTTTCTTGCAGGGCAGTGGAATCCCCAGTGATATTTTTTGTTGTGTTTAGATTTTTTTTTGTTCTACTGTCTTAATCCATTTAAGGATGGATTTAATCAATTTCTGAAGGCCCTTGAGGGAGATGAAAAGAGATTTTGAATGCCTGGGGATGGAGGCCTCTGGTTTGGGGGCTTCCTGAGTGAGGGAGGCTTTGCTTACATCTGAGGAGGGAGAAGAGATGGATTTCAGGATTTCTCAGGGCCCAGACCCCCTTAGCTAAGCCATGTAACTAAGCAGGGTGTCCTACTGTTGGGAGCTGTGAACCCCCAGATCCTGAATTTCTTGTAAACAACTTGTTTTCCCCTGATCTGAGTGCCTACAGCTGCTCTGAGCACGAGACCCTCAGGAGTTCCTGATGGCAGGGGAATGGTTTCTGCTGTGTTTGGCTGGGGCGTGGCTATCCCTATATAAGCTGCCCCTGGACACAATAAAGGGGGCATTCTTGTATCAAGGATGACCTGTGTCTCTGTCTGTGAGGCTTTGTGTGTTTCAATCTCCAGCCCCTTGCCCGGTTCACAAACTCTATGGTAGCACATGGAGCGCAGACAGTGTGGTACGCTACATCCTACCAGCTGCTGGGTGTGTATGGCTTCTGCTGGGTCTTTTAGACTTGGTGACTGTAGCTTTTGATTAGGATGGAAACTGTGCTGTGTCTGTCATCTAAGTATAATTTTCATATATAGCTCATACTTCTTATCTCCGAAGAACCAGGTGGAAATCTTATGTTGGTCCTCATGAGCTTTGCCACACATTTCTGATTGTTTGTAGTGATTGTCTCATGAGAGCAAGCTAAGACCAAAATCTTCGTGACTAAGTGGGGCTCGGATGAGCTGGGGTTGGTGAATGATTTCTTTTAGCTGGCTACCTGCAGTAGATGCTGAGCCCTTCCTGTCAGGGGGCTCAGATGACATTAGAATATCTCATAAATCATTGGCTTGCTAGGATCGCGTATAACTTTCCCATAGGCAGCTGTCCCTTGATGGCCACGCAGTTAAGTTCAGGGCCCTCACAGGATCCAGCCAAGGTCTGCCCATGCTCCTTCTAGAAGAGCGCTGTCTGTGGTTCTTACATGGAACCCATCTTGTTTTCCACTGTGCGTTAAGTCATCATCAGATGACTTCGTCGCTAACACAAGGGTAGGTAAATGGTTTTCTCTCACCTTGTTTAATGACAAGAAAGCCCCTGGTATGGGTGCATTTTCCTTTCTGAGTGTTTGCTAGCTGTCACGGTTGGTTAAACGTTTAGATTTAGGGCCCACGGACACAGACGGCCAACTGTTCATGCTTTCCACCTTGGGTATAGAACCCTGTGTACTCCGAGAAGATGCGCTCTGTGAGAGCAGACTTGGGGAGTGTCAGGTACCCTGGTGTCCCGTGAAGGGGCCCAAGGTAGAGGCTACCTTCTTATCAGCCCCCACCCCCCACTTTATTGTTCTCAGCCCTGGGCCAGCACTCCCCCCTGAGGATTGTAGGGTGTCAGAAAAGGTAGAGAACAAGGGCCATGTGGCTGGTGCAAAGTATGTTGCTCCTTTCCCATGTTCACCGCTTCCTTCTTAGTGACGAAAAATATAGCCTTTTAAATCCTTCCCAGGGCGAAGGAGGATATAATAGTGTTGATGATAAAATCATTTTTATATACCTGTTTTCACTTTGTGAGGCTGTGGTGAAGAAATCCAGGCCTTGGCCACACGCTGGGAGTTAATGAGGTTTACAATTGGCAGTGCTTAAAGAGTGTTAGGTAATGTATTTAAACATCAGCTGTTCACAGGCTGGGCTGCTCAGGTCTTGGAGTCGTCCCATTCAGCAGAGGAGACCTTTCTGTCTAATGACGGTGGACAGGCATTTCAGGCAAACACCTGAAATTCATAATCTGCAGAATTAAGCAAAGGCATCTTTTTAATTAAAAAAAAAAGCCTTGATAATAATCATCACCAGTCAAACCGAGGAGCTTAAATGTTCTTGGTAGTCATCAGACTCCCAAATTAATCTACCAAAACAAAAGGCCTCATTAAGAGCTCTCATTGAATCAGCGTTATCTTCTTTCTCTTTCTGTGGATGTCTGATTAACCCCCTTTATTTTTGCATTACTCACTCCATGTTTAATATTTGATGTCTGAAATCATAGGGGTGCATGCAATGTGGTGGCTAGACGCTGTCTACAAGGAGTAAATTAAAAAGGATTTTTAAAAAGGTTGGTGGTATTATGTTGCTGATGCATTTGAAAATCTTTAGGAATGTCAGATGCCGGGCTCTTATTTTTCTTTTTAATTCCAGAAAGGGTTGATTAATGACTAGGTACTGATTTCACATCTCATTCATATGTACCTACTGCTCCCCCCTTTCTCCTCTTTCTCACCCGAGCCCTCTTTGGGAGAGTTTTTCTGGAGGGGCAGGGTAAGAAATGGCCATGGCTAGAGGGGAAAGGGAGGTCACAGGAGGCTCTTTTGCACACAACGGAAGGCTTGTGATGGGCAGGACTCTTTGGAGAGCTGAGCAAATCCATCATGGAGGTAGGAAAGCAAAGTCATTTTGGTCTAGATGAGGAGATTGGCTTCTTGTAAGAACATGGAGAGTTCTAGAACAAGTGTGGCCAGCAGACCCTGGAAGCCCAACGGTCTTTTCAAGAGTCTAGGTGGTGAGAACTGTTCCTGTACAAAGGAGGACATGCAGCACACGCCTCGGTGGTGCTGAGCAGGCACCTCTGAGACAGAGGAGGCTGAAATGGCCCCAGCTTCATGCGGAAACCTGACCCCACAGCTACGAATCTAAAAGGCGGGGCCTTGGAGAAGTGGTTACACAGGCTGTGTCTCCTGGATGGGATTAGTGATTTTTTTTATGGAGACTTGAAGGAACCTGTTCACGCCTCCCACCATCTAGGGAAAACAGAAGGTACTGTCTGTGCGGAACAGGTCTCCACCAGACACTAAATCTACTGGCGTCTCTTGATCTGCGGAATTGTCAGCCAAACCTTTGTTCATGAGTTTGTTCTAGCAGGCTGAGGGGAGCAAGACAGATGCCAAGGCACCAAGTTGCCTTTCTCGTTATTACACTGGAACAGCAGCGACGGCAGTGTTTTCACTCGAGAATGTTGCTGAAGGACGAAAGTTACTGACTTTTCTCAAGGTCTTGAACATTCATTGAGCAACTAAGTGGGGACATACACATAAGAACTTAATACACTTATGCATTAAGGTTGAGGGAAAATGATCAGTTTTGAGTTAATAGCTGAATTAACATTTTCCTCAAGAATGAATTATTTTATAATAATTAAATTTTTCATGTGACAATTTCTGGATAGTAAAGACTTTCCTAGTGTTACTGGTGATGACATTAATGAAAGTAGCCTTTTAAATATGGTATGAAATGTCCCTAGTGTTCAGAAGATCCACATAACCTAGGGGACAGTATTTCTAGTTGGCCAAGACCTGCTGTAAAAGAACTCCAGCTGGATAAAGGGTCTGCTCAAGCGAAACTACACTGGGTGTCAAGGCAACAGCGGGAAAGATCCACACAGCTTCCACTTCCACGCTGCCACGTTCCACTTCCACGCTGCCGCGAATGCCCAAGAAAAAGCTGCTTGTTAGTATTGCCACTGATGTTACAGCAGAGAACAATACCTCAGTTTCCTGAAAGGACCATTACAATCCTACTTTCTCCTTGCATTGTGAATGTGTATGAACCTTCAACCAGAAGAGCATATCACCACAGTGGTTTTTCACTGAGAAGTTAAAAAAAACTTTCAGAATTAAATGTGCTTTTTTTCACTAGTGCCTTTGTTTAAAAACAGAATTTTTCTTTCCCTTTCTTTCTTCCTTCCTTACTTTCCTTTTTCCTTTCTTTTCTTTCTTTCTTTCTTCCTTTTTCTTTCTTTCTTTTTTTTTTTTTTTGAGACAAGTTTTCTAACACTCTTAGCTGTTCTGGAGCTCTGTCTGTAAGATCCACATGCTTCTGCCTCTCAAGTGCTGGGATTAAAGGGATTAAAGGTGTGTGCAACTACCACCCGGGCAAAAACATAGATATTTTTCAAACAAATGTTTATATTACCATGTAATACAGCTGTTATGAACCTCTGGGTCATGACTTTGAAGGAACCTTTCACAGGGGTAATGTAACATCGCTAGAAAACACAAGTACACATTAATACATAACAGTAGCAAAATGACAGTTATGAAGTAGCAATGAAAGTAATTTTATGGTTGACGTCATCACAACATGAGGATGTACTAACAGGGCCGCAGCATTAAGAAGGTTGAGAAGCCCTGATGCAATCAATTTCTTCTTCTTCCTCTTCTTTAAAGTTTCTTTGAGAAAGGGTTTTCCTGTGTATCCTTGGCTGTCCCGGAACTTACTCTGTAGACCAGGCTGGCCTTGAATGTACAGAGATCCACCTGGCATACGCCACCACTGCCCTTCATGGATTTCCTTTTTTAATGGATTAATATACACACTTAAACCTCTCAGTTTTAATTTCTAATAGTATGGTAGAGATGATCTATATAAGTAAAAGCTAACTGGGGTCCAAGCAATTTCTAGACTGCTAAGGTGTCCCAGAACCCACAGGTTTGATGATTGCTGGCTAGGAAAACAATGGAAAGGAAGGTAGAGAGAGACAGGAATGCTGGGCTGGAGACTGCTGATGAGGTTTAGAACGCCGTTTACTCACAACGTCATTGATTATTTTTCTCTTTCCTGGAAACAGATGAGTGAGTGGGCGGTGTCGAATTGCTGTGTCCAGAGAGAATGAAACAGTAGAGTCGTCTGGACTAGGATGTGTGGATGAGGGAACAGCAAGACTGCACAGAACCCACCCGAGCATCCACCTGGGCATCATCCTAAAACCGAACCAAAGACCCCTTACTATATGTACTAGCTGCCGTTTTCATCACTGTGATGGAAGCAGCTTAAGAGAGGAAGGATTTATTTGGGTTTGTGTTTCAGGAGACTGCGTCTATTTGGCCGCGAGGGCATGGTGACTGGGCATGTCTGTGGTAGTGCCGTCTGCGGGGGCCGCGAGGTCATGGTAACTGGGCATGTCTGGGGGGCAGCGAGGATATGGTAACTGGGCACCTCTGTGGTAGTGCCGTCTGCGGGGGCAGCGAGGGCATGGTAACTGGGCGCATCTGTGGTAGTGCCGTCTCCGGGGGCAGGAGCTCTAGGCTCAGCTTGTTCAGAAGTTGATGGAACAAGATCAGAAGTGGATGCCACCTTCGAGGCTTGCCGAGTGACTCACTTAAGCTTGGTAGTCTGTCCACAATCCCAGAAGGTTCTATGACCTCCCAAGCCAGCACCACCAGCTGGTGACCAAGTGTAAATACGCAAATCTATGGGAAATAGTCCACCTTCAAAAAACACAGTAGGACTGGGTGATTTTCTTACATGTCAGCTGCTCCAGCCCAGGCATGGATAAGAAAGGTTAGGTGTAGCAAGGCATGAGGTCTGGGCCATGAAGACTCTAGAGTAGGAGGCAGCCCATTCAGGTATGGGACTCACAGGGACAATTAGACTGTAGAATATACTTATTTCCTGTTTTTTTGAGGGGGTGCGGGGAGGTGCCTAGTGCTGGGCACTGAACTCTGGGCCTTGTGGATGTTAAGCAAACACTCTATCATTGAGCGATACTCCCAGTTAGATTTTTTTGGGGGGATAGAGACAAAGAGAGGATGGTGAAGTCAGAGCAATGAGAGGCAATGCAAAGGTGTCAGTTTCATGAATTGCATTATTCATTGTGGATGGAAGCTGCTGAGATTGGGGTATAAGGGGAGAGAGGAGGAAAACTGAGACAATGGCCCCAAAGCAAGAAGCAGAAATTGAGACAAGGATTGGTCCTGTTGAAAGCCTAGTTCTGACCGGGAGTGAACAGCTAGAAGGGGTGGGGAAGAGCTCCCAGCAAAAGGGAAGTTAATGTAAATGGGAGGCCTTGGTGTGTGAAGCATCTGAGATTTAAAGAATCAGTAATATATTGCAACTCTTTCGATTTGAAGGATAAAAATAGTAAACGTTGAAGATTCAGGTAGGAGTGGAGTTGGAGACAATGCCAGCTTAGCACCTCAAAGGATGGGTGGGAAGGGAGCTGAGCATGGTGAGGTCAGAAGACAGAATGGGTGCCAAGTGGCGCAGTGCAGTGGGAACATTACTCTGGACCACGCGTAATTAAATCTCAACACAAAATTCGCAAAGAAAGGGAGCGCACCCACTGTTGTATAAAGTGAAGCACCAATCTCTTTCTCTACCATTGTGCGCATGGGAAGAACAGGCTGTGACAGGTACTTAGTTAAAGCAGTCTTCACCAGAGCTGTGAGGGTTTCCTGAAGCAGAGCTGCTCTGGTTTGCATGTCCCCCAAGGCTCCTGTTGGAAATGCCTTCCCAAGGCAGCAGCATTGAGGGTTGGGCTCTTGACACGCGGAGCTGTCAGTGGGCTAGTGATGCGGGAGAGTGCTCTGTGTAAAACCCGTGTGGCTGGCCTTCTCGTCCTCATTGGTGTGATGGATGCTGCAAGAAACCCTGAACAGATGGTGAGGCTTTGACCCAGCCCCCACCCCCAGCACTGTGAGGAAGTGTCCACCTGCTGTTTGTAGATGACCCAGGCTAGAGCAGAGCCTGTGCTAGAGAGGAAACACCGGGGATTTAGTGCTCACTGGCTTTCCCTCTGGTAATTGTCAGCGGGTCACTTCCAGAATGTGCTGCAATGCGCTGCACACGTCAAGTAAGCTGTTGAGAGTAAGGTTTGAACCGCAATCTAATCGAAAAGTTTGCCTTGCCAGGTCGTGGCGGTGGTGGCGCATGCCTTTAATCCCAGCACTCGGGAGACAGAGGCAGGCAGATCTCTGTGAGTTCGAGTCCAGCCTGGTCTACAAAGCGAGTTCCAGGACAGCCAGGACTATTATATAGAGAAACCGTGTCTCAGAAAAAACAAAAAAACAACAAACCCTTTAGGGTCATCAGTTTGGAGTGAAAAAGGCAAGAGTTGAGCGATCTTCCTGCCCCAGCCTCCCACAGGGTGAGGTTTCAGGAGTCTATCCCCTCCCATCCCCGAGCCCAGCCTCTTAATCTTTTCCTGAGCAGTTGTCTGGAGACTTCTCTGGGACGTGGGTTAGTATTAACTCTGAATGACTTACACCCATTCCAGTGAGTAGTAGGGTGAGTTTCAGTTCATGCTAATATTTCTAATTTACAAATAAATTAAACTGACGAAATTAAATTTAAATTATTTTTATTTCTTTGATTTTTCTGTTTTTTTTTCTTTGAAAGTCCTAGTTGTCAGCAGCATTCCCAGAACTGCATCTTTGTTTTATGCAGATGCTCAAAGTAACAACACTCATATCGTTTCTAACAGTTAGATAGTGAATGAAGATTGAGGTTTCTTTCCAGCTGTTTGTGCTTAGACTGTATTCCACGAAATAGATGCAGTTAAGAGATTGCGCCCTAGAGTGTTTGAGTAACTCGTTGCTCTGTGTGGTTTGGCCACTGACTTGATATATGGTTAGGTTCATTTGTTTCAGTTTGTTTTCAATTTTTAGGCATTGCTTTTTTTCCCCTCTCTTTTTTGCCCTTGGACCTAATTGCATTTTGCATATGTAAAACATATGTTCCCGAAGTCCAGACTGTAACAGAAGAGAGGTCTGCTGTGAAGCCTGACTCCTGTCTCTCCTTTGCGCCTTCTCTGGAGTTGCTCTTTCTCCCTCTACAAAACATTTCTCTTCCTCAGTGAGGGAATTGATATTAATATTCGTGTTCAAGTTGGCTTCTTATTCATATGGAACAGACAGAGAATAAGTGCTCTCTCCCCCCACATACCCATGTCACACATCACACACACATACAGCCACACCTACACCACAGCCCCCACCATATGTACACATACCACACACACACCACACACACCACACACACACCACACACACACATACAGCCACACTTACACCACAGCCCCCACCATATGTACACATACGCACATACCACACACAACCACACACAGATATCACACACACATACACACAGCCACACATGCGCCACAGCCACAGCCCCAACCACATGTACACATACGCACACACCACACACACACACCACCATACACTACCCACACCGCATACATACACACCACATAAACTCATACACCACACCCTCCCCCATCACACCCTCCCACACGCAGCATA
This sequence comes from Microtus pennsylvanicus, assembly GCF_037038515.1. Lineage (NCBI taxonomy): Eukaryota > Metazoa > Chordata > Mammalia > Rodentia > Cricetidae > Microtus > Microtus pennsylvanicus. The sequence goes on along the minus strand of NC_134597.1, from coordinate 3,935,320 downwards.
CCCCCACATCACACACATATAGACACCCCACACCACACCCACCGACACCCACACACACTTCTCTCTCTCTCTCTCTGGAGAGAGTGCTTATATGCTTACGTGCATATGTGTTAGGTTCTCCACAGAAAGAGTTAGTAGTCCCAGGCTTACTATAAGGAGTCAGCTCCCCGTTATGGTAGCTGAGCCATCCCATGTCATCATGCCCGTGTGCAAGCTGGAGACCGAGGAAAGCCGGGATGTTGTGGTAATTCACCTTCTGAGGCTTGTGAGCCCTTGGAATAGCTCTCAGACTGGGACTGCGGAGATGGTGCAGTCAGGAAAGTGCTTGCCACACAAGCTCGAGGCACTAATGATATGTAATCCTAGCACCCACATGAAAAAATGACATGGTACTGTGTGCCTGTAGTCCCAACACTGGAAATGCAGAGACAAGGGTTCTGCAGCTTGCTGGGCACCTAGTCTAGCTGAATCAGTAAGATCCTGAGAGACCCTGTCTCTGGAGAAGGATGGAGGAGGACACCCAATATCCTCTGACTTTAACCCCTGTATGAACATTAGCACACAAATATATAAATGCAGATGTTCTTTCTCTCCCCACCCTCTCTCTCCCTCTCCCTCTCCCTCTCCCTCTCCCTCTCCCTCTCCCTCTCCCTCTCCCTCTCCCTCTCCCTCTCCCTCTCCCTCTCCCTCTCCCTCTCCCTCTCCCTCTCTCTCTCTCTCTCTCTCTCTCTCTCTCTCTCTCTCTCTGTCACACACACACTCAATCTTGGTGAATCCATGTTCCAGCTCAAGTGTTCAGCTAAGAGCCCATGGTCTTCTCTTTTGCCCTCACGTGTTTGTTCCATTCAAGCCCTTGGTGATTGGATAATGCCCACCATATTGGGAAGCAAGTCCATCTAGGAAAATGCTAATCTTATCATAAAAATCCCCGCATGGATGTACTGCAAAGCAGTGTTTCGTCTTGGCTCTCCGAATGCTAATCAAGTTGACATATAAAGAGTTGTTAGGACTGGACACAGCATGACAGGTACTAATTGCCTTCAGAATTGTTCCCGTATTCCCGTTTGCTCACCAAATGCTTCTTAGACTTCTTTTGATGTTACTGTTACTTTTACTGGTGTAACATGCATATATACACACATACACACATACACACATACACACATACACACGCATGCACAAGACTTCTGATAACTCCTTCCACCAGGCATGGTGGCTCTTTCTCATGGAAAAGCATCCCTCATGGGAGGAACACTGGCTGCTGACATAGCACATGCATCTTACTGGGTTTCTTAAATCGGGTGAGACCTTAGGCCAGTGGCCTGCACTCCCTGAGCCTGCTTTGTCACTGAGGAAATGGTGTTACATCTTGCTTGGTGTTACATGCTTGATGTTGCTCCCAGGGGCATGTGGAGGTCCAGGTAGCTTCCACCTCAGTTGCCCCACGAACAACCTCTGCTGATTCCACCCACTGCCCTGCCCTCCAGCTTCTGCCTGGGGTTTTTCTGGACCTCTCATCTAAAGAGGTGTCTGTTCTGGCCCTTGCAGTGAATTTCTTTGCTCGTTCATCCTTCTGCCGCTCCTCAGGTTTCTCTTGCTGTGGGAGTGAATTCGCCCTTGTTGAGTCTGCAGCAATCTCCAATGATAATATTAGCCCTCAGGCCGGCACAGTCGCCCCTTCGCGCCTCCGACAGTACTTTCTGTCTTTTCTCTCCGCACTGCGTCAGCCTGATCTTCAGTCTCACTGCCTGCACCATCTGGACTCCTTTTCTGGGTCTTCTGCATCTCTCTGGGTTTCACTAGTATTTTCTGGCTCTTCATTTCCAGTGTCATATCTTAGATACTCAAAACTTTGGTGTTCTTCCGTCTTCACTGCCTTTCCCTCCACTGAAGTATCACTCTCTTTTGTTCCCAGCACACCTGCAAGGGAACGGACGCGGAAGCATTGAGGGTGTTCAGAGTCTTGGCCTTCATCAGATCATCCCTTCTGGTCCCTGATCTGTGGCATGAGTTTGCCTAGTTTGTGCCTTCTACAGAAGAGTTAAGAAAGCGCAGCTGTGCCCCTCTCCTCGGTGCACATCATGCCTCAGGCTAATTTAGAATTAGTTTTTAGATTCACTAAAAAAATATAGATTTTCACTTCAGAAACAAACTAGCCAAGCCTTGGAAGAACCTGAGGGATGGCTGAAAATGCAGTTCAAGATTTCTGATCTGATCCCAGCACTTGGGAGGCAGAGGCAGGTGGATCTCTGTGAGTTCGAGACCAGCCTGGTCTACAGAGCTAGTTCCAGGACAGGCTCCAAAACCACAGAGAAACCCTGTCTCGAAAAAACAAAAAAAAAAAAACAAAAAAACAACAACAAAAAAAAAGATTTCTGATCTGTTTGTCTGCTTCAATGTTTTATGTATTTATTTATTTTTGAAGACAGGAAATGAAAAGCCACTAACTTTAGAGATGAACGAGGAAAGGTTGAAGTTTCTCTTCTGCAGTAATTGTATCTGGAGAGAGAGTAAAAGCCACTAACTTTAGAGATGAATGAGGAAAGGTTGAAGTTTCTCTTCTGCAGTAATTGTATCTGGAGAGAGAGTTTTCAGAGTCCTGTAGTTTAATTTGCTTTGCAGAGACAGGAAGTCCTCTCAACACCTTGCAGTTCCAACGGTGACCCCTGCCACAGCCTCTCAGCACCGTAGTTGCCGCTTCAGGCAAGTGTGTGTCGGCACAAGGCTTTAGAGACAGGTTGGTAGTGCGAGGTAGGGTGTGCACACAGCGCCAGATGGCCAGACCCAGGTTTAGATAGGCATAATAAATTCTTGAGAGGATTTGAATGAAAGTCTACATCCAAGGGGTAGTCCCTGTTGTAACAGGGAGATTCTCATTATACTTTGTTAAGATTCTTTGTACAACAAAATATAATTTTATATAAAAAATTCACTTTTGGGGGGGGGAGACTTTTGCCAGTTTTATGCAAATTTTGTTCATATAAAATTTTAGTCTTTATGAGTGTGGTGTGTGTCCCCATCAGCAGGAACGCTTTTATCCTGGCGGCGCTTTCTGTGGAGTTGTTTCTAAGTGGACTGGACAGTACTGGTGGGACTATTTCACCAGCCTCTGCCTTCCCTTTCTAGGAGGTGAGGTTTTCTTTCTCCTTACTGGGGAGAGTAAGAAGATATCAAGGAGTAGCAGTGCCACTCAGGGATTCTCTTTCTCTGTGCCCTTTAAAGCAGCAGTGAGCCTTTGGAGGCTCCTTACAATGCAACGCCAGAAAAGCTCACGGCTGTGGGTGGCCTGAGAGCTCAAGTTTATGTGCAAATCATGATATGTCCTAAAGCAGCGTCGCTCTGTGATTTGGGAGGGGTAGGCCTATTGGAAGAGGTGTGTTTGTAACTTGAGGCAGTTTACAGAAGTAACTGCTTCTTTGTACTCAGATGCTTGTTTGTGGTGGTGTAGGGTAAAGGTCTGACATATGGGGTGGCTACTCCTGTTGATTCTGGCATTTTCTAGAACACCCTGCACAGACCAGTTATTTGTGTGATTGAAACTACATGATACTTCATTCAGTTTTGAGTACTTAAATTATTTTAGCTATAAATTAGTTTGATTATGGTAATGATTTCAGAATGTGCATGCATGTAAACATATGTTGTATGCCCCAGTGCATGCAATGTTTGGGGGTCAGTTGTACCCCAGTACATTTAGAAACACGTTTAAGATAATGAATGCGTGTAGCGTCTCATGCTTTCTGTTTGCTTCCTATGTACCTTCTTTACGTTTCTTTTGTTGCTGAAAGCCAGTGCATTCTCTCCCTCGTTTCTGTTAGAAACAAATATAACACTTTCAATGGGAGACAGAGTAGTTTTTGCAGCAAGGAGTAAAATTGCAAACACTTCACCCTCTGTTTGCATGCGATGTTATGACCATTTGATGAGAAGTATTGTCCCTGAAATTCAGTCTGAATTTTCATTTGACCAGAAATTTGTATAAATTCAATTTAGGATCAACATGTGGGCACTTTTTTCCTGTTCTTATATACAGAAAATGATAATCTATTTTAAGCTTATTGTAACTGAAGGAACACTTGTTTACACGGGTAAAATGACTCTATGCAAGTTGTGTATTGAAGTTCATGTTAATGTTTGCTATTTAATGACACCTAATGATATTCAATGAAGGGTTATGCTGAACTGGAGAGAAAATGTGTTACCCAGGCAACTGCCTCTGGCAGACTAGAGATTCAGGCATATGGCTCTATAGTACACATTATTTCAGCATCTTTAAGCATAAAGAACCACACATGTAATTGACTGTAAAAAATTACTGCTCGGTTACTGTATTGTATGGTCACAATAGAAGTAAATGAATACGTCATTGTTGTTGGAACAAGTCTGTTGGGAATCACTCGTAGACTCTACTATTTAAGAAGCTAAAATACAATAAGAAGAAAATAGCTGGTTTAATTAACATGTAAAAATTGGGTTAATTTGAATTCAGCTGGCACAGCAGAGATTAATGTTCGCTGGGGACTTGGGGTGCTATTCTGGTTAAAGATCGTGTACTTTTATATCTTTTTGTCCGCACCATGAATCACTTTATGTCTCTCAAACTGATAGGGGCTTTTCCTGTCTTTTATGTTTTGCTTTGCCTCGGATTTATATTACGTTCACACCAAGAAAGATTTTGGTGTACTTTTATCCCAAACCTAGGAATTATAATTGAATGAAATAAAATGCTGAAATATTTGTAACTAATTAAAGATGCTTCTCATGGGACATCAGTCTAACTTGATTTCATGTATTTAAACATTATTTCAGTTGATGCTTATTATTTATTTATACTTTCTAAAGCAGAGTGATTTACTAAAAATTCACCATTGGGAGATGAAAAAAATAGCCTCTTTGCCCTTGTCACTTTGTGTGTGTGCCAATGTGTAGAGACCTTTTATTTGTTTTCGAATATTGTTTGAATTATTATTGCTTAGGTTCAGAGATTCAGAAAAACCCACCGAGGACAGCAGTGTCTTCCAATAAAAATCATTCTGCCTATTTGTGATTTTTCTTTAAATGCAAAGACACAAGTAATTATCTTTTACTGAAAGTCTACATGTTGAAAAAAATTCCTCATCTGCAGCCAACTTAGGGTCTCAGGTCCTCTACGAGCTTTCCAACTCTAAGCCCAGGGAACTGCCGTCTGATGAACAAGGGGTTTGCAGTGTGTGCCCTGCTACTGCTTGGTCTCTGTGCACTTAAAATAACTGATTATTCCGAGTTAATCTGGATAAAGTAACAAGCCACGTTGTGGGGACCATTCGCCCATAAACAGTGGTCCTGGGAAGCTTGATGAATCCCTGGTTTCCCACTGGAGCCTTCCTTTCCTTATTGTATTGTTTTTCCCTCATGACAAATGAAAGTCCCTCTCATTTTTTTCGCCCTTCATTGCCTGCCCACTCCTTCTGGAGCAAGGCAAGACAAGAACCCGCGGTTGGAGAATCACCAATCTTAGTAGCCACTTAGAGCTGGCTGACAGATTGTTCACCTGCTGGCTTTTCAGTCAGTGATTGCTTTTCTGTGGTTTAATCTCCCCATTATCCTTCATTTGCCCTTTTAATAAAGTCCAAGCCTTCTCTTCCAGTCTTAACTAAAGAAGAAGGAGAGATGCAGGAAGCTGAGCTTTTTTGTGTATTTTTTTTAAGCTGCTGTTAACGTAAATCATTATCCCAACAGGCTGTACAGGTACTTTTCTTCTTTAGTGTCTTTTTAAAAGACAATATTAAAATTAAAATGAGTGGGTGATTCATAGCGAGGTCTTTTTTTTCCTCCCTGTTTAAGCTCAGTACATTTCTCCTTAAAAAAAATCTTTGGTAATCTTCAAATATTAATGATGGAATAGACATAGAAAATGTTTGTGATAAATGTTTATCAGTCTGTTCTCAATATTTGTAAATGTATGGAATTAGAGTAATGTAATATATGATAAAGTGAGTTTTTAAAAAACATTTTGAGATTTTTATTTTATGCATATGAACGTTTGCCTGCATGTATGTATATATGTGTACCATGTGCATGCCTGCGGAGGCCAGAGGAGGCTGCTAAGCCAGCATCTCTCCAGCCCCCAATTACCAGGCTTTATAAATGATATTTTTCTACCATTAATATCTATTTATCTAGACTGTGGTGACTGAACTTAATTGTCTCTAGCTTAGGAAGCTTATGGTATTCTTTTCTAGGATAAAACTGGCCACAAATCAGAATCCTTTTATACCTCAAAGTCTGAATGGTAGAATGTTGGGGGTGTGGCTCGGGCATGGACGCAGATTTTCCCAAGATCACTGGGCTTCATTACCTGACAGGGAAAGAAAGAGCAGAGGGAGGAAATGACGTCATTTAGTGTTAGCTGACTATGGGTACCGGAGAGCCAGGAGAGAAATGTTGGTGTAAGTGCTTGATACCGCTGACGTGGAAGAGAATGTTGAAGGAACAGGAATGCCACCCCCAGGAGCTTAAGAGTCATGTGGAGTGTGCGGTAAGGCCGTGGGCACATCGGTAGCGTTGGCAATGTGGATGTCGCTCTGAGTGAGGCTCACAGTTCTGAAAGCTTGTTTATTTATCTCCCTTTGCCAATATGGAGGCAGTGGTATATGCAGAGGTGGTATTTATAGACCAAATTCATGATAACAACACAATAATTCATCAATAAAAATATTTAACAGCTTTTTAAAGCCAGGCAGTAACCTGCCTCTTTGAATGGCATGTAATCTGCCAGCTTTCATTGGAGTCAGGGAATTTAAACAGACCCTCGGCAAGCACTCTGGTGAGGTTCGAACCCTAGCAGAGCTATGGTTTTACAGGGACCTTCAGACGGATGAGGCCAAGCCCATGTTGGAGCCAGGTGGGTGTGGGGAGATTGCCTGCGGCCTGAGGACCCCACATGGGAGAGAAGATTTAAGAAGAAAGTCAGGCGAGAGAGACAGATCCCTCGTGGACTAGGAAAGGGGTCACTGCACAGCTAGTGACTATTTCCACCTCACTCCTGCTGGCTTAAAACCAAACAGCTCGTTGTCTCTTCTTGGAGTGACTTTTCAGGGGTTACTGTGAATTTTCATAATCAGGACCGGGAGGCCTCTGCGAGCTCTCTGACCGTCAGCTAGCCTGTTACATAAGGGTGTTTATGTGTGGGCTCCCTTGACATCTGCCTGAAGGGCATTTCACATCCTTGGTGACCTTAGGTCTTTATCAGTCTTCTGTGCCTGCAACTGCCTGCCTTTAGGTATGATCCAGTGGAGATAGGGCTTAGGCTGTGACTTCTAGGAGAGGCTCGCTCCTTCAGACTGTCTTCTAGCAAACTGATCCCGAATGTGGCCATGTGGTCTCTGCTGCAATGGGCTGTGATGTACTGTCTCAAGGGGTCTTTTAACTCTGTCAAGATATACCACTCCCCTGTCCAGTGATGCTTCTTTCATGTACACGGGGACAAAACTCTTCGTATGGCCCTGCCAGTCTTCCTTTTAGCTACCAGCTGTCTTATCTTTTTCTTTTTTTAATAACATAACTCTGTATTGATTCTTTGGGAATGTCATATCATGCACACCAATCCCACTCACCTCTCAGTCCTTTCATAGCCGCCCCTCACTCCCGTAGCATCCCGCCAAAGGAAACCCCCACAAAACAATACAAAACCCCCCACCTTGCTCCTCCATGTTTCCAGCACCTCTTGATCCATCCTTGTCACGCTGCGTGCTGCGGTGTGTTACACCTGCGGTCCAATCAGCCGCATCCATCATTGCAGTGAGTCACTGGTCTGGTTCAAGGCCTCTGGCACACCATCATCCCTGGACCCTCACCGAAACTCCTCTCGGACATCCTGCTGTAGCCCCAAGGGAGAGAGGTTCTGCGGTTATTGTCCCTTCACACACTCCAGCAGGGCGTAGATGGCGTAGATGTTAGAGTGGCCAAACCAAGGCCCAGGATGTGGGGGGCTGGGTGGTAGCTGAGCTGATCGCTGACCTCTTTAGGCCACTGGGACACCCACCGGTGTTACCTCCCCCTATCCGTCAGGGAGGGGTAGAGTCAGTTCTCCTAGGCGCATGTCACTGGGGCCAGCTCTGGGGGCTAGGGGGCAGTGCAGCTCTCCTGATGCAGTGCCCACTGAGGGAGGGGCCATGTGTCTCACTGTCGGTCTCCACAGGATAGATGCACACTGTGTTCAGGACCCTCATCAGACCATGAAGAAGAGTTTCCGGGCTTCAGTGCGGGGGGGCCTTGTTCTTTGCATTCTATTCTCTGGGTCTGGAACAATCTTTCCATTTGTTTGTGCTAACTGGGTTACTCTTCCACTAAAGAGTGGTTCCCTGAGGACCCTTAATTTAGTCATCTATGTCTAGGACCGTGTGTAGCTCGGAGTATGAACGCCATACCTGTGCAGCGCCTTGTTTGCCAGGCGTCCAGAAGGGAACGGACAGAACTGGGAAAGCAGAAAGATGTTGAAGTTACAGAGTTCCTAGCTCTTTCCCCAGGATCGCAGAGTGAGATTCCCATTACTGCTGCTGCTTCCTCCTCCTCTTCCTCAGTCCTTGAGCTTGGGTGGTCCTGGAACTCTGTTCCTAGAGTTAAATTTTACTGTTTCACTTTTATCTCTGCCACTAATCCTGGACAATCGCTTGGCTTCTGTTGCAACACACGGAAGGGGGTAATAAGGAAAAGTTATTTTTGGGAAGCACTCTTGTGGTTAGGAACTGGAGTAAAGTGGTAATTGGATTTTGATACGGTGCATTGTCTACACTCAAACTTCCCCAGGTATGAGCAGATCAGAGCCGTGTGCAGCTGTGTAAATTCTCACAGCCACAGAACTGGCCAGGAGATAGGAGCCAGGCGAAGATGGAAGGACCACATGGGGTCTCAGCCTCTGCAGGGTGGGAATGAGCCCCAGCAGGGAGGAGACAAGAGCCCCAGTTACCCATCTTGTGTAATCGAAGTTCCGGCCACTCTCACCAAGCATTTGTTTCTTTTTTCAGTTTCCTCTTCCCCTCGCCCCCTCATTCAATCCTTCTGCCCTTATCAAGCCTTGCTTGGGCTTTGGCTATTTTGTTTTGTATGAATTTCAATTTATTTCTTGTTTCAAAGAAAGCATGGTTCATGTGTCATTGGAAAATTAGAAAATACCAGGAAGAGAAAATATTGAATTTAATGACAGAGATATCTATACTTAACATTTTGATATGCACAGTTCAGACTTTGTGGTTATATAAATATTTTTGCCCACTTTTAGCAGAATGGAGTTACTTTTTAGTTTTGTTATTTAATTTTAGGATATTTTTAATTATAGCTGTTCTAGGGTGTGTGACTATAGGTGTGAGTGCGTGTTTCGAGTACAGAGAATAAACTGTAAGAATCAGTTCCTGCCCGGTTTGAGTTCCTGTCCTGACTTCAGTGATGAACAGTGATATGGGAGTGTAAACCAAATGAACAAGAGCCAGTTCCAGGACAGCTAGGGCTGTTACACAGAGAAACCCTGTCTTGGAAAAAAAAAGAAAGAAAGAAACGAGAACTTGGAGAGATGGCTCAGTGGTAAAGAGCCCTGGACGCTCTTCCAGAGGACCAGGGTTCAATTCTCAGCATCCATAGGGCAGCTCAAGACTCTCTGTAACTCCAGGAGTTTTCCGACACCCTCACACAGACAAAACACCAATGCACATAGAATAAAAGTAAATTATTTATTTTAAAAAAGAAAGAAATGAGTGCTTGGTACTAGCCACTCGTCTTTGTCACCTAGGCCGTTCTGGTTCTTCTCTGTATCCTACCAGCACATCCTTGCACACCCAGTCTCTTCCCTTTCAGCTCTTGCCCCTTCTGAAGAACACACGGACCGCTTCAGTAGACCTGTCAGGCCTTTGCTACGCCCGTGGATGTCCTCGCACCCCAGCCAGCTGGTTCCTCTGTGTCTCTTCCCCTAGGCCTTCCTTCTTCGGTCCCTGGTTTGTTGCTGCTTCTCTGGCCTGCCACTCTCTAGTGTTTTTAACACTCTCCTGCACCTAGTTCACCTAGTTCACAGAGAAGGAAGCCTAGCAGCCACGCTGCAGTTCCTCAGCCACTTCGCATCACCCACCTCAGCCCTGCAGGGGGCCTGGTCTCACTGTCCCTCCCACCTCAGCCCTGCAGGGGGCCTGGTCTCACCGTCACTCCCACCTCAGCCCTGCAGGGGGCCTGGTCTCACTGTCACTCCCACCTCAGCCCTGCAGGGGGCCTGGTCTCACTGTCACTCCCACCTCAGCCCTGCAGGGGGGCTGGTCTCACTGTCCCTCCCACCTCAGCCCTGCAGGGGGCCTGGTC